>NC_080427.1:21712714-22912714 GCF_029873635.1 Malania oleifera | reverse complement strand
ACTGGCATAACAGCTAGCCAGTCCATTCGCAGAGTCACCTCAAATCCAAGTATGTCGAGGACCACCAGATTAGCAGGTAGTGTCCTTCCTGATTAGATAATCTTTAAGTACTCTCCTACATACCACTACGGTTCCTGTTGGTGTACCCACCGATAGATCGACATCCAATAGTTGAGCTTCTACTCCACATAATTTAATAAAATCCCAAGCTATGAATGAATGTATCGTCCTTGAATCAAATAATATAACAACTTTATATGATAATAACAAAATAGTAACTGTCACCATGTGATTGGTGTCCTCCGCATCTCCCGACCTAAGCGAATACACCCATGCCTAGGCAGTGTTCCTTTAGTAGCCACCTCGGGGTGCGTGATTGTGTCCCCAAAATTGATTTGGTGTGGGCGCATCACTAGGTGGCGCACGAGAGTCTCGTGCTATGTGGCCGAGTCTACCACATCGGTAATAGAAAATTGTTCGAGCCCAACATTCACTCCCATGCCTCTAATAACAACTGGGACAAGGAGGGTGTGATGGATTTCCCTGAGGAACTCAGTGTCCCACTTCCTGTCGTTGGCCCGCATTGTTGCTATTTTTCCTCCACAGACCCTAACTGGTACCAGCTTGAAAAGCAGAAGACATGGCCCACTTCCTCTAATTTAATATCCCCACACTCCTCTACAGACTGATCTCCAACATCGTGGCTTTATCCACCAGCTCTGAAAAAATCCTGGACCTAAAACACCCCCACCTGTTCATAGATCCCCTGCCTCAGACCTTTTTTGAACCTCCAAACCTTCTTTGGCTCATCTGAAACCATGTATAGGGCAAAGCGAGACAACTCCACAAACTTGGCTGCGTACTGTTGTACAGTCAAGTGCCCCTAGGTCAGATTCATGAACTCCTCCGCCTTAGCTTCCCTTGTGGAAGCAGGGAAGTATCTATCAAAGAAGATTCCCTTAAAATGGCTCCAGGTCAAAGATGTAGGTCTTAGCCTCTATTCCTCAATTAGATTTACTACTCTCCACCAATGCTTAGCCTCCCTAATTAACTTAAAAGTGGTGTACTAAACCCTCTATTCCTCTGTGCAGTGTAAGACGACCAGTAGCTCTTCAATCTCCTGAAACCAGTCCTTTGTCGCGATCAGATCAGCTCTTCCTGCAAACGTCGGTGGATTCATGCGGGTAATCTGCACAATGGTGCAGCCCTGGTCTGGAGGTGGGTACTTTTGCCCTCTGGAGTTCCACCTATTCTCCACCAAAACCTGTCAGGCTAAACTTCCCAACACCATAGAGGTATCAATGTCATCCTCACTAGAAGCCCCCAAATTATTACTTCCTCCTGCATCCACGTTCTTATCTCTAGGATCCATCCTGGAAATATGACAAAGAATGATTTCCTTAGAATCCTATGGTTGGAACATAACAAGTACAACCAATTAGCTAAACTATAGAATTCACTACATTCTCATGCTAAAATACTTAAAAATTCCCTAATGAACTTTTCCCACACAAATAAACCATTTGACCTCCAAGTTTCCAATCCCAGGTTTAGCCTCACAGTTCAGAAACAAAACCGTCGATGGTTTGCCATGACTTTTCTGAGACTGTCGCCCCAAGAAAATCATAGAAGACCGTTAAGGGAGTTCTGCCTCCAAGATACAAGACAAAACACCAAAATCTCAGGTACTCCACTTCTCTATCCATCATATACCTGACCCACCTTACAACACCTAGACTAACCATTCTCACTCTCATTACCATTCATTCATATACTCTGGTAGTATTATCCTCTAAAGTTTGTTGAGCCTAGCAACCTAGGCTCTGATACCAAAATTGTAATGCCCCAAAATCTCACTTAACATAATAACAATAATACATTTATTGACATATAATAATATGATATCTCTAATACCACAATTGTGACAACCCGAACCCAAACAGCGGTCCCAAGTACACTCTTTCCCGAACATAATTTAAACGCATACAGTAGAAGCAAAAATTATATCCATTATACCCAAAGTTCATTTTACAACCCAGAAAACCCAAAACATATAATATAAACAGACCAGTGTCCCACCAACACTCACCCTCAGCGAGATCGTTTAAGTCTCACCCTAGAGCTCCTAAACTCGATTTCCTGTAGGCCCTAAAAAGTTGATAAATTTATGGGGGGTGAGAGACTTCTCAATAAGATGAAATAGATTATTATCAGTGTGTGGCTAACATGAGTTTCAGTGAAATCAAAAACATTCATTAATTTACTTTATCTTACCGACATGGCATTTGTTAAATATAACTCACACCTGTACAGTTGAAAATACACATTTCCTTCATAATATAAATCGGCACAGTAAATAACACCACTTACATAAATTCACATATATGCGTAGAAGAAGCCCCCTTTTTGGACAAACAAGATCATTATGTATAACCCCCATGATCGGGTTGTGCGGTCCGAAGACTGAACTTAGCCTTGGCTGGCCTACCACCAAGTTAAGTCAATATACCTTGTCTACAAGTCCAATTAGCCTACCTCAACCTAGTTTGGACTCTAGGGGGGGTACAACAACTCTTCCCGGCCAAATCGACTTTCCATTACCAACACTTCTCAAAACAGTGTGGCTGCACTAACTCATTTACTAGCTTTGGTACCGTGCTCTCAATACATTTGGTGCTTAGGGTTCTTAAACCATATCATGCAATTTAAGTAATAAAACCAGTATCATGATTTCATTTTCTCAATATACATCTCACATCAGTATTTCCAATCATTCACAACCCGGTATAAAACCGTCAATTCACATTTCACAGCTCGGTATAAAATCGTCATTTCACAACTCGGTATAAAATCATCATTTCACAATTCCACCGCATTCCCAGTATTTCCATAATCAGTATAAAACCACATTCTCATTGTTATAACACCACAAAAATCCTTAGATTCAATTATGTAATAAAAATAAATTATACTCATGCCACACGATATGAACATTAATTCGTAATATGATAAACTGCTCGGGAAAAATATATTTTGCTGAAAACTAGGTCTGAATCATCTCCATATTTTTTTATTTAACTCAAAATGTATGTTTTTTAGGAAACAGATATGATTAACCTATTCACTTTGGTTTTCCTCAAATATGTATAATAATCAAAACCGTCAATTTCATATGCTTGAATCATTCATAAAATCGTATACAACATTTACAAGTCCTTATACTCAAATTTAATCGGTTCAAATTCGAGAAAAAAATGGGCATAATCTATTTCCCTTACCTGTTCCTGAAAATACGTCTACCATGCTCCCTAGAATGAACCTTGGGTTCCTTAATACGACGAGGAGAAGGCCGCCAACAAGCCAAGGAGAAAGAGAGAGGTGATCGAATGCTGTGTAGGAGCCCCGGGAGGCCATAGGAGAGAGAAAGAGAGACGCGCAGGAGAGAGAGAGAGAGATGACCCGGAGGGTGAAACACTAGCAAAGGGAAGGGGGAGAAATGAAATAAAATGAACCTAAAATGACTTAAGTGCTATTTATAGCTTCTCAGCCCTGGACGAAACCATCGACATTTTTCCTGAAACCGTTGACGATTTGGCCTTTAACCAAACCAAAACCTTCGTCTCTCTTCCTCAGAACCTCTCGGTAGTTTGAAATCGTCGAAGTTTTTCTTGAGATTTCTGAAACTGTCGACGGTTTGGTCTCAAATCAAACCTTCCCGACTAAAACCGTTGACGGTTTTCTAGGGCCTTACAAAATCGTCAACGGTTTGATGTTATACCAAATTGGGTTCTTACAACTTATAAAATTGAGCATGGATGGAGGATGCTCACACGTTGAGCATAGATATAGGAAGGGTGCTTATAATGAGAATAGATAGAAGGGGTGCTCACAGATTGAACACAAACGAGAGGGGTGCTGCTTAAATGAAGAAAAAAATAGTAGGGTCTCGTAGGTTGAGCATGGGAATATAAACAAAGTAGGACATGGTTCAGGTGCTTTAATTTTATTAAACAATGCACCTTAACTCTAGGGTGAAGCATATTGCAAACTAAAAAAGATCAAACTATTCACATTCAAGGGATTAAACACACATAAAAGAAAAACCCCAAGAAATATGCAGGCGACACTCACATGGAAAAGGAAGAGGCCTCTCTATCTCTTAAATGGTAGGTCTCTAAGCACAAGGACTTATACTTTGGGGTTTTATCCATAGGGTTTGGATTTCTATGGCCAACTATATGAGGTTGGGCTTTAAACCCTTACAATTTCAGGTTCCTAATCTATTTTTGCAAAACCCAGGGTTAGCAAATTCCTCATCTGAACCCATTACAAGTTATACGTGGACAATGTACATCTTGAGTAGAATGTTTTATATGCCTATTAGAAGACTCATGTCTCTCAAAGACTAGCACTACTGCATTCCAAAATAATTTTAGAAAAGGTACAACCTAGGTTTAGGGATTGTGAGGTGTGTGCAATAAAAGGCTTAAGAAACCCAAAAATCCCACAACTCATAACACATAGCATACAAAGTTTTGATTGTACATCTAAAACACACAAGTAAGCATACAAGTATTAAAAAAGAACCATCAAGTTTTAATGGTTTAAATTCAAGATAACCAGAGGCTAATCCCTAGCTCAACTCTCTAATATTCCTAATAAAGTTGATAAGCTGTCAATACATTCTAGAAGATCACCCTTACCATGGTGACTCTTTAGACTGCCTCAACACAAATGGTGAGCTTGATATGAGAAATTGCAAATGGAGAATGAGATTTGGATCAAATCATGTCCACAAAATCACCATTAAACTACATTACCGTAGGTAATGTTAGAATATTTAATTAGTTTCTATTCTTTCATTAGCCAACTAGCTAACCTAGGGTCCAATGAATCAATAGTCAAAGTTCTACATACTGGAGTTAAGTTTGAGAGTACGATTTTATGAAAGGAAGACACTAGCACCCTTAAAAACATGTTCTATAAAAGGTAGCTAATTAACTTATAATTACCTTCATGTTTAACCCATCAAAACTCTAATTCTTTCATTTTTGCAATTATCGACTTTAAGATTTTTTTTTGGTAGCCTCGCAGAGGATGACAACTTTGCACACCTCAAGATCCTCGAATGTATGTAAAAACATCACCTTGAGGTCCATCTTGGAATGGATTTTATCATATAAAGATGATTTCATATAAATTTATTATCCATTAAATATTGGGTTAACCTTGCACAAGACGGCGATTACCCTCACCTTGAAATCCTTGAAGGTATGCACATGACACCACCTTCAGGTCCATCGTTGGATTAACTAAAATATTTTAATGTTAGGCTAGACATAATGTAGATTAATAAAGTACAATTAAAGGATATTTGCTCAATCATACGAAGGAAAAATGTTGTAGTATGTGGATCATATTGAGTGGAACACATGTACAGAGAAAGCACGCAAACAAAAACAAGTAAGTTGGTCTGAAGAAAACCATGGAAGGTTTGCATAGTGAGTTGACGGTTACATCAATGGTATCAGGTAGAAGCCAAGTCAGGAAGAAAACTGTCGACGATTTTGCTTACATCGACAGTTTCAAATAGAAGTTAATTTAGAAGGAAACAGCCGACGATTTTATTCGGCCTTGTTTTTGAATTTTGAATTAAGAAGATCATTAGGTTGGGGATACGGAGGCAAATCCTTCGGGGATTGATACATGGGTATTTAGAGAACTTACTAATCCATTTGTACATGTAGGGTTAACATAAATACAATGTTGTAACCCTAATTTTGACAAATAGTGAATTTTAACCACTACTTGCTCCTGTGGATGTACGCATTCTACCGAACCACGTTAATTATTGTGTTGTGTGTTTATTACTCTTATTATCGGTGTGATTGTGTTTTTCGTATAATTCATCAATAATTTTTGCATTGCACGATCGATTTGACATGCATTAATTTGCACAACAAATTGGTATCAGAGCCTTCACCAAACCCTGTTGCACTAAAAAATCCTTAACCCTCCTCTTCCATAGTCTAAAATTTCCCGATTCATCGAACTTGACAATGTTGAACTTCACAAAATAAATCCCAACCATTGTAACTAATAGCTCTGATACCAATTTGTTGTGTAAATTAATGCATGTGGAACCAATCGTGCAATGCAATAATTAACAATGAATTATGTGGAAAACACACTCACAAAGATAATAAAAGCAATAAACACATGACACAAGAATTAATGTGGTTCGGTAGAATTCTTACATCCATAGGAGCAAACGGTGGCTAGAATTCACTATCTGTCAAAATTTAGGTTACAACATTATATTTATGTTAACCCTACATGTACGTATGGATTAGAAAGTTCCCTAAATACCCCTGTATCAATCCTAGGAGGATTTGCCTCCATATCCTTGTTGAGCAAAAAATTTGACATGAAGTATTTGGGTGCGGCCAAGAAGATTCTTGAGATGGAGATTCGCAGGGACAGAGTTTCCAGGAGATTGTGGTTATCTCAGTGTAGCTATGTTGAGAGGGTGTTGGAGAGGTTCAACATGGATAATGCAAAACTAGTGAGTACACCGTTGGCGAATCATTTTAGCTTGTCTACCACCCAGTACCCGAAGACAGATGATGACGTTCATGACATGTCAAAGGTCTCATATACTAGTGCAGTGGGGTGCTTGATATATGCTATGATTTGTACAAGACTGGATATGGCACAAGCTGTCAGTGTGGTAAACAAGTTTCTTTCAAATTTGGGACGACAACATTGGGATGCAGTCAAGTGGATTTTCAGATATTTGTGGGGTATTACAGACTATGGCATCATGTTTGGCAGACAACAAGGATATGTGGACGTAGACTATGTAAGGGACTTGGATGACAAGAGGTATATCACATGACATGTATTCACCCTTATGGGAGGGCTTATTTGTTGGAGGTCCATGGTTTAATCTCTAGTTACACTATCTACTTTTAAATCAAAGTATATGGCAGTGGCTAAGACTGCCAAGGAAGCATTGTGGCTTACAAGATTGGTCAATGAGCTGAGTATTCATCAAGGTGGAGTTTAGTTGCATTGTGATTGTCAGAGTGCCATTTATTTGGCAAAGAACCAAGTGTATCATGAGAGGACCAAACACATAGATGTGAGTTGTCACAAGATCAAGGAATTGGTCTCTTGTGGTGAACTACAACTTGAGAAAGTTCATACTTTTGAGAATGCAGTAGACATGTTGACAAAGCCTATTACCACAGACAAGTTCAAGTGCTGCTTGGACTTGAGCAACGTCTCCAGATGCTAAAAGGGAGGCATCCCAACCTATTGTCCCAAGTGCAGCGACGGGTTTATGTTTTCATTTTCTCATAAGGGGTGAATATTCGCTAAGGTGGATATTGTTGTAGTATGTGACTCATATTGAGTGGAACACATGTACAGAGAAAGCATGCTGATGAAAACAAGGAAGCTGGTCTGAAGAAAACCATCGATGATTTGCATAGTGAATCGACAGCTACTGTAATGCCCTGAACCTAAAACTAGGGTCTGGAGTGTTATTTAAAATAAATCTCTGATACCATATAACAAAATAGTGGAAGATCTCCATAACAATTACCAAAGAACTAAAAATTAACCTTTATTACAATAAAAATCCCAATACAACAATAAGGATTTGAGGTGATCAAAAACATAAATAAAATACTAACAATTCTAACCAAGGACCTTCTATCTCATCCACGCTTCCACTGCGCACTCTGATTACTATCATACTTCTCATAGTATCTGAAAAATGTTAGATATGGATAGGGTGAGACACCTCTTAGTAAGGATAGAATAAATTATTATCAGTGTGTGGCAAATGACTATGTATCACGTATAAATAACATACAATACTTGTGTCATATAAATAACATTCTATACTGTGGTTCATGTTTACATATTAGACCATTAAAACTATCTTCTCAATTTCCCGAGTCCTATTTACATGTAAAGCATTATATCCTTCGGTGACCACATCTGGTGCATATCCAGGCACTCACTGACATTGAGGCGCTTTCTACTCCCTACCCCAATTCAGCAAGCCCTCAGACTATTCCAAGGATCAAGGTGTTACGTATCGCTGTCCCTTTTTGCCTAGACCAAATAGATTCCCCAGATATGCAACTTCACAATACCATGGTACCATATTCATAAACATATTTCACATTACTATCAACAATATTTCAATAGGCTTAATTCATACAATAACTTGTAATAATCTCATGCCACACATTTGAATAATAAAATCATACTTTAACAACACTTAGCAAAATCATATACCTTATAATATAATCATATATTCAAATTTAAAACCAACATATACTCAAATTAAAATCAACATAATATCCATATAATTATTTTCTTTAATTTAATTGGTTAATTTTTGAAAATAGCTGACATAATTTTTTCCCTTTACCTCACCCTAGGAATGGTGCCTAGGATCCCCAAATCAAAAACCTGCTCCGATTAACTCACTAAGGATCGAAACCAGGACCTTGTGGTGGTGTTCGATCGTCAATTTGGTTGAATACACTACAAAAAATAAGATTATTAGTAACGATTTTGAATTAGTCGCTATACCTGCCGTTACTAATACTTATTAGTGACGAATATTTCAAACCGTCACTAATAATAGAGTATTGGTGACGGATTAAAATTGTCACTAAAAACCTAAGTCCGTCATTATAGATTCTACACCGGATCGATAAAAAATCATCACTAAAGCTATAGTATTAGTGACGGTTTTAAAATCGTCACTATTGCTCTATTATTAGTGACGGTTTTAAAACTGTCACTAATGCTCAATTATTAGTGACGATTTTAAAACCGTCACTAATGCTCTATTATTAGTGATGGTTTTAAGACTGTGACTATTGCTATATTATTAGTGACGGTTGTAAAACCGTCACTAATGCTCTATTATTAGTGACGGTTTTAAAACCATCACTATTGCTCTATTATTAGTGACGGTTTTAGAATCGTCACTATTGCTCTTTAGAACCGTCACTAAAGTCATAGTATTAGTGATGGTTTGAGAACCTTCACTAAAACTTTTTAAAAAGACTATTATTGACAATTTTGAAACCGTCATAATACTTAAATAGGACAATTAGTAGTGAAATTAATTTTTTTCCAATTATTAATTCCTGTAAAAATCCATAATTAAATTACATTTTCTTATACATAACATTAAACCATAATTGCAATAAAATTCATAAATTATTCAAAATTCTAATTCAAATTTAAATACAAATATATTATACAAATTCAAATTCAAATACAAATATATTATACAAATTCAAATTTAAATACAAATACATTATACAAATTCAAATTCAAATACATTTCATCTGTTCAGATAACAAAAAAAGTGAAAAGCTGCATCCGTAGTGCATGACATTGTCCTGACGTTGTCACAATTGCAAACCCTACACATTAATAAAGTTAAAAAAATTAGTATACGCTTTTTGAAAAATTTTGGCAACATTTCTCCTGTAAATATGACATTTTCCATAAAGATATGTTCCAAACCTAGGCGTTTACAATAAACAGTTCACAATAATCCAACTAGTAATGAATTTTGCGAGTGCACATGAGCTTTATATAATAGGCATTAAATAATGTAACGTGTTCATGCATCCCATAAAACACATATATCAGAATATAGTGGATTATCCCCATAAACAACATATTTCATAGAGTAGACACAATTGGTATGAGATTCACTATAAAATGAAAATCCCAAGAAAGAGAGCTCCCCTCCAAAGAAAAGAAAGAGATGATACGTGCATTGTGAAGAGTGGAAATCTTAAGAAGATGAAGCATCATCTACTCCAACGACTGTAACCAGGCAAAGCATCCTCCCAAAATCAAACCCTATTGCCATTAGCTACTCCAAAATGAGTGGGAGGAAGGAACAAACAAGCAAAATGGGAAACAAATTTCTACAAACTTGCATGGGAAACAATGTCACTTCCTCTAGTGTTCCATCCATTCTGATAGACCCTATATTACTTTTAATCTCCTTTTTTGGTAATTAACAATTAATTTTTGGTTGCACATAAATTAAACTTAAACCTTCAAACATAAATAACAGACTCCAACCAAAATTGGCATAACCACCAAGCAAGTAAGAAATCAAAGAAAAATTATATCATATAGTCCAAAATTGGTCTCTTTTGAATTTTTCTTTCCTTTCCCTAAAATTTTCAATAAATTTTCGGCAGCATGCCATCTATAAATAGAACATTTCTCAAACCTGCAAGTCACAAAAAGCATGCAATTCACAATATTTTTGCATCATACAGATGCCATTTAGATTAAGACATGCAACAACCTAAAAGTATCTACCAGGAGGCAATACACATCATTGCATCAGTCATGCAAGTGGCGTTCCAATCAAGCATGCAGTCCTAATGTCCACTACCAGCATGCAGTTCACAACATATATCAATCCAAGCATGCAGTCCAAAAGTTAAATCATCTATTAAACTGAAGTTAGATGTCACAACCTGCTCATTTTTCACACATTTTTTTTTTTATAAAATCAACATCATACATTCCAGCTCAGCAGGTCACCATCCACCTAGACCCGTAGGTACCAGGGATATATCATAATATATATAACAGAAGCCTAAGTAGCAGAAAGCATATAATCATGTACATCTCATCATAACATGCATTACAGCATACCAGAGTCACTATACCATTGTATTTCTTTATATATATACATCCCAAAAATCATATCTAGGGACATTTTTCACAAAATCTAACTGTCCCTACAAAAACTTACCCTTTGTAGAGGACAGATAAACAACACTAGCTCAGCGGGGCTTTTCCCGCCCTCCTATCTGGGGCTCCTGAAAAGTTTATAAGATTTAGGGGTGATACACCTCTCAGTAAGGGAAATAAACTAATACCAGTGTGTGGCAACATGAGTATTTTGTGTTCTACATATATCATATATAACATATTCAGTACTATTTATCAAATCTGGGAAAATATATGTATATCAAAACATGACAGAACATACTACATTTCATAAGCATATCTCATCTCATATCATAATAATAATAACATAAAAACATTCCTAGTAGGTTAGCTAGCTGTTGTCATGTATTACCCCCACATGATTGGGTTGTGTGGCACGAAGGTAGGACCTGACAATGGTTGGCCGACCACTGCCAAGTCAAACATATAGTCTGTAAGTCCAATGGGTCTGCCAGACCTGGTCCGTACACCAGGGGCGATCACAGCACACTTCTTTAATAACCACATCGACCATCCAATCTCACATCACTCCGTACAGCGGCGTTAACACAAATATCATGATCACAAAGACCATGGACACACATAGCAACGGTACTGTGCAAGTGCTAGCCTAGACCAAGCCAACCAGGTTCTGATATCATATACATATACTAAAATCGTGATACATGGATATCTCATATCATTAATTTTCACATTAATCATATCATTTTGCATATATACGTATATCATGAAAATCATCGCCCCGTACGCCGGTATTACACATTTTATCATAGCTCGGCCCATACGCCGGCAAATCATAGCATAGCCCGTACGCTAGCAAATCACAGTCACATAGCACGGCCCGTACGCCGGAAAATCATGGCACAACCCATACGCTGGAAAATCACATCCACATAGCACGGCCCATACGCCGGCAAATCATATAAAATCTCAGCCCGTATGCCGATTTTCCCTCATAAAAATTCATATCATCCACATTCCCATAAAACTGTATTTCTCAACATTTTTACTCATGCCACACAAATGGATTTTCACATATTCAACATACGATCATTTTCCCAGTATTTTGCAAATATAAATCATATATATAAATATATTTATTTTTCCTAAAACCAGATGTTATATATACATATACATGCATTTTCTCAAAATGAAACTAACTTAGTTTATCCTCTTACCTGATTCTTAGAAAGCCCTTAATAAAACTGCCCCGCACCCACAGGGTTCCTAACTCAACACCCTAAAAATGAAAACTCTCAGTATTAAAGTTTAGTATTTTCGTACGTACAATATTTTCTATAACTATCACTAAGTCAAATTCGACTTAAAAGCCTTACCTCAACTTAGGGATGATTTCCTACGTTCCCAATTCAACACCCTTGGAAATGAAAATTCCCAATATTAAACTTCGATATTTCTACTTGTATAACACTTTTCTTAACTGTCAAAAGTCCAAATATTGAGTAAAAAGTCTTACCCTGGATTTGGGATGGTTTCCACCTTACTTTCACCGATGATCTGCCCCGACAGATTTGGAGAGAACTTCCCCAAGAGCGTCGTGGTGACTTCGGATTATCGATCTGGCAAAGATCTGGCCTGAATTCGATGAAAGAAAGGGAGAGAACCAAAGGGGGGAGAGAGAGAGAGAGTTAGCTTCTTAGAGAAGCTTTAAAATTTGGATTTTTTTTTTTTATAGAACAAAGGATTCATCGACAAGCCACGTCACCTCATCGACGAGTCCTTCATTAAATTCGTCGACCAGACCCTGCATTCATGGATGAAATTTAGAGCGGCCAAAAATCTCACTCGGTATTTTCTCATCGATGAAGCCCTGTATTTGTCAACGAATTTTCTTATGCACTCGTCAACGAGGCCCTGTATTCGTCGACAAGTCCTGCCAATTTCTTGAATTTGTTTACATTCTCCAAAATACAATGTCATCGACGAACGCGGAGCGTTCGTCAACAAATCTATGGCCTCCTTCTATTTTTGTTCCTATTTTCTCTCCCTCTTAATTATTCAAATTTCATTTTTATTCGGGTTGTCACATTAAATATATACCCATTTCTAGCTACAATGAGGTCATAGATGACAGAGAAGGACATCGAGGTCGTGGATGGTGGTGGCTGCATCAACGATTCTTTATCTAGTTTACCCGGAGTTTCTTTTCACAATTGATTTGAAATGCGATAAGCCTGCCCATGTAGACAAAATGAATTTTAGCCTTTCATCTAATAGGTTATCTCTTATAGTTAAGGTATGATTTAAATATTAATTTTATTTCTCTTGAATCTTGATGCCCTTCTTGTGGATGCAATGACCGCAAGAAGGGCATCAAGATTCAAGAGAAATAAAATTAATATTTAAATCATACCATAACTATAAGAGACAGCCTATCAGATGAAAGGCTAAAGTTCATTTTGTCTACATGGGTAGGCTTATCGCATTTCAAATCAATTTTAAAAAGAAACTCCGAGTAAACTAGATAAAGCCCCTCCATTCATTGTATATACACTGCAAATGATATGCCCACTATAAGAAATAGAAGTTATCAAAAGTAGACCTAAAATTATATAACAAACCCTTCTTAATGACGGCAAATTCTAAGGAAAAAACTACATAATTATAAATGCAATGTAAAAAATAAATATACTTTTTACACTATTTTTTAGTCATTCAAAATACTAACTTAAATTCATTAAGTAAATCAAGCCAAGAGAAAGTTATAAAATTGTAAAGTTCATATTACTTTCAAGATTTATGATACAACTCCCAATTATTCCTATATTGTTTCCAAATCTCATCCAACAATAAACCTCCACCTCAATCAAAACTCAAATCATCACTTTCTGATCCAATATATCTCCCCATTTCTTAACCTCCTTTTCTTTCCTTTCCACATTGATGCACCCAACCTCCTTCTTAATAGGAGAATCTCATCCAACAGCAACCTCCCACCACAGTCAAATCTGCCAAAATTCAGACACAAGATATCATCAATCTCCCCCATAATTGCCCCTGCGTTTTTGCATCTTACCTCCCCATTTTTCAAACACTTCTAGCTTCAAACTATTAATATTCTGGACATGTATCAGAGTTCGATCAGCATGATTTGAAGTTTGGAGTACTGGACTCTGAACGTGAAGTCTAACCTCCTCCTTAGTAATACTAATTCTTTTGCACAAAGCGTTTTTTTGTGGGAGAGAGGTAGATTATGTATGTTATTTTTAGTAGACATTAAAGTGGTAGGATGTTCGTCGTACAAAGAAAAAGGGCATTGTGTTCAAATTAGATTTTCTAATTTTGAGAAGGCGTGTGATTGAGCTAGTTGGGAGTTCTTGGATAGAGTGCCTTTGAGGAAGGGGTCAGGTGTTATGTGGAGGAATTGGATAGGGGGTTGTTTATCTAATGCCTTTGTCAACTGCATCCGCCATGCAGGAGGCATTCTAGACTAGCATGCAATCATGTAGTATATTCATGACAGTAATACATGTAACCATATCTTAAATTCAGAATATAAATAGTAGAGAACAGTGGATAGCGTTTGGTATGAGCTTCTTCTTTATGAATGATTTGACAACAATATTCTTAAGGGTGAAGAAGCAAAACCTCATGTAGTCTTGCTCCATTTATTGTTACAAGTGTCAACCCTGGGTGCTCCACCCCCAACCCATTTCACATAAAGAATAAGAAATTGTGTTAATACTGACCATATCATTGTTAGTGCCTTGCAACATGTCATGAAATTACATTTAAAAATGTAAAGATCGGAGTACCAATGGAGTATCGAGTTGTAGTAAGACAAACCATGACATCAGTACGTGCCTCCCTAAACCATGATGAGATGCAATATAGATAATAGATGATAGTTTAATCATTTGCGAAATTGATTTTGAAAATTCCCATGCCAAAGAAGTTCTTGAGAACCTCAAGAGATTGATAGGGCTCCAAATTGACTTCCAAAAATCTGCCTGCCAATTTAGCCAAAATACCCCACATATATTAAAGAAGTTGATGAGAAGAAGGATTAACATCCATAAGATTTGTGATTTGGGAAAACGTGGGCACATATATTAACTTTAGAAAAGGAAGTTGATATTTTCAAGAATCTGGATAAAGGCTAGAAAAACATTGAAGGATGGAGATTGAGAATGTTGTCTTAGGGGGACATTATGGGGTACCTCCTAATATATATAATATTTCTATATGTAATCTACATACAAATCTATATAATAATCTATCTCTATAAAAGTCCTCAAATTAATTCCTCATGCATGCATGATTCATTCCTACATATCTCTGTTTATATGCATGCATACATACATACATACAAATATAATTCCATTACTAATTAATTAGGTTTTTCGATTTATAATATATTTTTTCCATTGTCCTAGATAAAACATTATACTTTTGTATAATATTATTTTTTCCATTTCTACATGTGCTTTATTTGATAAATTATCAAGAATGCATTAATAGGCAAATGATAATCCTTTCATCCCCAAATTGACTACTGCCTAAGTAGGTTTGAAGGGCTTATTTGGAGTTCCGATCCATATATACACACACACACACACACACACACACACACACACACACTTATGTATAATTAGGAAAAAACTCTCAAACATGATTGTCTTTTAGTAATTAATTTGTTTATATTAATATGTGTGTAGCATTTACCAATTTTTATATGTTAGAAATTGAAGTAATATATGTGAGCATGTCATTGTGTTGGAATCAACATTGAAAGAATAACAAAATACATTCAAATTTTTTTTAAAATATTCAGTATATTCTTACAACGTAAATATATGCTTGAAAGTAAAAAGATAAAGGGAAAGAAGAACCTGGGCTTCTGGCCGAGAGCAGGGGGAGACTAGGAGAGAGGATCAATCGTCGGAGCAAGATGAGGGTAAGAGGAGGAGTTGGAGCAGACTTGTGATCGAGAGCAGGGGGAGACTGGGAGAGACGATCGCCGGAGCAGAAGGGGAAGAGGAGGAGCTGGCGCGGTGGCTGGCGGTGGAGAGCAGCGGAAGATCGACTGGGAGCTATTTGCGAGAGTAGGCGGCAGGAAAGGGAAAAAACCAGGAGAAGGATGAAAAATATCCCGCAGATAGCAATAATAGGGTTTTTGGGCATTAGTGACGGTTTCAAAACCGTCACTACTACTCTCCGTTTATTTTTTTTATAAATAACAAAGCATTAGTGACGGCCCAAATTCGTCACTAATATAGAAATTCGTCACTAATAAGAAACCAATAGTGAGGAATTTATAAATTCATCACTAATATTCTCGACATTACTGACGGTTTCAAAACCGTTAACCGTCACTACTACTCTCCGTTTATTTTTTTTATAAATAACACAATATTAGTGTCGGTCTAAATTTGTCACTAATATAGAAATTCGTCACTAATAAGACACCAATGGTGACGAATTTATAAATTCGTCACTAATATTCTAAACTTAAATTTTATTATATATTTTTTAAATAAGGAAGTAATAGTGACGAATCTAAAAATTCGTTACTATTAGTCTCTTATTCGTGATGAATATACAACATCGTCACTAATACTCTGAATTGAAATTTTTTTAATTTGTTTTAAAAAAAGGAATTATTAGTGACGGTTCTCAAATCCATCACAAATACTCTAAAGTAAAATTTTTTTCTTTTTTTTTTTAAATGAAAGCATTAGTAATGGTTGTCAAATTCGTCACTAATAATGGGGTAATAGTGACGAATTTAAAAATTCGTCATTAATACTATGAAGTAAAATTTTTTTATTTGTTTTTAAATGGAAGTATTAGTGATGGTTCTCAAATCCGTCACTAATAATGGGCCAATAGTGACGAATTTAGAAATTCATCACTAATACCGTGAAGTAAAAATTTTTTATTTATATTTTTAAAATGGAAGTATTAGTGACGGTTCTCAAATCCATCACTAATAATGACGAATTTTTAAATTCTTCACTAATACTGTGAAGTAAATTTTTTTTTTTTTTTTTAAAGTAGAAGTATTAGTGAGGGTTCTCAAATCCGTCATTAATAATGGGCCAATAGTGACGAATTTAGAAATTCGTCACTAATACTCTGAAGTAAAATTTTTTTTATTTTTTTTAAATAATAGTAGTGACAGTTATTTAATCGTCACTAATGTTTACCTTTTAGTGACGGATTTAATTCGTCACTACTACAGAAATCGTTACTAATATTTTCCCGGGATAAATTTTGCGTGAAAAATATTTTCGCGCGATTTTTTCTAATTTTTAGTGATGAAACTATTGGTGATTGATTCAATTTCGTCACTAATAGTGCTGTATTAGTAACGGTTTCAAAAACCGTCACTAGTACCCTACTATTAGTGATGAGTTTGAATCCGTCACTTATAGTTTTGTCACTAAAAACCAGTTTTTTTGTTGTGATATTAGGGAGAAATTGAATAGAGAGAGAGTGTGGGTTTACCTTATCCCAGAAGTGGTGCCTACGACGCCCTAATCACAAATCCACTCCGATTAAAATATTAGTGGCCGAGATAGGAACCCAGTGGTATTTTCTGTCCTCTAATCGGTGCATGTTTGTTAAGAAAATTTGAAGAGAGAGAAAGAGAGTGAGGAGAGAGAGACGGAGAGTACAGGGAGAGAGAGAGAGAGAGCATGCAGGATAAGGGGGTGGCTAGATTGAAATTGAATTCAATACTTCCTAAAGAATTGATTACATATATATATATATATATATAATATTATATTATAGTATTATTATATTATTTAATTAAAAATAATTTAATTCTTTAATTTAATTTAATTAATTTTTATTTATTTATTTTATAATCATAATCCTAATTAAGTATAACTATTTTTTGGAGTTATTACAGTTACTTTGACGATTTCAGGCAGAAAACCCCGTTGATGGTTTTACATACTCCATCGACGGCTACATCGATGGTTTCAGACATAAGCTAATTTAGAAGGAAACTATCATGCCTCGAACCCGAAAATGGGACCTAGGGGTGAAAATGTAAACCAACCAGTCCCTGTATCCTACAAAACATCCAAAGATACAGGACTAAGGATGAAGGTCTGATCCCGTGGGGTTCCCAAGCACCCTATACACATCCAATCATAACAAAATATACGCGACGGAAAAGGTCATTCTATATATATATATATATATATATATATACAGTATTATACCAGAGTCTATACAAAAGCAGAAACAAGGCTATATCACACAACGTACAAACGGATGCCCAAATACATCTCAAAATGGCAACCCACCAAAATACAGTCCTAGCACTTACCCAAACGCTAATCGCAGTACACCAGCCACTACGCTCCCTACACCAGGACGCTAGTTCCGATTACTCGAAGAACCTGTAAAAATGTACGTACAGTAGGGGTGAGACACCTCTCAGTAAGGAAGAACACGGGTTATGTTGGTGTGTAACATTTGAGTGTTATCATGATACAACTACATGTAGTTAAATGTAGTCCAGTACTAATTTTACACAGTGCATACACGCATACATACACATGATCAACAATCTCAGTGTCGTCACACCCATCGGCCCGAAATCGGCCCGTGACATACGGCGTTGGCCCGTAACCAACCTGCGTAACACGGCGCCACCAGCACATGGTTAGTCCCCGACTCCCATGGCATCATACTGGCGCTAAATTGGTGGATCCAAACCATTCGGCCTAATCTACCAAACTAGGCTCACGCCCTCGGATATAGAGCCGAAAACTCTGCCAATCTATGGCCAGCAATTTGATACACCCTCGGATATAGAGCCTGACACTTTTAGTACCTGAAACAATTCGGAACCGCGTTCCTACTAGCATTTAAACAAATCACACACACATGCATGCTCATATAACCAAACAAACCATGCCCATTTGGTAATCTAAATCATGGTTTTCCAAACACATACAGTTTAAACAAGTCAAGGCATGACCATCCCTATAACACAGTATAAATCAATATATACATTTGGTTTTCAACAAAACCAGAGATGCAGCCCGTCGCCCCCTTTTCCCCAAAACTGTAATCATGAAAAACCCATAATTTTTCCCGTTAGATCCCCCCAAATGAGTAGTCAAAACATACACAGGACCGTGAACCACAGTTCTACCGAGTTCGATTTAAAAAATAATTAATATAAACACAATTCCGTTTACCTTTTCCCCGAATAGAAAATCCCGAACTCTAAGCTAAACAGCGAACTAAGTTCCAAAACCTACAACCAACAGTACAGAATATACTCACAATACTGTTCTCTACTAAACTACCGGATCAGAATTGAAAACCAAGCCTTACCTCGATTTTTTGTCGAAACCCAAAAATCTTTGAAACGGGATTTCGATTTGTAGAACTTGTAGAGAATCCTTCCACAATCCTCGTGGTAACTTCAGATTCACAATTCTAATGACGAACGACGAAGAAATCTAGAGAGATAGAGAGTAAGGAGAGTTCTATAGAGAGAGAAGATATTTGATTTTTCTTGGCGTGGAAGTAATGAAACTTCTATATATATCCCTTTGACTCGAGTGTATTCGTCGACGAGATGGTGTACTCATTGACGAGGTCATATAGATAGCTCGTCGACGAGATGGTGGATTCGTCGACGATTCCTGATATCACTAGTTTCCCAAAATCTCTTAGTTTCTCCTCGTCGATGAGCCTCTGAACTTCATTGATGAGAGGTACATGGACTTCGTCAATGAACTTTGGCTTTGTTAACAAATCCTGCTAAATTCCTAATTTGCCCATCTCTTATTTATTCAAACCTATATATCACGGTTCAGGTTCTTACAATCTCCCCTCCTTAGAAAAATTTCGTCCTCGAAATTTGCAATCTCTCATCCACAAACTCGTACATACAACTGAATACATACACGTAACTCTAGAGAAAACTGGCGACTACTACAACGTAGCCCCATCATACATATACATATACATACCCTCACTTATGGTAGAGGAATACCGTGGTTGCATATACAACTGTCTCAAGAGTTCACAATACACATACTCCCAACGACTAACCACCTATCCCAACCCAAAGTAGGATAACATACAAGTACTCAAAACAACTGTGAATACTTCTGGCGTATTTCTGTTTCCAATTCCCAAGAAGCTTCCTCAACCTCGTGGTTCCGCCACAATACCTTCACTAATTTCTTTAGTACGAAGCTTCTGAACTTTACTGTCCAGAACTTGAACAGGTATCTCCTCATAAGCTAAAGTATCCCCAATTTCCAACTCATCATAGCTAATAACATGTGATGGGTCCAGCACGTACATTTTCAACATGGATACGTGAAACACATCGTGGACCCTCGAGAGTGTTGGGGGTAGTGCAATCTTGTAGGCTATCGAACCCACTCGCTCAAGAACCTCGAATGGTCCAATATACCTCAGGCTCAACTTGCCCTTCCTCCCAAATCTCATCACCCCTTTCATCGGAGCGATACATAGAAATACCTTACCCCCGACCTCGAACTCTAAATCACGGTGGCGAACATCTGCGTAACTCTTCTGCCGACTTTGAGCTGATTTAATCCTCTCCCGGATCAAACCCACCTTTTCAGACGCCTACTGCACAAGTTCAGGTCCTAACACCTGACGTTCACCAACCTCATTCCAACATAAAGAAGATCGACACCTCCGACCATACAAAGCCTCGAATGGTGCCATCCCGATACTTGTCTGGAAGCTTTTATTATAGGCAAACTCCACTAGTGCCAGAAACTGAATCCAACTACCACCGAAGTCTAATACACAAGCCCGCAACATATCTTCCAAGATCTATACCGTCCTCTCCGACTGTCCATCAGTCTGAGGGTGGAACGTTGTACTGAAAGTAAACTTCATCCCCAGTGCCTCCTGCAAACTTGTCCAGAATAGAGAAGTAAACCTCGGATCTCGATCTGACACAATGGATACCGGTACCCCGTGCATTCTCACAACCTCATGCACATACATGTTTGCTAGCCTACTCAAAGAATAGCCAACCTTCATTGGTATGAAATGAGCAAATTTTGTCAACCTGTCCACGATTATCAAAATAACATTCTGCTCGTGAAGCGCTGGTGGCAATCCGGTCACAAAATCCATTGAAATATGCTCCCATTTCCACATTGGAATAGGCAAAGGCTACAACGACCCTGCCGGCCTCTGATGTTCGGCTTTCATCTGTTAACACCTTAGACACTACTCCACGAATCGGGCAATATCCCTCTTTATACCACTCCACTAGAAGGACTCGCACAAATGCCGATACATCTTCATACTACCCGGATGTACCGTATACAAAGAACGATGTGCTTCCTCCAGAATCGTCCTTCTGATCTCATCGTCGTTTGGAACACATAACCTGGTCCCAAACCTCATTACACCTCCTTCAAAGATGTTAAAATCTATAGCCAGTCACTGCCGTACATTTTCCATAACCCTACCAACTTTGCATCACTATCCTATGCGGCTTTAATACGCTCAAACAAGGTTGGCTAGATCACCAAGCTAGCAATGAAAGTCTGATGATCACCAGACACCAACTCCACGCCAAGGCTTTCCAAATCCTTTCTGATGTGATGTTGTGCTACAACTGCAGATACATCCACAGGTTATGACTTTCGGCTCAACGCATTAGCCACCACATTAACTTTTTGCGGGTGATAGCTGATCGTGCAATCGTAGTCCTTAATCAACTCTAGCCACCGCCTTTGCCTCATATTCAACTCCTTCTTATGAAGAAATACCTGAGGCTCTTATGATCAGTGAAGATCTCAAACTGCACACCATACAAATAGTGTCACCAGATCTTTAGTGCATATACAATAGTAGCCAATTCCAGATCATGCGTAGGGTAATTCTTCTCATACTCCTTAAGTTACCGAGAAGCATAAGCTACCACCTTACCCTGTTGCATAAGCAAACATCCCAAACCTTTTAGGGACGCGTCGCTATAGATTACAAAACCCCTATCCCCCGAAGGAATGGTCAATACTATAGCAGTAACTAGCCGGTGCTTCAACTTGAGAAAGCACTGCTCGCAATCACTAGTCCAGTCAAACTTCTCCCCCTTCATAGTCAATCGTGTCAGAGGTCTAGACAATTTAGAGAAACCCTCTACAAACCGATGATAATAACCCACCAGTCCCAGAAAACTCCGAACCTCCCGCACAGTCTACGATCTCGCCCAGTCAACTACAACTTCAACCTTGCTAGGATCAAATGAGATACCACCCTTAAACACCACATGGCCTAAGAACGCGACCTGATTTAATTAGAACTCACACTTCTTCAGTCTAGCATACAGCTTCTTCTCCTGGAAAGTCTGTAATACTAACCTCAAATAGTCCTCATGCTCTTCCAAACTTCTCGAGTATACCAGAATATAGTCAATGAATACCACCACGAATTGATCCAGGTACTTATGGAAAACCCTGTTCATCAGATCCATGAACACTGCCTGAGCATTCGTCAACCCAAAAGGCATGACCCAAAAACTCATAGTGGTCGTATTTGGTTCGGAAAGCAATCTTCGCTACATCCTCCAATCTAACCCTCACCTGATGATATCCTCACCGCAAGTCGATCTTCGAAAAGACCCGCATCCCTTACAACTGGTCAAAGAGATCATCTATATGAGGTAAAGGATAGCAATTCTTCACAGTTACCTTATTAATCTCATGGTAATCAATGCACATCCGCATCGATCCATCCTTCTTCTTCACAAACAATACTGGAGCTCCCCATGGAGAAACACTAGGTCGAATGAAACCCCTGTCCAGTAATTCTTGCAACTGCTTCTTCAATTCCCTAAGTTCTGCTGAAGCTATCCGGTACGGAGCTTTAAAGATTGGAGCCTTGCTAGGCAGCAACTCTATAGAAAACTCCACCTTACGATCCAGAGGTTAATCGGGTAAATCATCTAAAAACACATCCGGGAACTCGCTGACTACCCGAATGTCCTCGAGCCTCAACTCGTCCCGCGGCGATTCCTCCACACAAGCTAGGTACCCTTGACATCTGTCCAAGAGTAACCTCCTCGCCTGTAGTGCCGATAGTATCTGTGGCGTTAGACGCACACACGATCCCACAAATTCATACTCCCGCTGTGACGCCCCGATTTTCATACAAATTTTTTTCCTAATAATAAATAATCACATCATAAATCCACAACATCCAAAAATCGGCCACGTCAACAATCCTACTACCATTCATACAACCCGACCCGCATTGGATACCGGGTAAAAAGTATTTTATTATATTCAACCTAACAGCGGAAGACAATATACACATATAAGTCAGAATACAATACCCAGAGTATCAACATACATACAAATATTCACACTACCTTTCCATACTAAAAATAACTATTCAACTCTAGGGGAATTACATCTCCCCTAGTCCAAAAACTCACCCTGTGTATCAGGGTCTCAGCTCCTTACTATCACGGAACTCTATCACCCGGTCGGTCTCTGTTCCCTGAAAAATTTAGATAAATTGGGTGAGACACAACTCAATAAGAAGGAATAGATTATTTATAGTGTGTGGCCAAATGAGTACAATTATAATACACTTTACTTTTCAAATCACCATTTCATCTGAGAAAATACACTGATATTCACATACACATAATCATATAGATATACAACACAAGCTTTTATAAGCTTTAAAATCATTTATCAAATTCAATGATTTCCAACACATACTTACACACGAAGTTCCTGAGAATAGGGAAGATTACCCGCCCATACAGGTAGCTTCCCTCTGCCCTAACACGTTATGCAGCTGGGTATGGCCACATTTGATACCCATCAGGGCACTCACCTTACTCAGTAAGCCCTCAAGCGAAGAGTTTCACTTCGCCTTAATTATTTATATTATTAACTTACACTGTTCCATTTCTCAATTTTATCATTCTTTATTTCTCAATTTCCATTCTTTCTTTCATTTCTCTTTTTAGCCAATTTTATCATTCTTTCACTTTTCATTTCCACTTTACTTTCTGGCTCATGAGTATCCTCGATATCAAATACCAACATCGCGTCTGTAACTCATGGCCACCCTGAGGATCTTTCTATACACGCCATGCTTCCCCCTATGGTCAAGTTTGTGCGGCCCGAAGGCTAGATCTAACTACTGTTGGCTGTCCCGGTTAGATCAAATATCATATCACATATCGCGTTTGTAGTACGACTGGCCGGCCTAATACCCCGATCTGGACTCAGGGGGCCCAACAACCCTATACAATGGCATAGTCGACTGTCACGCCACACGCTCCAAAAGTCCGTGTGGTTGCACTAACACCACTCGCAACGGTACCGTGCTGAATATCATAACCATCCAACAAGGTTTACCACCACATACCCGCAATCATTATGCGGTATTGGCATTTCATCAATTATATTCCAGTATATCACAATTCAATTCAATATAAATATTCTCATCATTTTCTGTGCACATTTTATCATCTCGTAATATCATATATTATATTTCATGTATTTTCACATTTTCCCAAAATACTCATATCAACAATTTGTATAAACTTATTTCTCATGCAAATAATTTCCACTCACAAATAAATACCACTTTTCATTATTTTCCAATATCAGTATTTCACAAAATCTCATTTTCCGGGCAAAACATTTTTACTCATATAATAATACCATATTACATTATTTTTCACTAATCGGATCAGTAATTCTCATTTCAATATTTTCTCAGAAATTACACATTATTATATTTTACACTCCAAAATATCACAATTTACAATTACTCAAATGCCACACAATTTATCTGATATTTATATTATAATAATTTTCAGACAAAATATCATATGCTCAATTTCACATATTCATTCAAATAATAATTCTAAAAACACTGTTATAATTTATTTCCCTTATCTGACTTACTAAGAGTCTCCCTAGAATCCCAAATTCTACGCCCTTGGCGCCTAAAATTCAACTCCTGAAATTTACATTTTCCCCCAAATTAATTAATCTATTTCTCCAAAATAATACCCATCTAACCTTCCCTAGACTCCATATACCTCAAATTAATATTTAAACTATTATTTAAAACACCTACTTAATTTTCTAAATTTTGCCTGCGGGTCCCAAAATTACACCCGCGGCGCTCACCCAACCCTAAATTCCAAAAATCCTACTTCAGCCCCAGATGCTCAATATTTTAGCATTTCTAAATTAATGCTAATTAATTAAAAACAAGCCCCTCAATAATCGCTGCACCCCAAATTTGGGGTTTTGACCCAATACCCCCATGAGAATTCCGTCCCACTAGACTTGTAGAGAATCATCCCTAGATTCTCATGGTAGTGTCCGTTCGTCAATTGGGCTTATATTTTGCAAGAAATTAAAGAAAAAGAGGAAAATGACTTACCCCAGGGAATACACTTACGCCGCTCCTACCACCGATCCGCTCCGGTAGAAATGACAGCAGCGGCGAATGGAGTCCAGTGGTATCTTCGGATTTTCGATCGGGTGAAAATCCGTCATGAAATCGAGGAGAGAGAGAGAGAGAGAGAGAGAGAGAGAATGTGAGGAGAGAGAAGGATAGTTCAGAGGCTGCGCAGCGGAGAATAAAGAAAAGAAAAGAAAAGAAAAGAATGAAGAAGAAGAAGAAGAAGAAGAAGAAGTGAATCAAATTAAAATTGAATCTCCTGAAACTTCTAGCAAGCTTCAGGAGGAGGATAATAATAATAATAATAATAATAATAATAATAATAATAATAATAATAAATTTAATTAATATTAATAATAATATATTTTATTAATAAAAATAAAAATAAATTTTAATTATTTTTTTATTTATTATATATATATTTTTTCTTATTTTATTTTTTTAAATTCAATTAATTAATTATTATTATTATTTTTATTATTATCTTTTTAAAATTTTGGAATCAATCCACTAATCTTCTATAACCCTTTTTGGGGTTATTACATCTGCTCCCCAGGAGGTCTAAAAATTACTACTTTACTATGACAGTCGATCACAACATAACTGGATAACAACCAATCCATCCCCAGAACGACATCGAACGCTGACATGTCGTATACCAAATGATTCACCGCTAGTAGTTTCCCTTGAATTACTACTAGGCAACCTACCAACATCCTCCTACAGAAAGATACACTCCCCGATGGCGTAGTAACAAATAACAACTCGTTCATATCTTGGGTCTCAACCCCACACCGTCCAACAAAATTCACAGATACAAAAGAATGGGTTGCAGCCGAATAAAAAAAAACAGAAGCCTTATTTGAAAGCAATAATAAGGTACCTATCACTACGTTCCCTGCATGCTCAGCGTCCGCTGGAGTAAGAGAGTATACTCTGGCCGGAGCTGTATTCGTCTGAATGGTTCCCTGAGGTATCTGGTTGCTACCTTGGTTCACACTAGATGCAGGTACATCTCGCTTTGGTGCACGACAATCATGAAACATGTGACCTAACTGGCCATAGTTGTAGTAGTTACCCCCAAATGACCAACACTCACCCTCGTGCCATTTGTGGCATCTAGTACAACATCCACTAGTCTGGTTCCCCTAAGAACTCTGGTGCTCGGTATTCTGAAGGTAGCCCGAACCCTTGTTCTTCTTCTTCCACGATCCCTGACAAGATCCTATTTGAGAACCAGAAGGTACTGTCCTTTTCCTCGATTTTTGATCCACCTCATCCTCTCGAATATTGGTCTCAATCACCGTGGCTTTATCTACCAACACCGAGAACTCGCGGATATGGAGCATACCCACTAATTTGCGGATATCCTTCCTCAAGCCCTTCTCAAACCTCCGAGTCTTCTCATACTCACTCGAGATCAGACACGACACAAATCGGGAAAGCTTTATATATCGAGCTGCATACCCTTGCACCGTCATACTCCCCTGAGTAAGAATAGAAAACTCATCTGCCTTCGCATCACGTACAGAAGCCGGGAAGTATTTGTCAAAGAATACCTCCTTGAAATGGCTCCATGACATCTCCTCAGGACCACCCCTTTGCTTCTCTAGCAGATTCATTGCAGTCCACCATCAACCCGCCTCCCCAAATAGCTGGAAGGTAGCATAGAGGACTCGCTGCCTATCCGTGCGTTGCAGAACCTCCAAGATCCTATCAGTCTTCTCTACCCAATCCTCTGCTATCGTTGGGTCAGATCCTCCAGAGAACGTTAGAGGATGCATGCATGTAAACCTCTCAATGGTGCACCCCGCAGTAATAGGAGAGCGCTCGCGTCTCCTTACACAAAGCCCGATCTCCTGTAACACCTGCCTCGTCAAACCTCGAGGCATAGAAGGAGACTTATCACTCATAGTCTCCTCGGAGCCACTTCCCAGGTCATTATCCTTGGGCTCCATTCTGCAACACAATGGGAATCTATTAGTACCCCTACAACACATATAGTTAACACAATGATCTATTACTAATCGTGTTAACAATTCCCTGCCAGGTCTAGGTCTGTCCTATCACACCGACACGAAAGTTATCAATGATCTACCCTACTTTTACTGGAATCGTCATCCCACGAAAAACACGAAATACCGCCGACAAGTCCCAGTCTAGCAACCGAACAACCCTCAACCAACTATACCCATATCCAACATCCTATACTTTGGTATGCACTCACAACTAAGCCTAAACAAGTTTACAAGACCTAACAACCTAGTTAGCTTTGATACCAAGGTGTCATGCCCTGAACTCAGAAATGGGACCTAAGGGTGAAAATGTAAACCAACCAGTCCCTGTATCCTACAAAACATCCAAAGATATAGGACTAGGGATGAGGGTTTGACCCCGTGGGGTTCCCAGGCACCCTATACACATCCAATCATAACAAAATATACGCAGCGAAAAAGGTCATTCTATATATATGTGCAGTACCATACCAGAGTTTATATAAGAGCAGAAACAAGACTCTATCACACAACGTACAAACGGGTGCCCAAATACATCTCAAAATGGCAACCCACCAAAATACAGTCCTAGCACTTACCCAAACGCTAATTGCAGTACACCGGCCATTACGCTTCCTATACCAGGACACTAGTTCCGATTACTCGAAGGACCTGTAAAAATGTACGTATAGTAGGGGTGCGACACCTCTCAGTAAGGAAGAACACAAGTTATATTGGTGTGTGACATTTGAGTGTTATCATGATGCAACATACATGCAGTTAAATGCAGTCCAGTACTAATTTTACACAGTTCATACACGCACACAGACACATGATCAACAATCCCGATGTCGTCACACCCATCGATCCGAAGCCGGCCCGCGACATACGACTTTGGCCTGTAGCCAATCGACGTAACACGGCGCCACTGGCACATGGCTAGTCCCCGACTCCCATGGCATCGTACCGGTACTAAACTAGTGGATCCACACCCTTTAACCTGATCTGCCGAAATAGGCTCATGCCCTCGGATATAGAGCCAGACACTCTGCCAATCTATAGCCAGCGATTTGATGCGCCCTCAGATATAGAGCCGGACACTCTCAGTACCTGGAACAATTCAGAACCGCCTTCCTACTAGCATTTAAACAAATCACACACACATGCATACTCATATAACCAAACAAACCACACCCATTTGGTAATCTAAATCATGGTTTTCCAAACACATACAGTTTAAACAAGTCAAGGCACGACCATCCCTATAACACAGTATAAATCAACATATACATTTGGTTTTCAACAAAACTAGGGATACAGCCTGTTGACCCTATGGGTCATACCCTGTTTTGATTATGACAAATACGGTATTTAATGGTTTGATGAGTTTGTGTGCAGGACCGATCGAACGTATAATATGGTGCAGGCACACGACACATGAAGTAAAGACCTGAAGACCTTATTTATGTTGTATTGTAATTTAATAATTCATTTGGGTCTGTAATAGTAATTAGGAGAACATGGTCTGTAATAATTAATGGCTTACCTGCATAGAAGGATCGATAAGCTTAAGACCATAGATGGACTTTAGGGAACACTCTTCGGTCGACCTTCGACGGATTTTTTCGGTGTCTTGAAAAAGGCCTAGAAATGACTCTAGGACACTCACTCATGCATATATATGAATGTTTATTTAAATAGAGTGTTTGCATGCTTAAATGGGACAAAAATGCTCTAAATGGGTACTTTCGGTCGACTGTACTTCATAATACAAATACCCCCGATCGATCGAACTCGGACTAGGTCAACCGTTTGACCACAGTCCGGTCGACCGAACCGTTATAGTTCAAAATCCCCGGTCGACCGAAACCTCCCTGGGTCAACCAATTTGACCATCTGGTTGATTGAGCCAATTTTGAACTCCAACGACCTGGTCGACCGAGGGTCCTCGGGAGATGCCCCAACGGTCTGGTCGACCGAACCATTTAGTTCAAAATCTCCTAGTCGACCGAACAGCGCTAATTTGAAAAATTGCCTATCCCGATTGACCGACCATTTTAGTTCAATTTTCTCCTGATCAACCGAATCTCAAAAAAATGCCCTTGACACATATATACGGTCGACCGAGCCTTCAGTTCAAAATCCCCCTGGTCGACCGAACCATTTGAGTCCTGATCAACCGAAACAATTCTGGTCGACCGGACCTCTCGGGTTGCCCCTTAATTTTTACCGTGGTTAATATTTTTAAACGGGGTTAACTTGGTTAAAATATAATAAAACTTTCCTAATAATCCCATATGTGTCCTTAACGGTTATATTTTAAGGGTAGTCTATATATACCCCCTCATTTGGAATAATTAGCAAGAGATTAACAAATATAATTAGCCAAAATCCTCTCAATCTCAAAAAGCCCATATTTCATATTCAAGCTTTAAACTCCTACTCTTACTCATTTATATTGCAAATACCTCCTTGTAAGAGTATTCTTGTGCTTATCTCACCTAGCTTAAACTCTCTTTTGGTTGTTTTATTTGTGATCTATATTTCATAGAGAGTAAGCTACAAGTTCTCTTAGGGGGCTTCATAAATAAGCCTTCCATAGGAAAACTTCCTTGGGCTTCTGAGTTTTGCATTTTCATTGCGATACTCAAGAATTCATATTGAGTTTTGGTTGCGAAAAATATTTTACAAATTGTTTTTCAAATATCTCCTGTGATTTATCTTGAGAAAAATATTTTGAGATATTTGCTTGTGTGCTGAAGATCTTTGTTACTATACCTTTTTATTGAGAATATCTTCTTAATACAAAGATCAAATAAATATTTTTGCAAACAATCTTTGAATATTTCTTGTGGTTTATATTGAGAAATATTATTTGTTGAGATATTTGAAGAGTGCTTGTGATCTTTGTTTGTGCATTGTGACTGAAATATTATTTTGACACAAAGATCATACCATTTACATCTCACGCACTGATTGTTATATTTGCATAAATATTTGAGAGTAAACACTTAGACTACATCGAGCTTATCAAATCCTATCTTTTGGTAGTGTATTGATTATACTGTGCATAACTGGGTACATATCTGCTTTACACAAAAGCACAATTACTGTACCATTTGATTGTATTTCAAATCTATTGTATTTCCAGGCACAGACCTGAGAGGGAGACTAGTCCTGGAATATTCACAGATTGGCTTAGACACGGTTAGGAAAGCTAGGTGCGTCGTCCTGTTAAGGCGTGTAGGTTGAGGTCAGCCCCGCTAATTGACCTATTTAAGGTTGAGGTCAGCCCTGTGTTAATTTGACCTGGTTGTAAACGGTGCGCTCCACCCTTAAGTGAGCTATTAGTGGAATCCTCTAGCTTGCGAGTTAGAGGCGGGGACGTAGGCAATTTGGCCAAACCTCGATAACATTTCTGGGTGTCGTCTCTTTTATTGCTTTATTGTGCATGCCTGGTTAAACATTTATTGCAGTTTAAAATTCCATTGTATATTTACATTGATTTATTTTACATGCACTAGATTGACATTAAACTTGTGTAATACTATTGTTAGTGGTTTGACCTAAGGTAATAAATTTTAAAATACCAATTCACCCCCCCTCTTGGGATTGCACCAAAGCTAACATAGCCTGTCGCTCCCTTTTCCCTAAAACTGTAATCATGAAAAACCCATAGTTTTTCCCGTTAGATCCCCCAAAATGATTAGTCAAAATATACACAGGACCGTGAACCACAGTTCTACCGAGTTCGATTTCAAAAATAACCGATATAAACACAATTCCCCTTATCTTTTCCCCAAATAGCAAATCTCGAACTCTAGGGTCCCTAAACAGTGAACCGAGTTCCAAAACCTACAACCAACAGTATAGAATATACTCACAACATTGTTTTCTATTAAACTACTGGATTAGAATTGAAACCCGAGCCTTACCTCGATTTTTCGCCAAAACCCGAAAATCTCTGAAACTAGATTCTGATCCGTAGAACTTGTAGAGAATCCTTCACCGATCCTCGTGATAACTTCAGATTCACGATTATAACGACGAACGACAAAGAAATCTAGAGAGATAGAGAGTAGGGAGAGTTCTAGAGAGAGAGAGAAAGAGAGAAGATATTTGAGTTTTCTTAGCTTGGAAGTAATGAAACTTCTATTTATAGCCCTTTGAGTCGAGCTTATTCGTCAACGAAATGGTGTACTCGTCGACGAGGTCATATAGATAGCTCGTCGACGAGATGGTGGATTCATTGACGATTCCTGATATCACCGGTTTCTTGAAATCTCTCAGCTTCTCCTCGTCGACGAGCCTCTGAACTTTGTCGACGAGCCTCTGAACTTCGTCGACGAGAGATACATGGATTTCGTCGACGAACTCTGGCTTTGTCGATAAATCCTGCTAAATTTCCAATTTGCCCCTCTCTTATTTATTCAAACTCATATATCACGGTTCGGGCTCTTATAGAAACCGTCAACTATTTTGTTTAGCACTATTTTTAAATTTAGAATTATGAAAATCATTAGGTTGGGGATACAAAGGCAACTCCTTCGAGAATTGATATAGGGGTATTTAGGGATCTTTCTAATCCCTCTGTACGTGTAGGGTTAGCATAAATACAATGTTGTAACCCTGATTTTGACAGATAGTGAATTTCAGTCGCCGCTTACTCCCGTGGACGTAGGCATTTTGTTGAACCACTTTAATCTTTGTGTCGTGTGTTTATTGCTTTTATTATTTGTGTGATTGTGTTTTCTGTATAATTCATCGTTAATTATTGCACTGCATGATTGGTTCCACATGCATTCATTTGCACAACAACAATACACTAAATCAAACAACGAACAATCAAAGTACCCATTCAAAGTTACCAAAATAAAATATTTTAAAAAGAAGACATAATGAATCAAAAGAAAGCGAATCACATGCAATATTTATATGTCCTAAAAAATGCAACCAAATGTTCATCAAACCCACTTTCATTTTTGAAGGGCCACTTAAGCTATGAAACAAAGTTAGCATTTATTATGCTAGGGAAGAGCAAGAACTTAATTTTGAGTTTTTTTTTTCTTATTTTCTTTGGCCTCGTGAACATATGTAAATTCAATTCTAAGGGTAGGAGCTTTTTCCCATTTTAACTTTTTTTTTAAAAAATTATATTAAATATAACCTCGTTCTGGGAAGTATTTCCCAGAATGACTCTGACGTAATCTCGCTACTCCAAGTAGCGATTTTTAACCAAATCTCGCTACTCCAAGTAGCGAGTTTTACTCTTTCATAAAGGGCTCGTGGTGACGCGTGGCAATTCTCACTACTCCAAGTAGCGAGATTTAATTGGGAGAAGTAACACTCTGGCAGCCACGTTTTGACGCGTGTAACTGTCTGCGAACCACAATTTGATGCGTGTTAAATCTCGCTACTTGGAGTAGCGAGATTTTTTTGTGACAATTAATGCTCTGCCATCTCCTTTTGAATTACCTCTACCCGGATTTCGACGCGTGGCAAATCTCGCTACTCCAAGTTGCGAGATTTGCTTCAGAATAACCTCGCCAGTTCTTCCTCCTTTCTTGCACGAACAGAGTCTGTTGCAGAGCCGAGAAGGTGACCGTTGAAGGAAGACAGCCGAGCAGGTGACCGTTGAAGGAAGACAGCCGAGCAGGTGACCGTTGCGGGCTTCATCACATTACAAGTTATATAAGGAGATGGGGTAAGTTATGTTTTCCATGTTCAGTGTTTAGATTTTTACGTTATTTTTTTTTCATCGAAAGCTTTGATAATCCGAGAGAGAGTTTGTGATTTGTGTTAAAAGATTCGTGGACAAACACTACTCTTAAGGTTTGTATTTCATTGTTTTGGTATTTAAATTTAATTTTTTGCTGATAATATTTTATTTGTATTTTATTGTTTGGGTATTTGAATTTAATTTGTTGCTGATAATATTTTATTTTTTCCATTCAAATTGTTGTTCAATATTTATTTATTTATTTTGGATTGTTGTTTCATTGTAAAATGCATTATCTTTCCTACCCTAGAAATTTTTGAAGTTTCATCCACGCACAAAATTTGTTAAATTTCCTTCTACTCTTTTGAATATAATTGTGCAATTATAATTAGATCATATGGTTTACTTTCAAAATGGGAAATTTTGTTATTCAATTCTTAAATTTTCTTGTACTGTTTTTAATATAATTAGGCAAATCCACTAAAGTTATGAACATAACATGTAAATTGTATGATTTTAATTGATGCTTTCAGTTAATGTGAGTGCACATTATAATTATAAATTGTATTGTCATATGTATAAGATCTTAGGATCTTATACCTTATTTTCCGGGTTATTAATAATTATGTTGAAAATTTTAAAATAAAAAATTCCGACTCTTATATTAATGCTAAAGAACTAAAAAAAAAAAAATGTGATATTTTTATAATGTACAAAAAAAAGAATCTGAAAATTGAGAATTATTTTCTAAACATTGAACACATCCTTAGGCTTTTCTCTTCCCTTTATTTTTTTCTTTTTTCCAGTTAATTTAGGGCTATTTGAAAAATTAAAATTTGACAATATGTTTGGTTAATATTTATGAAAATTAATATAACTTAAATTTTGTAATTAAAGAATATTTATGTATTATTTTTAAATCAATTAATATTTTAAATATATAATTAAAAAATAAAATTACAAAGAATATATAATAAAAATATTATAAAAATAAAAATACAATTTATTATAATTATTTTAATTAATTGTTGTACTATCCAAATTTATTTTATAATAAAATCTTTTTTTTACATGACAATTGAAAAATTGTGAAAAATATTATATTATTGCTTTTATAATTATATATATATATATATATATATATATATATATATCTTACTTTGAATTCTATTTAAATTTTTTTCATAAACAGTTAAAAATTGAAAATAAAAACTGAAAAATGACCACATAAAGAAACATATTTATATAATATGTTTTCTTTTTCACTTTTCTAATCTTTAACTAAATAATTTTATTTTTTTTTTAGATTTATGAATTAGTTCTTCAAGAAACTAATATAAAAAAAAAAAAAATTAGGGCCAGCACAGCACAATGATGCATATATATATTATTGGATGCTACGTCGTCTCAATTTCAAAAGTTAACTCATAGGATAAATCTTTCCAAATACTTAATAATTGATTATTAGTACCTTTCACAATAATTCCAATAATCTCTCTTTCATACATGAGACTCCAATTTTAACTCATCTTGAGAAGAATGTTAAAACATGTTTTTGACACTAGTATTTGGGGTGAGATTTTTTCCATACTTATATATATATATATATGTATGTGTGTGTGTAGGCTATGAAAAAAATGTTGCTTTGGGAATGTGTGTGTGTAGGCTATGAAAATGAAAGAAAATTTATTACCTCTTTGTCTACCTACTCAAAAATCCAGCTATAATGTGACTTGCTGTATGAACATCAATGAGTTCTCCCTCTCTTAGACTCAGATGATCATGTTTTCGTATTGTTTGACAAGTTCTATTTGAGTGAAGAGTTTTCTTAGTTCTCCATGCTCATAGCTTAAATTTCTTTTGTATTTTGTTCACCAATACTCACAAGCCTACTACTTGGTTTCCAACAATCTACTCAATTCTAACTCACCCAAAATCACATACACAGAGGCAATGTTCACAGAATCACAGCTCTAACTATGAAAGGTTATCTCACCCATCCTCTGTCATTAGTCCATTCTATGTAATAGAACAATGGCTTTAACCAATATATAAATAGAGGCAACTGCTACACTGCACAGAAAATGCCAAAAAAGAAAGGTGCTTGAATAGTTGACCATCATTAGAATCCTAAAGTAGCAGAAGACAATTAGTTGGATTACCCGAGTTATTTGGTGGGTGCAGCAGTTCTAAAAAATGCGGTTCCTTAGGGATCAAATTAAAATAAAAAATTCCACGAAAAAAGCCCCATATGTATAAGATCCTAGGGTGGGGGGTGCCTGAGGAGGCCACAGTCGACAGAGCACCATTAAAGATCCAATGATATGAGGGCGAAGCCGGCCTCGACTAGTCACCGTCGATGACGCTGACTGGGAACACTGTAGAGATGATAGCTAAAAGGTCACATTATTAAAGGAGAGTACTAATGAATTTTTTTCTCCCCGAATTTATGTATTTTTCACCAATATATCAATATAAATGTAGTGTTCACATTTTAAAGCACTTGCCATAAGACAATCCCATTCCCATTTCATGAATCGGGATGTTATGTGTCCTAAGTAACATTTTTCCAAAAGATCCGTTCAACTCCTTTGAGTATGGCTGTTTGGATTAGCAATGAATCCTCAAAAGGCTACTTAACAAAATTGAACTTCAAATTAAGTGGCAACCCAACACATAATGAGGCAGAGTACGAAGTACCATTTTGGAAAAATTACTCTTAAGAGCACCATTTCATAGTTCTTTGGATTCTAAGTTGAATTACAATTTTGGGAGAATCCGAAGTATATGTCATATGGGGAAAATCAATACATATTCATGTTATTTATTCATAGACGCTGAATTCATCTATTTATTTTCTTCGTGGGAAAGTTAGGTTCAAACTCTAAGTTCATTCATTCATTAGAATTTGTATACATCTATTTGGTTTATACTTATTAGTTATTTCGTCTCATTTACACATCACTTATACATATAATTTTGTGTTGCATAGGTTTGTTTTATTTCCCAATCGCCGATCTAAATGGCAGGAAGCTCAAGCAGTGATCCAGTCACGGTATTTTTATATATAGGGGGGAACATAATAATCGCATTAGATGGTGTTAGGTATAGTAGTCAGCCAGTTCGACTTATTCGAATTGGCCGTAGGTATAAATTAAGTAAATTATATACGAAGATATATAAATATTTGCATATCGATCCAGATCAATATGCATTGCGGGTGACCGCAAGATACCTTGCGCGAGAGTTAAATAATACAGCGTTCTACGAGGCTGTTCCGATATCAGATGATTATGGGTTGCGTATTGTATTGGACGCACACTGTGTCGGTGAGACATATTTAATGATGCAATTGTATGTCGAGACTATTCCTTAAATGGGTGTAATTGCAGTTAGGCAACCAGATGAGCCCGCGGAGCAATTGGGTGAAGTCGGTGAAGACACCGAACAAACACATCAGGTCGATGTTGGTGGGGAGGTTCGTGCTATGTCCACGGTCGATTTTAATGAATATCCGGGATCGTCATTCCAGCCGTCGGAGTACGAAGCACCTGTTCCTCACACGTTTCCGTAGGGAGGTTGCGAAGACGTCCCGAGTGCGGTACCAGCATCGTTGTTTGCCATTGCAAACGACGCATTGGACGAGGGCATGAACATTACGAATGATGTTCATATTGAAGACGAACACATGCACGAGCAGGAAATGGGTGAAGGGTTAAATGATGTTCCTGATTATGTGAACTTACCTCACCATGACATGGACGACGCAATGTTTGACGCACAATTCATCAGCGAACTTCCGATGTACGGTCAAATTGACCTAGCTGCTGCAGATTTAACTGCGGTCGATGAGCTTCCCATACGCATCACTCGTTGGGAAGAATCCTCTGAGTTGAGTAAGGGGATGCTCTTCGGTTCGAAGGATCAGCTGATCGCCGCAGTGTGAATATATCACGCTCGCACGCACCATGACTTCCGTGTGGTGCGATCTACTCCTGAGTTGTGGGTTGCTAGGTGTAAAGACCACGATTGCGCGTGGAGATTGCGTGCCATGTATCGGATGATACACCATTTTTTCAAAATCACCCAATATAGTGGTCCGCATACGTGTCTGAATGAACTTATATCGCAGGACCATAACCAAATCACGTCGTCCCTTATTGCTAGGGAGATAGTGAATATGATCAGGGGAGATGCGTCGACGTCGATCGCTACATTGAAGGAGTTCATTGATCATCGATTCGGGTATTCAATAGCTTATAAGAAGGTTTGGTTGGGCAAATAGAAGGCAATAGCCCAAGTCTTCGGTGATTGGGAGAAATTGTATGAAACGTTACCGAAGTGGATGGAAGCGATGCGCGCGTACAATCCTAGGACTACAATCAGGTGGAGGTCAACTCCGGTTCCAGGTAGCACTAACAGCGCAACCTTTGTATCTGTATTTTGGTTATTTGCAGCATCTATTCAGGGTTTTCGTCACTGCCATCCCGTTATATGTGTGGACGAGACACACTTGTACGGTAAGTACAAGGGCAAACTCCTTATTGTGACGTGCCCTGATGCAAATAGGCAAATATTTCCCCTTGCATTCGCTATTGTGCAAGAGGAAAGCCTTGACACATGGAATTGGTTTCTGTGTTCTCTACGTTTGATTATCGACAGGGACGACATTTGCCTCATATCAGATCGACATCCAGGGATTATCGTTGCGGTGCAGCACAATCCTGATTGGCAACCACCACATGCGCACCACCGATTTTGCCTTCAACATGTCGTCAGCAACTTTAATACGAAAGTGCGGAGTGTCAATATGAAGCGAATGGCTGAGCGAGCTGGAAGGGAGCATCAGGTGAGAAAATTTGACACCTGGATGGAGAGGATATTCGACGAGGGTGGAGAGCCAGCCAAGTCGTTCTTCGATCAGATCCCTCCTCATATGTGGACTCAGTGCCACGACGGTGGAAAAAGGTATGGAAACATGACCACCAACCTGGTCGAATGTTTCAACGTCGTCCTAAAAGGCGCACGTAGCCTTCCAATTACGGCTCTCGTGCAACTAACATTTTATCGCGTTGCACATTACTTTAATAGCCGACGGGAGTCTGCTCATAACGCAATATCTGGTGGAAATACGTTAACTCTGCATATATTGCTAGCAATGGAAAGAAGGAAGCTGAAGGCGACCGGATAACGAGTCATGACATTCAATCGGTCTAGGGGTACTTTTAGCATCACGACCGCGCAGCGGTGATCCCATAAAGGAAACAATGTCCAAACTTTGAGCATCCAGAGGCGCGAACGCTCCTGTGGGAAGTGGCAATCTTTACACTATCCCTGCTCGCACCTTCTTGCAGCCTGTGCTGAGACACGACTAAATGCAAGCCAGTTTGTTGAGCCATATTGGAGCACTGCCGAGCACTATGCAACATGTGCTGCAGAATTTTATCCAATCATGCATGAGACATATTGGCCAACTTGCTCGTTGCCAAACTTGCAGGCAAATCCTGCATACGTTAGAGATAAAGGTCGGCCTAGGAGCTCACGTATACATAACGAGATGGATGCTCGGGAAGGTCGAAAACATATCACATGTAGCATATGCCGTCAAGAAGGACATAACCGCACAAGATGTCCGAGAAGGACCCAACCTGGGGATGCAGCTGGACCTTCGCACTGACCTATAACTTATAGGTGATCCGGGATTTGCATACTCTTACTCCTCGCGTCACGACAAGTTTTCACCTGCTAATTCCTTATGAAAAATTTGTTTCCAAATGTTAAATCCTCAGACCGCTTTAATTTCTCAGTGAACACGCGAATGCTCCATGCTCAATTTGTCTCTGAGCAATTAAGTCACTCTATCCATCAATCGAGAATAGTGTATGTTCAGATGAAAACTTGGTGAGACATTTTCATTTGTACACGTATAGGATAAACCTTGAGATTTTGGTTCGTTTCCACCATACAAAGCACCGGGGACAGATACTCAATTCTTATGCTTTCTATGTTAATGCTTTCATTATTCTGGCTTGTTTGCAGGATCAATCCAGGGCCGTCCGATACTACTGTACTGTGTATGGGCGATCGGCACCGGTCCAGTCGGGCGTGGACCGATTCGCATGCTGACGTCTTATATTGCCGAGGGGGCAGTCAGAGCATACAGGATAGGATAGGCGCAGACCCTCGCATTGTTGATTGGATACATGACGCGGGTTTTTATGGGATATATCAGATTGGCCATATCTAGTTGGATTGGCATCTTGTGACCGCATTGGTCAAGCGATGGAGGCCAGAGACACACACTTTCCACTTGCCGCATGGGGAGGCGACTATCACATTACAGGATATCGCAGTGTTGTTCGGGCTACCGATTGATAGGTTGCCCGTCACTGGTCGTACAGCTGGACCAGTACAGGATGGAGGCGTCGGTCAGGGGGGAGGACTTCGCCACATGTGCGAGAGATTGTTAGGAGTGGTGCCCCCAGACAATGAGCTTGTTGGTGCCCGCATTCGCATGCGATTTCTAGAGGGGGAGATGTTTCGCCAGCTTCCGGCTGATGCTGATGATCAGACTATAGCGTGTCACGCATGTGCCCACATGCTGCGATTGATATGTGGGACGCTGTTCTGCGACCTATCGGGGAGTTACGCACACTTGATGTTCCTTCCACTGCTCGCGGAGCGAGCAGAGATACGCCATTATAGTTGGGGTGCTGCGATGTTAGCTTGGCTGTACCGGGAGATGTGCCACGCCGCTAACGTGTCGCACTCACAGATCGGAGGAGCACTCCGCTTATTGCAGGTTTGGGCGTGGGAGAGATTCACGTCGTTAGCTCCTACGCGTGACCAGACGCCAGACGCGGAGGAGCAGCCAGGTGAGGGCAGACACAAACGGCAGCCACCCCGACACCGGAGATGACCTCCATGCGGTACCGAGTAGCCGATATATGTAGTTGTTAATTAGTTCATAATTTGATTTGTACATCAGATATATGTTTACAGCTTCATTTGTACATAATGTATTTATTCATGATTCATTTGGGCATAATGTATTTAGTAATGACTTCATTTGTACAGCATCTATTTGTATAGAATATATCATTTATCCTTTATTTCAACTTGTTTGGAGTGTCATTTGTACATAATGTAATTTACTTAATTCTGAATTTATAGAGCAACAATAGGTAAAGTGACAAGTAGGTATAATTTAGTGCACTAATTTGATATGTTGAATGTATACGAATCTGATGAATGTAACGTTCTGAACATACTAGTATCAACTGTATTTCAAGAATGTTTTATTTGCACAGGTGCGTGGATGGATATGCTCAATTTGTAAACAGGACTCTGCCGAAATTAGTATACTATTTTGATAGGTTTAATGTATACAATTCTTGTGAATGTAATGTTGTGAACATACTGGTATCAACTGTATTTCAAGAATGTTTTATTTGCACAGGTGCGTGGATGGATATGCTCAATTTGTAAACAGGACTCTGCCGAAATTAGTATACTATTTTGATAGGTTTAATGTATACGATTCTCGTGAATGTAATGTTGTGAACATAGTGGTATCAACTGTATTGGAAGAATGTTTTATTTGCACAGGTGCGTGGATGGATATGCTCAATTTTTAAACAGGACTCTGCCGAAATTAGTATACTATTTTGACAGGTTCAATGTATAGGAGTCTCGTGAATGTAACGTTGTGAAATATAATTTAGTCTCTCTATGTATGTTTCTTCGGTTTTATTTCTTCTTTTAATTTCACAATATTGAAAGTAACACCAAACGGGCCCCCGAGGAAAAAGGAAAGATGTCAATTAGGTGCAATTCAACTTGAATAGGGTTGAAATGTATACTCAGTAAAAGAGCTGTATGATATGATGATTTATCTTTAGAACTACCAAATAAAATATAATCCTAAAAAGTGTATACCGAGCCATTTGTATTTCTACAACAGTTGGTTCGTGGCATCATTGTATCCTTTGACCTTTGGATGCTTCAGAATTGTGTTACGAAATATACAAAATTTTCATGAACATAAGAATTTTAATGTTTTGACCACAAACATATTGCTAAGAGATTCCTTCGCATGGAGCATTAATCTTTTGTTCATAATAAGATTGATATGGAAAGGAGGGTATGTCTTCTTATTTTACATATAAAGTAAGAGTTGTTGTTAATTAATACCAGGTTGCGAATTTAGATATGAATGAACAGCTTCAAAGAAATGGAATTCGAACTAAACGAGGGAAAACATTGGAATACTTTGGAATCATTGAATGCACAAACCAAATGCTAAGCAAAGGCATAATAGAACCAATCATTAAATCAGAAATGTAATGACAATCCAAAATGTAGAAAGTTAAACATAAGCCAGACGAAAATAATAACCTATGATCTGTAAAGGAGGAAGTTGTATTAACTCCTATCGATAATGGATACATATATGATGAAGAAGTAAAAGTTACAAAACATTAAATGTAGGACAGTGTTGTCCCAACTCTCTATGCTAGAACATGTAAATTTAAATATGGAAGGTAAGAGCAGATCAATCTCAATAATTTAGCGCCATTAATCATCATGCATGGGACTGGTGCTTAGAAACTGCAAGTCTTGGGGATTATAGGTTGCAGGCTTATTCTTGATTTTATCATGATATGTGATGGGGCTATCTCTGAAAGGCATGCATGCAAGACTCCATGCCATTTATCCTTTTTATTATGTCATTGGTCTAGTCTAAAGTCTGAACTCTTAAAGATTTTAGGTTGACACTGAATGGTCTTCAATTCAACATTCTATATAGTTTAATATGTCCATGAACTCAATTCTAACTTCATGCTTCTAAAGTAAGAGATAACTTCATGCTTGTACTATGGGGGGGATATAATACAAATTTGATATGAAAAATATTAAATTCAAAATTTTGAATAGTATATGAAACAATTTTGAAATGAGATACACTTCTTAATTTTGTTCTCTTGTCTGATCTTAATAAACATTTAAATGGATTCAAAAACATAAGGGGGCAGCAATACAATATTAATGAATTTTTTGTAAAATAATAATTGCATTATTATTATTATTATTATTATTATTATTATTATTATTATTATTATCCCCAAGATCCAGCACTATCTATGATAAGTATTTTTGTCATTTGACTTAATAAATGAAACTGTTGGATCCTTGTAATTTAAATATTAATATGAGTAAAGATATTTTAAAAAACATAGGCTAAAATAAACAAAATTATATTTAATTTTTTTATTTTTATTTTTAAAAGTAACTAAGACTTAAAATTGGGACTAAGGAATTGTGTTACAGATGACCTCCTCTTCCTCTTTCTTAATTATTCTTAAGCGATAACCACCCTTAGGCCTCCCTATTAAAGAAACTTTTTTTTTTTCAAAATGAATTACTAAAAAGGTGAATTACATTTTGCCAATTAATCTTCTATAGGCTGAAGGATCCTCATAGAAATCAGCATTTGCAGTAGGTGGAGACAGTATATTTGAAATGCAAATACTGCCAATGTGTGAAGCTGGAAAAGAGTTTCCAATTGGCAAATTTATGGAAGTGTTGATTGGTGTAGGTGGAGAAGAATAAAATAAAGGTGAACATATCATGTGATCTGTTGCACCTGTCTCTAGAATCCATGAATGTACATTCTACAGAGATGAAGAAACTCAATAACAAAAATTTGAAGGGTTACCAGAAAATTGAGAAGTAACAATGTTAACAGCCGGAGAAGATGTTTGATGAGATATCGGAGATGAAGTAGAATTTGCAAGTGCTAGCAATTTATTGAATTCCTCATAAGTAAAAGAAAACTTTGGATCCTCATTACTCTGTTGAAGAGAAAGCTCAGGAGTTGTCATGGCAGCATGTGCAATAGGTGGCTTCCTTTTTCCTTTTGGTCCAGTTCAGCCAGGAGGAAAACCATGAAGATGAAAACATTTTTCTATTGTATGCCCATTGTATCCACAATGTGTACAGTATAGAGAAAATCTCTTCTGTTTATCCTTTGAGAATTTCAAAAAACCAGATGGCTGAATGTTTTGTTTGGCAATCAAAGCATGAGTTTCACTGCTGACAACATTATTTAGTTGTCTTTGACTTTCCTCTTGAAGTAGTAAAGAAAATACTTTGGCCATACTTGGTAATGGCGAAATCATAAGCAATTGACTTCGAATTGGAGCATAGAAATCATTCAGACCAATCAAAAATTTCAACACATAATCATATTGCTGTCTAATCAACAAAAAATCAAACAGGTTGCAGGTACAAGTTGCCATTTTACCACAGCTACATGTAGGGAATGGTCGGTAGTTAATATATTCATCCCATAATGATTTGAATGAATTAAAATACTCAGTGATTGATAAACAACCCTGAGTAATAGAACTAAGAGATTTTTCAAGTTGAAAAACTCTGGGACCATCACTTCGTAAGTATCTTGTTTTCAGCTCATTCCAAAGATCAACAGCAGATGTAACATAGAGAAGACTATTTCTTATTTCCTTGGAAATGGAATTCATTAACCATGAAAGAACTAGATTGTTTGCACACAGCCATGCAGTATGGAGAGAACACTGATTTATAGAAGGAGCAAGAATCGAACCATCAATGAATGCTACCTTATTTTTAACTGTTAGAGCAATGGTGATTGACTGACTCCATGCAATGTAATTATCACCACTAAAAATTTCAGAAACCAGTAATGCACCAGGATTATCACTTGGATGTAAGTAATATGGACTGGATGAATCATCAGAAAGATTGATCATACGATGACAATTTTGAGAACTGGTAGAATTATCAGCAGAAGTCATATCTGGAATTTCTCCAAACAATATAAAAAATTTGCAGATCAAAGAATTTTTCTTTGTAAAGACTAGAGATAAAAGCAATTCACTTGAGGCTTTGCAATTTGATACCAGAATAATGCCGATACAGAATACTAATCTATCAGCTTCTCTTGATCAGCGTCAGAATTTTTCTGAATATTCGTACTGCTCAGAATTTGGAGGCGCAGTGTGGCTAAAAATAGAGCTTTCATGGTTTCTTGAAACTTAAAAAAAATTGCGGAAGGGAAGCAAGTGCTCTGATACCATGTGAAGTTTTTACATAAGCTGAAAAATTCTTCTCTATTATCTGCTTCAAATATAGAGTATATGTTTGTATTTATATAATACAAGAATCAAGAATAAAGAAAACTAACTAATCAGGCTAACTAATTAACTAATCTTCTCTTCTTCTAATTTAACTTGCGTAAATTTGGATTTCAGTTCCAACTGTTCAATTCTTGAAGCAATATTCCAACACTTATTTACCTTATTATTGATCTTATCATGAATGATGGAATCATTATATTCAATATAGTATGCACGGGCCAATCTACATATTTTTTTTGTTTTACGCCTCGTAACTCTTCCTCAGCCATGCTTGGGCTGAATAGCGGAGCAAGTACAAGTATTAGTATAAAAAATGCATTCTTTGTCATTAATATTTACTCGTGGTAATTGCGGCCTCTCAGGAGAATCGATGACTGCATCTTTATTTATCATTTTTGGGGTTGTCCACCCGAGACAATCCATTTAACGAACCAAAAAACACCACAGCACAAGGAACCGAGTTTTTTCCTTTTTTATCATTTTTTACAATATAGATATTAAATAATATTTTTTTACAACACATAATTAGATCTGTGTTTTACAAAAAATAATCTCCAGTGACACGTGGTAAATCTCACTACTCTAAGTAGCGAGATTTGGTTAAAAATCGCTACTCCAAGTAGCGAGATCTGTGTTTTACAAAAATAATCTCCAGTGACACGTGGTAAATCTCGCTACTCTAAGTAGCGAGATTTGGTTAAAAATCGCTACTTGGAGTAGCGAGATTACATCAGAGTCATTCTGGGAAATACTTCCCAGAATGAGGTATTATTTAATATATATATTTTTAAAAAAGTTAAAACGGGAAAAAACTCCTAAGGGTAGACAGTCCTCTAAATCATGCCAAAGCGCTGGGAACCAACATTTTTTTTTTGGGAATTTATTCACCTTTTTTTTGGCAATTTTTTTGGGTTTTCATTAATTAATAACAAATAAAACAAACTGCAGTTCTATAAATAAAATCAAGTCACAAAAAAAATAAAATCTTAAGATCAGATTGAAACTTACTCTAGCAAACAAACAACATGTTTTTTTCTTTATTCAAAAGAAACTAATTTTTATTTAAGAAAAAATATATATTTTTGATTAAAAGTATCCAATAAAGAAGAAAAAAGAAGAAGATAAACCTACGAAAATTATTCTAAAATAAATAGGATCCATTTTTTAATTTTTAATTTTTCTACATTTTTGGTGGAATTTATTTTGTATTTTAAATGAATTTTTTAAAGTTAATAGCAGAACAAAATAAAATAATAAGTAAATAAATAATGAAAAAATCGTTTGACTAATTTAAGTGGATTGGTCAACTAGTCCATGATCAATTAAAAAAACATGCATGACACTTAGTTTTTCAATCACTCTCACCGGTGATCTGCTGGGGTTCTCGTTGAAACCTTAGTAGTCGCAAAGAGAGCTATTGCCTCCCTCTCTTCGGTGCTGGAAACACTCCAAAATCTTATTATTTATTTCCGAAACCATCATGACCACCATGCACACTGTAGCTTCCTAAAAAAATGTTTAAAAATACCTTGTTTCCAATGAATTTTTTTTGCCAACAATAATGGTAATTTTCTCTTGACATTGCATCCAAAAGATTTTCTAACCGTTTTGAACCAAACTTTCATCCTGCGAATATTAATCTTCTTCTCCAAGTTCTACAAACACAGCCAAGCATGAACAAAGCACGCCAACATAGCATATGCTTGACAGGATTAAGCACTAGCTCACCATCAACATTCTATGAGATTTAAAACATGGAAAACATATTAAGACAACTAGGTTGCAAGAGATAAATTAGACAAGTACCTTATTCCTTTTCTTTGAAGTTTCAAAGGCCAATCCACCAACTTGAATGTAAGTCCTTTTGCTCTTACAATTCTCTCTCCTTCTCCTCTCTCTAGGTTAGATGTACTCAAGAAATTGAAAGCCTTATGGAAAGGGAGTCTTAACTTCCATTTATAGGAAAAAAAAAAAAGAAGATATGGTGTTGCCATAATGCCAAATTTCTAAAACATATTTTAGAGACAAGGTAAATTTTTATTTTGAATTTTTTGTTAAAGGCCGCAATCCTAACAACTAATATTGACATGTGTAATGCTAATTTTAGATTTTACATAGTTGAGTAAGATTTTTTTGACGTTGTTAAGTTTAATTAAGTTGATGGAGTATAATTATATAAAATCAATAACTACATGTCCTTAAATGTATTAATTAAAAGTTCAGGAATTGAAATATAATTTCACTCTTAGATATAATTTATATGAGTAAAAATGTAAACACATGTGAAAAAAATTATAATCAAATTAAAAAAATATTGTACACAGGTAGGTTTATGTAGAGAATGTCACAAAAATAATACATACTCAAAAATTAAATATTAAATAATTCGAATTTGATGGATAGAAGTTTTATTTACAAAATCAAATCTTGATGAGGGTTCATCACTTAATTCTTGAACGCCCCTTTAAAATATAAATGCTCTTTGCCGCCTCATGTGAATTGGCAATGTACAGCACAAGCACGGGAACCGATTCCTCCTCTCCTGCACTTCCCCCAATGGACTCGGGGCTTCTCTCCCTCTCTCTAGACTCGGAACTGCTCCCTCTCTCTCTCTCTCTCTCTCTCTCTCTCTCGCTCCCGTCTCACACACAAACCCAGAAGCAGAGGAAGAAGAATTGCCAGAAAGGAAAATCCTTGTTCAGTCGTCTTCTACGATATTCTCCATGTTTCTCAGTGTTCTAGCCTTGCTCGCTTCAGAAGAACATTAATAAAACATGGCCTGCATGCAGCTGGGCACTAAATCTGAACAATTTCATCGCGAAGGTCATAACTGGTAGGCGAATTTTGCTTCCATTTTTTTTTTCTCTCACATCCTCATTTTAAATAAAAGCATTAATCTGATTGATTTTGAGGCGATTAATGTTCATGAGTCTCGCTAAATCAGGGAATCTCAGCTGCGTATCCGTTTTTTTTTTTTTTGTTAATAATTAAGTTCGCCTTTATCATTTTGATTTAGTATAAATGCAGTTTCTGGGTGATGGGCGCAAAGTGTTTGTAAGAATGTGGGCATGAATGAGATTAAGGGTGTGAATGTGAGCTACAATGAGTGTATTCTATCTGGAAAACCATACTTGCAGAAGGTTGTGTCTTACTTATTGGAACCAAATTGGAAGCTGGTAAATATTAAAAAAAAAAAAAGGTTTAAAATTGTTATTTTGTAACATTTTATTGCTTTTATTGCTTGGCTGGATTCGTATTTGGTGTTCCATTATCATCTCTGTATGTGCAAATGAAGCTGTCTCCATTCATTGTCATTTGGGCCTCAAATATCTTAACGAATAATTTAGGGCAAAAGACATTGACCTCCCGTAAGGTTTTAAAAATTTATAAACCTCCCTTGAAATTTCAAAAGTATCACAAACCTCTCATGACATTTGATTTTTGGAACACTTACACCCCTTAAAAAGTTCGCCAAATATAACGGGAGGTCTATGCCTTTTTGACAAACCTCAAGGGAGGTCTATGCAATTTTTTGAAACCTTAGGAGTTAGGAGAGGTCATTGATATTTTTAAAACCTTAAGGGAGGTGCTTGTCTTTTTACCAAACCTCTGGAGAGGTAAGCGTCTTTTACCCAATGATTTATTGGCTTCGAACTTAGACCTTTTGGGAGGCTTAAGTCTTAGTTTTCTAATTGTATGGTAATTTTGTTACATAGCCATGTCACGAGCCGAGCTTGTTCAGGACATTATGTTTGCCTATGACCGCTTTGCTCCCCACTGCTACTAAATCCCCACCCCCAAAACTGGTGCTTGTTGCACTAGGAACCGTTGTCTCGTGCATTTGGGATGAGTTTCCATCATGTAAATACTAGTGTAGGATTATTTTTTAAACATAGTTTTTCCTTAAGCTAAAAAGGGGAGTATGACTGCTCAGTCATATTAATATTTTTTAGTGTCAAAGTGAGAATAGCGTGGAAAGCTCTTTAGGGGAGGGTGAGTGTTCATCAACTTGAAAAACTCATTAGTTATTGTAAACGTGTTTAGCCTACTTGGCTCCCTCACTAGACGCATGTTGTTAATGGAGGCGTTGATAATGAATTACGTTGCTTCAATGTTTACTGCTTAAGTGCTATTTCTTTCATAAGTTGCTTATTGCTTCCGCTTATATATGCTTGATTGACACTGAAAGTATTTTGTTGGTGCATTGTGGCAGACGCTAGGCTGACTAGGTAAATAAGGGTGCTTTAGCTAGCACTACATGGTCCTTTCACAAAGGTGTGAAATATTTGGCCCGTGACACTTGGTATCAGAGTTCAGTTATTTCCTACGTGAATTCAGTTGCCTTCGTTGTGGGATTGGTAAAACTTCGGTAAATGACCATGTCGACCAATGTTCAAAGAATTAATATGCTAGAAGCACAGGCTAAGATGACAACCAACAATGTGGCCGTAGAGATGGCCTGACTGACTAAATGTGTTGATGAATTGGAGGGATCACAAAAGCATCAACAAAGTTTGATGGTGGAAATATCAGAGGACTTTCACCACACTGTGGAGACCTTGCAAGCTTAGATAGCTGATTTGACTACAAAGATGAATGTGATGGTTCTTGATATGGGAAATTCTAACACTCTGGGGTTTAGTAAGACTGAGGTACCAGAACTTAGGATGTATAGGGGTGCCCGTGATGCCAAGGATTCAGAGAACTTCTTGTTTGATATGGAGCAATACTTTCGTGCTTTGAGGACGGACTTAGAACATGTGAAAGTGGATACTGTGACTATGTACTTGGTTGGTGACGCCAACCTGTGATGGCGTACCAAGTACAATAAGATTGATAATGGATGTTGTTTAGTTGATTGTTAGACAGACTTGAAGAGAGAGCTTAAGACAATTCTTTTTTGAAAATGTTGAGTACAATGCTAGGAGGAAGTTGAGAGACCTCAAGCATACTGGGTCAATTAGGGAATATGTGAAACAATTTTTTTCTTTGATGTTGGATACAAGGGACATGTTGGAAGAGGACAAGTTGTTTTATTTTCTCGAGGGGTTGAAAATGTGGGAAGGACAAAACTTCATAGGCAAAGAGTTCAAGACTTGTCTACCGCACAATCTGCTGCCGAATGCTTGATTGACTATGTTGGTGATAATACCACTTCGTCTAAAGAGAGTGGCGTAGGTGGAAATAGCAGAAAGTCTTTCAAAAAGGGCAAACCCAAAAGTGGGGGAGCCGACAGTATGGCGTCAACTTCAAAAGAAGCTTCATTGTCTCTAGGGTTCAACACACCCAATGGAAAGAGTAAAATTTCATGCTACTTGTGTCGAGGCCCTCATAGAGTTGTCGAGTGCCCTTGTAGGCCATCATTTAATGCCTTACAAGCTTCCATTGCGGAGGGGGCATTAGAAAGTGATGAGGAAAAGGAGGATACTTCGAGGATAGTTGCAATTCGGCTAGTGAACACATTGAAAAGGCAAGCGAAAGCACCTAAAGTTACACAGGTGAAAGTATTGATACTTGTAGACTTGAGGATCAATGGGAGGAGTACCCGTGCTATGGTGGATACCGGGACTACCCATAATTTTGTTTCACAAGCAGAGGCAGGGAGACTCATCTTACCTTTGGAGAAGGATTTAGGATGCATGAAAGCGGTGAATTCTGTAGCCCAACCTACTCTAGGAGTAGCCAAACAAGTGACTCTGAAGCTTTGGCAGTGGGTAGGTCATACGAATTTCACAGCGGTGTTGTTGGATGACTTCCAAGTCATTTTGGGATTGGAGTTCCTGAGGGAGACTAAGGTTGTGTCGATGCCTTTTGCAGGTTCTCTATGTCTGATGGGAGATCATCCTTACTTGGTGCAAGTTGTTACAAAGAAAGGAGATGATTAGAAGTTCCTTTCAGCCATGCAACTCAAGAAGGGATTGAGAAGGGGTGTACAAACGTTTCTTACCACGGTGGTGGTAGAGGAAGAAGTTGGCCAAGAGTTGGTGCCTACGACCATCCAAGCTGTGTTGGATAAGCATAAGAAGGTGATGCCGGATAAGCTGCCTCACAACTTGCCTCCACGATGGGGTGTGGAGCATGAGATTGAGTTGTTCCCAAGAGTGAAACCACCTGCTAAGGAGCCATATTGGATGGTACATTTAGAGCTAGCATAGTTGAGAAAACAACTTGATGATTTGTCAGAAGCGGGATATATTCACCCTCACTGTTTGGAGCCACTGGGGTTGTTTAAGAGGAAAAATGATGGGAGCATGCAGCTGTGTGTAGAGTCCATAGACTACCATGCGCTCAACAAGGTGACAACGCGTAACAACTATGCTATTTCGTTGATTGCCGATTTGTTTGATCAGCTGAGTCATGCCAACTACTTCACTAAACTTGACTTGAGGTTAGACTACTATCAGGTGAGAATCGCTGATGGGGATGAGCCGAAGACAACTTGTGTGACGCGGTATGGGGCATATAAGTTCTTAGTGATGTCATTTGGGTTGAAGAATGTGCTTGCGACATTTTTGTATCTTGATGAACCTAGTATTTCGTGAGTACCTTGACAAGTTTGTCGTGGTGTACTTGGATGATATTGTTGTCTAAAGTTCCACTTTGGAGGAACATAAATAGCATCTATGGAAGGTGTTGGACAGGCTGAAGGAGAGTAGTTTGTATGTGAAGAAAGAGAAGTGCTCTTTCACTCAGCGAAGCATCAAATTCCTTGGTTATGTGATTGAATAAGGTTATATCAGGATGGATATGGAGAATGTGAGAGCTATTCAAGATTGGAAGATCCCAATGAGAGTGAAGGAGCTGCGTTCCTTTCTTGGTCTTGCCAACTATTACAAGAAGTTTGTAGAGGGGTACTCGAGGAGAATTGCTCCTTTGACAAAACTATTGAAGAAGGGTTAGTGGTGGAATTGGTCATAGAAGTGCCAGGGAGCCTTTGATGACTTGAAGGATGCCATGATGAGAGATCCGATACTTGCTCTTCCGGACATCATGAAACCCTTCGAGGTACGAACAGATGCATCAGACTACGCCCTTGGAGGAGTCTTGTTATAGGAGGGACATCTTGTTGTGTACGAGAGCGTAAAGGAGATGCTAGCGGTGATTCATTGTCTCCGCGTGTAGAGACATTACTTACTCGGGTCAAGGTTTGTGGTGAAAACGGATAACTCGAGTGTTAGCCACTTCTTCACACAATCGAAGTTGTCACCCAAGCAGGGCTGATGGTAGGAATTCTTGGCAGAATTTGATTTTTCATTTGAGCACAAGGTGGGGCGGATGAGCCAAGTTGCTAATGCACTTAGCAGAAGGGTCGAGTTGGTGGCTATACAGATGGTAACACACTTGACGATGAGCACCGTTACCATGACGATGCAGGAGCGCATCAAGGAGAACTTAGCCAAAGATTAAGTTGTGCAAAATGTCATGAAATTGACAGAAGAGGGGAAAGCACGTTAGTTCTTGATGGAAAATGGATTGCTGATGATCTGTGGTAGCCGACTCTTTGTGTCACGAGCTGGAAAGAGTGTCATGATACCATGTGGGCAGGACATCCATGATGACAATGTACTTTGGCATTATTGAAGTAGAGGTATTATTGGCCACACATGCGTGGTGATTTGGTTGATTATGCTCGAACTTGTCTCACTTGCCAACATGGCAAGGTGGAGCGAAAGAAGATTGCAGGGCTGCTGGAGCCCCTATTAGTACCATCTAGACCGTGGGAAAGTGTCTCATTGGACTACATCACCAAACTTGCCTAGAGTGGGAGATGCAGGGTCTATACCTGTGGTTGTAGATAGGTTTTTGAAGTATGGTACGTTTATACCCGCACTGAAGTACTGTTCGGTAGAGGAGATGACACAACTATTCTTTAAGAATATTGTGAAGTATTTGGTTGTTCCCCAAGATATTGACAATGACTGAGATTCAAGATTCACCGACAACTTCTGGACATAACTTTTTAGAATCCTCGGTTCACAGCTTGACATCTCTTTGAGCTACCATCCACAGACAGATGGACATACAGAGAGATTCAACGGCTACTAGAAGAGTACTTGTGCCATTCGTTAATGCCAATCAGAAGAATTGGGTGCAACTACTTGATGTGGCCTAGTTATGTTTCAATGCCTGAAAGAGCTCAACAACCAACAAGAGTCCTTTTGAGCTTGTTATAGGCCATCAATCGCCGTTACCTCATGTAGTGGACGAGTTGTACAGAGGAAAGAGTCCCAGAGCGTGCATTTTCACCAAAGAATGGAGACAAAATGCATAGATTGCCTGAACCTACCTGGAGAAAGCTTCTAAGAAGATGAAAAAGTGGGCAAATTAGGGGAGAAGACCGCAACACTTCAACGTAGGTGACTTGGTGCTTGTTAAGCTCAATCCTGAACATATTAAGTCACTACAAGGACGAGATAGACTACTTCGTAAATATGAAGGACTAGTCTCTATCTTGGTCAAAGCTGGGAAGGCCTCTTACAGAATTGACCTCCGATTTGGATGAAAGTGCATCTTGTGTTTCACGTCAGCTGCCTCAAGCTATTCAACACTAAGACCGAAGATCCAAGCAGAATTCAGTCAACTAGAGCAGAATTGAAGACGGTGCAACCCAACCTATGAGAAGTTGAAGACATCCTTACAAACAGAGAGTTTCACATCTGTAAGGAAGAAGCGATAGAAGTTATTAGTGAAGTGGAAAGGCCTTGGCGATGAAGGAGTCAGCTGGGTTTCTGTAGAAGACATGCAACCGTTCGTGGACAAAGTTAAAGAGTACCTAATGGGGGGAGCGTCACGAGCCGAGCTTGTTCAAGGCATTATGCTTGCCTGTGACCGCTTGTCTTGTGCATTTGGGATGGGTTTCCATCATGTAAATACTAGTGTAGGGTTATTTTTTAGAGATAGTTTTTCTTTAGCCTAAAAAGGGGAGTATGACTCATCGGTCATATTGATGTTTCCTATTTTCTTTAGCCTAAAAAGGGGAGTATGACTCATCGGTCATATTGATGTTTCCTACTTCCTAGTGCTAGAGTGAGAACAACATAGAAAACTCTTTAGGGGAGGGTGAGCATTCATTAACTTGTAAAACACACTAGCTATTGTAAACATGTTTAGCTTACTTGCTCCCCTCGCTAGAAACACGTTGTTAATGAAGGTGTTGATAATGAATTTTGTTGCTTCAATGTTTACTGCTCAAGTGCCATTCCTTTAATAAGTTGCTTATTGCTTCCGCTTATATTTGCTTGAATGACAATGAAAGTGTTTTTTTAGTGCATTGTGGTAAATGCTAGGTTGGCTAGTTAAACAAGAGTGCTTTAGCTAGCACTGTACGGTCCTTTCACGAAGGTGTGAAATATTCGACCAGTGACACCATGCAAGTTTGTTTTGATTAAGAAGTTTCTGTTGTTGTTCTATTTTTGGTTTCTTGCTTTGATAGTTATGGACAGCCACTTTAGCAGTTCATTGGGTTGTTGATTTCTTGATTGCTTTTTGTTAAATAAAAATAGACCGAATTATCTTGAGATGCAAAAGAGAACATTTGAATATATATTTTATAGGCTCATGTTGAGAGCCCCTTACTCTTCAACTTACTATGCCTGTGTACTTGTTTTGGGATTCCAAGATCCTAACAAATTTTGAACTCTCAATTTTCAAATGCATGGAACTATGGGCTCCAATACCCATCGATATGCACAGTTACATATTTGCCTCCCATCCTTTGATGTTATTAAGTGTCTTTGTGTATTCATACTTGGGGAATGGGCCATGTGACTACGAATAATTGTTCAAAAAAATTAGGAGGACTATGCTAAAAGTTGTACTAGTTTGAATACTGTTGATCCCTTTATACTTATTGTTTGAACTCCAAATTTAGGTTGGTATTTATGATTTTACAATGTTCCAAGTATCAACATAATACACGGTGCTTTGAGTTTTATGCTATTGCATGTCTTACTAGATTGCCCGTTCTCCCTATTCCGAGACATTTTCTTTCAGACCAAATCATTTATGATATTTTGGCAAAATGCTAAAGTATATCATCAAACTTTATTTGTGTGATAGTCTAAGATTACAATGGGTGTTACCAAATATAGGAATCACTTAGTGAGCAAGAGGGATCCTTAGTCTTGCTTCACTATTAATTTGGTCAATGTTTCACACGTGTAAGATGAATTACATCCTATGGTGAATTTCACTTCCTAGAGCGGATGAACTCTTCTGTTAAGATCTTAGTCTAGTTGCAACATTGGCTTGTAGTGTGTCTTTTGCCTGTAACTTGAATCCTCAAATTGCCTTGCATAATGATCATGTCATTTTCTTTAATGCTTGCCACACAAATTTGGGTCTTGCACTTGCCACCTAAGCCATGAGACATACATAAAATATCATGTAAGCTTTTATTTATTTTTAGCCGCCTAATCAAGGCAACATTCATGTGTTCATTCCATGTGTTCCTTTTTTTTTTTTTTTCCTTTTTGACCAAAGTCTCTATTTCAGACACACACTGTCTCATCCATTTGCGCCTTTAGAAGCACCAAAGGTGATTGCTTTTGTCAATCATTTGCCCAGTTGCATTTTTCTTTCATTGTTGTATTTGCAAATCAAATGTCATGTAACCAAAATTCTTAATAATGAAATTATAATGTCATGTGACCAAAATTCTTAATAATGAAATTATAATCTATATGACCAAGATTTTGCTCAAACTAAAATGTGTGTGTGTGTATCAATCCTACAAAGTCTCATAGACCTAACATGTGCATAAATCTATCTTTGGGAATGAATTTGGTGACAAGATCAGCCAACATATTCTTCGTAGGCATAGAATTCAAACTACGTCATCACTAGTCATCACCGGTCATCGCCCTTTGAATGTAGTAATATTTAGTTTCAATGTGGTTTGACTTCCTATGTGATTTTGATTCCTTTGACTATGCATTTTGCAGTCAACCTATCACTAGACTAGCATAGGATCTGAATAATTGGGTAACATATTCTGAGAGTTGTGAGGAATCACCTGAGCAAGATTGCCTCCTAAAAAGCTAGAGAGCAAGCAACATACTTTGGACTCCATCATATAGACAAAACAACACATGTTTGCTTCTTGCGATACCAGGTCACAGGTCCTTCTAAGGATGAGAAGGTATTTGTAGAAGTGGTTTGTGGTTATCCGCATCACTGAAACCAATCTACACTATATTCAGTTAATGCTAATTTCTGAATTTGATAGGTGCGCATAATTGGATGTACCATGAAAATATCTGATTGTCCCTTTTACTACCAAATGTGCAGGTCTCATGCTACTCTGAAAATGGCCCGCATATTGACTGCATAACCATTGCATGGCATACGTTAAACTGCTGACTGCACTTGCACATTGGGTTTGGCCATTATATCACCATTTTTTTTTTAAATTTATATACCTTTTGGTCTCATTTTGTGATAAAGCTTCAAATCTTTATCGTCTGGTTGGTTGGAGTGAACTAGAGAGGAGAAGAGAAGAGAAAATTTTAGGTTTCCCTCCATGTATTAGAGGAGAGAAGAGAAAATAACACTTGCTTCTTTCCACTTCTCTCATATAATTGGCTTTACTCAAGTAGGGGGAGAAGTGAAAAGAAACATATTTTTCTTGTTTGGAAAGAAGAGAGGAGAAAAGAAGTGGAGGGAAACAAGGAGGAAAAAAGAGAGAAAGGAAAAGAAAAGTTTTGAGTTTCTCTTCGAAATGCAGGGAGAGAAGAAATTGAGCATTTGTCATATGTTCTCTTCTTCTAGGTGGTGTTTGGTAATTGGGAATTTACTTTAGGAATCAGAATAGGAATGGTTGATTCCCATTTCTAATGTTAGTTTTACAGTAATTTTATTCCGATTCCCATTTCATGCAAGAATGAGATTCCACCTTTTGCTTACATTTTGATTCTCGACTTTAACTCTAGAATCAAATCCTAACTCTTAGAAACACAATATTTATTATAATATGATAATTTATATAATTTAATATTATTACGTAAATTTTAAAAATGATATTAATATTATGATATCATTATTCATATTGAAAACATTATTATATATATTTTAATATAAATATTAAACCATCATTATTAATATTATTTATTATATATAATCATATTATAACATATAAAAATTAATAGAATAATATTAGATGTTAAAATATTGGGATATACTTATGGTATAATTATTGATTTATTATATTATTAGTTATAAGATAAAAAATAAAACAAAATAAAATAAAATATTTATTATTATTATGATCAATTAAAAATATAGTAATAAAATTAATAATGATATTAGAAAAAAATATAATATTATTGTATATTAAGTATACACAGGCACATATACATTAATAATGTAATATTATATACAATATAATAAAATATATATTGCATAAATATAAAAAATAATTTTAATATAATATTGTATATAATATATATTACATAAATCTAAAAAAAATGACATCCCTAAATATAAATATATAACAATATGTTATATATTATAATGTAAAGTATTTAAACCATTATTATTAATATTTATATTATATATAATAATATAATAACACATAAAAAGTAGTATAATAGTATTAAATTATAAAATACTATGATGTAATGGTGATAAAATTTATTTATTATATTATTATGTATAGCCTTAAAATAAGATAAAATTAATATTATTAATATCATTAATACAAATATATAATAGTAAATTTTACTAATTGTATAATATACAGAAAAGAATAAAATATTATTGTGTAATAAAATATAATGCTAGTGGGACTTAAAGCTTAGTTTTGTTGTTGATAAAATATAATGCTATGGTGGTTGTTTTATTATATTATTATTTTATATTAAATATTATATTATGTAATAGTGTTTTAGTATATGAGATTTTTATTTAAATTTAATAAATTACATATTATAATATAATACTTTAAAAGTATAAGATAAAATATAATATTAATAATATAGTTAACAAATAATAATAAAAAATAAGATAAAATATAATACGCAAAGTATAATTAAGTACGTGATTATCAGAATGATTTATTGTAAAAATGATTTATTATAGAGCTTAATAAAATAATATTATAGAACAAATATACATTTATAATATTATTATTTAATATTAAATTAATTGAATCAATTTTTTATATTAACTAGACTCATTTCTAATTCCTATGTCTATATACACCAAACACTATAATATAATTTTGATTATGATTTTATGTTGAACCAAACATTCTAACATTCTATTTCTTATTCCAATGAATACTGATTTCGATTCCAATTCTAATTCCAATTTTGTACCAAATGAGGGGTGTTCATGGTTCGGTTACCTCAACCGAACCTTTAGAAACCGAACTGAATCAAAAGTTTCGATTTGATGCTTTTGTGAACTGAAATCGATCCGAACATTCGATTAACCGATGGTCCGATTTACCGACAGTTCGGTTCAATTATACGATTTGAACTGATTTTTAAATCATTATAATTTTTTAAAGAAAAATGAAATATTTTATTTGGATTTTGATTTAATGTGTGCATTTACACTTTATTTATATAAATTAATCACTCAAAAAGCATTTACTGCATACTATTTTGTAACTTTAAAAAATATTATATAAATTATTATATAGTAATACAACACAACAACAACAACAACAACAACAAAACCAAGCCTTAGTCCTACTAGGTGGGGTTAGCTATATGAATCATTTTCCTCCAATTTATGCAATTATGGACCATTTATTTTGATAGATTCAAGGATATTAAATTTTTACTCGTTATCTCCTCCCAAGTTATTTTAGGTCTATCCCTACCCCTAACCCTTCTACTGCCTCACTTTTCCTCACAGGTGCACTATGTGGCCTATGTTGCAAGTGTCCATACCATTTGAGTCGCCCCTCCCTTATCTTATCTTCTATTGGAGTTACACCTAACTTACCACGAATATGTTCATTCCTTAATTTATCTTTCAATATTATACCACTCATCCATCTAAGCATTCTCATCTCGACAACTTTTACTTTTTGGATATTATGTTTCTTCGTCGCCCAACATTCAGATCCATATAACATAGCTGATCTTATAGCTGTCCTATAAAACTTCCCTTTCAATTTTAAAGATATTCTACGATCACACAGCACACTTGAAGCACTTCTCCATTTTACCCAACCTGCTTTAACTCTATGCATTACTAACTCTATGTATTATTATATAGTAGTGTATAATATAAATAATATATATTGTAAATAAATACATATATCGGTTTGGTTCAGGTAACCATCGTTTCATGAACATAAAAACCGAAGCTGAACTGAAACTTGAAAACCTTAAAAAGCATGAACCGAAATTGAACTGAACAAATTGGTAATTTTCGGTTCGGTTTGGTTCGAATAAGATTTTTAGATCGGATTGGTTTTCAAATATTTTTGAACAACCCGACCAACGCTACCTTAAATTCTGAATTCTCTTCTCCTCTCTTCTCGTCTCTTCTCTTCTCTTTTGTTCTCTGCCATAAGTTTCTTTTTACTTCTACCATCACCTATTTTCTCCAAACAAATGGAGGGTTAATGATTGGAGTGTCTATAGGCTTGCTCTTCTGCATATTAAAGTGCTTTAGTTTCTTCTTTATATAAGACTTTATGGCAAATTGAGAAGTTCCCTAAACTAATCTCTTAGGATTCTCACCCCAAAGGATATAACGCCTCACTTGTAGCTTTAATTTCAAAAATTAAGCGTAATCAAATTTTTGTCCCCACAATTAGCTCCATGTCATTTCTAGCCATTAATGTCATCAAATATAGAGTTGGCATAATGTATCTTCCTTTGGACATTTAGAAAGACATACACAGGGGAACCCTCATCAATTATCTTAAAGTCATACATGATAATGTCTTAATGAAAGCAAAGGTCCCATTGTCTTAATGATTGCCATAGGCCATTTATGGAATTTTTAAGTCTGCACGCCCTGCGTTCTTGTCCTTTGGCTGTAAAACCAATAGTTTGTTCCATACAAATATCTTTGAGAAATGCTGTCTTCACATTCATTTGATGTTACTTTGACTTCAAGTTAGATATTATAGCTAACCATAGACGAATAAAAGCAAATATTAGTGTTAGGCTGTATGACCTAAAGGAAGATTAACTAAGTCCCTCGCCTCATTGATCCATATAGATGCCATTTCAATGTTACCTAGAATGTGTAATGTTCAAGTTCATGCAACGGGAATGAGATTTTGGTATGACACATGCTCTAAAGTATGGAATGTTGGGGGTATTCTTATGTAGACATGTTTTTGGAAAATATGTACGAAATTTGGATATTTCAGGGAGGATGTTGAATTCTTTGAAAATCTAGAAGAAATTTTCTTTTGTGAAATAGATAGATCAATGGAATTATAATGTGATAATTCTCCACTTTAACTCATAAAAGAATATGTGATGTAAAAAATGTTGAATTAAAATGTTGGATCATTAGATTTAGCATTCCGAAATGAAAATGTACCACGTTTTGGAATGTTCAATATATGTGACTTGCTAGGGTGTTAGCGTTTTTTGGTAAGTCTGTGATAAGACCCTAGGGTTTTATCATAGAGAAATTGGGGAAAAAGAAGGGAAAATAGTAAGAGAACAGAGGTGTTGCACACAAACTTGCACCCCTAACTTCTTTTGAGGCAAGAGACATGAAAAACTAGATGTACCTTCGAACTTGTTGGTAAGTCAAGACGATAAGCAATAGGGCCTATACGTTTTAGGATCTTATAAGGCCCATAGAACCGGGGGAGATAACTTCATTGAAGAACGAATAGTCATAGATATCTGTCTATAGGGCTATAGCTTAAGAAACACCCAATCTCCCACTGAGAATTCCCTTTAACTACGGTGCTTATCAACTTGCTATTTCGGACAAGCTTGAGTTGCAACAAGATTTTCTTTGAGGAGCTGAAGCACTTTGTCTCGATCATGTAACTCCTTGCAAACTTGATCAACTCTAGATGATCTAGTTGAATACCTTGCAAGAACAGAAGGAGCTCGACCATGAACAACCTCAAATGGAGTCAACTTGATGGAGGAATGATAAGTGGTATTATACCACCATTCAGTTCATGAGAGCCATTGCACCCAATCCTTCAATTTGTCATTTGCAAAGCAATGAAGATAGTCTCCAAGAACTTGTTAATAACTTTAGTTTGTCCATGATTGTGGATGATATGGAGTGCTCATATTCAATTGTGTTCCTTGCAAATGGAAAAGATCCTTTCAGAAGTTGTTGGTAAGGACTATCACAATCGTTGACAATATACTAAGGAGTTCAATGCAACTTGACAATATTCTCAACAAAAATACGAGCAACACTTATAGCAATATAAGGGTAAGTTACGACACAAAAATGAGCATATTTTGTGAGATGATCCATAATAACAAAAACAGTAGACCCTTAATAAGATTCCCTTACCATGGTAAGATGGTAGTCCCTTAATAAGATCCATGAAGATATCGGTCCAAGCTTCTTCTGGAATAGGAAGAGGTTGTAGAAGTCCTAGACTTGCCAGAGTTTCCCCTTTCTGTTATTGGCTGCCACAAACTTTTTGATTTCACCCTTCATTCCCTTCTAGCAAAATTTCTGAAAAATGTGCTTGTAGGTTCTAAGAAAACTAGAGTGACTTGTAGTCGGTGATACGTGTAATTCTTGTAGTATGGTTTGCTTGTGGATTGAATTAGGCACTAATAAAATCCTCCCTTTATGTAGTAAGTTTTAAGAGTCCCAAAAGTAAGGAGGGACGGAAGTTGGCATTTTTTGTAGCTTTTGGATAATATTTTATAGTTTCCGGATTTTGCCACCATTCCTTTCTAATTTGTTCAAAGTAGCACATGTAGGTACAAACAATCTGTAAATTTTCGACTTTATTAGGAAGTTGTGAGTGTGCATCTGCCACCACATTCAGGTTCCTTTCTTGTAAATAATCTCATAGTCATAGCCCAACAATTTAGTGACCACTTCTGTTGTTCCATGGAAGAGATTTGTTGCTTTGAGAAATACTTCAGGCTCTTGTGATCAGTTCAGATTTGGAAATCCTGACCAATCAAATATGGTCTCCACTTTGTAACTGCATGCACAATGGCTAGCATCTCTTTTGTCATAAATAGAAGTGCCGATGTGGGATGGAGAAAGAGCCTTACTGATAAAAGTAATGGGGAATTTGTCTTGCATTAAAACTGCACCATTGCCAAGTTCTAATGCATCAGACTTGATGATGAACACCTTGTTGAAATCTTGCAAGGCAAGAACTAGTGTGGTGGACATTGCATTCTTAAGCTTGACAAAGGCTTGTTCAGCTTTCTCACTCCATTTGAATGCATCCTTTTTTAGCAGAGCGGTCAGTGGAGCTCTAATCTTTCCATAATCCTTGACAAACTTGCGGTAGTAACCAGTCAACCCTAAACATCCTCATAGTTTTTTGATTGTTTGTAAATAGGCTAGTTTGTCATCACTTGTATTTTAGAAGGATCAATTAAAACACGTTCTTGGGAAACAATTTTTCCAAGGTATTCTACATGTGGTTGAGGAAAATTGCATTTAGATTTATTGATAAACAAGTGATGCTCACGGAGTGGTGAGCACAATTCGCAGATGACTTAAATGATCTTCAAGCGATGAGCTATATATCAGGATATCATAAAAAAATGAGAACAAACTTTTGTTGGTAAGGTCGGAAAATGTCATTCATGAGACTTTGGAATGTAGGTGCATTGGTTAACCCAAAAGGTGTTACCAAGAACTCGTGATGGCCATCGTGAGTTCTAAACGCTGTCTTCTGAATGTCATCCTCGTGTACCTTAATCTAGTGAAAGCCTGATCTCAAGTCGACTTTGGTGAACTACTGGGCACCTCCCAACTCATCTAATAGTTCAACCATAATAGAGATAGGATATTTATCCTTTATAGTGTTCTTGTTCAGTGTTTGATAATCAACACACATCCACCAAGAGCCAGCCTTCTTCTTCACCAATAAGAGAGGGGAAGAATACGGACTGACACTTGGCTGAATTATATCAGCATCTAACATTTCTTTTACTATATTTTCTCTTTCTACTTTATGAAAAAGGATAGCAATAAGGACGGATGTCAGTAGGGACACTACTTGGCAATAGAGGAATGCGGTGATCATATGTTCACTGAGGTTGCAATCCTTGTGGCTCCGCAAATTGGTCAGAAAATTATAAAAATAAGAGATTCTAGCCCTTTATCTTGGTTAGATTGATGTTGTAACTCCTTTGGTGCTCGAAGTTGTACCGGGCAGCCATGTTGCTCCTTTCTAAGGAGCTTCTCCGTCTGATGGCTTGAAACTATAGTAACATTACCACAATGTTTTGCCTTTAAAAGTCTCTATTTGGCTATTCATGATGAACTTCATAACTAGTCTAGAGAAATTCCAAGCTATATCACCTAAAGGCCTTAACCATTCAATACCCAAAATCACTTCATAGTCACCTAGTGGTAGCAAAAAGAAATCAACATACAACCCATGGTTCTAGATAACACTTGCTCTAACATGTCTAGGTCCTTCCATCTCAAACCTTCACATCAATCTTTTCACATTGCTCCACAGGATAGGCTATCCGTTTAGTAATTTTAATGTCCATAAAATTTTTAGTGCTACTCGTATCAATTAAGATAGTAACAGGTTGGCGTTTTAGGAAGCCACTCATTTTCATGGTTTGAGGATTAGCATAACTAGCTAAAGCATGAACTGAAGAAGTGATAGATTCATCACAATGCCAACACAAACATTTTGTCTTTTGCTCTTTAAGTTCCCCCTAAGTCAATTATTTGGCAGAAGGATTGCAAGGAGCTGGTGGTGTGATAGTGCTGCTGACATTCTGCTTGCTAATGGTCTTGTTGGAGCGACATCGTTCTTCTCCCAACTTCTTGTCTTCTAATCGTGCAAAAGAAATTGAAGCAGTCAATGTCCGTGGTCAACGCACTTTGGCCTCACGCTGAATGTCAGGCAGGAGACTTTCTATAAGAGTACCAACGAGTTGGTTTTCCTTCCAATCTTTAGTCATGTTTGATAGGCTCTCAAATCGTGTTTGGTACTTTAGTTGGACATATTTTAGCAAGCTCTCCATCAATATTCTCATATCCAGTGGGCCCAAATCGGACAAGTAATTTAGAAAAAAATTCTACCCATGAAAGCATTCCATAACGAGCTTCAAACTAGTCATACCATTGAATAGCATCGCCCCGTCCAAACTAATAGAAGCAATCTCAACTTTAGATTTTTGGAGCGTGGTGAAAGTGAAAGTTTTTTTCAGCCCTAGAAACCCAATCGATAGGGGGTCATCACTATCCTACTGAGGAAATTCTACCTTCATAGGAGAAGGACTGTGATCATGCTCTCCTTGGTAACCTCCTTCGCGCATGTATGACTGCTCCCTACTGTTAGCTGACATAGAGGCATCATATTCTCTCTCTTTTGTAGGAAGATGTAATGAGTAGTTTAGAGAGCAATGCCTGCTTCTCTTCAAATTGAGACTTCAACATAATGCTAAGTTCAGTCTTTAGCCTAGCTTCCATTGGGACTGCTGATTTTTCTAAGGTCATTGCATATGAATGAAGATCAAGAATTCCAAGATCTTGCTTTTGTCGGAAGGTTAGTAACATCCACAAGAATGTGAGGAATTGGGGAAATTTAAAGAAGGGAAAATAGTAAGAGAAAATAGGGTTGATTACTTCGAGGGGATCTGCCTCGAAATTAGGCAAAAGACTATGAATTATGTTATTGCTTGAATGAAAAACCCCGTAGGGTTACATATTTGTAGGGTAGGAACTTTACTCCTATTAGGAATGTAAAATATCCCAATCCAAGTCCCTAATGGACTCAATCCCAATTGATTTGGGAACCCTAACACATTAAATAAAAACCAACATCAAATAATCCTAACATTAAATAGAATCCCAATTGATTTGGAAATCATAATTAACTAGAAATTCCAATTGATTTGGGAGTCCTATCATTAAATAGAAAATCCCATTTGACTTGGGAATCCTAACACAATTAATTAGAAATCCCAATTGATTTGGGGAGCCTAACAGTATGCTTCATCTCATCATTCATTACAGCAGCGGAGCAGCTCATCTCTTGGCAGTAGGCAATGCAGGAGTCCCTAAGCTCATCTCTTAGCAGTAGGCAATGCAGGAGTCCCTTTATAACTTTTAGGTTCATCATTTTCTAGTGGCACTGCATAAACTATTTCTCTTCAATCAAGTATTAATGTAGGAATTAACCCATTCTGGCCCCTAAGCAATGTAGATCTTTGAGAATCATCCCCAAATGCATTCCCACTCTCTTGTAATGCATTTTCATTGTTTTTTATTTTCCTGTTTTCTGTATGGGTGTCATATGTGGTATGGAATTCTTAAATTTCTTATGTCTTAACTGGGAATTTCTTATTTTGAAGGACATATCTTTACTTATACAAGTTACTAAGTAAGATTTGCTTAATGTTGGATTGCTGCCACTATTCACTAGGAGGCATCTATTTGATATGCCTTCACTTTGTTTTTTTTATGAGGTTCGACATCCTCTTCTTTTCCCCACTATAGAATTCTTTCTCAAATGAAGTCCATATTTTGTGATTCCAACTCAGTCATTCCTTCAACATCATGTTTTATGAAGACATATCCTTTAAAATGTTCTGAACAGTGCACAAATATACATCTGTGCACTCTAGGGCCTGTGTTATGACCAAAATTGTGCTGATCCTCAAGGGCGTAATAATCCCAGATCTGGTTTATGGATTGGCTCTGCAGGTACCTTGTTCAAGAAGTTGGCAGTAGTAAAAAATGCATCTGTCCTGAAAGAAATTGGGAGGTTTGCTTGCGCCATTATGGATCCCCACATTTCAAGGATTGTTCTAGTTTTTCTCCTCATCGCACCATTTTGTATTGGAGTTTGAGTTGTCATTACTCATTAATTGCCTTTCAATTCCTTCATCATCATAAATTATTTTGAATCAGTCAGAGTATTCTCATCCTCAATCAGTTCTTATTGCCTTGGTTCTCAAGTTTAATTGATTCTCAATAAGACCATGTATGTCAACGCAATCCACAAGCTTATGAGAAGTTAAGCACTATAACAAAAACAGTTATAATCATCAATAGAAGTGATGAAAAAAGGACATCAGTTTTGTGCCCTCACATTCCTTGGATCATGTATGTTAGAATGGACAAGTTGGAGTAGTATAGTGCTTCAAATTGCCTTATCAAATGGGCTTCTAATTGTCTGGCCTGTTAAAAAACATTCATGTGTTGGGAGGTTTAGCTTGTAATCCTAAAAGTCTTTCTCTAACTAACCTTGTCATCCTCTCTTTTCCAGTATGTCTATTATGCAATGTCATTGCATTGATATTATGAGAAGTCACAACAAAAATATAATCACGACTTAAACATTCATCCGTTAAGTCCTTATCGAAGTGAGTCAAATCATTCAATACATAATCATTCTCATATAGTTCAGGCTTAAATACCCAATTTGAAATGAAGCAAGTACAGGAAGCAAATCATGTCGAACACAGCAAATGTGGAGTTTGTCATGAAGAATTAGCTTGCAACTCGTTTGCAGCTTTAGTTTACAGGTACAATTCTTAGTGCTTGCATGCATTCTGTGATACTCCACAAACCCAAACTTTTCTCTTTCCACATGTATTGTTTTGTTGTCCTGTGTCTACAATCCAACAATAGTTTCAGACTGAATATTAATTTCCTCATAAGTGCAAACTAAATATTCAAGGCGAGATATATATTCATGGATTATCTTTTCTGCTTTGTACATTCATGAGAAAAATGACTAGGCTTTCTGCAGCTAAAGCAATTTCCACTTCTAGAATCTAGTTGTCTTGGGAAGCATTCTTTCCCTTTGGGTCCTTCACTTTTCTTAGTGCAGGTTCATTTGTTATTATTTTTGGTCCTTTCTTTTGGAGTTTATGTTTGGACTTGTTGCCCTTGCACGAGCTTGTCCCTGCAATCATGACAGAACTTTGGTTTTTTGCCTTTAGGCACTCGGTCTTAAGCTCAAGATGATTTATCTAGTCATCAAATGTGCGAATATTTTCATTGTGCATTATTGAGTGTTCTCTTCTGACGGATGTACGTCCAAATTGTGAAATTATATGTTTATGGCCTTTTTAAATTTCTGACATGTGCTTATGTGCAAAAAGGGCTTATATAGTAAATAATTTTGTTATTTGGCTCCAATGTAGTGTGAAGTTCAAAATTCGGCCATGTTATTTTAATCATACGACCAACAATATTTAGCTAGTCCATCCACTTTTTCTAACAACTTCTAGGTTTGGAAATTCGACAGGGGAGATGGTAGAAGTTAGAGTTTCTGTCAGATTATGAGGCTGCTGAACTGTTTACTGGATCATATTGTTTCCTCAATGCCCCATTGAATTATTTGAATTTATCAACATTAATTGTGCCCTTTCATAAGGATTTAACTGTAGTGAAATGGATTTTCTAATGCTTTGCTTGCAGGCTTTGCACGACTGGGCTTCCAAGCGATGTTACTGTTGAAATTGGAGAAATGTCCTTTCATCTTCACAAGGTACGTTTTATCTGATATTATTTGATATTTAATCTATCATTCAGCATGCATGCATTTGCATAAATTTGTTCGCATGTGCACTCTATCCTATGAGGCTGCCTTGTCTTATGTACACACTATCCTACTAGGTTGCCCCTTTTGCTTTAAGCCAACTAAGTTGCAGATTCATGGTGAATTTTATTTTCCCTCCCCATTTTGGTATTTCTTGCAGTTTCCTTTGCTTTCAAGGAGTGGGCTATTAGAAAAGCTTACTGAAGAATTTTCATGTGAGGATGGATCAAGTTGTGTTTTGCAGCTTCATGACCTACCTGGTGGAGCTAAAGCATTTGAGCTTGTGGCCAAATTTTGTTATGGTGTTAAAATAGAGCTGAGTGCTTTGAATGTTGTCAGCCTTAGGTGTGCTGCTGAGTACCTTAGGATGAGTGAAGACTATGGAGAGGGAAATCTCATTGCACAAACAGAGGCCTTCCTTAATGAAGTTTTTGGTAATTGGCCAGACTCAATAAAAGCTCTTGAATCATGTGAAGTTGTTCTAGCATATGCAGAAGAGCTACACTTTGTTTCAAGATGCATCAACTCCTTGGCAGTGAAAGCTTGTGCAGACCCATGCTTAGTTGGCTTGCCTGTTTCAGGGCAGAACAACACGCAGAGCCCAGGTGGCACTGTATTGTGGAATGGAATATCTACCACAACAAAGTCACAATCAGTTAATAATGATTGGTGGTATGGGGATGTGGCCTTCCTTAACTTACCTCTGTATAAACGGCTGATCCAAGCCATTGAGATGAAAGGAATGAAACCTGAGTGCATTGCTGGGTCTCTCATTTTCTATGCTAAGAGATATCTTCCACTGATGAATAGACAATCAAGCTTCAAGGACACAAACCATGTCAACCCGGGGACAACAATTTCCACCCCTTCTGAGGCAGATCAAAGAGCTCTCCTCGAAGAGATTGTGGGGTTACTTCCAAAGCAGAAGGGAGTCACATCGACGAAGTTTTTGATTAGGCTGCTCCGAACTGCTATGATATTACATGCAAGTCCATCATGTAGAGAAAGTTTGGAGAAAAGAGTGGGTGCTCAGTTGGACCAAGCTGCTCTGGAAGACCTTCTTATACCAAATATGGGCTATTCAGTGGAGACCCTGCATGATATAGACTGCGTTCAGAGGATTCTTGATCATTTCATGTCGGCTGATCAGACGATTGCCACATCATTGTCTCCATGTACAATTGAAGAGGAGCAGTTGGCTGATGGGGCCCACTCCCTGAATCCAATTACTATGGTGGCCAGTTTGGTGGATGGATATCTTGCTGAGGTGGCACCAGATGTTAATCTGAAGCTCCCAAAGTTTCAGTCGCTTGCTGCTGTTATCCCCGAGTATGCTAGACCACTTGATGATGGCATGTATCATGCAATCGATATATACCTGAAGGTAACAATCTCAGCTGCTTCTCTTCATATATGTGTGTGTCTGTGTGGGGTTTAAAAGACTTTCAACATAAGAATTAGGGCTTGAGCAGAAAAAGAGAAGACATGAGAAAGAGGGCTTCAACCAAGAGAAGTGTGTACTATCTTCAATGTGAAAATTTGATGAGACAATATGATGCAACACTGATTGGCAGCAGAGAATCAGCAAAAAAATAATAGAAAATCAAGAGAAAACTTAAAAAAAAAAAAAAAGGGCTGGTCCCGCGTATGTGGGGTCCGGGGAAGGGGTGGACCACAATGGGTCTATAGTACGCAGCCTTACCTTACATTTTTGCAAGAGGCTGTTTCCACTCCTCGAACCTGTGACCTCTAGGCAACCTTACCGTTGCGCCTAAGCTCCCCTTCAGAAAACTAAATCAAGATAACGGAAAAATAAATGGGAAAAATTTGAAGGGAAACCCAAAGCAAGACGCGGTTTAGGGCTTAATTTTCAATATTCAATGTGCCTCTAACTTTTACACATCCAGCCTTTATATAAGCTTTCTCCTAAATAAGAAAAAAGTATCTTGGAAATAATATCAAATCCCATAAGGAAACAATCTCTAGGGAATAATAGCAAATTCCTAAAAAAGGAACATAATTTGCAAAATAATAGTAAATCCCTAATCAATGAAACATAATAGCAAATCCCTAACTGAAAATTACGTAATTAAATCCAAATGTCCTATGTTATGCCTACTCGTGGTAACAAACATTTCCAAATGCCTTAATCCTGATCATATGTTATCTCTTGATGTTTTCCATCTTTCTCCCCTGGTTGGAAAAATTTAATCTTGAATTCTAAACATTTGAAGGATGATGGACAGAGGAATTGTGAAAAAGTGGAAATGATCAATATTTTTAAAAATAAGCATGAATGCGAGTGGACAAGGTCATTGCAGACAAACTTATAGGCAATGTAAACTGCACATACTGTTGTCATTTACATCTTTAGCCTTGAAGTCAAAAGACTAACCCTACATGGATGGCTTAATCTCTGCAATTCCCATCTCTTCAAGTTCCTTCGTGGGTTCTTTGGGCTAATTGTCAATTTTGGAATGTTATTTACACCTTTAGATCTTGTTAATACAACTGGTTGCAGCTTTGGTTTTGCATGGGCACACGAAGCATCTCTTCATACCTCTCCTTTTCTTATTCAATAATAAACTGTTTTTGGTCGACAATATTGTTGGATCGATTGCTTAGCTCAGTAACTATTGGGATAGTTCACTTGGTCGCAACTGTGGCCTCCTTTACCAACATATCTCAACGAGCCATTACTTCTGTAGGTTCTCTGTTCATGCCCTCGATTTCCTTGTAGTATTGTAGATCCAGTTTTGCAAACAGGCTTGAGTTGGTCCTTCATCACCATGGTTGTTGGCAAGGATTTGGCATGGGTGAAGACAGTAGGGATACAAGAGTAATAAGGGGTGACAGTAACAGCAACGAGGACTGAATTGGGGCTGTGGGTTAGGGATTTGGGAAGTTCTCACATTCAACAGCACATGCAGTTGAAAGATGGGAGAGCCATGTATTTGTGATGGTGGAAATGTGCATCTGGCAGCTTGCAGTACTGAGATTATTGCTGGCAAAGCTTTGACAGCATTGGTGCTTTGGTTTGTGGCTTGCAATTGAAGGGAAAAGAGATTCTGGTGGATGATTCAGGAATTTTTCAGTGAGGAAGGTCTGCTGGTTGGATTTCTCACTCGATGTCGAGGAAGATTCTGGTAGTGATGTGGTTTGCTACTTCTCTGGTGCACCAGCAGCAGCAGATTTTTTTGTTTTTGGGGTTTATTTCTCCTGCATTTTGCTGCTGCTTCTTCTCCTCAGTTCTGGTAGTGGCCAACAGCAACAAAGTCTCTCTGTTAGGTTGATGAAGGATTGGGGCTCCCTGACAGGGGCGATGAAGTAAAGATAAGAAAATGATGTTGAGTATTTAAGGGTTTGGGTGCTGTGGACAGTGTCTTCTGGCGTGATGAATGTGATAGGCTAGGGTTTTGGCTGTGGCTGGTACGACTGACTCATGTTTGTTTGATGGCTAGGCTGGCAGTGGTGGATGGTGGTTTGATGATGGTAGGAAGGGAGGATTTTTTATGGAGCTCTGATACCAAATTGATGCAGGAATTGATTGGCAGCAGAGAATCAACAAGTAAATAGTAGAAAAGAGAATCGAAAGAAGGTAACGAAAAAAAATGAATGGGAAAAAAAAAAAGAGAAAGGGAAAATCAAAGCAAGACCCATTTTAATTTAGGGCTTAATTCTCAATATTCAATCCGCCTCTAATGGCTACACATCAAGCCTTTGCATAGGCTTTCTCCTAATACTAAATAAGGAAACGATCTCTAAGAAATATTATCTAATCCAGAAGGTAACAATCTCTAGGAAATAATAGTGAATCCCTAAATAAGGAAATATAATTTGGGGAAAATAGTAAATGCTAATTAATGAATCATGCCGGAAAATCCCTAAATAATGAAGCATAATAAAAAATCCTTAAATGCTGTAATTTACATGATTAAATCTAAATATCCTAAATTATGCCTATGCATATGGGAAACATGAATATTTCCAAATGTCTTCATCTTGCTCATACATGACCTCTTGATCTTCCCTTTCACAATACCTGTGAACAAGTAAGATAATGGAGCCCTATACTAAAAACTATTATTATAGTAACACTCCCCCGAAAGTTAGGGGTGCATAAATATCACCCTATCTGTTGGAATTGGTGTGATCCCAAGAGAAAAAAAAAAGGGGGGGGGGGTGAATTGGGTTTTAAAACCTTTTTGGCTAATTGAAACATTTCGCCGATTCACTACAAATCATATCCCATTCATCATACGAACGTGTATGTAAAATAATTAAATCATGAGTGCAGACATACACGTGTGCAGTATATCTCATTTAATTTAAGTGTGTGCATGCAAATAATTGTAACAGTAAATGACAAGCATACACATATAGAAATTTAAGTGTGGAAATTTAAGTGAGAGAGAGAGAGAGAGAGAGAGACAATATTTGTTATCGAGGTTCGGCCAAATTAGCCTACGTCCCCCCCTTGGGCATACCCTTCTAGGATTCCCACTAACCCTGCTCACTTATGGGTGGAGTAGAAACCGTTTACAATGTCCTTCCAGGGCGGACATTCCCCAGCTCAATTACAAGGCTGAGCCCAACTTGTCTCACTTACGGGGTTGAGACTGCCCAGCTCAATTTCCGGGCTGAACTGAACTGGTTTCACTTACGGGGCTGAGACTCCCTAGTTCTATTAATGGGATGAACCCAACCGGTACATTAAAATTCATTTTTATATATATAAAAATGTTTCTAAATACAAGCAGAGATGTACACATTTAAATTCTAAATACATGCACTCTAATATGATATGAAATATGCTTAGTATAATAAGGGTGTTTTCAAAATAGTTGTATAATTTTTGATTATGATATATAAATGAAATTTTTGTACAAATGAAAAGTATATGATCTTTGATTTGAAATAGAGTATGCAATAAAATACTTCAAACATCTTAAAGCCTACAAAAAGTTTCTCTGAAAATATTTATCAGGAAAATAATCGGGAGAAACTAAGATTTACTCTCAATAATGATTTTAAAACAATGAAAGAACTTATGAGAGTAAAATGCTTTTCATCAAATAAATGCCCAATCAAAAATGAATACTCTCTTTCAAATGATTTTCCAAAGAGTAATAAAGAGAGTTTGGAGAGTATACAAATTTACCCCATAAAAGATTTTGAAATCGAAATTGAAATGGGGGAACTTTGATTAAAAAATGTTTGAGAGAATTTTGAAGTTAATTAAAGTTGCTAATCAAAGAAAATGAGGGGTTATTTATAGTTTTTCAACAAAATATGACCGTTGGGGACCTATTGGGAATTTTAGAAAAGTTTAATTAAAGTTTAATCCCAATTACCCTTAATTATCCGCGGTAAAAATGTGGCAACCTGAGAGTTTTGGTCGCCCAAACAAATACAAATAGAAAAGTTAATTTTTCAAGTTCGGGTGCCCGAGGAAAAGTTCAAGTGGTTGGGCCAAGATGATTTTCCAAAAGATCGAGGTTCAGTCAACCGGTGCACAGTTTGGTTTGCCAACTTCATAATTCGGCTGCCTGGGGTATTTTTGAGCTTAGGGTTCGGGCGCCCGGGGAAGGTAAAAAGTGACCACTCGACATTCAGTTCAATTTCAATTCGGTCGCTTGAGCCATAGTCAACTTGTTGACTTTTTGGCCAGCAGAATGTTCGGTTGACCGAGTGCTATAACACAAATAGTTTGGTCGCCCGAGGCTTTCAATTAAGCCTAAAAACCTAACGTCGGTCAGCCGAAGTCAGCACTAAGGTCTGTCTATGACCTTTGATTCCCTATGGTTAAACTACGATCATTCGAGCATTCAAATCATATCATGCATATGCATGCATTATTATAGACCAAATAAAAAATTAAATGCAATACAAATTAAAAACAAAATGTCTTCTTCTTTTGCTCTTCATTTTCCATGGAATTCGTCAGGAGTGTGAGCTTTATGTCCCTGCTGGCTTCCATTTTCCGGTATCTTATGTTCGTGTTGAAATGATAACCTGTTCATACACTAAATGCACACATAAAATACTGGTGGTTTGTTAGCATCAAAACAGAGATCGGACTCAAAAAGCCAACACTATCCAAGTTTGGTATGATTAGGGGAGAAAGCAAGTCTAAACTAGGCCTTAGTGAACAAATCTACTAGATAGTTACAGAAGTTCACAAATAGGTAACCCTTATCTTCATCATTGTAGCGTTCCTTAGTCCTTACAAAATGACAGTCAACCTTGATGTGCGTAGTCCTTTTGTGAAACATAAGACTACTTGTAATTTAGGTAACAATCTGATTATCAGATAACATAGTCTTCTTACCATAATCCTTCTTAGACTTGAAAAACTTTAGTCACACTAACTCATTGATAATATGGGCTTTAGCGTTCAACCTCACCATTGTAATTTGTTTCTTGCCATGTGGGGTAATATGATTGCCACCCACAAAGAGACTGCACCAGCTAGTTGACCGCAGATCTTGTACTAAACTAGCCTTATCAGCATCAACGTACCCTAATATTAGAGCTAATATACACCCATATATCAATCTTTATCAAGGAGAGTTCTTGAGAAATTGAGGGGTTCTACATACAACATTCCAATGTTCCTACTTGGGCTTCTCTTTAACTAAGTATCCCCTTGGCAAAGGATGTGGTCTTGAGATAGATAAATAAGTTTTTTCAATCACCCTCTTGTGCCAGTGCTTTTCTTCAAAATTTGGTCCATCAATCTAGATATCTATGCATTTGGGTCCATAGGAATATCAAGTAGTTTAGCTCCAAACATACTTGTATCATTGAGAATGCCTTTAGTATATTTCATCTTCAACAAGTTTAAGCCTTTGCTACACTTGAGAACCTCAATGTGAAGGGAAATATTGAAGGGTGCAGAGTTCCTAGATTTGGAATTGCTTCTGAAGCCAACACTTGTCATTTGTAATTGAGATTGTCATTGCTTGTGGTGGTGGACCTGGTGGTGATATTATCATAAACCACCTTTGCCTCCTTCCTGACAAAAGAAAAATGATCAGAATAACTCTGCGTAATGCCAAAATGGAAATCACTATGTTGAATTTGTCAAACCAAGCCTTGGGAAATTGCTTATGCCCATAAATGGTCTTCTGAAACTTACAAATATTAACTTCTCTTCCCCTCTGTGCAATTACTTGGAGGCTGCGCCATGCTCACTTCTTCCTCTAGCTCCCATACAAGAAAACATTCTCAACATCTTGGTGCTGTAAACCTATAATGCCAATCAAAATCAACAGTTAAAGAAGTTAAATGCAAGCATAATTCTGAGCCGTAAGAGAGATCTCAAAGTAATCAACATCATACGTTTGAGTATAATTCTCATCCACCAATTGAACTTTTTAACATTTCAGTATAACTATTACGATGATGCCTAACCATTATCTCTTTCATTTGTCAGCCTAGCAGCATGACACTTTGCTCCCCCACAACCCTTTTTACTACTTCGGTTGCTCTATTTCACTTGCCACCACTCTGAGAATTGCTTTTGCTTTCTTTTCCTCTGGCTACTAAGATGTTTCTGCTCGCCATTTTGTCTCTTGCCTGTGCATGGATTCAGGACAGTTCAAAAGGTTGACCTGTTTGGGAATCTCTGAATCAAAGCTTATTTTTGACTTCCTAAAGCATTTCGTCACTTTCCATGCCCTTTCTCAGCAAGCTGGTACTTATGATCCAACTAATGGTATAAATCTAGCGACACTTAACTTACTCGTTATGATGAGGAAGACCCACTAATTCCCATGTCTTTTTGAAAATGAAGACCTTCATTTATTCATTCATTCTATGCTTCCACCTATGATTAGCAACAACCTCAACACGTGAACAAAGAGAAATGGAGGAATGGACATGCAAAAGAAAACATAGTAGGAGGAAGATGAAGTAACGAAATATTATTAATCATAGGATAAGCAGCCAAGGATGTTTAAGTGCAAGTTCTAGTACCTCTTCAATGAGCGATGGGCAAATGTAGCTCTAATTGAGGTGGTCAAAACTACATTTCAAATAAAGTAGAGGTTTGAAGAGGGGCCTGGATAGCTGCAGTGATGTTGGCTCGTTTCTTATAATGCTTATATACTTTCAATGGTTTCTCTGGAGCAGTTGGAGGATTTCTTTTTGATCGACTTTGTTGGGTTTGGAGGCAAAATAAGGTTAAATTTTTGTGTTGGTGTGTAGTCTTTGTAATTATATGGGAAATTTGGTTGGAGGGTAATGCTACGATTTTTTGAGATTTTCTTCATCTGTAGATTTGATTTGGCAAAGGATTGATTTTTTTAGCCTCTTTGTGCGTGTTATCAACTGGGTGCTTTGGTAGTATGGCCTTCCCCGATAGTCAACATGATTGGTTGGCCCTTTTAGCTTGGTTTCTTGGTTTTGCTTTTTGTATCTGCTAGCTTTTGTATTGTTTTCCTTTTGCTTCCTTCTGTTCTTTGAGGATGTCTCATCCACTTTGTAATTCCTTCTAAATTTAATTCTTCTAGAAATTTTTTGTTTGACATTTGAAAATTAGGATATTTGTCTATAAGTAAAATGATTTATACTGTATATACTTTTATATATAGTATAGATATGAAATAATGCTATGATATTATGTCATAAATGTGAGAAATCATTTAATGGTTAGACTTGCAATTTCTTAAGGAAATTAGGGCTAAAGTAGGAAGAAAGAAGGAAGAGAGAGTGAGACAAGTGGTGTGAATTGGCTTTGGCCTAGTGAATTGTCTCCACAGACCAGTTGACTATATTGAATACGAAAAATTGACTATAGAACTACCCCTGAAAAAGGATAAAATATAATATTATATTAGAAAACAGCTACTTACAACTGGCTTGATGCTGTTACAGTTTCAAGGACATCTTATATTGTTGATTTACAAAGCTATTACACAACAACAACAATTAGGGGTGAGCATAATTCGGGGAAAACCGAATTAACCGAATTAACCGACCGAAATTGGTCGGTTCGGTTCGGTTAAAAAAACCAGTTCGGTTGGTTCGGTTATACATTCCAATATTTCGGGGAATCGGGTTTCGGTTCGGTGAATAGAAAACATTAATTCGGTTAACCGATTAACCGAATTAATAATTAATTAAATTTTAAATTTAAATTAGAAAAATTCCTGTTATCTTCTATATTTCCATTCCCTCTCCGCCTCTCGGCTCTCACTCTCCGTCTCACTCTAAGTGCTCTCAGAAACTCAGAAGTCAGAAGGCCGCCTTTCTCTTGCTCACCCGAGCTCAATCCACCGCAGTTCGCACCACCATCTTCACGCGATGCTATCGCCGGCGACCATCGCCATTGTCGTCGCTGGTCATCGTCACCGGCACACAAGCTCCCTCTCATTCTCATTTTTATTCTCTCACAGTCTTGCGCACAGAGCAGTTCACTGAGAACCACCCCGGCTCGGCGGCTCCTCCTCACTAACATCAAGCTCGCCCGAGCCCAATCGTCTCCCTAACCAACCACCTTTCCTCCACATCAATCTCCACTTCTCAGTTCTTCGGTTCTCCCTCTTCGCGAATCGCCTCTTCCTGGCTTCGCGGCTTCACCTGAGCCCCTCTTCCAGTCTTCCCAGTTCGTGACCCGTCCCGATCCCGAATCCCTCTTCGATCGGCTCTTCCCTCGCGTGGGCATGGCGATGGATCAACACTCAGTGACTCAGGACTTCAAGGTTTCAACCTTGCCCCACCTTTCCTTGTTTAAGACGGATACACAGTCCAGTACACCTTTCCCCCTTCCGTTCCTCGTTTCACGGTTAAAATCGGTTAACCGAATTACCCAAAAATAAATTCGGTCGAGTTCGGTTCGGTGAGACCAAACGGTTCGGTCGGTTCGGTTAACAGGATTCTTTAACCGAAATTTTCGGTTAATTCGGTTAATTAACCGAATTTAGCCAAACCAACCGTTTGCTCACCCCTAACAACAATGACAAAACCAAGCCTTAGTCCCACTAAGTGGGGTCGGTTATATGAATCCTTTTCCGTCAATTTATGCGATCATGAACCATTTCTTTTAATAGATTCAAGGATATTAAATCCTTACTCACTATCTCCTTCCAAGTTATTTTAGGTCTACCCCTACCCCTTCTACTACCCCCCACAATAACTAAGTCACTCTTCCTCACAGGTGCACTATGTGGCCTACGTTGCAAGTGTTCATACCATCTGAGTCGTCTCTCCTTTATCTTATCTTCTATAAGAGTTACACCTAACTTACCACGAATATGTCATTCCTTAATTTATCTTTCAATGTTATACCACTCATCCATCTAAGCATTCTCATCTCGGCAACTTTTACTTTTTGGATATTATGTTTTTTTGTCGCCCAACATTCCGATCCATATAACATAGTTGGTCTTATAGCTGTCCTATAAAACTTTTCTTTCAATTTTAAGGGTATTCTACGATCACATAGCACAGTTGAAGTACTTCTCCATTTTACCCAACCTGTTTTAACTCTATGCATTACATTATCTTCAATTTTTCCTTCAGCTTGAATAATAGATCCAAGGTATCGAAATCTACAAGTGCTATTTATTTCTTTATCATCAAGTTTAACTTTGTCTCCAATATTCCCCCTATCATTACTAAAATTACATTTCATATATTCTGTTTTATTTCTACTTATCCTAAAGCCTCTAGATTCCAAAGCTTCTCTCCATAATTCTAACTCAGCCTCTACTCCTTCCCTAATTTCGTCAATTAATACAATATCATCTACAAACAACATATACCATGGAACCTCCTTTTGAATATTCTTAGTCAGTTGGTCCTTCACTAAAGCAAAAAGATAAGGACTCAAAGCAGATCCTTGATGTACACCTATAGTAATTGGAAATTCTTTAGTTTCTCCATCTATAGTCCTTACACTAGTCATTACTCCATCGTACGTATCCTTAATGACATTGGTATACCTACAACATACACCCTTTTTTTCTAAGACCCACCATAGAATTTCCCTAGGTATCCTATCATATGCTTTCTCAAGGTCAATAAATATCATATGCAAGTCCCTCATCTTTTCCCTAAACTTTTCCATTAATCTTCTTAAAAGATAAATAACTTTTGTTGTAGATCTCCTAGGCATAAAACCAAATTGATTTTTTGAGATCTTTGTTTCTAACCTTAATCTTTGTTCAACTACCATTTTCCTAGTTTCATCGTATGACTCATAAGTTTAATTCCACGATAGTTATTACAATTTTGAATATCTCCTTTATTTTTGTATATAGATATTAAAGTGCTTTTCCTCTCATTTTCTTAGTTTTTACAATTGTATTAAATAAATTAGTTAACCATATAATTCCGTTATCACCGAAGCATTTCCAAACTTCAATTGGGATGTTATCTGGTCCCATAGCTTTCCCATTTTTCATCTTTTTTAGTGTAAACTTAATTTCGTTAACTCTAATTTTGCGAATAAATTTTATATTTTTAGTCTTTTTCTCATTTGACAATTCTAAGTTTAAGCCTTCTATTTGGTGTTCATTAAACAACTTACTAAAGTAATTTCGCCATCTTTTTTTGATATCTTCGTCTTTAACTAAGACAATATCATCCTCACTTTTTATGCATTTTACATTTCCTAAGTTCTTGTTCTTCCTTTCTCTAGCTTTAGCAAGTTTAAATATATCTCTTTCCCCTTCTTTTGTACCTAATCTATTATACAAACTATTAAATGATCTATATTTAGATTCACTAACGGTCTTTTTTGCATCTTTTCTTGCCTCGTATTTTTCAAAGTTATCTCCGTTTCTACATTTTTGTCACATTTTTTATCAAATTCTTTTTGTCTTTATGATTTTTTGTATATCTTTATCCGACCCCCAACTCTTTTTGCCATTCGATAATCTTCCCCTTGATTCACCTAAAATTTCTTTTGCTATATTTTTAAATAGAGCTAGCTAATCTATTCTAAAGAGTATTTGTATCTATCCCATCCTCTATGGTCCAATCCCCGTCTTTGGTCATTCTAGATTTAAATTTTTTTATATTTTCTCCTTTTAGGTTCCACCATCTAGTTCTCTTATACTGGTTTATTTTATCATTTTTCTTCCATTTTTTAATACATATATCTAACACTAAGACTCTATGTTGTGTGGTTAGGCTTTCACCTAGAATAACCTTACAATCCTTGCATGATAAACGATCTACCCTCCTAGTTAAAAAAAATCTATTTGACTTCTATTTTGTTCACTTTTAAAGGTTATTAAGTGTTCTTCTCTCTTCTTAAAGTATTTATTATACTAAAATCATATGACATAGTAAAGTCTAATATCATCTCTCCAGACTCATTTTTGTCTCCATATCCATATCCTCTATGTATCCTCTTATAATTTTTATTATCTCTTCTAACGTGTGCATTCTGATCTCCTTTTATAAATATTCTCAGTCCCTGGTATGCCTTGTATAATACTATCCATATCTTCACAAAATTGTCTCTTAAGATTTTCTGTTAAGCCAACTTGAGGAGCATAAACACTAATGATATTTATTATCTCTTGTCCTAATACCATCTTGATTTTTATAATTCTATCCCTTACTCTAGTTATATCCACAATGCTATCTTTTAAGTTTTTGTCTATAATAATGCCTACTTCATTCTTATGTTTTTTTTTTTTCCAGTGTACCAAAGTTTAAATCCTAATTTATCGATTACTCTAGCTTTCTCCCCCACCCACTTAGTTTCTCGAAGGCAAATTATATTAATTCTTCTTCTAATTATTGTATCCACAATTTCCATGCTTTTACCTGTAAGTGTCCCTATATTCCAAATTGCTAATCTAATCATAGTTTCCTAAACTAATGTCTTTACCCGCCCATATCCAGAATGATGCAGGAACCCTCGCATATTTGACACCGTACTAGGGCGCCGACATGGTGCGTCGCTTCGGGGCGACGACCTAGCCCACCCTCGCCCACTTTTCGCTACACTCGGGTGGTTCAAGTGCAACGTGTCGCTTATAGGGGACGCCCCAACAAATATTCGGTAAGGATTCATATCATAGTGATTTGACAATTTTTACACTGGCTGTCAGCTACTTAATGCAACCCTCCTCCTTTACCCGGGCTTGGGACGGGCCGTGGGTGAAAAAATTAGAACATTAAGTGCATCACAGGCGGAGTTATTTTCAAAGCTATTAAGTAATCAAAAAATTGAAGATATCAGTTCACACATTCATAAACACTTGCTATAAAAAAAATGTTAAAACTGTAAACTCAATACTTCAAACACCTATCTTTCTACCCTTTCTTTCCCCAAACTCTATGCCTCTCAACCCTTGAGCATACATGCTCATGCATTAACTTGCACTTACACTGTTACACATCCTTACAGGTGCACAAATTATTAATATAATTGATATAGCTGAAATTGAAATAGCACAATCACAATGAGTGGAGTTTAAGAAAATGATTTTACTTCTTTCTCTTTAGAATATCAATATCCTCTAGAGTTACTGTTACATAAAGGTTGAGGAGATGAAAACTGTCTCTTTCATACATTTTCTTTCTCATCCATTTACACAGGTGATGTGGCACTATTATGACTGTTGAAAATAGTTAGATGATTTAATTTGAAAAAATCTAGGTAGCCTAACTGTGGTGTACCCCTTAATATTTTATCTAATTATGCCATTTTCTCTTGTTCCTGGTTTGAGATAATCTTTGTGCTGCATGGTGCGTCTGACTGTGGCTGTAACTCTGTTCTGCATCAAATGCCAAATCCTAATGTGTCGATTCTGAACTAATTTAGAACTTACTGTTCTAATGAGGTATTGTATTAATAAGATGTGAAGAATCAGTCCTATAAGCCCATGTCCAAAAAATTATTCAATAGTTAAGTTTTTCTTGAGATTTATGCTCTAGCAAAGGATATCCAATGGGTTGGGTTTGCGATGGATTTCAGACAGATTTTTTTATTCTATTGGGATCTGTTTCACATAGTTTTTGCCTTGGACTCTTGGGAAAAAGCTTTGGAACTCTGATCTGCTGTACCAAAAAAGCTGTTAGATCTGCAGCATAAATTAATTCAAAGTGCTATTTGAAATGTTGGATCTGTATAATGACAAATGTTGAAAAATGTAAAATGTAACACCCGGTGCACAAGGCTCCCACGCCCTTAGGGTTTGGAGAGGACAAGATGTATGCAATCTAATGATAAACTTTTAAGTTATTTTAAATATAAGTGCTGAAGATTAAATATACATGAAGCTAATAGTAGTTAAAGCATTTTATAGTGGAAGACAAGGGGTATAGGAATGCAGAAGGTTACTTTATTACATCTAGCTTTGGGACAATATTAGTCATAGGAACCCAGGTTTTGGTAATATTAGCTTTTTAAAAGTTCTAGAATTTACTTGCCATGCCACACGGATTCAATTAGAAGTATGACTAGGTTGGAAAATGCCATAGACTTTGGACAGATTCTACAAATGTATAGGCGCAACTGATTGTTGGGCGCTAAAAAAATGTTAAAACTGTAAACTCAATACTTCCAACACCTATCATCCTACCCTTTCTTTCCCCAAACTCTATGCTTCTCAACCCTTGAGCATACATGCTCACGCATTGACTCACACTTGCACATCCTTACGGGTGCACAAACTAATTAAAATACGATTGTTATAGCTGAAATTGAAATAGCACGATCACAATGCCCAGTAGAGTTTAAGAAAATGATTATGCATGTTTTTTTATATTTTCTCTTACAAAACAAATAGAAAGTTTATTTGCTCACTTCTTTTCTCTTTTGAGTATATCAATATCCTCGAGTTACTGTTACATAGAAGTTGAGGAGATGAAAAACTAATACATTTTCTTTCTCATCCATTTACACAGGTGATGTGACATTATTATGACTGTTGAAAATAGTAGGTGATTTAATATGAGAAAATCTAGGTAGCTTTACAGTGGTGGACCCCTTAATATTTTATTTAATTATGCCATTTACTCTTGTTCCTGGTTTGAGATAATCTTTGTGCTGCATGGTGCGCTGGACTGCAGCCGTAACTCTGTTCTGCATCAAATGCCAAATCCTAATGTGTCAACTATCGACTAATTTAGAATTTACTGCTCTAATGAGATGATGTACTAATAAAATGTGAAGAATTAGTCCTCCCATGTCCAAAAAAGTCTTCAATGGCTAAGTTATTCTCGAGATTTATGCTCTAGCAAAGGATATCCAATGGGTTGGGTTTGCGATGGATTTTGGATAGAATTTTTGATTCTATTGGGATCTGTTTCACATAGTTTGTGCCTTAGACTCTTGGGGAAAAAAGCTTTGGAACTCTGACCTGCTGTACCAAAAATGCTGTTAGATCTGCAGCTTAAATTAACCTCAAAGTGCTAGTTGAAATGTTGGATCTGTCTAATGACAAATGTTGAAAAATGCAAAACGTGACACCCAGTTCACAAGGCTCCCACGCCATTAGGGTTTGGGTAGGACAAGATGTATGCAATCTAATGATAAACTTTAAGTTATTTTAAGTATGAATGCTGAAGATTGAATGTACATGGAGCTAATAGTAGTTAAAGCATTTTATAGTGGAATACAAGGGGTATAGGAATGCAGAAGGTTACTTTATTACATATAGCTTTGGTAAAATATTAGTCATAGGAACTTAGGTTTTGGTAATATTAGCTTCTAAAAGTTCTAGAATTTACTTGCCATGCCACACAGATTCAATTTGAAGTATGACTAGGTTGGAAAATGCCATAGACTTTGGACAGATTCTACAAATGTATAGGCATAACTGATTGTTGGGTGCTATTGACACATTTGTTCTCATGAAGCATGGTATCCTCCTCTGAACATTCTAAAGGCCTCTTGCATTTTACAACTACAGGCACATCCGTGGCTTACAGATTCTGAGAGGGAGCAAATGTGTAGACTGATGAACTGTCAGAAGCTGTCGTTGGAGGCTAGCACCCATGCAGCACAGAATGAGAGGCTACCTCTCCGAGTAATTGTCCAAGTTCTGTTCTTTGAACAGCTTCGGCTCCGAACATCAATTTCTGGATGGTTCTTTGTCTCTGACAATCTTGAAAATTCACAAAATCCCGGTAGAAACCTTGCATTCCCTGTGAACAGTGGGTCTGACCTAGATGACCCTGCACATGATCAAGTCATGGGTGTTGATGTCATGAGGGAACGTGTTTTTAAGCTTGAAAAGGAGTGTTTGAGCATGAAACAAGAGATCCAGAAGCTGACAAAGATGAATAGAAGTTGGAATATTTTTCCCAAAAGGTTTGGTTTTGGATTAAAATCTCAGCCTCGCAATTCCAAAGCATCATCACATTGTGAATTAATAGAACAATCATCATATGAATGGGCAAAAAGGTCCAAAAAATTGTGAGCTTGCTGTCTGAAGTATGAAGGTCCACCTAATGGGCTAGCACAACATTTTTTCATTTCTTTGTTTTCTTCCCAGTACCCATTGAATCCTCGAGACTCCTGATTCTTTATTCATTGAATGGATAATAATTGAATTGCTGTTTAGGGCTTAGAAGGTAAGTTCTAACTCAGTTTTCTCACATATCATTTGCACATTGTTGTAAGTTTTAGATTAAATTGAAGAGGACAAAACGACATTGAGATTAGTGGTTATGCACTCATTTATGTGATTTCTTACACAGTTTGTAAACAAATCAGAATAGATGTTGGCCTCTTCAAGGCCATTATTTCAGATATCTTGTTCACCATTCTCCTGCTCCCTACTGAATTAAGTATTGAGCTATATTTTTCCTCTGTTATATTGGTGAATTGTCCATTATGCTGCCTCTGTTTCTGGCAGGTCTGAATTGCATCGTTGGGTGTGTTGCTTATAGGCCTTCATCCAGTTTAATTTTGTGCCAGAGGTTCTGTATTTTGCATTCAGCTTAGGATTGGTTTTGGGTTCAATTAAGCTGTTCATGGGTTATTGTGCTTCTGCTAGTTTCACTGTGGAAGCATCTGAATTCTTTCCCCTGCCTTCCCCAACCTTTCCTTTTTTTTTTCGAAGCACCTGAGTTGCTCTCAAAGGCTCCACTCAGTACCTAGGGATTAGGACATTTGAAATTTTCAGCAGTATAGCGTCCAAAGCTGTTTGTCCAGGATATTCGGTATTTGGTAAGATCGTTTAAAACCCAAGAATCATAACTTCTTGTGTGGAGCATGATTTACAAAATAGTTTTTAATGCATATTGCAAAACAGTATAATTGAAGTATTTCGATGTGAATATATGCCTCAACCCCGCAGCTTTATAAGAAAGTGGAATCAAATCGGGATATCGAGTTGGTTAAGTCTTGCGGATCTAACCTCTCTCTCCCTCTATTTTATTTTATTTTTTAATTTTTAATTTTTTTTGTGGGTCAAATAGATGGCTTAAAAATCTTTAAAAACCAAGGCAACGGTTCTAGGGAAGCAAACTCACAAGCCCCATATCTAGGCTGTCTAGCATGTGAAACCTGATGTCCTCCATAAGTGCATAACTAGTTGATTGCTCTCTCCATAACAATGACAAAACAAAATTCCTCAATCTTTGGATGGAGTCGCTACATCCCAAAGCCAATGTAGCATAAAGGCATGCCAAGTAACATGCACAATTGATTCACGAAATATCTATTGTTGAATTAGATTCCACTATTATTCTTCAGTACCATCTATTCCATGTTTTCTCTAGATCTTTAAGTAATTCTCACAACTTGGCTATTAAGAGATGTACACATCAATATTACAAACAAAGGTGACGAAGGATGGTAGGGGAATACTTTGAAAGAGGGAAGAGAGGGAAGAGAGAGAAGGGAAGAAAAAGGAAAAAAGTTTGTACGCAGATGAGAAGGGAAAACGAATTCAGTTCTGAATTCAAATCAATAATGGTCTTCATATAAACTAAAACAAATAATCAACAAAAATAACCAAATAGAATCTAGAATATTCAAAATAGTCCTAGACAAATTAGACTTAAAAGCATTTAGATTTTTTGATTTAAAACACAATTTTAAAAGAGAATATGATCGTCTAGAATTATTCGCAATCTTTCCACACAGCTCGCAATCCAATTACCCACACTATCCTGTGACACCCCCTTTGGTGCCTCCACCTCCTACTAACTCAGGATTACCCTCAAAACGCTCCATTAATGTTAAACTTTTACCTACCCACATGATCTGTGCTACTAATCTTTGATGTTTCGACCGTAACCTATAGAATTTCATACTTCCTGCGTGAGAGTAGCTTTCGGCAAATCATTTGCCATTGATGACCCTTGAAACAACCCTGCATTTCTTTCCTTCCAACCCCACGAAGTTGTTGCAAATTCAACCTTTCAAGACTTTTGGTGGAGACTGCGGATTTCCCTTCATTCTGTTTCTGTGCTAATTGATAAAATACTATAACAAAGAAACAAGAAGAAGAAGAAGTTGCAAGTGCAATCAACTATAACATACTTTAATAAAGATCTGCCCTGAAAGATGACAGACGAAAAATAAGGCAATAAGGCATGCCAAATTTTAAAAGCACAGAGGCAATCCAGCGAAACATGCAAAACGTGTCCTCTCCCAAATTACACTAGCCACAGCTGGTGTTCATAATCTGTTATGGGGCACTTATCCAAACAAAACTCCAGATCCTCTTTTGAATTGGCGAATTTCAATTTTTTCATAGGACGATATATTGAGATTACGTTTAGAAGTATAAATTTTAGGCTTTAATATTTGTGTGCACTTGAAAAACACTGGATATAATTTTATATTGTATTTTATTCAAACCCACAATAAATTCAATTCCTATATTTGAATTTTATGCTCCCAAACATCAAGATAATACGTAAAGAGACTGCCTCTATGGGAACATGCCAGCTAGAATTAAAGATTTCTAAGTTCAAAATTTGAGTGGAATGAAAAAAGAGGTAGAAATGGGGATGAGTTATTGTATGGTTCAAGCACGCTCGGAGCCACAAAAAGCAATATACAAGGAAAATGCATGGAGGTGGTAAGTCATCATCTAACAGAATGGAATGAAGGGTTCTTTTGGCGTTGATCTATATTCAGTTTCCAGAATGGAATAAGATAAAAATGAGTCTGAATAAAAATTTAAATAAAATATGTAAAGAAATTAAGTGATAAATTTGAGTCAATTCTATGAGAGTATATTCCGTTGTTATGTACCATGCATTAAAATTGGAGGCAAAGGGAACAAGGGTTGTGGGCCTGTGGCTACTGTGGGTCAATTGCATAAGCAGAGTAACATGAAATTCTCAGTGGGCCGGACGCGAAAAGGACGACACCAATTCAGAAGACTTTTGGTGGGTGCATGGGCCGTAGATGGTGAGTCATCCTCCTTTGTTTTTTATCAGCCCGTTAAAAAATTCAACACTACATAGTGTCTGTATACATCCTCAGCGTACTCTCTCCCACTATGCTACTGTAGTCGGTTCAGATCATTGATGTCTTCTCAAAGAAGTCCTACGAAGTTTCTCATCAGACTTTTACTAGTGGGCTATATCTGTTAGTCTTTCTCCATTATCAATTCTTTTTTATTGAAAAATAGTTCTCTTCTTTATATATATATATATTTTTTAATTTTCTTTTTTGTATGTAAAGCATTTTCGTTAAGCATGAGTGACCATTGAATGCTTTTTAATGTTATATTTATCGCGGAAACATCGCATTTTTATTACTTCTAAGTTCATGTTATTTATGCTAGAAAATGTTGAAGGTACGTAAAAACATGTTTTCCTTAAAGACGAGATTTACTCTCCTGAAACATTTTTAAACTATTTCCACGATATGAGAAATTATATAGGGACCTGCCCCTCCAAGTTGTTCATGTGCCTATTTTTTGAATGTAAGGCAAACAAGTCCCACCCCTCATCGATCCGATGCTAATAAATGTGCAAACCAATGCCACTTGTTTCACGTGTAAGAAAACAGACATATGGACATGTGGAGGGACAAGTCCCCTTTATAATTTCTCCTAGGGTACAATGGAGCCTACTCTTCATTGTTTGCAGAATTTTATCTTTTAAAATAGTGAACATTCGCCAGCAATTTAAATATCCAACTTCAGTAAAAGCTTTTCCACATAGGATTTTTTTTTATCTTCGAAATACGGATCTTTAAAGATTAATTTGAAAAGAAATGGATGCAGACGCAGTAATTTCTGATTTCTTACATATTTTGCCATGGGTTTACAATGATTATATAACATATAATGCTTGGTTGTATTATTGAACTTTGCTCAACTAACTTTCTTCTCCAACCTTACACACAACAGTGCATCTTCAAAGAAAAAATTCACTTTCTAACAGATAGTTACATTAGGGATTGACAGACTTGACATGAACCAGTTGATTCCTTTATCTCCCCTTTCCCATGTTTGAGCATCATTTCAAAGTACATTCTTTTCACTTCTTTCACAGGTAAGCCAATCCAAACCCAAAAAAAGGCCATTTAAATTGACACTACACTTTACTACTACCCACCTAAATGCATTTGGATTATTACTGAGATCTTTAAACCAATGGCAATACAAAGCAGTGTCATCAAACCACAAGCAATTGTCAAAAGAGACTGGGACCAATTGTGGCTATCATGTTTGTCCTAGAATGTCCCTAGCACATGGTCTCTACCTCCACTCTTAATTTGCTAAATTAAGACCCTTCGCGGCATGTGTCATCGTCCCATTCGTTGACAAGTGAGGGCCCCCTGGCTGTAAGCTCTTTCAGTGGGTGGAGGGGGCTCCCCCTTTTCCCTCCTTCCTTTCAACACCACATGGCCCTCTTCTGTTGCTTGTCTCAGTTGGGTACTTGGACCAATCTTGTCTGCTGTCCATTCCTCAAACCTTAACAACAATGTACTTCAAGCCATGGTAATCTCTTAGTTGGCCCCTGTTTCTTCTCTTCGCTCTTGACACCTATATCTACCTCCATTGATTAGATTGTTGATTCTGTTTCGTCTGCATGGAAATGAAATGCCTGTATGGAGCATTGAGTTTTGACTCTGTGAGACATAAGGAAACACTAGGGGCATGTTTGGTTATGAAAAATCATTTTTACTTCTTTACTTTTAATTTTATTTTTAAATTAAAGAAATGCTACTTATGTTTCAGGTTTTCAACATTTCTTAATTTCCAGTTTTTATAAATGCTGAAAATTTGTAAAGTAAGGTGATATTTTGTAACGTTTAGGAAAATTCGAGACAAACTGTTTTTCACAAGTCAACAAGCCCTAATAATTTCAGTGGTACCCAATGAGTTACAGTATACTTGAGGAGATTGTCATATCAAACCATGCAAGAGAGCTTGGGTTTTCTTTGATTTTATATTTATCAGGAAACTTTGTTTTTATTATAAGTGTCAGCTTTATTCCAAAAGGAGTGAAACTCTTGAGTGCCAAAGATCATTAGTTATGTGGAAAGTAAAAGGTCCATTCACTTTGGAAATTTATGAAGATGTAAATTTGTTATGTTCTTGTTTGTTTTTCTTCTTCCTTCCTCTGGTTTATGAAGTTCTTCTTCTTCCTCATCAATATGTAAATGATTAGGTCAGGTGTTGTTAATTGCACTCTTAAATAACATTTGAGAGAGAGAGAGAGAGAGAGAAAGTAAGTAGAAAACTATAATGCAAAGAAAACAAAGCAAAACTAGTAGACAAACTAGAATCAATTTACCACTTTAATGGGGAATTTGATTACCAATTAATTACAGCTTAAGAGTTCCAAAACAGAGTGAACTGTAAAACTTCACATAATTTAGTTGTTTAGCAGTAATTTACAAAAAGAATTCCCCACAATATAAAATTTCAGTTAACCCAAATTAGCTTCTTCAACTGCTGAATTCTATCTACCTCCAGTGTTCTGTGCATAAATCCTGATTTCACCGAGAGATGAGCTGTTCCTTCTCCCAGCTTGACTTCGAAGCAACACTTTCATGGCGAGGTATATATTCCTATAATAACAAGAAGGTAGATATTAAAAAGTGTACTATTTGTTTCAAAAGAGATATCATTTTCTCTTTATCCACAATATAATAGAAGGAACCCTCTATTAGAGAGTGATTGCCCATTAAATCTATGCAGAAGCTATTAGTGTTAATTGGTTTGAAGCTGAAACTCCTGCTGTGTTTTTAATCCCATTGAAGGATTTCAAGCATTAATGCTGATTGCCATGGCAGAAACAGTATGCAATGAAGAAAACTATGAGTGAGGTGAAAAAGACCTCCAATTTCTTCACCAACTCCTTTGCTGTTGGAGCAGATACAATAATGTGTCGCGCATTTGGACTAATGAAGCCTTCTTCCACAGCTTGGTCTATAAATGACAACAATGAGTTGTAATATCCATCCACATTCAGTAATCCCACCTGCATATCATATAAATGTTATTTCAAAGGAGTTATAGATACAAGTTCTACATATCAACAATGTCTCAAAAATTCCTCCGCCATAAGTGAGAGCTATCAATAAAGTTGGATTTTTTTTTAAAAAAAAAGAAAAACAATGTCTCAAAAATATGCAGACACTAATTAGTAATTACCGGTTTATCATGGATGCCAAGTTGAGACCAGGTGATCACTTCAAGTAGCTCTTCCAGAGTCCCATAACCACCTGCATGAAATTTCACATAAACTTTCCTTAGCCAACCTCTTCTTTCTTCCCCTATCTTTTTTCTTCTTCTTTCCTTCTAGTGATTACCTATATCAATTAATCCACATGCTCAGAAACAGCCTTATTATTGATGGAGTCACAAATCACAGCTTGGTAGTCACAGTGTTTTCAGTGATTATAATTAAGCCATTCCTTATTACTACATATCATAATTAATTTGGTCGGGCCTGAAGAAAAAAAGCCTTAAACAATGCTGGTGACCCATCAAGATAGTACTAAAGTGAAGGAAGGGAATTTCAGGACAAGAATTATTAAACTGATACTACTAACGGTAAGACTTGAGCGTTGATCAGCCACTTCTTAGCATAAAAGGTCTTAAGGTAATGATAATCTTTCTGTTCTATATGTCATTTGGTGATTAGGTCAATGTGCTTTGATCAAGAATTGTTACATTACTTCCATCACCCATCTCTGTATGACCATACTGCCCCTGCAGGCACTGTCTTTATTTTATTCTCCAAAACATAGTATTAATTGCTCCCATCCTTTTGTGAAAACAGAGACATAATCTTCTGCGAGCCCATTCAGGTCATAATGTCTCATAATATCATTTTTTCCACCTTGGGCTAGGGAAAGCTCATGCCAAGTTGTCTCCTTGAAGAGTAAAATGACCACTTTGCCCATGGAGAGTAAAATGACCATTTTGCCCATGCATGTCCTCCCCCTTTTATCCTTAGTTTTCAGAGGTAGGAATAAGATGGGTCTTTTTTTTTTAAATGGGTGAGCATGACTCCCTGTTGGGTCAGGTGCTAGTTGGAGAAAACTATTTGGCTCTAGTGTCTTTTTTCCTATGGTAAGGGAAAATCGGTACAGCAACATTTACATCACTGGCTATGTGACCACATTAGAGGGGGAAGGGATTGAGTGAAGCATAATAGCCACAGAAGCAGGTTTCCTCTGAGCCTCTAATTTTCAGTGTAAGATGTTGATCGGTCAAGAGCTAGGGTTTGAAGAGTTTCTCCCTAATCATGGTCTTGGGGTTTGTGACACAGAAAATCAGACTAAAGAGTTGAAATAAAGGCTTTACAGTTCAGACAGTTGCTTTCACTGCCTTACCATTGCCAAATACAGGCAGCCAAAATAGCAAAATAGCAGTATATGTAACTTACCAAAGGTGGCAAAACATCTCCATACTTTGAAATAATTAATAATATCCTCTCACAAATCTTTCCTTCACTGTCTGTGCACCTCTATGCATTGTTTTAGGTAATGATGAACATTTTCCAACTTCTGGGAAAGTCATGGGAATCCTTCTTTCAATTTAAGAATGTAGAATGGAATGCTTTGTAAGACTTGGTCCCAATTTTCTTGTAAACCATCAATGGCAGCTTATTCTTCCTTACTGGTAACTTTTAAAAGTTTTAAGAAATGGGTTTTCTGTGAGGATTGTCCTGGAAGTAGAATCAGCAGAGATAAAAAAGTTGTACTACTTTTAAATCTCTTTCTTCATTTGCAAATGAAGGGAGCATGTTATATCTGAAGTGCGGGGGAAAGTCAAGGCCAAGGTCCTCATCTTCCTTTTGTATTAGTTCTTAGGGTAACAACTGAGTGATTAAACAAGGAGTAATTGACTAGTACTTAAGGTCACCAGGCAAGATGAGATATGATCAATCTTTCATGCTTAAATTAGAAAAAAAAAGAACTCCCGAGTGTCTCTGTCTTTTATTGTTTTGCTTGGGGCTTTAGAAGTAAGAATTTGTGTGTGTGTGTGCAGGGCTTATGCTAACCTGGTAAGGCAATAAAGGCATCCGAATGCTTAGCCATCTCTGCTTTCCTTTGGTGCATACCTGCTACTGCTTTCACTTCCCCTACTGTTTCGCCAGTTATCTGCAAAAGGGTGCCAAGGCACAGAAATAAAATTAAAACAAAATGAAAAAGAGAGAGAGAGAGAGATGGAGTGCTGTGCAGTGAAGCAATGATGAGTCTTGCAGGAATGGTGGACTAAATCCAAAATCTTCGACTCAGCACTCAGCAGTCCCCAGCCAGTAATTAATGGCTCAATAGGTTTAATAAAAATCAAGAGCATTCAAAATCAGGAAAAAGCCAAGGAATAAAAACACAGGAAGAAGAAAAAAAATCATTACTCCACCAATCAAAAGATAAAACAGAAAAGGATAAATCAGAGATAACAGTAGTGTACAAGTGGTAAAATGCCAACTACCCAAGTGGTGTAATGGATAAGGCCATCAAGCTTCCGCGAAAGAAACACAAATTTTTGCGAATAAAAGCGTTGAATAGTGAGCAAAAAAAAGGGGGAAAAAACAAGAAAACAAAACAACGATTGTAAAAAGGAGGTCAAAACAATAAAAGTTTCTTAAAGACCCAAAAAGCAAAGAAAAGTTTGAAAGAAACCGGTGGGAAAAAGAAAAAGAAAAAAAGAAATAAGAAGCGAAAAAGGAAGAGAGGAGAACAACTAAATGAAGAAAAATCTGAACAATCCATGGATATTTGAAAATTAATAGTAGAATCCTTCGTTCCCAATTTAATAAGATAACAAAAAGGTTCAAGACTTTTGTTGGTCATAGCAGGCATACCTCTCGAGGCATGAGTGTCTTGGGAATGACTCTGCAGATAGACAGTAACATGACAAAAAAAAAATCAGTTGTAATGGAGAACAAAACCAATAAACACAGACATGACTCACTGATTGTGTTTCTAAATGCGTGCGTATTTTTATTAATTGAGATTACGAGGCTGCTTACCCAATAACATGTCGACCACCATCATGAACAGCTTGTGAAACCAAACCCATTAAGCCTATGCTACCACCTCCATAGACCAGATCAATGTTTCTCGAAACCTTAAAACAAAAAAACCAAGTTACATTAGTTCTAAGAGAGTAAATAAGCATTTCTTTGAAACAGACTGAAAATTTTGAGGTGGGTATGGCTTCAGAATCCACTTGAAATTACAGTACCGCAAGAATTACCTCGGGCCATTTTAAAATAGCAGAGAAGAGATTGAAGGTGGGGAAAATACTGAGATGTTTTATTCAAATACACAACCATTAGTATGGTGATAGGAAGTACTTTTGTTCTTATCTTCTTATCCAAGGCAGAGAAGCGTGTAGAAAGGAAAGGATGAAGAAGAGAGAGGGATGTGTGCTTGGAAGATGAAAGTGACTAGATGATAGATGTAACAGGGGAAGACTTATTAGACAAACACTGAAAAAATAGCACAATTTTCCATCGCCAGAATGGCAACTAGTTCTAATGCAGCTGAATATCCTGATAAAGACCAGGAGAGAGGGATGGAGAGAGAGAGAGAGAGAGAGAGAGAGAGAGAGAGAGAGAGAGAGAGAGAGTTTTAAAGAAGTCCAGGACAGCATATTCGCATAACCATGCTAGAGAATGTCAATCTAAATGTGAAAAAGCGCACGAACCAACTTAAAAACAGTTCAAAAACACATTCAAAGCAGCATTTAATCGAGTTCTAGCAAAACCCATCTCAAATATAAAAAAGAACACACTACTGGAGCACTTTCAATTTCAAAACACGGCAATTCTACATTGAAAAACCTTCAACAGATGTTGCAAACAGACCTCGAACAAAACCCATTACAGAAAATGAAGATTTATCAAAAACCCAAGAGTGGAACTCTCAAATAACTCATTAGAAGTTTAGAAACAGGGGAAAGCAGATTAAGAAAAAAAGACATTATTAGTGTAATGGGAGCAATACCAGTTCTCTGCCAAGCTCAATAGCAGCATCCTGGTAGCTACTCTTCTTGCCTTGGCTACTGCCACAGAACACACAAATCCTATTGAATTTAGACTGCCTCATTTCAGTCTCTTGCTCCATTTTTCTGTCTCCTCTATCCTTGTTTTCTCTTGCAGGTTTGATGCTTTCTAATTGCAGGTGGGTAATTAGGAATAGAAAGTGAAATTCTCCACTCTCCACTCTCTTCCTATCTCTCGTGGTCTGCCTCTACGCTTGCCTAACCTATGTCCAAGTGTCAAAGAGCAATACAAGAATCAAAATAGCCCCCTAGCTTGCTTTGAGCGCTTGATCACTCTCCCAAGGTGTCCTCCTCATGCCTATTTATATAAACGTCTATCAGTTATCACACGTGGGTACCTTAGCACGCGTACCAGTAGCTTGCTCTATCCCCCAATGCACCACACACACACAAGGACCACCCTTCTCTCTCTCTCTACACGCGTAAACAACTTTTTTTTTTAATAAAATAATACCTGGGCTTTTAATTTTATTTTATTTTTTGGGATGTTGGATTTTTTTTTCCCTTTTCACATTTTAGAAGAGAAATGAGCTTTTATGACGTTAGGGAGATGATGGAGTTTCATGTATGAAGAACAGTTCTGTAATCAGGAATTAGGATTGTATATTGCAGTGGTGGATGCTGTATCTTCACTTCAATGGCCCTGTCTTAGTAAATAAGAACGAAGTGAAGGGGTAGCTCAGTGGTAAGGCGCATGTCAGAGCAACTTTTGCCGTAATTAAATGTCATGAGTTCAAGCTCTTTCTCCTTCAATATGCTTAAAAAAACATTATTAGTTTTTTATTAATTATTCAAGTAATGTTAATGCAAAAATTTAACAAGTTAGCTTTTAAAGGTTGATCAACATTTATCCTCAATCCATATATAAGAAAAAAAATAAAATGCTTGGAGGCTCAGTGTGGCCTTGAGGGACCTTTCCAAAGCCTAAATTAACCCACATTTGTATGAAATTATAAAGAGTGTTTGAGAGTTTGGAGGAGAGTCTCTTATAGTTGTGGACCATGACATGTTTGTTTGTTTTTATTTTATTTTATTTTATTTTATTTTTTGTTTTTGTTTTATTGTGTGTGGGAGTTAAAAAGCGGCCCTTAGATTATTTGGATAATGCCCACTTCCTCACTCTTCACTTTCTGTTTAGTTATATAGGTGAGGGGTTGCTAAGGGAGCAATATCTCATGTGGGGGTTATTTTTTCTTACGACAAAAGACACTCACCTATCCTAAAGTTTGACAAAAATATAAAGACCTCCTTTAAGGTTTAAAAAGTTCCATTGATCTCTCCTGAGATCTAAAAAATGTCACAGACGTACCATGAGATTTGCCAAAAAAGAAATATAAATCTTTCCTAAAAAAACTTATATTTTTGCAAAATACAACGGTAGGTTTGTGTTTTTTTGACAAATCTCAAGGGAGGTTTTTGGAATTCTTGAAACGTCAGGAGAGGTCTCTGAAAATTTTGAAACCATAGGGGAGGTAAGTGTTTTTTTGTCAAATCTCAGGAAAGGTCAGTGTTTCTTGCCCTTTTACTTATATAAGTGACTCCTCAATTCTAATACAAAGATGATTTTTCATGTTAGGTGAAGGAATTATATAGTTTTTTGGGTTTGATGTTGTCTTTTCCCCCATTCTAGGCTCGTAGCGCTTCGAGAATCTGCCCAATATTTTAAGCAATTGGATATCTTTGGGGCTTATGTCGTTTCTCCATTCTAGCTTTGTTGCCCTCGGGAACTTTTCCCAAGCTTTTTAGCATTTTTAACTTTTTAATTCAGCTTATACTGGTTCTTCTGCTCCATGTTTGTTGCCTTTGGAAGTTTTGCGCTATCTTTCATGCGTTTAGATCTTTTTCTAGGTTCATGATGGTTTTCTGATTCTACGGTCATTGCCTTTACAAATTTTGCCCAAGCTTTTAAGCGGTTGGGTCTTTTGGGCTTATGTCAGTTCTCTTGTTTGTATTGTTGTTAGGTTTTTTGTCCATGCTTTCAAGCAGTTGGGTCTTCTTTTGGGCTCATGTCAATTGTCCCATTTTAGGCTTAATGCCTTGGAAATTTCACTCAAGCTTTCAAGCATTTAGGTCCCTTTTTGAGCTTATTTGTTGTTTCTCCTATTTTGAGCTCATTGACTCACATGGCTTAATTTCCTGATAATCATTCATTTGTCCAACCATCTAGAAATTGGAGCGAGATAGGGCCCATCATCATTCAACAAATGCATTTTAGAGTTGTTAATTACCATGTCCACTTTTGGTTTTACTCTTACTAAAGCGGACAAAGCTCTTTAGGAACTTATCATGACATCCCAGCTTCCTCAAAAGTTTAGAATACAAGTGAATGACGCTCTTTCAAAAACTCTAACTTGGCCTACTATGTTACTTCTAGATTTGGTGAATATAGGTTCACAGTGGTTGGTGCCATTAACATCAAGCCTCCACCATCATAGATTGAAGCTTGTTGACTTTTTGAGTCCGATCTTTGTTTTGATGCTAACAAAACACCAGTATCTTATGTGTGTTTAAGTATGTAAGCAGGTCTAAAATTCAGCACACATAAGATCAAGGGACTTAGAAGCTAGAAGAAACTCTAAGATCATATGTATCTGGCGCATTCCATGAAGACACACGAGTAAGAAGATTGAAGACATTTAATTTTGTTGTAAATGCATTCTTGTTTTTTTAATTATGGTATGTAATAATTAATTGCATGCATAATGTGAATGTAAGCTCAAAATGACCATAGTATAACCATAGGGAAATCAAATGACCATAGATAGACTTCACTCGACCTTTGGTCGACCGATGTTGGATTTTTGGGCTTAATTACAAAGACTAGGCCATTGATTGACCTTTGGTCCCCAAACGCTTCATGAAAAATCTTTTAGTTAAAATGTCATACTTATATGAGTAGGGATAAAACTTATTAGGTCAAAAATTGGGGTTACCGTGATTTTTCAAGGGGCTCGAGTGACCGACCCATGGCATTATAAACATCTCGATCAACTGAACTAGTCAAAATTCAAAATTTTGGCTTTGCTTAGGTGATCAAACTTTTGTTTAACTAAACTTCCTAGGTCGACCGAACATCAAAAGAAACTTTCTCTACCAACCCCAGTCGACCAAACCTCTCAGGGCAGGCCATTTTTAAATGCTTAAATACGCTTAAAAATTAATTAAATAATTTTAAAAATGACCAGCATGTCCCCAATGGTCATATTTTGGTCAGAGTCTATATATACCCCTTTATAACTTATAATTAGTGAGATCATTAGCTAGATAATTCTTCCAAACATTTTTATCATTTTTCATCTTCAAAAGCTTTATTTTTCATACTCTCTTATTTTCATTCAATTCAAAATCATTTTCAAGAGGGCTTAGATTATTTCCTTTACACTCTTCATTAGCAAGTTCTTTGCTTTTGGGGATTGTTTAAGGATATATTTTTGGGCATTTACTTCTTCATTCAAAGCACAAGTACTCTCATTTTCTCTCTTCCTTGAAAAATCTTTTTGAGAGTAAACTTAGTGGTTTGGAAACCTTTTTGCACATAAATTTTAAACGCTCATCTTTGTTTGAGCAAAATCATTTGAAAGCTAAACCCTAGATCCTCCAACAATTTATTTGGGAAAATATTTTTGGAGAGAAATTTTATTTGGGTTTAAAATCTTTGAGCATTCATTATACATATTTTTATACAAAGATTATATATTTTTTTTTGAAAATTCCACATATTCACACTGAGTTTATATTCATATCATACGTGAGTGTATTTTTAAGTTGTAGTGTTGTACACATCTGCTTGCTTAGAAGCATATCTTGTTGTATAAAATTGTTTTTATTTGTTGTATTCCTGACGTGTGGTTTGAAGAGGGAGACTAGCCTTGTGAATAGTCCCGAATTGCTTAGACTCGGTTATGAGAGCACCGGATAGACTTAGACCTAGTTAGGAAAGTCCCGAACTGGTTCAGACGCGATTAGGAGTACTAAGTGCACCATCCTATAAGATGTTGTATTCGGTGTTGCTCCACCCGTAAGTGGGCAAAGGATAGTGGAATCCTCTTGCTTGTTAGCTTGAGGCGGGGACGTAGACAGTATTGGCCGAACCCCGATATCATCTCTTGTGTTGCGCTTTATCTTTCCTTGCACTATTTAAAATTCTGCACTTGAATGTTTATATTTTTATTATTGTGAATGATTGGAAAACTTTGAGTGTGTTATAACTGTTATAACTTTTGCTCAGTTTTATTTTGGTGGGTAATTGGTATTTGCATAGACTGATCCTAGGTTGTGAAATACTGATTGCGATTTGGATTGAACCTAGGTAGAATTTTTAAATACCCAATTCAGCCCCTCTTGGGAATACACCAATCCCAACAAAGCTGATGAATTCCTTCTCACCATGATGTCCTAACATTTTGCTTAGGTTTGAATGCAAGTGACTAGAACTCCTATGAAGCACTCCACTCGAGTTGTCCGATTGTCATCAAAATCAAAGGGGTAGAAATTCAATGAGGTCAACGACATTAAAATTGGACCCTCATCATTATGAGAGCGCTAGTGGGCTTGACTTTTGAAATCAGTTCATCGAGAATACGATGACATTGTGAAGATGAGATTTCAACACTTCACCATTAACCTCGAATCATCACTGCTCTCATCTTTCCTTCCAAGCTCCTATCAATGGGGTCCAAATTTTGCAATCAATTAGCACAATTCAATGCATTTCTCTAAAGATATCATTATTTATTCATGAGAGCAAGTTCTTATCATTGAATTGTGCCAATTTGTTCGTAACTATGTCGAAACTTTCGCATCAATGCTTTCTTAATGAGCATTCACTTGTGTGCTGATTGGCAAAAGTAGAGCATGAAAGCAAGAGATTCGGGGTTCAAGGCTTACGTCCATCATCACTGAATTCTGTTTGGGCTAGCCTTAGACATTGCGCCAAAAATTGAGATGGTTCAAAACCTTAATTGTTTTATCTCTCTACATAGTTTTCACCATTTCATGACTTTTTCTCTCCATTTTTAGCCATCTTTGGTGATTTTGGGTGGCCTAAAGTGGTTTGAGGTTTTTTTGTTTTTTTTTTTGCACAAAATCAAAATACCCCTAATTATTTAGGGTATTTATTCTTCTTGATTTTTTTAGCATCTCTAGGATTTTTGTTTTGGAATTTTTGATATTTTTCTTAAGCCCCATTTGAGATTTTCTTCCATTTAAAAATTTTTAAAAATTTCCAAAAGAAATTGGCATGTGAGTACACGCGCTTGTGTATGGCTTCTCATATGCACAATCAAACCAAAATAATTTAAAATATAAATGTTAGGTTTGTGAATGCACACACTCACATTTGATGTCCATATGTAGGCACATGCACACATGCACTTAGGTGCCCTAAAACAATATCTTTCCACTAAAGTTTAAAATGAGAAAAAATAATAAAGAGAGGGAAAATAATGTTGTTTTGCACCCCTATTTTTTTTCCTTCTTCCTTCTCACCCACGTATGGTAATTGTCACCCTTTACCTTTGGTGAATTTTTCACCATTGTTGCCAATAGCCTGTCCGTTACATGTCCTTTGTGGCCCTTACAAATCCCCACACTCTCTTTTTGTGCAATGTCCTTCTTTCCCCATCAACTCCTTCCTGAAATCTCCTAAGCAAGTGAAACCTTCCTATTCTTGAGTTTTCCTTTGCCAGCTATGCCCTATAACTCATGCTACCTTCCTTGATCCTCCCCTCCTTTAATCCATACTCATTCCTCTCCTTTTAAATTCACTCTTTTCCTCTTTTAGATAAAAAAAAAAATAACCTGAGACCCTCCACTTGGATCCACTGTCCCTTTCACCATGAGCTCCTCTCTCTCTCTCTCTCTCTCTCTCTCTCTCTCTCTCTCTCTCTCTCTCTCTCCCCTTTGCTATGTGTATTTAGGGTTGTAGGTGTATTTATGCTTGAATGTATCTATCCATTCATGCATAAGGGCATAGAATTTTATTTGTATGCAAGTGAGTGACTAAGGGCATATGGGTATGCGAGCCAACATATAAGTGAGTATATGCATACATGCGCTGTGTGTGCTTGTGTAGATGCATGTTGGTGAGGTAGTAAATGCATGATAGTGTTAATGTATGATGCATGTATATAAGTATATGAATACGTGAACATGCATACATGGATGTGCATGTGTGTAAGTTATATATATGAATATAATTGCATGTATGTATGCATGTGCATGCATAAGAATGGGAACATGGATGTGATTTTACATGCATTTGCCTTATATATGCATACATGGATGTGCATGTGTAAGTTATGTATATGAATATAATTGCATGTTTTTATGCACATGCATACATAAGAGTGGGTATGTTCGAGTATGTGGCTCATATTGACTAGAATATATGCTTGGGGAAAGCATGGTGAAGCAAGAACAAGGAAGTTGAGTTGTAGGAAGAAATCGTCGACAGTTTGGTCAATAGTTTGCTCTCAAGAGATAACCATTGACAGTTTGCTTGAAACCATCGACGTTTTCAATATGCTTGCTTTAGCCTCTACATTAAACTTTTGACGGTTTGCTGAAATCGTCAACGGTATTGTTCAGTGCTAATTACTGATTTTGAATAAGGAAGATCAGTAAATTGGGGATTTCAAAGGATTTTCCTCCAGGGATTACTACATGAGTACTTTAGATAATTTCTAAGCCTTCTATACACATAGAGTTAGCATATAAACATTATTTTGTAACCCTTGTTTGATATGATAATGAAAATTAACCGCTTGCTCTTGTGGACATAGGCACATTGCCGAACCACGTAAGTTCTTGTGTCGTGTGATTTTAATTTCTTTCCTTTATTCTCTTTGGGATTGATTGTTTATGTATTGTTAATCTTTGGTTTCTACGTTGCACGTTTCGATTCAATTTGAGTTTCTACTGTGCATTGGTGTATACTCTTTGCACAACAAATTGGTATTAGAGCTAGTTGCAATGACTGAGATTTCTTTTGCAAAGTTCGATGGAACATGAAATTTCAAACTTTGGTAGAGGAGGGTTAAGGACTTGTTAGTTTAGCAAGGTATGGTGAAGGCATTATATAGAAAACAACTAGAAGGCATGGACGACATGAGTTGGAAGGAGTTGGAAGCGAAGGCTATGGCTACTATCAGAATTTGTCTGGCCGATGAAGTGATGTATCACGTCATGAATGAGGAATCGCCGACAGCAATTTGGCTGAAACTAGAGAGCCAGTATATGTTCAAGTCATTGATGAACAAGTTGTATCTTAAGTAAAAACTATATTGGCTTAAGATGACAGAGGGTTCGAATCTGAAGCAACATATCAATGTGTTCAATCAGATAATTAGTGATCTGAAGCGGGTTGACGTGAAGTTTAAGGAAGAAGACAAGGCGTTGATGCTGCTGAATTCCCTATCTACATCTCCTATGTATGAGAATCTGGTTACGACTCTAGCATGGGGGAAAGAAACTCTAGAGTTGGAGGATATCACAAGTGCCTTGCTGAGTTTCCACTATAGGAAGAAGGCTAGCTATGAGAATTCTCAAGGTGAAGGGCTTGTGGTGAAAGGTAATTAGGATCATAGGAGAAGCAAGTTTTGGAGTGGACCGAGTAATAATAAGGCTCGATCCAATTCCAGGAATAGGAAGTACGTACGGTGTTTTAAGTTTGGGAAAAAGGGGCACATAAAACTGGATTGTCCAGAGAGGAAGAAGGGGAATGCTGAAAATAAAGAAGGCTCATCAAACACGACAAATGTAATGGAAGAAGGATACTCTAGGAGAGGTGATGGTGATATGCGTTTGATTTGATCCAGTTCAGATGATCTCATGGATTCTTGGATCTTAGATTCGGCGTGCTTTTATCACATGATGGGCAAAAAAGACTGGTTCACCACTTATAGATTTGTGAATTCTGGTTTTGTTCTGATGGGAAATGATGCTTCATGAAAAGTTGTCAGAATGGGGAACATCAGAATCAAAATGTATGAAGGTGTGGTGAGGACGTTATACGATGTTAGGAATATATCGGAGCTAAGGAAGAATTTGATTTCGTTAGCCACTTTAGATTATAACGGGTTTAGTTACAAGTTTGAAAGTGGGGTAATGAAGGTGAGCAAGGGAGTTCTGGCTGTGATGAAGGGGCATAAAGTACCGCAGAATATCTATACACTACTAGGTACTATAGTTGGATGTGGAGCTGCAGCTATAGAGTTTGAGTCGGATAGCACCATCTTGTGGCATATGCGGTTAAGGCATATGAGTGAGCATGGAATGAAGGAACTTCATAAGAGAAATCTTTTGAAGGCGGTCAAATCATGCAAGTTGGATTTCTGTAGGTATCGTGTGCTTGGGAAGCAGAATAGGGTCTAGTTCATGGGAGCCATGCACTAGATGGAGGGAATCCTCGATTACATTCATTTAGATGTTTAGGGGTCGGTGAGAGTAGCATCACGAGGAGGGCATATGTACATCTTGAGTTTCATTGATGATTACTCATAAATGGTCTGGGTGCACTTAATGCAGCACAAGTTAGAGACGTTTGCCAAGTTTAAATTGTGAAAATCTGATGTAGAAAACTAGACCGGGAGAAAGATTAAGTGCCTCAGGTCAGACAATGGCACTCAAAACACAAATTTGAGCTTCAGAGAGTTGTTCGAGTAGCATGGAATAAGGAGACATCTTATAGTACACAAGAAATCACAACAAAATGGTGTGGCGAAAAGGATGAACTAAACTCTAACTGAAAGGGTTTGGTGTCTTAGGTTGAATTTAGAGCTCGCTAAGAATTTTTGGGCCAAGGTGGTGAGTATGACGTGTTTCTTGGTTAACCGATCACGAAGGGCATTGTAAGATAAGAAAGTTGCTGAGGAGGTGTGGACAGGTAATGAGGTAGACTACTCCGGTTTGAGAGTATTTGGGTGTGCAACCTATGTGCACGTTCCTAGTGAGGAGAGTTCAAAGCTTGAGGTGAAGTCTAGATGATGCATCTTTCAGAGGTATTGGAAATGGATGAAAGGGTTCAAGTTGTGGGATCCAGAGGCAAACAAAGTGCTGATCAGTAGAGATGTGATTTTCGATGAGAAAGCCATATTGCAGCGTACTTATGAAGAAGAAGAGAAACAGGTGTTAGAAAACTGCAGCAACAATGAGTGTGTGGCACAGGTGGAGTTAGAAACTCACAGTGGAGATGATAGTGGTCAGGATGCAGGGAGTTGTAGCTTGAGTGACCAGCAACATTGTAGTATAGTTGTAGATATACCCAAACACACTATCAAGCCACTGCATAGGTATGATTTTGATGATCTGGTGTATTATGCACTTATCACTAGTAGTGGGGATCCTACTACTTTTTAGGAGGCAGTGCACAGTAAGGAGAAAAGTAGATGTATGAGTGCTATGGTGGAGGAGATGGAGTCATTGCATAAGAAGCAAACGTGGGAGTTGGTGGAGCTTCCCAAAGGGAAGAGGGCGGTAGGATGCAAGTGGGTGTACAGGAAGAAAGAGGCAATTTTAGAAAAGAGAGAAAAAGAAGTTCAAGGCTCGGTTAGTAGTAAAGGGATACTCATAGAGGAAAGGGGTTGATTATGATGAAATCTTCTCCCCTGAGGTCAGACACACTTCCATCAAGTTAGTTTTGGGATTGGTGGAGCATTACGATATGCATCTGGAGTATATGGACGTAAAGACAGTGTTTCTCCATGGTGATTTGGAGGAGCTGATTTACATGTCACAACCAGAAGGGTTTTGCCAACCTAGACAACCTTGGTTTGTAAATTGAAAAAGTCACTTTAAAGGTTGAAGCAATGTTCGAGGTAGTGGTACAAACGGTTTGACTCCTACATGATCTATATTGGCTACAAGAGGTGTAAGTACGATTACTGTGTCTATGTGAGGAGTTTTGAGGATGTCTCACTCATATTTCTACTGCTTTATGTTGATGACATGTTGATTGCTTCAAGGAATATGATTGAGATAAATCAGTTGAAGAATCTGTTGAGTAAAGAGTTTGACATGAAAGGCTTGGCAACAGCCAATAGGATTCTTGGGATGGAGGTTCGCAAGGATAGAGTTGTAGGGAGAATTTGGTTATCTCAGGGCAGCTATGTGGGGAAGGAGTTGAAGAGGTTTAGCATGGCTAATGCTAAATTGGTGAGTACACCGTTAGCAAATCATTTTAGGCTATCTACTGCCCAGTGCCCAAAGATGGAAGATGACATTCGTGACATGTCAAAGGTCTCCTATGCCAGTGCAGTGGGGTGTCTGATGTATGCTATGGTATGTACAAGATTGGACCTGGCATACTGTCAGTATGGTGAGTAAGTTCTTTTCGAATCCGAGTCGACAACATTGGGATGCTATCAAGTGGATTCTTAGATACTTGAGGGGTATAACATGGTATGACATTATGTTTAGTAGACAATAGAGTGATCCATCAGTGGTAAGTTATGTGGATGCTAACTATGCAGGGGACTTGGATGATAGGAGGTCTACCACAGGGTACCTATTCACCTTTGTGGGAAAACCTATTTGTTGGAGGTTTATGGTGTAGTCACTTGTTGCTTTATCTACTACTAAATCAGAGTACATGACAGTGGCTCAGGCTACCAAAGAAGCATTATGGCTTACAGAATTGGTCAAGGTGCTGGGTATCCAGCAAGGTAGAGTTCACTTGCATTGTGATAGTCAGAGTGCTATTTATTTGGCGTAAAACCAGGTGTATCATACGAGGACAAAGCACATAGATGTGCGATTTCACAGGACCAGAGAACTGGTTGCTTTTGGTGAACTACTACTTAAGAAAGTTCACACGTCTAAGAATGTAACTGATATGTTGACAAAACCTATTACAACAGACAAGTTCAAGCATTACTTGGACTTGATTAACGTCTCCATCTGTTAGATGGGAGGCGTCCCAATCTACTATCCCAAGTAGAGCTGCGGGGTTATGCTTTCGTATTTCTCCTAAGGGGTGAATATTTGCCAAGGTGGAGATTGTTGGAGTATGTGGCTCATATTGAGTGGAATACATGCTTAGGGAAAGCATAGTAAAACAAGAACAAGGAAGCTGAGCTGTAAGAAGAAACCATTGACAGTTTGGTTGACGGTTTGCTCTCAGAAGATAACCATCGAAAATTTACCTGAAACCATCAACGGTTTCAGTCTACTTGTTTTAGTCTTTACATTATATGGTCGACGGTTTGCTAAAACCATTGACGGTATTGTTCGGCGCTGATTACAAATTTTGAATCGAGAAGATAAGTAGATTGGGGATTTCAGAGGATTTTCCTCTGGGGATTACTATATGAGTACTTTAGATAATTTCTAAGCCTTCTGTACGCATAGGGTTAGCTTATAAACATTATTTTGTTACCCTTTTTTGATATGGTAGTGGAAATCTGTCGTTTGCTCCCGTGGATGTAGACACATTGCCGAATTAGGTAAATTCTTGTGGCATGTGATTTTAATTGCTTTCCTTTATTCTCTTTGTGATTGTTTGTTTACATATTGTTCATCATTGGTTGCTACATTGCACGTTTCGATTCAATTTGTGTTTTTGCTACACATTAATGTATATTCTTTGCACAACAGGGCACATGGATGTGATTTTGCATGCATTTGCCTTATGTATGCATGGGTCTAGTCTAGCCTAGGTATATGAACATGTGACCATGTATGTGAGTGTATAAAGCACGGTAAAAGTTTGCAAGCATGCATGTGTATGAAAAATTAGGGATAAGGTATTTAGAGTCGCCTTATATTTCAACAATTGGCCCAACATCACTGAGCATTGCTTACAAATGTAGTTGTGCAAGTTTTGATCACAACACATAGTGTGTAAAGAATAGAAGCCCATCATTGGATGATGCTTTGATCCTTACATTATTTCGTTATGAATCCAAAGATGGTAGTTTTGTGAGCTAGTAGTCGTCATAAGAGATGAAGTAAAAAAAACACAATTTTTAGGTGCAAAATATTTAAATGAAGCAGCCAAAAACCCAATTGATCTTAGGGGAGGAGTTGTTGATGGGTAATACATAGGAAACATATCTCCAAATTAGTTCCAACATTGTTTAATATTGAAAAATCCAAAATTTTGAAATTCGAAATTGGATACTGTTAGCTTTGGCGTATTCCCAAGAGTGGGGGTGAATTGGAATTTTAAACTTTTCTCCTAGGTTTAGCTAATCAAACAATGATATATTTGCAGCCAAGGGACTTTCTATACAATTCCAAATGTGCAAATAATATATGATGCAGAAATTTAAATCATGCACATCATTCACACCATAACACACAAGTGCGATAAATAAATTACGGAAATGTAAAGAACACGTACAATATGTTATCGGGGTTCGGCCAACTATGCCTACGTCCTTGCCTCTAGCTCGCAAGCCTGAGGATTCCACTAATAGCTCACTTAAGGGTGAAGCAACACCGATTACATCCAGGCCAATTAGCCTAGGGTTGATCTCAACCTTAACTAGGTTAATTAGTGGGGCTGACCTCAACCTACAAGCCTTAACAGGATGACACACCTAGATTTCCTAACCGGGTCTAAGCCAATCTGGGACTATTCCAGGGCTAGTCTCCCTTTTCATGCCCGTGCCTGAAAATACAACAGATGTGTATTACAATCAAATGGTACAATGATTGTGCTTTCGTGTAAAGTAGATATGTACCCAAATACGCGCAATAACATACACCACAATATGATTCAATATATAAGCTCAGTGTGGTCTAGATAGTTCAACTCTCAAAGATGTTTTCTATCAGTGTAATACTTACGTGAGAGTGTCAAACAAACAATCTTTGTATCACAAGATATTTTCAATCTAATAGTTCACACAAAGATACTAGCAAGACAATATATATATATATATATATATATATATGTATATTTCAATGAGTGGGTTTTCTCAATCATATGTTGCTCCAGTAATATATAGGTTTGGTTTGCAAAAGATATTCAATCTTTGTATTCAGCAAAGGATATGTGAGTTGATAAATATTGTAACAAAGATTTTAGCACACAAATAATTATCTTTTCAAATATTTTTCAAGATAAAAGCACAATAGATATTTGAAAATGTTTGAGAAGTTTTTGCAATCCAAAACAAATACAAACTTCTCGAGATATTGCAATGAGTGCGCAATACTCAGAAGTTTTATAAAAGCCTTCTTAGAAGAGACTTATTAACAAAGTCCCCTAAGAATACTAAGGTTTAGCTCTCAATAAAATCTGATCAATCAAACAAGGTAAGGAGAGCAAACCTATAAAAACAAATACTCAATCCACTTACAGATGATGTAGGCACTAATAGAAGGTAAGCATGAGTGAATGAGGATAAAAAATGAGTAGTATAGACTTTTGGGTTTTTAGAGAATTTTCCCCTAATCAAAGTAGTTAATCCACTTTTAATTTTCACAAATGATCTCATATATATATAGACATGGGAGGAAATATGACCGTTGGGGACCTATTGGGTATTATTAGGAAAGTTTAATGACATTTCAAATATTTTAACCATATTTAAAAGATAATTAACTGCGGCAAAAATCAAGGCAACCCAAGAGGTCCGGTCAACCAAAACAGTTTCGATCGACCAGATCTCATATGGTTCGGTCGACCAGGAGGTTTTTGAACTGAAGGCTCGGTCGACCAAAAGTGGGCGATTTGCCATTTCTTTGAGGTTCGGTCGACTAATCCATTTTGAACTGGTTGGTTCGGTTGACCAGACCTTTGGGATTTTTCCCGAGGACCATCGGTCGACCAGACAGTTGCAATACAAAATAGGCTCGGTCGATCGGGAGGTCAAAGTGTTGACTCCTGGGTGGTTCGGTCGACCGGGTAGTTGGTGTACAAACCTGGCTCGGTCGACCAGATGGTCAAAATGTTGACTAGAGAGGGTTTCGGTCAACCGGGGCAGAATAAACTACATGGTTCGGTTGATCGAAAGTGCACAAAGTGTGCATTTCGGTCCCGTTTTAATATACACAAACCCTAATGAAGTGCCTAACAAACATATGTGCAAATGTGTGTGTCCTAGGGTCATTTGTGTCCAAAATTAAGACACCCAAAAAGTCTGGTGTCGGTCGACCGAAGGGAAAACCCTAAGGTCTTTCTAGGGTCATTTCTCATTTATGGTTTGTTTGAGCTTACGTATTATCATGCATGTGATGTGTGTAAGCTTATTACAAACCAGTCCCTATTTACTATTACAAACCAATTACATGAATGAATTATATATATTACAACACAAAGTAATTGAGTCTTCAATCTTTACTTGCTCTTTGTGCATTGAGATCTGTCAATTTGAGTTCCTGCGCATAATCTCAAATACCCATTAGATATAATAAGTATTTGTCATTATCAAAATCGGGCGTGACCTATAAGGTCAACAGATACAACATGTGATGGGTGGCTAGTGTTAGAGGATAATATTTTTAATTGCTTTGGTGGTGACATTCAAGAAGTTCTTGATGAAGCTTATATTCTCAAATTTGACTGCTCCTATGTTACACCTTTGTAGGGAGTTCCTATTTATGGACGGTAGGTAGATCTTGTCACGCCCCGAACTCGGAAATGGGCTCAAGGTTGTGATTTAGTAACCTAACCTTTCTTTGTATCATACAACTATCCATGATACTACACAATATCTCCTGAACCTCTAAAACGCTTGTGTCGGCTACTAGAAGGACCTGAAAAATATTTGTATGATAGAGGTGAGACACCTTAGTAAGGGAGAAACATGTTATATTAGTGTGTGGCACATGAGTGTTATTTTAACAGTAAAACATAAACATTTCACAATTCCAATATTTTCACAAAACAGTTCTAGTATACATCCCACAAAACCTCGGACTAGTGTCGTCACACTCTTCAGCCTAAGCCGGCAGCATGACATGGCGCCCCCGCTAACCTGGCATAGCCTAAGCCCTACAACGTTCAATCGGTGCAAACATGGTACAAACTTATACCCTTCGGTGACCAACCGGAATCATAGGTGGTATTGCACACCCTCGACCTCAAGCCAGAGATCGCTGCCCATGGTATTATTCCGACACACCTCATATCTCAGCCTTCGGTTGTTAACCGACATGCTTGGATTGTCCTAGGCCTTCGATTTTATCCCGACTCGGCATTTTCAAAGAACCAAGAAAAATTTGGAACTCACGTTCCTATATCTCACTTCAAATACTCACAGCCTATGGTAGTTAACCGGCACGCTTTTTCCCAAAACATATCATTCATAGCCTACGTAGTTAACCAGCACGCTTTTCCACAAACATACCATTCAAAATATATAAGCTCATTCTACACTTATTTGGGTATACAAACAATCTCATATCAGGTATTCCAAAAATACAATTTAAAATAATCAAAGGTATGGCCATCTCTATATTATAGTTTAACCAAATATATAGTTTTCTAACAGAAACAGAGATGATACCCGAAACCCTCAATTTTTTCAAAAACTGTAAATCCAAAAATCCCGTAATTTCACCTGATAGATTTTCCCAAATAAGTAGTCAAAACATCCATTATATCGTAAACCACAGTTTTATCGATTTAGAATATAAAAATAGTTGATATAAACAGAAACCCATTACCTTTCCCCGAAAATCGAAACACGAACAACACGGCTCCTAAGCAGCGAATCGAGTACCCAAAACCTAAAATTTGAAGAACAGAGCTTTAATATAACCCTATTTACTACATATCTACCGAATCAAAAACGAAATCAGACCCTTACCTCGATTTTAGATCAAAACCTGAAAATCCTTTGAAAGAAATTTTGATTCACTATAAACGAAGAGATTCCCCTTCTGATCCACGTGGTAACATCGGATCATTGATTTGGGTAACAGACAGCTCGAAACTCTAGAGAGAGAAAGAGTGGTTCGAGTTCTAGAGAGAGTGAGAGAGAGTTTTGGTTTCTTAGCAATGAAGAAATGAAATAGATATTTATAACTCCTTTGACTCGGCCAGACTCGTTGACGAGACGGCATCCTTGTCGATGAGCATAAGAAGGGAGTTCGTCGACGATGGAGTTGACCTTGTCGACGAGCCTGAGATTTCAAAATTCCCAAAATCTCTCGGCATCCACTCGACGACGAACCTTTGAATTTCGTTGCCGAACTGAAGAAGGGACTTTGTCGACAAGAGAAGGAGCCTCGTTGACAAGCACTACTGATTTTCCCTTCTTAATTTAATTCAAAATTCTCGAATCGGGTTCTTATAGATCTAGTCATGCACTTACAACAAGGAGTCTCTGCTTGTGGAGGATAATGGATTTGAATTGTTGCTACCTCACATTTTGACAATGAGTCCCTACTAGGGAAGACAGATAGATATCATTGCTACCCTTGTATTTTGGCAAGGAGTTTTTGGTTGCAAAGACATCAGTTTTAACATTGATTTTTGGAGGTGGATTAGAGTGGCAGTTGATAAATTTTTGGGAAGTGTGCCAAATTGCTAATACAAAAATGGCTTAGTTGGAGCTCCAATCCTTGTACTAATATTTGAGTGCTACTCCTACAATCATAGAAGAGAAGGAGATCTCTTTAATTCATTTTTGGGCTAAGGAGGCCTTTAAAAATGGAGGATCATGTTGTCGTGGTTTCTTAGTTGTGAGTTAAAAAAAACTGCTCTTAGATCATAAGAACTAGGCATACTTCGCCACTCTACACTTTTATTTAACTACAAAAATAATGAATTGTTAAGGCGACACTATCTCATTAGGGACTTATTTTTCCCTTACTATATATATATATATATATATATATATATATATATATATATAATTTGGGAAGCCTTTTGAGCTTGGCATTGCAAACCTTTTCCCACTCCATATTCAGTTATGGGTTTTCTTTAATGTGAATATTGCTATATCATCATAGAGGTTAGACACACTAAAAAATTTGAAGGAGAATGATAAGAACCTTATAAACCACTAAGAAGTCACAAAAAAAAGAATTTAGTTGTATAAAAGAGTTATTGATTAATGACATTCTTAGCCATCCAATAAAAAGTGACTATTTTAATAATAGCCTTTGTACCTTTTAGAAAGACTTGTAAGGGGTGGTCCCTCCACAAAATATTTGGAACCGTCTAATAACATGATAAGGTATTAATGTTTAGACCTGCTAAAGTGATGTAGGGCCCACGTCATTAGGATCCACACCAAGAAATACCTCTTGGTTGTATGGGTCTAAATGCTAACATGACATCTTATGATTGAACAGTTCTAAATCCCATGTGGAGGGACCGTCCCCTGCAAGTCTTTCTCTTGTAACTTGTAATATTGTTTAAAATTTCATCTTTTAATATTGGAAGAGTCCTTGCAGGCATATGGATTTTATAGACATGAGTGAGAATTAACTTGACCTAAAAAGTTAAGTGAACTCATCTCAATATATTAGTCACTCCTCTACAACACTCTTTTCTAATGCAAGATAAGTAGATAATTTACAAGTGAAATTTCTAGTAAATCTTCCCTTTACTTGTCAGTCTTTAGATATGTCACTTCACCTTTATGTCAGGGAATGAACCATGTACCCATTAATATTAAGTCATGATAGAGCACAACCAAATATATAGTGTTTATATACACCTCTAGATTCTATAATTAGACATCATACCAAAGTTGACGGTTACATCTAGACAAGTCAATATTTGGGCATAAAACAGACAAATCAAAATTTGGACCATGCTCAAATATTGACTCGTCTGGTTAAAATATATTGGCTTTCATAATTGTAACAATCAATACTAATGTAATTTATAAGAATTTAGATAGTTCTTTTCATCATATAGGCTTGATATATATATTGGTGAGTACTAAATTGACCTAAAATAATCTTAAATCATTAGGTTTCGTACCCATGTACAACAAACAACAACAACAATAGAAAGCTTTAAGTCCCATTAGGTGTAGTCATCTATAAGAATCCTTTTATTAAATATTTCTAAAAGGTGGACACAAGTTAGAGAAGTAGATTACTTAGATTTTTGGGTTTCAGTTCTTGCGTTCACAATGTGAATTTATAAAATAGTTTGTATAATCCACATAGTAACTTTCATAAGGAGTAGGACACTTGAGAATCGAGCTTTCTAATTCCTGGTTACTGTAATTTTATGTTTAAACTCAGGCTTTTCAACAACTTCCTATTTTAGAACAACTGGCTTTCATTGTATGTGTGTGTGTGTGTGTGTGTGTATTTTAAAAAAATATTAGTAGTAATGGTTTTCAGTATAGTGCTACAAATTTTATCTATTTTTTTAATATAATTTTGGTTCTATTATTTAACCCCCCCTTTCTTCAATTATTGATACTTGTATCACCTATATAGGAATAAATGCCCTAATTACCTCTATTCACAGTTAGTTCTAAGCTCATATAAAAGAGGAGGATTAAACTTGTTAGATATTTTGTTGTGAATCCTTCCCAAATATTCACCTGCATTCTCCCTTATTAGCAAAATGTTACATTTATACTATCCAAATATGGCGAAAAATGGATAGGGTCATATTGTATGGGCCATTCTAGATAGGAGAAGGTCAAGAAGGTAATATAGGAAACTAGGATTAGATTAGCAAATTGGAATATGGGGACACTTACGAGAAAACAATGTGGAGTTAGTAGATACAATGATTATAATAAAAATTAATGTATTTGTTTGATCAAGCATATTAGTCATTCTTCCTTTACACTTGAATTTTATGTGTTGGCCCGGGAGTAGAGTCAAGAGGGGGGGGGGGGTGGGTGAATGGACTCTTTCGTGTATTTTCGTTTTCCTCTACAAAATAAAATTCTTGGTAAGATACAAGTAATTAAATCACAATATATGAAATGTAAATCATGCACAAGACATCAAATAAAAAGTATAGAGAAGAGAGAGCTCATTTTGATATCTTATATGCTAGTATGTCCTTTATAAAAATATACTTGACTTCCTTGAGTCTTTAGGACATAAAATAGTTTTGACTCAACCGAGACTAGGTATATTAAAGTTCACAATATGAAGACCACTTAACACTTGTCCCATTTTAATCAAAGTTGAGTATAGGATATTTTCATATAAGTCGTGATTTTACCTTTGAAAAATCTTAAGTATGAAATAGTGTAAAACTTATTTTTCATTTAAGTGATATCCTATATACTCTTATGTCCTAGTATGCACATGGAATTTTACTCAACTCTTGCTCATAAATCATGCTTGAAACAAAACGGCAAGAGTTACAAAATGTTCTTACCTCACACAATCCCCATTACATATAATTCAACAAAATCTTCCTTGGATGTGCTTAAGTTCTTCCAAGTGAGTGTCCTTTTGATCTTTCCTTATTTGAACGTCTACTTAGTCCGATCTTTGCTTTTGATCCAGTACTTCATATATTTGTCACTTATATCTGTACTTAACATGATCTGTAAAGATAGGAGTATACTAGGAACAAAAAATAGGTTAATATCATCAAAACATATTAAATATGATAATATAGCCACCAAGGCTAACATTATGGATGGTGTCCCCTTTCATAAATTAATAAAGGAAGGTTCAAAATGAAATAATTCAAAATTAGATAGTTATATACAAACTTTTTATAGGACTCATACAAAACATTCAAAATGAACCTCCATGTTGAGATTAAAAAGCCTATTCATATATGTTTGTGCAAACTTTGTGCACCCTAAGGAAATACGTAAAAGAACTCATGGCTGGATGATTGGCAATAAGAAATAGTGGAAGTTTATATTCTATAGTGCATCGATTTGTGAGGGTGAGGGCAATATGGTACAAAATGAGTTGTCTATGAAGCAAGGAAGAAGGGCTACCCAATGTTGATGTCACCTATATGAGTACAATCCATGGCTACTAATGGTCGATATACAAAATCCATGACATAAGAGTTTCCAAAGAGGACTACGAAATCATACTAGATCTCCAATAGGGCAGTTACATCAATCAAGGGATTTGGTTGCACTTGATTGTAACAGAGAGGATTGATTAGAGATGTTCTTTATTCCCAAAAAAAGGGATGTTCTTTGATAGAAAATTAGAGATGCCAAATGTAATGAACAGTGGAATCTAGGGGATCCAACCACTTACAAAGGCAGTTTTTGAGAAAATTTATGTCTATTATGGCAATGATAATGAATCAAAAGGATTGTGCAATCTCTAAACCGTTGACCCAAGATGAGTATAAATAGCTATGTCATAAGTTGAAGAAAATACTCACCTCTTTAGACATATATACAGGATGTGACCACTTAATTGACATAACCTTACACAAGATTAAGGTAAAAGTTGACCTAGGACGGTTATAAATAGTAAGTTGAAGAAAAGACCCATCTCTTTAGACATATACACAAAAGGCGTGGGACAAATTATCAATAGAGACATTATGTTGCCAATGCTTGGTAGACCATCAATGTTGTTTTGGCGGAATTTCAATGTCAAATTGTAAAAGAAAATATTCATTTGGTTTCTCATAGATCTCATGAGGTTGTGAATGTGATGGAGAAAATGGTTCGTGATTTGAAGGTTGAAATAAGATCCTAGATGGGGACATGTGAAAAACATATTTGGTGGTATAAGGTTCATAATAGAAACACCTATGAAAGTTTCCCTCACAACTCACTCTTAGCCTTTCCCTAGGTGTGCTTGAACCATTGACCACCTACTCTTCATCAAGTAGATATTTGGGGCAAGTGTCACTAACTTCACACTATCCTCTTCGCTGAAACATTGTTCATGATAATTTCAAATAGACGTAACAACATGGAGGGAAATGGAATATTTTTATAGACATTGTTGATTATGAAGATATTCAGAATCTTCTACGAACATAGAAGAGGATGAAGAGCAGGAGCACACCGTTGATGAGAAATATGGGGACTCTTTAGGTGTCAATTATACTAAGGAGGATGAGGGTGCCACGTATGAAAAATTTGAGAACACTTTGTCGATCAAGGATTTGAAGCTTGGCGATGACAAAGGTTTTAATGATCTTGAGAGCAAAAATTACCTCAAAGGTCATAGGAATCCTAGATAGGCTAATGGTATAGACTTGAGTCCTTATATCAAGGATTGGATAATTGAAAAAAAGATCAAATGTGGATGTTGGCTTGTTCATTGTTATAACTATTGAGGCAGGTGGAAATCACTCTTTAACTTGGCCCACGTTGGGTATAGAATGTCCCAGATTACATATTTGACTCTTGATTGGGCAACATGCTCTAAAGAATTTGATTGATCAATTTAATCAGTCAAGAATCCATTCATATTGGAAAATATAATTAAATAGTCTGTAAGCCAAAAAAAAAAAAAAAAAAAAAAAGAATCATCAGTGTGCATTTCCATTTAACCAAAATGACTAAAACCCCCTCCATTAGCCAATGAAGTTACAATAATATTATGGTGGCAAGATTGTTAATGGGTGTGTGTATTCCATGGGAGTATGGTTTTTTGCATTGGCTATTACTCTTAGCCTTAAGTATGATTAGAACCTAATATCACATGGCTGAGGCCCAATAGTACTTGGATAGACAGATGCTTGGGGAATTACGTTTATCCTCTTTTATAGGCAGTTTTTGCTAATAAAGTGGGTAGCTATGGGGATATTGTGTGGAGTCTTTGTTCACCCCAGAAAATGTGAAAAATAGACCATGATCAATCAATCAACATGAAGAATTAGTGGAAGTTTAGGACCTATATTGATCAATCTATAAGGGTGAGGGTGGTATGGTCTAAAATAAGTGGGCCAAAAAATAAGGAAGCAGAGCACAACCATGCTGATGTTGCCCACATGAGTACCATGCATGGTTATTAATTACTGTTGTGAATAAACTCAGATTTGCATAACGGAAATTATACGCATCAACTAATGAAGAACAAATATGGAACACACACACACACACACACACACATGCAGTATATATGAAAGTAACAATAACAAGACACAGATTTACGTGGTTCAGTAATGCCTACATCCACGGGAGCAATCAGTAAAGTTTCACTATATACAGTACTTCTTACAATGATCTTCTTGCTTAAGAATATACCCAGAATGCTATCTTTATAAACACTTTGGAGGTTTCCCTCCAAACACCTAACCACACTAACGTTTGAATTCAAAATTTGAAATCAACCTCACTGCCCCGAGCCAAACTGTCGACGGTTTTAGGCAACATAGAAATACTATCCTGCTGCACTGCTGCATCCTGATTTCCTTCATACTATCCCTTAGAATGTGAGCCACAATTCACAACACTCACCCATAGATAAAATCCTTTATAAGAGAGTTTCTAAAGAGGGGATCATCCAAGTAATTATACAAGGTCTCTAATAGGAAAATAATTTCAATTGAGGGATTTGGTTGCACTAATAGAGAGGATCAAATTGGGGAAGTTGATGAAGCCAATATTCCTGAAAAAAAGGATGTTCTTTTATAGGGAATTAAAATGCCAAAAATAATAAATGGTGGAATTCGGTGCATCCAACCACTTAGGAAAGCATTTTTAAGATTCGTGTTAGTTAATACAAAGGCAATCAATCAAAGGTATACAATATTTAAGATTAAGGTAGAAGTTATCCAAGGTCGGATATGATTAACTATACGGTAAGTTGAAGAAAAGGCCAACCTTTTCAAATATGGACACACAATGTGATCAACTTTATTAACATGGTATTGCACCAATCTTTTTCTTCTTCATCTTCTTCTAATTAATCTATTTCCAATTGCCTCCCTAATTTCTCCTTACTTCTACAAATTTTACATACTCAAGTTGTAGGGTACTTTGCACCTCTAAAGGGGTAGACATAGGATCTCAATTTTACCATCCTCTTATAATTCTTTATGCATCTTTTAAAAGGTGTTTGAAAAGTTAATAAACAATATTATGCAAATTTGGACCCCCTTCAACATACAAGAAATGAATCTCAATCAAAATGTCAAAACTAGCTAGGGCTTCTTTTGGGACTTGTTGGGTTATTTTTATGAATTTAAACTTGATCAGGTTGATTGAGTCTCATTTGTATCGGATGGAGCCCAAATATGGTTCCTATATAGGTAAGATATGGTAATTGATTTAAATGTTGAGATTCTAATAATTAATAATTCCCACAAAACATAGAGCAAAATTACGAGAAAAAAGTTTTGTCTTCTTGGAGAACTAGCGTGGTTCTTACATCAAGCCTTCCCATCCAATAAAAAAACTCTAAACAATGAGTTCCATTAAATTATATGTGAATCCTATCATGTGGGATCTACTATTTGAAGTATTCTCATTGGAAGGCGGGCTTGATGGGAGAACCATGCTGGTCCTCTCAGAAGACCTAAATTTCTCTTTCCCCATAAGATTACTTAATTTTAAGTCATGTCTAAGTATGCATGCATATGCATACATGCATACATTTGGAGGGGGGTGGGGGAGGAGTTTTTCTGTTTTGTTTAAATGAGGAATGGCCTATGTATCGCCCTGCGCCCTCATGCACCCTCTCTCGCTCGACACACTTGCTGTATGCATAGGAAACATTACATTTTTATTCCGAGTCCCCTCTCCCTCCCCATATCCTCCTCTCCCCACTTGACCAAGCATGCTGTCCCTATTGCCATTCCTCAATACTATATGCATATATATTTGCACTGAGCCACTCTTCTCCTTTCATCACATTTTCAATTCCAAACACCCACAACTCCTTTTTAATTATACGCCCTTTTTTAGCCATTCCTCAATTTAATTTTTTAATAGGTTTTTTGGGCTGCCCCTCTGTCCAGTGTTCACCTCTCTGATCTACATGACTATTTTTCTGTATTATTATAATTAAAATTACATTGGCAGAATTGCTGGAACACAGCCCATGCTCTTAAACAAATGTGCCTACTTATACAATAATAATATTGCTAGGGCTTCCCCAATCCCCAAATCAACCTTTCTGGCTGCTTGGCTGTTTTTGTCTGTGAGTACTCCCTCCCTGCTCCCTTGCTTTTTGAGATTGCCACCTTTGTAATTACTGTTTCTTAATGGGGAAGAGGGCAAGGCAGCTGAGATAATTAGTTCATGTGTTCATAAATTATGGAGTTGCCTTCCATGCTTGCATGCGCACTTCATCCTGCGTTTTCTGTGTTTGTGAGTGTGCGCCTGTGTGTGCATGTCGATGTTTCTTGAGAATTTCTTAATCATTAAAATTAAAGATTACCCTTCTACACCCAAGGCTAAATGCATATACAATATTTATATATGAAGTACTATTTTTTTTTTTTTTTTTTTTTGTGTCCCTATGGGTATAGGGGGTAGCAAAGGAGTTTATTTTATGCAAGTATACTCCAATATGTGAATGTGAAAACATCGTTTTGGAGTTTAGGCTAGCTCCTTTAAAAACAATTTTCATTACCCTTGTCGATGATGCAAGGAGGAATGGAGTCTCCCACATGTGACTGTCGAGAAAAAGTACTCTAACTCAACAAGTTAGTTTTGTTTTTTGTCTCAAGAAAAATCATCATTACTAGATTTTTTTTCCAGAGTTATATGGCAATTTGGAATTGTTGATATTTTCATTGTCAAGCAATTCCAACAAATAACAGGATTACTTGTGTTAAAAATTCTTGTAACACCTTCTTGCATTGAATAAAATTTTCTTCTATATCTCTGTAAAGATAAAATTATAAAATCAACGAACTATATGCAAAAGAGTACCTTACGTACGTGAAACATAACTTTTGACATTAGTAAGTGTTAGTATCTACAAAATGTGTAAATTTCAAGAAGTGGTCAAACTAAATTGTAGACATACTTTCCTTCAATTTAAAGACAACATAAACTATGACTTTGAAGGTTATGATTTACCTTTATCATTTTCAAAATCCCTTTTCAAGATAAAACTGTGCGATTCACAACTCTTGGCGGAGTAATGAAACAATTTTTCATACCAACTATAATCATTTTCTAATTTTTCTTTAGAGAGAATATTATGTTCTTTTTGAAGAATTTGTTTTTCAAGATAATCGCTTGTGAAAATTTCTTGTAATAGTTTTCTTGGGATGAATATTTTTTTTTTCCCTATTTCTATGTGAAATGCCTTCTAAAAACAGACCTATGAAACCAATGAGTCATACAAAATAGTATCTTAGATAAAACACAACTTTTGACATTAATAGTTATTACTGTCTATGAAAAGCACAAGCTTTAGGATGAAACACTCAAACTAAACTATAGACACACTCTTCTTCAACTTGGAGCTACAATGATGCATAAAAGGAGCATTTGGAGTTGAAATGAACTATGAACTATGACCTAGAAGACTAGCATTCACCCTCTTCATTCAAAACCTCTTTTCATGATAAAATTATGGGATCCACAACTATTGGAGGGGCTATGAGGAAAATGTTTAATACCAACAATAATTATTTTCTAATATTGCTTTAGAGAGAGAAGTATCATATTCTTTTTGAAGAATTTGTTTTTAATCTTAGATGAAAGATATTATTTGCTAAAAAATAATTTTATCGCTTCCATGACAAACAAATAAAAATTTGAAAATGATTTAAAATAAAATATTTTCCCTTGAACTAGTTGGAGCAAAAAGTTTAAGATAAAAGACATTCATATCCTTGAGATTTAAAAATATTACAGACATTTTTTGAGGAAAAATGTCACTGATATCCATTTAAATTTATCAAAAAGACATAAATCTCTTTTAAAAAAAATTATTATTATTATTTTTTTTTTACAAAATATAAGGAGAAATATATATCTTTTTTGGCAAATCTCAGGAGAGGTCCTTGGAATTCTTGAAACCCCAGGAGAGCCGCCTGAAGTTTTAAAATTTCAAGAAAAAGCATTATCTTTTTTTTTTTTTTTTAAATAAAATTTTAGAAAAAAATAATATTTTTTTATCCAAAAGTTTATAATGTGGCACCTGCACAGACTGTTTATCCTTCTATCATTAATGTACATTGATATCAAAATTGAGGGTGACTATTTTTTATTTGGGTGTTCCAAGAGATAGGGATCTTATTTATAGAACATTCATTTTACTGGTAATAAATGGCCTCTCTCTCTATGTACCATTTGGAATGACAAAACACGTGCACCATCAGCTAATTAATGCAATGTAAAGAGTGAGAATTTGTGAGTGTTGAGGATGCAATATTTGTGTGTCTGGGGGAAGGTGAGGAGTTATGGTAAAGGGCTCGAAGGGTGAGCTCTGCCCCTATCACCATTCCCATTTCTCAGCCCTGCCAGTGCCAACAGGCAACAGCCGACCCCCCTTGTGTTTATTGCCTCCATTCCCCAATGCTTCTTAGTTTCTGAGCCCCCATGACTTGTTTGTTTCTCCACAGTATGAAATTCAGAAAAAAAAATAGAATAAAAAAAAAAAATCAATATAGGACATTAAAATAATTAGAAATCTGCAAGGTCCATTAAATTTGATCGGAATTTTAAGATGAAAAGCTTAAGATTGTTTATTTTATGCAATTTTTTATGTATATTTTTTTAAAAATTGTTGGTGTCATAACTTGTCTATTAGAGAAAAGAAAATTAATACATATTTTGATATGAAATAGTGTCACAAAAAATAATAAATAATTTAAAATATGGATAAATGATACTTCTAAGCGGTCGATTATGTGATAGAAGCAAAAAATCAGCATACCCAAGCCAAAAAGGAAGACCAAGCCATCTAAATTCTTGATCAACTTTTAATTGCTTAGATATTGGGCTTGAAGTTATTAATGGTGGTTGTTCAAGCCCAATTGTGGGGAGAAGCGTACCCAAATTTTCAATCGAATAAGAAGAAACATAGACCAAAACATAGATCTCTGTAATAGTTAACCTACCATCACATCCATCCTTGGTTTTTTCAATTGAGGAGGGAGTTGACTTGTGAAAAGAACTGCCTGGATGATTTCGTGAAATAAGAACGGAAACTAATATATTTGGAGGAATAGTTTACTAATAACAAGATTTGCCCCAAACTTGGGCAATAAGAATGGTAATTAATGAATGAATCAGAAGAAATGCTTGACTTAAAAGCGATATAGTTATCAAGATAAGAACAAGAGGTTAAAGGATCTGAAAAGATCATAGGTGATTATTTCAAGACTAGAAATAGAAGAAGAGGAAAAGATCTTTGATCAACATTGAAGACCAATTTATATTTATCTTGTGTATATTTATTCTCAATAACTTCAATTTTCAATCCATTCTTAGTTTTTTATAATTATATCCTTTAATTTACTTGTCTTAAATGTCTATAGTATATTAAGTCTGGGTTCCCATTGTCTCATTGTTTTAAGTTGTAATGATTCCTCCACAATCCTAAATAATAAAATCTTTTTTCCCCACCTCTATCCTTTGTGCATGTTTATGAAAATGTGGCTTAATTGGAGTCCCTAATGTTGTAATATGTGGCTCATACGTTGAGTGGAATGTATGTACAAAGAGAAAATAGGGTAGAAAACAACAAATGCTGGTTTGCAAGAGCAAACCGTCGACAATGTGCATGAAATCGTTGACAATTTTGTTAGGATGAGAAGGAAACAATCAATTGTTATGCAGTGTTTTATCGATTGTTTGGTCTCGGCTCTAAACCGTCGACGGTATGACTAAAACTGTTGATGATTTGGCTTAGTTACTCAGTGCTGATTTTCAAATTTTGAATTAGGAAGTTGGATAGGTTGGGTTTCGGAGAAAAAACCTCTGGGAGGGTTATATATACATGTTGTATGATGTAAATCAGGGTCTTTGGATACAAGATAGAAAAAATTCATTGCCGTTTGCTCCTGTGGATGTAGGTATTTTTGAACCACGTAATTCTTCGTGTTATTGTTTTATTGCTTTCATTATAATGGTTTTTGTATATTTCATTGTTAAGTGCTACATAGTGAGATTGTTTGTTTCCACTACGCATTGATTTGCACAACAATTGGTATCTGAGCATTGTCATAATGGCTTCTGAAATTTCTTCTACAAAGTTTGATGTTGTTAAGTTTGATGGAATAGGAAACTTCGGACTAGGTAGAGAAATGTTAAGGATTTGTTAGTGTAGAAAGGTATGGTGAAGGCATTATATGGAGGTTAACCAGAAGGCATGGATGAAACAAGTTGGAAGGAATTGGAAGCAAAGGAGTTAAAGTATTATATATATAATATTAATATGATAATAGTAGTGCATATTATAATAATAGTAGTGGAAATTTAGATCTATATATAATGTTGATATGTTAAAGCTTAGACATTAAGCTTTTAGGAATTGTTTTCTAAAGAAACAGACAGAGGCCTCCCCCCACCCTTTTTACGTTTCTAATTCTCCTCTGTCTTTCTTCTCTTTTTCCTCAATTTCTCTCGGCGGATATTCAGCTGATTGGGAAATGGAAGGTACCGTTGGATTCCTAACTTTGCCACTGACATTTCTACCGGAGCACAATTGTCGTGCGAGCGGTGTAGGCATCATTCCTAGGGTAAGGTAACTTTTTCCTATTTTCTCAATTTCTCCTTAAATATGCCCCTAAATTGACGATCGGGCACCACCATAGGGTTCTAGTCACGATCGTCGTCATTTTGATTGGAGTAAAATTTTAATTTGGGTTTCCTAAGCACCACTCCAAAGCGAGAGTGAGATTTGAGGAATTAAGTAAATTGGTTATATTTGGAAGTTTAATTGTTTATTGGGAATTTATGGGCCTAGGAAATGTTAAAATAGTATTTTATTTAGGGTTGATTTGATTAAATTAGGGTTATTAAATTCAGGGTTAGGGTGAGTGCCGTGGGTATAATTTTGGGATCCCTGTAGGCGTAGTTCAGGAAACCAAGTAAGGGTGTTAATTGGGTATTTTTGGATTGATTATTAATTTAATGAAGGTATAAGTTTAGATATGAATGTATTTCTAAGGTTAAATTGAGAAATTGAGATTTTATACAATTCAAGGTTGGTATATACACGACAGGCAGACTAGGTTTTTAGTGGGTGTTCCTAGAAATTAAGCTAAGATAATGAATAGTTTATAATTTGGGAAATGTGAGTATGATATTATTCTGGTAATTCAGTTATTTGACAGGAAAATATATGTATGTATGATATTTTCAGGGAAATGTGAAATTAGGATAGCTTTCCAAGAGGGGGGGGGGGTGAATTGTATTTTTAAAATTATTTCAAGTTTAATTCTTTGTTGTATATTAATAATCACAACAAGTGAATACAAAAAAAAATCAACCACTATCAATCAACAAGATAATCAAAATTTTGTTCTTTGTAACAATAGCCCTCTATTTATTCCAAACTCACAATTCTTCTTTGTGTTTAGGTTTTAAACAAACTTTCAGATTAATAAGTTTAGGATGATAAAAATCAATATAGGACATTGAAATAATTAGAAATCTGCAAGGTCCATTAAATTTGATCGGAATTTTAAGATGAAAAGCTTAAGATTGTTTATTTTATGCAATTTTTTATGTATATTTTTTAAAAAATTGTTGGTGTCATAACTTGTCTATTAGAGAAAAGAAAATTAATACATATTTTGATATGAAATAGTGTCACAAAAAATAATAAATAATTTAAAATATGGGTAAATGATACTTCTAAGCGGTCGATTATGTGATAGAAGCAAAAAATCAGCATACCCAAGCCAAAAAGGAAGACCAAGCCATCTAAATTCTTGATCAACTTTTAATTGCATAGATATTGGGCTTGAAGTTATTAATGGTGGTTGTTCAAGCCCAAGACGTTCGCCAATTGTGGGGAGAAGCATACCCAAATTTTCAATCGAATAAGAAGAAACATAGACCAAAACATAGATCTATATAATAGTTAACCTACCATCACATCCATCCTTGGTTTTTTCAATTGAGGAGGGAGTTGACTTGTGAAAAATCTGCCCGGATGATTTCGTGAAATAAGAACGGAAACTAATATATTTGGAGGAATAGTTTACTTATAACAAGATTTGCCCTAAACTTGGGCAATAAGAATGGTAATTAATGAATGAATCAGAAGAAATGCTTGACTTAAAAGCGATATAGTTATCAAGATAAGAACAAGAGGTTAAAGGATCTGAAAAGATCATAGGTGATTATTTCAAGACTATAAATAGAAGAAGAGGAAAAGATCTTTGATCAACATTGAAGACCAATTTATATTTATCTTGTGTATATTTATTCTCAATAACTTCAATTTTCAATCCATTCTTAGTTTTTTATAATTATATCCTTTAATTTACTTGTCTTAAATGTCTACAATATATTAAGTCTGGGTTACCATTGTCTCCTTGTTTTAGGATGTAATGATTCCTCCACTATCCTAAATAATAAAATCTTTTTTCCCCACCTCTATCTTTTGTGCGTGTTTATGAAAATGTGGCTTAGTTGGAGTCTCTAATGTTGTAATATGTGGCTCATATGTTGAGTGGAATGTATGTACAAAGAGAAAACATGGTAGAAAACAACAAATGCTAGTTTGTAAGAGCAAACTGCCGACCGTTTGCATGAAATTGTTGATGATTTTGTTAGGATGAGAAGGAAACAATCAACTGTTATGCAGTGTTTTATCGACTGTTTGGTCTTGACTTTAAACCATCGACGGTATGACTGAAACTGTTGACGGTTTGGCTCAGTTACTCAGTGCTGGTTTTCAAATTTTGAATTAGGAAGTTGGATAGGTTGGGGTTCGGAGAAAAAACCTCTGGGAGGGTTATATATTCATGTTGTATGATGTAACTCAGGGTCTTTGGATACAAGATAGAAAAAATTCATTGTCGTTTGCTCTTATGGATGTAGGTATTTTCGAACCACGTAATTTTTCGTGTCATTGTTTTATTGCTTTCATTATAATCTATGTGATTGTGTTTTCTGTATATTTCATTGTTAAGTGCTACATTGTGAGATTATTTGTTTTCGCTACGCATTGATTTGCACAACAATTGGTATCTGAGCATTGTCATAATGGCTTCTGAAATTTCTTCTACAAAGTTTGATGTTGTTAAGTTTGATGGAATAGGAAACTTTGGACTAGGTAGAGAAATGTTAAGGATTTGTTAGTGTAGAAAGGTATGGTGAAGGCATTATATGGAGGTTAACCATAAGGCATGGATGAAACAAGTTGGAAGGAATTGGAAGCAAAGGAGTTAAAGTATTATATATATAATATTAATATGATAATAGTAATGCATATTATAATAATAGTAGTGGATATTCAGATCTATATATAATGTTGATATGTTAAAGCTTAGACATTAAGCTTTTAGGAATTGTTTTCTAAAGAAACAGACAGAGGTCGCCCCCCCACCCCTTTTACGTTTCTAATTCTCCTCCGTCTTTCTTCTCTTTTTCCTCAATTTCTCGGTGGATATTCAGCTGATCGGGAAACGGAAGGTACCATTAGATTCCTAACTTTGCCACTGACATTTCTACCGGAGTGGATTTGTCGTGCGAGCGGTGTAGGCATCATTCTTAGGGTAAGGTAACTTTTCCCTATTTTCTCAATTTCTTCTTTAATATGCCCCTAAATTGATGATCGGGCACCACCACGGGGTGCTAGTCGCGATTGTCGTCATTTTGGTTGGAGTAAATTTTTAATTTGGGTTTCTTAAGCACCACTCCAAAGAGAGAGTGAGATTTGATGAATTAAGTAAATTGGTTATATTTGGAAGTTTAATTGTTTATTGGGAATTTATGGGCCTAGGAAATGTTAAAATAGTATTTTATTTAGGGTTGATTTGGTTAAATTAGGGTTATTGAATTCACGGTTAGGGTGAGTGCCGTGAGTATAATTTTGAGATCCCTGCAAGCGTAGTTCAGGAAACCAGGTAAGGGTGTTAATTGGGTATTTTTGGATTGATTATTAATTTATTGAAGGTATAAGTTTAGATATGAATGTATTTCTGAGGTTAAATTGAGAAATTGAGATTTTATACAATTCAGGGTTGGTATATACACGACAGGCAGACTAGGTTTTTAGTGGGTGTTCCTAGAAATTAAGCTAAGATAATGAATAGCTTATAATTTGGGAAATGTGAGTATGGTATTATACTGGTAATTCAGTTATTTGACAGGAAAATATATGTATGTATGATATTTTCAGGGAAATGTGAAATTAGGATAGCTTCCCAAGAGGAGGGGGGGGGGGTGAATTGTATTTTTAAAATTATTTCAAGTTTAATTCTTTGTTGTATATTAATAATCACAACAAGTGAGTACAAAAACAATTCAACCACAACCAGTCAACAAGATAATCAAAATTTTGTTCTTTGCAACAATAGCCTTGTATTTATTCCAAATTCACAATTCTTCTTTGTGTTTAGCTTTTAAACAAACTTTCAGATTAATAAGTTTAGGATGATCAACCAACGTAGTCCCTTTCGGTTTCCGCAATCAATGCTGGTCAAGTCAAAACAAATTATCCTCCGGTCTATTTAACAACCATACACTCAGAATTAACAATTTAAAGCATACACGCAGGTTGTAAGTATTGTTGAAAAATAAAGAGTAAGGAAGAGAAGAGAGACACAAGGTTTTACGAGGTTCGACTTATACCCAGCCTACATCCTCGCCTTTGGCAAACCACCAAAGGATTCACTAGTTCAGTTCCGTTGACAGGTAGAACAATACCGATTACAATCACTCCTTCTGTTAGGTTAGAGCCTGCCTCTCCAAACAAATTCCCTCGTTTGGTCCAATGATTTTACAACCCTGAATCGTCTATAAATAAGAACCAAGATAGAGAAGAGTTTGTGTACAAGAAAACACTCTCACAGTAGAGTAGATTAGTACAACATTCCGCACAATAATACTTCAAAGTAATTCAAATATAAAAGAATTTGAAGCTCAATACTCAACCAAATATCTTCCAAGTATTGAAAGATTTAGACTTTGAAGGCTTTACTTTGAAGTTTGTATCAGCAATAACTCAGTAGTTGAAGATGGATGAACATAAGAAAATTTGAGAGCTTTTTTTAGAGAGCTTTGATTGCTAGAAATTTCTTGGTGTAAAAATCTTTGAAGTTTGAGGCTATTTATAGATGTTTAAAAGTAATTCCTTATCTCCAAAGTTTCCTTGAAGTAGTTTCCAAGTTTTTCAAAATAATAGTGTCCAAAAAATCCATTTAAAAAATCTTCCCGTTGAGAGTTTTTAAGCAAACGTTCGAGTGGTAGTCGCTCGTCATAGAAGAAACTCACAACACAAAACACTGGCAGTTGCCTGCCAAGACCAAGGCAGTCTCCTGACATGACCACCCAGGTGCCTGGCTTTGTTCAAGCAGTCACCTGACATGCTACTGTCTCTTTGAAAAATTCTTCATTTAATTTGGCAGTTGCTTGCCACAAGAGGACAGTCGCCTGACCCTTCTGTTTTTTAAAAAACTTTTCTTTTTCAAAAACCTTTCTTTTCTTCGATTTGAAAAACATACTATAGGGTTTTCGTAAAAAATATATTTATGAGTTTCTTTTGATTTTATGAGAGCTTCAATTCAGTTTATACTTGAAATTAACTTGAAGTACTTACATTCAAACATCCTTAAAACTTTAATCCTTTGATATTTAAGTAAGTCCTTGTTCTTCCATCATCTTTGAGTTTCTGATCTTTTCTTTGAGCTTTCATTAAATTATCCTTAATCCTCATGCTCTTCAAGACCTTTCTTGATTCATAAACTTTATCATTCTTTTGAATTTTGTCACTAGCTTTAAGCTTTGCCTTTTTCCTGAAAAACTTTCACTTAAATCACATTAAACACATCATGATTTGTTATCATCAAAATAAGAATTGTAAGCCTTATTAGGCCAACAATCTCCCCCGTTTTGATGATGACAAATCGAGAGCAAAAATAATAAGAGATAATACTCATGGCTTCTTCTTTCGACAAGCATGATATATCCATAGTCATAGTCACAAAATTAATGAATTTATGGTACTTGCAAAATGATCCATACAATATGGTACTTGCAAAATGATCCATACAATGATTCATGCAAGATCCATAAAAGATAATACAATCCATACATATTCATAGTCTTAGTATTTTTCATTTTTGCACCCCCTTCTCTCAAACATCTCCCCCTTTGGACATCAATCAAAAAGGAGAGGAGAATAAAAAAAATATAGTGAAGTGCTGCAATACATAGTACTTATAAATAAAGCATAAAGAACATACTATCCAGTAAAGCACTAATACATAGACAAAAGTTTTTTTAAATAGCTCATAGATGAAACACATCAATCGGAGGCTTCCATAGATCCACTTTCTTTTTTTTCTTCTTGTTCACCATATTCATTTTCACTTGATGGAGCAGAGCTGATATCCATTGGAGATTTACCTTTAGAGGAGCTAGCCAAATGTTGTTCAATCTTGTCAACTTGCTGAACAAGGCTTGAACTATGAGTTTCTATAGTAGAAACCTTATCCCTTAGATTACCAAGTCCATATTGCATTCCATCACTGAAGGTCATATAGTGATTAAAAAATGGAACGAACCAAGAAGGAGTTTCTAGGTCAAGTTGAACTGAAGACGCTGGTATGGAAGATTGAGGTGGTGGTGCAGATGATACGTGACAATGTCCCTTACGAATCCACCCTTGAGGAGAGTTCTTATATCCCATACGCTTAAGAATAGTATCAGAAAAGATATCGTAATAGGTTTTGCTAGTGAAGTTAAATGATGGTGTAAGAACATTGAAATAAGCAAATACCATATTTAACATCCCAGCATATGGTAGAATGACACGGGGAGAATTGACTTTCATAATAATCCACTTGATAAGTAAACTTGGAATATCCAACTTTTTCCCTTTAAGAATACACCACATTACAAAGCAATCTAAGAATGAAATATGATCATGAGAACCAGAACGTGGTAGGATATTGTATGTAATAAGTTTGTGCAGAATTAGAGCTTGTAGATTGAGCTGTTTGTAAAAAGGTGGATGCCCAAAGTTGATAGGTGTATTAGTTATGACTAAGGGTAAAAATTCCTCTAGAGTAAATCCTTGGGACATAATCCATTGTTTCTCAACAATGTGGACCTCAAAATCTCCTGGCTTGACTCGAAGAATTTTTCCCAAAGATATGGGAGTAAGATGAATATTTTGCCCTAGAAGATTTATCTTGATCCCATTTTCATCCCTTTCCATATTTGCATTGAAAATACAAACCACGTTTGGATAGTATCCTTTTACTTGATAAGTAATAAACCTATCCCACTCAATTTCATTGAAAAGTTCCATAAGTTCAAGAAAATCTGAATTGAAGAATGTAACATCAAAAACTTTACCTAGAATGGGTTCGGCCGAAGCAATTTGATTCCTATAGAGTTGCTTAGCATGTGGAGTTACTAACCATTTCTCTAATTCGTCATTGTTATCCTTGTCGAAGAAGAAGAACCCTTGTTACCACTTGATTTTATCCATGACATGTTTGTATGGAAGAGGAAAGCTGAAAAAACCCTAGGTTATACTTGCGATTTGGTGTGGAGGGTAGGTTTGATGCTCGGTTTTAGACTGATTTGGAAGAAGATTCTGTGTGGAAAAGAATAGGAAAGAAGAATTTTAAAGAGAGAGAAGAAGGAGCAGTCGCCTGTAGGAAGTTAAAATGACATAAAATAGGGTTTTAAACCCTACCCGCCGCGAGGTAGTCACCTGCTAGGATAAGGCAGGCGCTTGTCAATGAAGAATTTGAAAAGTAAGTAGCCTGACACCTTGGTGGCAGTCGCCTACCAAGTAGAAAAAATTTAGTTTACTTCTCGAATATGCATCATACCCAATTCTCTTCTAATGAATATGAATTGCTCTTCAGATAGAGGTTTTGTAAATATATATGCTAATTGGTCATTTGCATGTATAAATTCTAGCATTATGTCTTCGTTTTGCACGTGATCTCTCAAGAATTAATGTCTTATGTCAATATGTTTTGTTCTTGAGTGAGATACTAAATTTTTTGAAATATTTATGGCACTTGTGTTGTCACATTTTATTGGAATAGTTTGATATTGAATTTTAAAATCTTTTATTTGTTGTTTCATATACAATGTTTGGGCACAACAACTCCCTACAGCTATGTATTCTACTTCTGCTGTGGATAGAGCTACAGAGTTTTGTTTCTTTGAAGATCATGAGACTAAAGAGTGTCCTAGAAAATGACAAGTTCCATTTGTGTTTTTTCTATATATCTTGCATCCAGCAAAGTCTGCATCAAAATAGCTTATCATTTCAAATTCAGTTTCCTTTAAATACCATAAACCTAGTTCAAGTGTGCCTAGTAGATATCTAAGGATTCTTTTAACCGTTGTTTGGTGTGATTCCTTAGGAGCTGATTGGAACCTAACACACATACATACGCTAAACATAATATCCGGTCTACTCACTGTTAAGTAAAGTAAACTTCCTATCATACCTCGGTAATGCTTAGTATCTACTTGTTTCCTTTTTTCATCCTTGTCAAGACTAGTTGAAGTACTCATGGGAGTTCCTATAGGTTTACTTTCTTCCATATCAAACTTCTTTAACATGTCTTTAATATATTTAGTTTGATTTATGAAAGTTCCATTTTTTGCTTGTTTGATTTGTAACCCTAGAAAGTAATTTAACTCTCCCATCATGCTCATCGCAAACTCTTTTTGCATAGACTTAGCAAATTCATTACACAAATCCTCATGAGTTGCTCCAAAAATAATATCATCAACATAAATTTGTACTATAAGCATGTCTTTGTTTTTGGTTTTTATAAATAAAGTACTATCTATCTTTCCTCTTGAAAAATTGTTTTGAATTAGAAACTTGCTTAGCCTTTCATACCAAGCTTTAGGAGCTTGTTTCAGTCCATATAAAGTTTTAGTTAACTTAAATACATGATCTGGATTTTTTGAATTTTCAAAACCTGGAGGTTGCTTTACATATACTTCTTCATTTATATATCCATTTAAGAAAGCACTTTTTATATCCATTTGATATAATTTGAAGTCTTTATAGGCTGCATAGGCTAAGAGCATTCTAATTGCTTTCATTCTTGCTACGGGGGCAAAGGTTTCATCATAATCGATACCTTCTTCTTGATTATAACCTTGTGCTACTAGCCTAACTTTATTTCTTACAACAACTCCATTTTCATCCTTTTTATTTCTAAACACCCATTTAGTTCCTATGATTGATTTGTCTTTGGGTTTAGGTATAAGTTCCCACACTTGGCTTCTTTCAAATGGATTTAGTTCCTCTTGCATAGCTATAATCCAAGAGTCATCTTTTAAAGCTTCTTCAATATTTTTGAGTTCATCTTGAGATAAAAAGGCATAATGATTACAAATATTTTTCAATGAAGCTCGAGTGGTTATCGCTTTTGAAGTTTCTCATTAATATTTTCTTCTTTTATTTCAAGATCTTCTTCTTTTTGTGGAATATCTTTTTTTTTCATCATTCTTAATTTTATTTTCATAATTGTTTGATTCATCAAATATTATGTGTATTGATTCAATGATAGTAAGAGTCCTCCTATTATAAATCCTATAGGCTTTTCTATTTGTAGAGTAGCCTAAAAAGATACCTTCATTCGATTTTGCATCACACTTTCCTAAATCATCTTTAGTGTTAATGATAAAACATTTGCATCAAAATACATGAAAGTAAGAGATATTAGGTTTTCTTCCTTTCAGTTCATATGGTATTTTATCTATACTTGATCTTATAGATACCCTATTTATAATATAAGATGCTATGTTTACAGCTTGCTTCAGCCCAAAAGTATTTAGGTAGGTTATTTTCGTTTATCATTGTTCTTGCCATTTCTTGTAGGGTTCTATTTTTCCTTTATACAACTCCATTTTGTTGTGGAGTTCTAGGTACTGAGAAATTATGGTTTATTCCATATTCATTACATAATTTATCAACCTCTTTGTTTTTAAACTCCCTACCTTGATCACTTCTAAAACTTGTTACATTATAGCCGTTTCCATTTTGTAATTTTTTACCTAAGGTGATTAACATGTCACAAGCTTCATCTTTATTTGTTAGGAATAATACCCAAGTGAATCTTGAATAATCATCCACTATTACAAAAACATATTGTTTTCCTCCTAAGCTTAAGGTTCTAGTTGGGCCAAATAAGTCTAGGTGTAGTAGTTCTAGAGGTCTTTTAGTAGATATATACTTTTTTTTTTTAAAACTTGTTTTAACTTGTTTTCCCTTTTGGCATGCGTCACACATCTTGTATTTTATAAATTTGGTATTTGGTAATCCTTTTACAATATTTTTCTTTAATAATTTGGATAATAAGTCCATGCTAGCGTGTCCTAACTTCCTATGCCACAACCAACTTATTTCATTCATGGCTGCCAAACAAGTTACGTTTTGATTCATTAAATTCTCAAGATTTATATAATAAACATTATTTATCCTAAGAGCTATAAACAAGATTTTATTTTCTTTGGGATTCTGAATAACACATTTTTCTTTCTTAAAGGTTATTTTAAACCCTTTGTCACTCAATTGGCTAATGCTTAAAAGATTGTGTTTTAATCCTTCTACTAATAATACATTATCAATAGTAATAGAAGGTTCTTTACCTATTCTCCCGATGCCAATGATCTTACCTTTGGCATTATTGCCAAAGGTGACGTATCCTCCATCTTTTTGTTTTAGAGAGAAAAACTTGGTCTTATCACCGATCATGTGTCTTGAACACCAGCTGTCCTAAGTACCACTTGTCCGTTAATGATGTTGTCCTAAAACATACCTACAATGGAAGATTTTTTGTGTTAGTCTTTGGAACCCAAATCCTTTTAACTTTCTTTATTTTGTTGTTAGTTCCATTATTAACTTTCCATTCTCCTTGTATTTTAACATACTTCCTTTTTAGTGGGCAATCAAACATTACGTGACCTTTAGTCTTGCATATATAGCAAGTAGTGTGTTAATGTTTGTTGTTTAAGGAAGTGCTAGCATAGTGCTTGGCTTCCTTCACAAAGTATCCCATGTATAATTTCTTATTCTTTTTGTTTGTTTTACCATTGTACCCTATTCCTTCTTTATTTCCATGTAGCCTTTGTTGTCCAATCATTTTTTCAAAATTATCTTTACCTTTTGTAAAATTATATATAATTTTTTCTTTATCTTCTACTATTAGTTCATTTATTTCTAGATCCTTTCTATTCAAGTTTTCTTTATGAGTTTTGCCTAATTCTTGAGTTACTTTACTTACTTCCTCCTCTAACTTCTCAATACAAGAATCTTTTTCTTTTTCAATGGTTTTGAATGATTCAAGTTGTTTCAATAGTTCTTTATTTTGATCTTTCAAGGTTATATTTCTTTTGAAAATTTTTATAAATCTTTTATGTAAGGAAAATAATTCAGCTTGTAATTCTTTGTAGGAGGGCATACTATCACATGACTCGTCACAAGATTCATTACAAGATTCTGTTGAAGAGTAGTAGGAATTTACCTCTTCATCATTCGCCATGAAGCATACGTTTGCCATCTCTTGTTTACTTGATTCATTTTCTGTTTCGCTGGAGCTTGAGTCATTCCAAGTAGCCTTCATAGCTTCCTTCTTTTTCTTCTTGTCTTTCTTGAGCAATGGGCAGTACGGTTTGATATGTCCTGGTTTCTTACAATGATAGCATATAAGAGGTTCATTTTTACTTTTATTTTCTTTTCTACTTAATTCTACTTTTTCAGTTTTTCTTTTGTTGAACTTCTTAGGAAATCTTTTATTCCTTCTATAAAACTTTCCTAGTCTCTTAGTGATGAATGCTAATTCATCTTGATCTAAGTCACTTGTTTCACTTTCTTCTTCACTTGAGCGGTGGCTTGATGCTTTTAGAGCAATCGATTTCTTGTGCTTTGGTTCAGGATTTCTTTCTTTTAGAGCCATTTCATAGGTAAGGAGTGAACCTATGAGTTCATCTAAGGAGGTGGTCTTAAGGTTTCTTCCTTCGGTAATTGTTGTAGCCTTAGGTTCCCATATGGAGGGAAGGCCTCTCAAAATTTTCCTAATCATTTCGTAGGTGGTATAAGTTTTTCCTAAGGCACTTAAGGAATTAATTATGTGGGTGAATCTTGTGTACATACTCGATATGGATTCATCTGAATTCATCTTGAAAGCTTCATATTTGCTTGTACATGTCTATCCTAGTGTCCCTAACATCAATAGTTCCTTCATATGTAATTTCTAATTTGTCCCATATTTCTTTAGCCGTTTTACAAGCCATAACCCTATTAAATTCGTTAGCGTCTAAAGCACAATACAAAGCATTTATAGCACTTGAGTTTATTTGAAGCATCTTATAATCTGATTCGATCATATCCTTTTTCTCTTTTGGAATATGTTTTCCATCTATTATCTTGGTAGGAATAAGGTCTCCATCCATTACTACTTCCCATGCCTTCCAATCCATGTGTTGGAGGTAGATTTGCATTCTCTTTTTCCAAAAGGTGTAGTTGTGTCCACAAAAGATTGGTGGACGAATTGAGGATTGACCCTCTCCAAAAGGAGCTACTTCTATGTTAGCCATTTAGATCTTTTTATAGCTTCTTGTTCGGAATTTGCTATAACTAGGCTCTGATACCAATTGAAATTAGGATAGCTTCCCAAGAGGGGAGGGGGGGGGGGTGAATTGTATTTTTAAAATTATTTCAAGTTTAATTCTTTGTTGTATATTAATAATCACAACAAGTGAATGCAAAAAAAATTCAACCACAACCAATCAACAAGATAATCAAAATTTTGTTCTTTGTAACAATAGCCCTGTATTTATTCCAAACTCACAATTCTTCTTTGTGTTTAGCTTTTAAACAAACTTTCATATTAATAAGTTTACGATGATCAACCAATGTACTCCCTTTCGGTTTTCGCAATCAACGCTGATCAAGCCAAAACAAATTATCCTTCGGTCTATTTAACAACCATACACTCAGAATTAACAATTTAAAGCATACACGCAGGTTGTAAGTATTGTTGAAAAATAAAGAGTAAGGAAGAGAAGAGAGACACAAGGTTTTACGAGGTTCGGCTTATATCCAGCCTACGTCCTCGGCTTTGGCAAACCACCAAAGAATTCACTAGTTCAGTTCCGTTGACAGGTGGAACAATACCGATTACAATCATTCCTTCCGTTAGGCTAGAGCCTGCCTCTCCAAATGAAATTCCCTCATTTGGTCCAATGATTCTACAGCCCTGAATCGTCTATAAATAAGAACCAAGATAGAGGAGAGTTTGTGTACAAGAAAATACTCTCACGGTAGAGTAGGTTAGTACAACATTCAGCACAATAATACTTCAAAGTAATTCAAATATAAAAGAATTTGAAGCTTAATACTCAACCAAATATCTTCCAAGTATTGAAAGATTTATACTTTGAAGGCTTTACTTTGAAGTTTGCATCAGCAATAACTCAGTAGTTGAAGATGGATGAACACAAGAGAATTTAAGAGCTTTTTTCAGAGAGCTTTGATTACTGAAAATTTCTTGGTGTAAAAATCTTTGAAGTTTGGGGCTATTTATAGATGTTTAAAAGTAATGCCTTACCCCAAAAGTTTCCTTGAAATAGTTTCTAAGTTATTCAAAATAATAGTGTCCAAAAAATCCATTTAAAAAATCTTCCCGTTGAGAGTTTTTAAGCCAACGTTCGAGTGGCAGTCCCCTGTCATAGAAGAAACTCACAACATAGAACACTGGTAGTCGCCTGCCAAAACCAAGGCAGTCGCCTGGCATGACCACCCAAGTGCTTGGCTTTGTTCAGGAAGTTGCCTGGCATGCTACTGTCTCTTTGAAAAATTCTTCATTTAATTTGGCAGTCGCCTGTCACAAGAGGACAGTCACCTGGCCCTTTTATTTTTCAAAAACCTTTCTTTTCTTTGATTTGAAAAACATACTTTAGGGTTTTCATAAAAAATATATTTATGAGTTTCTTTTGATTTTATGAGAGCTTTAATTCAGTTTATAGTTGAAATTAACTGGAAGTACTTACATTCAAACATCCTTAAAACTTTAATCCTTTGATCTTTAAGTATGTCCTTGTTCTTCCATCGTCTTTGAGTTTCTGATCTTTTCTTTGAGCTTTCATTAAATTATCTTTAATCCTCATGCTCTTCAAGACTTTTCTTGATTCATAAACTTTATCATCCTTTTGAGCTTTGTCACTAGCTTTAAGCTTTGCCTTTTTCCTGAAAAACTTTCATTTAAACCACATCAAACACATCATGATTTGTTATCATCAAAATAAGAATTGTAAGCCTTGTTAAGCCAACAAAATGGATTTATAAAAGTCATGGGCGTGAGTTAGAATTGGAAGAAGAGTTCAGTTAGCCAAGGTAAGGGAAATATGCTATGCTAGGAATTTCAGAAATTTCATTAGTTGTATATATGTGTTTCGGGGTGAATTTTACAGGGTATAAATTATTTTTATTATAAAAAATATAGATTTTATTATAAAAAATATAGATTTTATTAAAGGGGTTTTTGTTTATTTAATTGTGTGGCATGAGTTAGTATTAGATTGGTTCAGGATTTATACAGTTTTTCAGAATATCATGTTTTACAGTGTTTTTGCATAGGAACATGTTTTACTAGATTTTACAGAATTATGAATTAGAGTATATATATATATATATATATTACAAACAGATGTTATAAAGACAGATATATTTTGCAGACATATATTGTACAGACAGATATTTATGAGACATATATTTTAGTGATATTATACAAACAGATATTTTATAGTATTTACAAAATGCCATGATTTCCAAAACCATAACACTCAGACATTATAGATTATTTAGTCAGATATTACTGTTATTTCAGTCAGATATTACTGTTATTTTGGTCAGATAATTCATTATTCAGATCAGATTTATAGTATTATGATTATTTTGGAATTATGATGAAACAGTAAGATAATTATGTATATTAGTATTATATAGTATGAGATCCTTGATGAATTATTTTAGACAGATTCAGTCACCAAAGCATAGTACCATTGCTATTTTTAGATCAGAGTGCAACCACATATCTCTCATAGTGTGTGGATTCCATCAACCGTGCCTATGGAGAGATTGCAGCCCCCCCAGTATTCTGGGTTAAGGAGGCCTGTTCGACGAGGTAGATACCAGTACCATGCCTTTGGAGAGATTGTAGTAAAGGCCAGACTAAGTATTGGTAGAGTATTCAGGTGACTTATCCTGGTAGGCCAACCAAAGTTAAGTCTAGTTTACGGGCCGCACAACCCTGTCATGAGGGGTTAAATCATGACATACAAATTTTTGGGGATATTTCTCAGTTATTTATATACATACAAATTTACAGAAAAACAACAAATATATTATATTCTTATCAAGAAAAAACTTAGATAATACAATTGTATTTTAAGCCACGTAGGTGTGAGTTGCACAATATTTACATGATATCTCAATTCAGTTATTTATCAGTAAATTATTTATGTAGACTCAGTTGCCACACACTAGTAATAGCATATTTCTTCTTACTGAACGTTGTCTCATCTTAGTAAATTAACACTTTTCAGGTAATCCAGTTAAACGAGCGGATCGGGCTCGCAGTTAGAGAGGTCGTTTACACTACCTTGTCTGAAGGGTAAGTGTTATTAGGGGATTGTATTTTTAGTAGTATTCAAGAGTGTTGGGTAGAAGGTGCTAGGATTATGTATAATTATGTATGCATGCTTTGAGTTAATACTGGATTATGGTATTGTACTTATGCATGTATGACTTTAAGCTTTCCGCTGCATAGGTGATTTTAGGGGTATCATAGTAAAATGATTATCAGTATATTTTATATACTATTTAGGAAAAATTTTATATATTATTTAAAAAAAATGGTATGAAATTTTTGTTTGTTACATTTACGTTCAAACATACACATGTGACACATCTCATTTAATTCAAAAGTATGCATGCAAATATATATAATAGTAAATAAACAAGAAAAAATATATGGAAATTAAAGTGCAGAAAGTATATGAGATAGAGAAAGAGACACACAATATTTGTTATCGAGGTTCGGCTAAACCATCCTACGTCCCTGCCTTGGGCATACCCCTAAGGATTACACTATACCTGCTCATTTAAACAAGTGGAGCAGAAGCCGTTTACATCCTCTCCTTATGGGGTGAGGGAACCCAAACTCAATTACCAAGTTAAGCCCAACTGGTCTCCTTTACGGGACAGAGACACCCCAGTTCAATTTCTGAGTTGAACCGAACCGGTCTCACTTACGGGGTTGAGACTTCTCAGTTCAATTAACTGACTGAACCCAACCAGTCCTACTTACGGGGTTGAGACTCCCCAGTTCAATTTATGAGATGAATCCAACCGATACAATAAAAATATTTTTGTACATAATCTAATGTTTCTAAATACAAGCAAAGATGTACACGTTTAAACTCAAAATGCACTCTCTAATGATATGAAATTTGCTCAGGGAGTAAGGGTGTTTTACTCAAAATAATATTTTCAATCTTTGAAAAAGATGTATATGATAAGCACATAAAGATTTAAACCCTAATAAGATTTTCTTAAACAAAATATTTTTAAATAAATGATATAGGAAAACCTAGGGCTTTTAGCTCAAAAAGAATTTTGTCCATAAGCACAAGTGAGCTTATGAATCTTTGCAATGAGTTGTGCAAAGATTCACAAGGTCATAAACAATTTCTCCACAAGAATATTTATTAAAGAAAATGTGGAAGAAACCCTAAGTATACTTTCCAAATGATTTTAAAATAAAAGATTGAGTGAGAGTATATGCTATGGATACAAACTAAATGCCCAAAATAAAATACTTTCTTTTAAAAGGATTTTTCAAAAGAAAGATTGAAAGAGAGCATGAGAGAGTTTAAAACTTTAATCCCAAAAAGATTTTTCAAATAGAAATTGAAATGGGGAACTTTGATTACAAAATATTTGAGAGAATTTTAAATCTAAACAAAGTTACTAATTAAACAAATGAAAGGGGTATTTATAGTTTTTCTGAAAAAGTGACCGTTAGGGACATACTCGGTATTTTAAAAAATATTTAATTAAAAATTAAGCTTGTTTAGGCGCTGAAAATTAACCCAAGAGGTTCTGTCACTCGGCGCCTAGGGTCGGTCGCCCGAAGACTCACAAAGAGTAAAAGTGATTTTTTGGGTTCGGTTGACCGTGGGCAATGATTGGTCGGCTGAAGCCAAAGCAATTTCCCAACCTTCGTAGGTTTGGGTGCTTGGTGCTTGGTTCGGGTTGTTGGTTCTAGCTATTCGGTTGCTCGGGATCATTTTGAACTAGAGGTTTGGGTGACCGGGGCTAGAAAAAAGTGTCATCATTCAAGGTTCGGTTGACTGTGGAATTTTAATTCAAATATGGGTCGGTTGCTCGAGCCAAGTCAAAAAATTGACTTTTTACTAGTTCAGTTGACCGAGGCATTTTTAATGCCTTATGTTCAGTTGGCCGAAACCCTTTCAAAGCTCAATTTAGGTCCTGATTTTTATTAGAATTCACACCTTTTAATAATGGTATAACTCTTAAGTTATAGGGGACTTTCCATGAAGTGTTTATGGGGACCTAAAGTTTATCTATTTTTATTTAGCATTAAGTCATATCATGCAGAATGTATGCATTTATTACAGACCAAAATATAAAAATTAAATGCAATACAACTCAAAACATGTCTTATTCTTTTTGCTCCTCTTCATGGAATATGCAGTGTGATGTGAGCTCTAAGTTCTTTCTGGCTTCCATCTTCCTCTTTTGTGTGTGCATTCTGAATTGTAAACTTGTTCAAAACACTAGGCACACACATATGACACTTGTGTTTGTTAACATCAAAATAGAGATCGAACTGAAAAAGCCAACATCTGTGTGATCGTATTTTCTGTATATTTCACTATTAAGTGTTACATTGTGAGATTGTTTCTTTCTGCTACACAATGATTTGTTCAACACCCTAAATCCTTTTTTTTTTTTCTTTCCATACACACACTAGTTAACAAAAGTACAAAACAAGGAGTTCTAGACTTATATTCAATGATAAAAGCTAGATTAAGTAGTGCTATTAATTGCAATAACCAAGTTGACAACAAACAATCTCCCAATAATTTAGTAATTGGATGGCTGAGGAGAATTAGGACGCATTCATGTGCATTCCCTAAGAGATGACCGTTATTGCATTGCAACTCATGTTTGATGCATTCAAATAGATGATAGACATAATCCATTGTGAAGTTTTTAGATAAGGATAATTGTCTGGAGGCATGGTGTGAATTTTTCCTTGTTATGTAGAGGGTGGATCTCTTGCTTGTGCAACCTGAGCCAATCAGATTCACTTAAGTCTACTATCCACCAAAATCAGTTGAGCTAAGTACAATCGCCCATAGCTACACAAATTTGTTGTTCTTTGGCCTTTATTAAGGTGCCAATACATGAGTTGACTAACATCGCAAGGCAAATGTTTTGCCCCTGTAGCTCTAGGAAATGGATGAAACATGCTTACAATTCTATTGATCAATGTAAGTTCACTTATAAGCAAGCAACAAGGGCATACTTTACTGTACTATTCCACTAGAATTAGCTGCAAAGGTATTATAATATTTCTATGGACATACCGTTCATGAAAATTATGAGAATTCTTTGGTCATCAATGACATAGAAAAAAATTCGTATTCAATTGTGCCAAATATGAAGATTTCAAGAATCTTTTTTCGAAAAATTGTTTTGAAAATTATAAAGATTCCATGCCTATTGATGATAAAAATCACAATCTCAAGGGCAATGAATATCTCATTAATTACGAGGATCTTGAGTTATATGATTGTACATGCAATGATTCATATGAAGAGTCCTAGATGATAAAGGTTAGTCTTGATTTGACGGAAGTTTGGTTTATTGTAAAAACTATTGAATAACTTGTAAATTTTTTTTTTTTTTTTGTAGCTTGTCCCAAATAAGTATTAGACTGCCAATTGATATGGGCCATTGTGGGATTTTTTTTCTAGCAGAAACTCTATCAAAAAATGTTTTCCACTAGAAAATCTATTGAAAAAGTGTGTTGACCTGATAGGTCATACCCGATTTTGATAATGACAAATACTCTTGGTATTTGATGACTTTCGAGTTTGTATGCAGGTATATAATTAGCAGATCAACTAATGGCACATGAAGACTCAAAGTCTAAAGACAGGGAAGACTTCTTTTGTTGTAATTTATATTATACAGATTTGTAATAATAATTAGGATATCGGTTTGTAATAATCTCTGCATGTCATGCATGTAGGTTTTGTAAGCTCAAAAAGACCATAGTTTGACCATGGGGACCGAATGACTTTAGGACACACTTTAGTCGACCGATGCTAGGTTTTTGGGCGTACTTGAAAAGACTCTAGGTTCCTACACATTGTGCACAAAGTCCCCATAATCACTTACATTATCAGGGGAATGAATTGAAATAAAATTTGAGAAAATATGAGTATGTGAGAGGTCAGGTGACCGAACCTTAGGAGTTCAAAACTCCTCGGGCGCCCGAACTGCTGGAAATTAGCAGTTTGACCAGACTTCGGGCGACCGAACATAAAATGACCCTATCGCCCTCAGAGGACCGAACCCTTAGAAGGTTACTTTTCACCAACTTGGGATGCTGAACTTTTTAGTTCAAAAAGGGCTCGGGCGACCGAACTTTGTTTCGGGCACCTGAACCGCACGAAAAATGTTTTTGACTTTTGTTTAGGCAACCGAACCTAGACCCGAGTGACCAAACTGTTTAAAAATGCTTTTTTAAATGAGTCTATTCGGGCACCCGAACCTCAGACTGGGCACCCAAACTTCTCGAGTTAAATTAATTTTTACAAGGGTTAAAGTTAAGTAAACTGGGTTAAATTTCCTAATTGGTTTTAAAACAAATTTAATAATACCCATAAAGTCCCCAACTGTTATGATTTTGCCATTCTTTATATATAGGGGCTCATTTGCAAAATTAAGGGTGATTAGTAGAAAATCATTAACAAAAATCATCTTAATTTCAAAATCCTATTCTTGCCCAAATACTCTCATAACGCTATTCCCTTGATATATTTTAGTATTGTGCAAGCATATTAGTTGTGCTAGTGTACTCCCACTATTCTTATTTGATTGATTGATTTATTTTTGGCGAGTTAGCAAAGTTTATCCCACATATTTGAATATAATAAATCTTGTGTTGGGATAAACTAGCAAGCTTAGGATATTTGCATTGTTATTGCAAGTGTCCCATGATTTTGTTGTGCAAAATATTTTTCTATAAGTTAAAACATTTTCAAACTACTATTGTGCTCATTACATTGAAGGAAAATCTTTTGAGCTAGTTTGAATACTTGATGAGCATCTTTGAAACCCCGATTTGCTATTGAGATTTCATTTAACTTGTTTCAAAGATATGGCTTGTTTAGAACACTCTTGAGCATATTAGTGATCATATCTTATTAGGTGTGCCTTACACAAAAATACACATCACTGAGCTTACATTTACCTACATTATTGATGTGTATGTGATTGCGCGTATTGGGTACATATCTGCTTTATATGAAAGCATAATCACTGTACTAGTTTGATTGAGAAAAATACTATTGTATTTCCAGGCATGGCTCGAGGGGGTTTGATATAGCCCGAAAGGATCAAGTTGGGGTCAGCCATGTGAATTTGACCTAGGGCCTTCTCCGCCCCGTAAGGAGAGTTTGTAAAGGTTGAGGTCAGCCCTATGCTAATTGACCTAGTTGTATTAGGTGCCGCTCCACCCGTTAAGTGAGCCATTAGTGAAATCGTCGGGCTTTTGGGCTAGAGGTAGGGACGTAGGCTAAGTTGGCCAAACCTCGATAACATATCGTGTGTCTGTTTATATTTCTACACTTTATATTTAAGCTCATACACATTGTAAACTAAGTAATTTTTTTAAAAAATATCTCTTCCCCTTTTGATCTAAAAGAAAATTTCTCTCCCATTTTAGTTCTCATAAAAAATTTGCTCTAGCATATATCTCTCACCTTTTGGATCTAAAAAAAATTATGCTCTAGATTTTTGCTTTAAGTACATTCCGAAAAGATTTATAACCAGAAAGACTAACCATACAGATCCGAATTATATCAATGCATTTTAAAACAAGATCATATGGTTAACTCAAGAAACTTGTGGTAAAACAATATATTTTTCATTTAGAGTATTCAATAGGATCATCATAATTGAGTACATCCCACAGAAAGTTTAATGCACATCTAAGCATAAAATATTAGTGAGTATAATAAGATAGGAAATAATTTTCTGAAAGCTCCCCTTATGAGTTTGAATACTTGGTTAGATGAAATGAAATTCTTATATTTATCAATGATTAATTTCACTAATCATACTATGCAGTATAAGCAATTATTCCTAATCTTTAGAATAACTATATTGGATATAAACTAATTCATTTCTCACAAGCAGTCAGTATAGTTATCCCTTTTTGACAACATTAATTTGTATAACCAATAATAGTTTGTGATACTAGATACTTACTATCCATTAAATAGATTCGATTATTTAACACAATATGAATGGTGCTGCAGTTGCATATGCATATGGACATAAGCAAAGTAAGATCTTGAGAACATCTAATTTATATAATCATGAAAGAGAGATGCTCCCCCTCAATTATGCACTCATCATCATCTTATGTCTTTGTTTTTTTTAATCATTCTTCACCAGTTTAGCCGAGTGTTCTAAAATTTTCAATGATTTATACTAGTCTATACCTGCTTTACCTTAGAGGACCAAAAAGTCATAAACAATTCTACTTCAGGGTCATAAGCCTATATTGCTTCTTTTCTTATGGATCTCAACACATTGGTTTCCTAGTCATTTGCATTTTCATATAGATTGAAACTATTGCAAAAAACTTAGCCATTTGACATATTGAAAAGCTTATTATAGATTTGACTTGAAGTTTGAGAGCTTCTGAAGTGAGATTTGACAAACACTCTTAACAATTAAATTATCATTAAGTTCAGAAGAATATTCATTATGAGTGGACAATATTCAAAATGTTTCGTGGAAGCGAATATATCCAACTACTTAGGCAAAAAGTAATTTGGGAGAATATTAATTTTTGAATACTGCTATTTGGGTATTTCTATTTATCCAATCATTGGACGGTACCTTACAAGTATGTCTTCAATTTTAAGCAAGGGTACGAGCCTAAGATAGATGAATCTTTACCGGATATGATTGTGATATGGTAAAGATTTCTTATGGAGGAAATGACTTCATCACAAATCAAATTAGGGTTTTTTTTACATTTTAAGCACAAATGGGATATTTATTAAAAATGTCTTGATAAACAATTTGATTCCTTTAGAGAATGCCTTTGATTTGATTATAATAGAATGTCATTTAATAAGCACTTGATAAATGTGAAATTTATGATTATTAGTGCTTGTGGTTAGAGTGATGACTGATTTAGGCATTTAAGGCTCCAAGGATGAGTTTAGATTAGATGATGCTTAGTATATGATTTATTTCCAAAGGTTCAATCTTATGCAATGGATATGATTTGCTTAACTTAAGATTTTAATATTTAAGCATGGGTTAAGCAATAAGAATTATTCGCTAAACAATGATGCTTTAATCCATTTGGAAGTGGATTTATTCTTCAATATTATGATTTATGTTACTCATTGCAAATATATAAGGTTCCTAATATTTTAGCTAGTTAAGCCTTCAACCTTTTACTTTGAACAAATCGAAGTTAGCATGCTTTAACAAATATTTTATATCTTACCCGATCATTATGATATATATATATTCATTAATTTAAAATTAGATAAATTACTTATAAGTAATCATATTGGCTTGCTATTCCAAGATTCTTAGTATTTAAAATTTTATATAGTAAGTGCATATACCAATTTTTGACTTTTTAAACACTAACCATTTCTAAGCTTTTAGTCATCACATACCTCTTTTTGTTTATGTGGCTGACTCCACTAAATTCTCAATCCTAAAGTCTAAGGATGATTTTTTTGGGGTTTGTTTTTGGTACCCATTTTTCTTTAACTCGCCAAACCTGTTTGGGCTTCACACCTTTCTTTTTAAATGAACAATCAAATTTAATATGCCCTTTATTTTTACATAATACGCAGGTGGTGTGAGCATACATACCAAAGGAAGTACTGGCATAGAATTTTGATTCTTTAACAAAGTACCTCATGTATAGGTTCTTTCTTCTCCTATTTTCAATTCCATTATAACCTATACCTTCCTTATCTAAGGTCATCTTTTGAGAACCCAAGAGTTTATCAAGATTTTCTTTGACCCTAGTAAATGTGTGGATGATCTTAGCTTGATCCTTTATCTTTCTTTCTAGGTCTTGAATTTTTAAATTCTTTAAGCCTTTGCAAACAACTTGTAATTTTATAAATTCATCGATCATTTTGTTTGCTTTACATTCAAGTTCAGAAATTTGAAGATCTTTTGCATTATCACTCGAAATCTTGGATCTTAACTCTTTCAGCTGTTTTCCCATCATATCATTCTTATTTTCTAATTTCATGATTTTCTAATTTTTTTCCTTTTCAACACTAATTTTATATTCTAATTCTTTCAGTGATGCCTCATTTTTGTTAACTAATCTCTTAATTTCTAGTTCCTTTTCAACCTTTTCTTTTTCCAAGAAGTATGAGTCTCTCTAAAATCTTCTAACTGTTTTTCTAAGTTTTATTTTCATTTTCCAACCTTATTTTCTTTTTAGACATCTTTGTTAACATTTTATGGGCCTTAACAAATCCCTTTTTTAATTCCTCATAAGATGACATGTTATCATTATCAGATTCATCATAAGATTCACTATTAGAATTATCACAATATGTATCACAATCATTGTATGAATCATTTTGAGAATTAGAATGAGAAGTAGAAGGAGTAGAGTGTACCTCTTCATCAACTAACGCAACTAAGCTACAATTTTCCACTACCTGATCATTTGAATATGAATTTTCCCAAGTGGTGGACTTCTTTCCTTTGGACTCTCCAAATCTCCTATCAAGTTCATCTCATATCTCCTTAGCACTTTGACATGACTTGATTTCATGGAAAACATTAGCATTTAAAGCAAGCAATAGAATATCCATGGCACCGAAATTTATTTGCATTAATTTCATGTCATTCTCATTTAGCTCATATTCAGATTTAGGAATTTCAACATTATCAACAATTTTTATTGGTACTAAGTTGCCTTGAGTAATTACTCTCCAAGTCCTCCAATCCATTGATTTGATAAAGATAGTCATTCTTATTTTCCACTCGGTAAACTTTCACCATAAAACATTGACAGTCTTGCAAAGATTTGTCCCACATCGAATGGGGATACACAAAAATAAGCCATCGTGATCTTTTTACAAAAACGTTTAAGTCTATGTAACGAGGATCTAATACCAATTGTTAATTTAGGTGTAATACCAAGAGGGGGGGGGGGTGAATTTGGTATTTTTGGTACTTCAATCCTTAATTGAAAACCCAAACATACAAGCACAAACTTGGATATACACCGATTTTAGTATTATACAATTTAATTGATTTAATGAGTTGATATCTAAATTAATTTAGTATTACCCAATTATTCTCATGTATTATAGATATTCTTATATACCAATATTTAAAGCATGCACAGCAGGTATAATATGAATATAAGTGCTGAAATATAAAAAGGGATAGAGAGAGAGAGTGTAGACACCAAATTTTTAATGAGGTTCGGCTAAACCCAGCCTACATCCTCGCCTTGGGCAAAACACCCAAGGATTCCACTAATTTGCTCCTTAAACTCGGATGGAGCTTCCCATTACAAACCGTTGCTTACAAGAGGCGTAGCTTCCTCTTACTCCGTTGCTTACAAGAGGTACAACTTCCTCCTACTCCGCTACTTACAAGAGGCACAACTTCCTCATACTCTACTGTTTACAAAAGGCACAACTTCCTCCTCCCCAGTTCACAACTCGAACCGTTACTACAATATATTGATAAAATTTCTGAACACTTAGATGCTTCTACACAAGCTAATGAGTATAATAGAAAATCCTAACACATATTCATATAATAAAATTTGAAGCTCAGTATGAATGTAACGATGAAATCGTTATATGAATGATATGCTTCGCAAATCTACCCTAAAATCAATATCTCCCAAAAATGACTTTATAAATAAATGCTTTGGAGAAACGTATGGTTCAATTTCAGAATACTTTATGCACAAATAGAAAATAAGATCCTTTCAAAAATAATCTTGAATAATGCGTAGATCTATGTTCTTGCTATCAATAATTTATAAAGTTGAATCTTTGAATAAATATATGAATTTGAATATTGCAATGATTTAAACATTATTTTTTCAAAATAATGTTCCTCAAGAATATGTATTTAGAAGCTCTTAGTATTTGCAGTCAAACAATTCAAATAACAAATCTTTGAACAGAAAAATAGTTTTAAAATATCTTAAAGATTTAGTTATATCAAAAATAACTTTCTCAAATACTTATTCAATCAATCAATATACAATACCGAAATATTGATTTATGCTCCCAAGAAATATATTAAAACAATGAATGTGGGAAGCAAAAAATCAGATTTAAATGCTCAAAATATTCAAACATCAATACCACCGTTGATTTTAGAATATGTGTGTGAATATAGTTATGATCAACGTAGCAAATGCCCAAAACTAGATGTGTATCAGTTGCAATGTAGTCAATAGTTTAGCAGTATGTTCAAGTCTCTCAATCTTTGCAAAAAGTGAGGCACTAGGGTTTAGAGGTTGTTTTTATAGGTAATCTCGGCCTTAGATTAAGTCATGACCGTTGGATCAATTAGATTAAGAAGATAATTCGCGTGTTTTCTCGCTGAAGTTCAGAATTTTAAAATTTTCGTAGGTTCAGAAGACCGAGCTTTTGGGTTCAGACGTCTGATGTTTCTTAAAGCACTAAAAATTATAGTTTGGACACGGGGTTAGACCACTGAATAGGTTCAGTCTTCTGAAGTCCCAACTCAGACGACTGAACTTGGCGGTTCATATGTCTAAAGGTGTTCTTTTTGTTCTATGTTTCAAAAATTAATTCTTTAGATGACTGAACTAATTCTTCAGTCTTCTGAGGAAATTCTTCAGACGTCTGAAGTAAAACTTCAGTCGTCTGAGGTTGCATCTTCAGACTTCTGAGGGTGCACTTCAGTCGTCTAGGCATACCAATTTCAGAGTTTTCAGTTTAGTTTTCAAAATGATTTGAGCTCTCTTGCTTTAATCACTTATAAAACATTTTTGGGGTTCAAAATAAGGTCTCTAAGTCCATGTTAAACCCTAGAAGATTTTCATGAGATGCATGTGTAGGGTATATTTTGAGTTTCTAGCTATATATTGCATAAAATATGCAAATACAATCAATTTTAAATACCCATTCCCATGACGATCTTGAACTTTGACGCATGTATCTTCATTCTTCTACTTTTTTAGTTCCATGGATTGTGCCAGGTTGTATATGCTTTAATCCTCTTGGCTTCCATGACTTCATCACCTTCCATGCATGCTAAGTAATGATCCTGCTAAAAGACTCAAACGCACAGATGAGATAATTGTATTTTTTCATTATCAAAACGAGATCGGATAGTCAACAAAAACCACTTAGCCTAGAAAATCAAATGCATGATTTGATGGTGTGGCAAAAAATCTGCAATTAAATATGGACGAATGATTTTTTTTTTCCAAGTGGCTAAATAGCTGATTAATTTGTAGAAGTAGAAGTTTGGCATGTTCCCCTAAGAGGAAGGACAAACCAATTAAACACTATCACTTTGATTACTTGACTAATGAGTTATTAACGGTAGTTATTCAAGCCAAAAAAACACCTGTCCCAAGTTAGAAGAATGAGAATCAATGTGGAAGGAAAGTGCATCACCTTGCTTGACCATACAGGAGAAGTTCTATAGAAAAATTACTAGAAAAGTGCAAATATATATTGTCAATAAGTAATATTATAAATGTTTTGATCCATTTTTAAAATTTAATAAGTAAAAAAATGTCCAATCAAGTGCTTTGAATAAAATCATTCTTGTAGCCAATTAAAATGAACATAAATAGGGTTGCTTGATAAGTTTATGTATTTGTTTTTAGCTTCCTCCCCTCACATGTCTTATCCACATCACATGTCACTTTATAAATAACCTTTTATTTTCGGTACATTACAAATATCAAACTCGATATTTAATCTTAAATCTCACGTTACATTATATATATTATGATTGGTGTCTGTGACTTTTATTCTCGATTTGCGGCTCAAAATTTGCACATTGTTGCCCTTTCTAGAAGTATCAAGCTAATAATATACACCTCACCTTACAATATTTGAGCAAAGTTCACCAAGAGAGAGAGAGAGAGATGATATGTATGTATATATATATATATATATATATATATTATTTCCCAAGAAGAGAAATTAACAAAGCTTTGGTCCTTAAGAATAGGTGGAATTTTTTAGTACACAAATTCTTTCTACAACAGACCTTAGAACTGTTGTCCCTTTTGCTTATACCAAACACTTAGCTTTTGATTACGTATGTTTTTTTATTCCATGCTAGTTATTAATAATAAAAAATATTAAATAATCAACCCCATTAATAGAGATATACAAATAAAAATACATAGCTGTGCTAGTAATAGTACAACTACAAGGCCAGCTAAAGCTAGATTGCTAGGTAGAACTTAAATTATTCCAAAGCTTGTGGACAAAGTGGTAGGTGGCTAAGCTTTCTCATCAAAAGTTAATTAACTAATGTATTGGATTAGAAGCCTTCTCTCTTTTGTTTTTTAAACAGTATGAACCCCACTTATTAAAGCAAAGGTTGAATGCTTACTGAAGCTTCTTCAACTAGGCAATGGCTCTGGTCACCTACTCAAGATTGGCTTGTAGCTTAAAATTTAATTTATCCTTTTTGTGAGGCCTAAATTGCAAATGGTTCCCCACATTTATGTGCGTGTACACATGCATATGTATTTTTTCACATGAAGACATGCATAAACAAACACTTAACTAGGCACATATCTAAAATCATTTTTGGAGTATGTTTGATTTTTTCCTTTGGACTCATCAATATTGATTAATCCTTATTTTTACGAATTTATGTCATAGAAAAAACTAGTAAAAGCGAAAAGCGCAATTCTAAGCAATATTTAAAATTAATATTGTCTCTTCAATGATATCCCGTTCCTTCAAAACCTATACCAATTCAATAGGAACACTTCGACAAAGATGGAGGAATAAATAATAATAAATAATAGATGTTCAAACTGGAAAGAATGTTCAATCATGCTTTGGAGATTAAAATTGATAGCTGCTTAAATAGTGATACAATATTGTATATTCAAGGTTTAGTTGTTTGCTTCCATGTGCCTTTTTCTATTCTAAATGAATTGTTCATATATATCTAATGATTGTGAATGGATGGAATAACTAATAAGAGGCACAAGGTATCCTCATCCAATCATAGGAACTCTACATGATTATGTATGTGATGTCATAAATTTCCTAGAGAACATAAACTTCTTCGATATATTAGATTAGTGGATTTGTTTGCTTCGAGCCTATGATATAAAAGCACACTGGAGGCAACTCCATCAATGATATTCTGCCTTTTAAGTTAGTCAGAAATCTAAGGAATCTTGTATGAAAAGGGGCTTAGATTAGATTACATAACTTTTCTAGGATTTTATTTTTTGTTATGCATATTATTTATTTCTGCTAACTTCTTGTAATTATGGAGGTGTTTAGGAATTAATTTTCCTATTAAATGAGGAAAATAATTAACATTTGAAATTTATGCCTTTGATATATCATAGTATGGGAATCCTAGCTATGTCTAATTGACATTTCCTTATTCTTTGAAATAAGAGAGCTTATGTTAATCTATCTGATAACTCATTCGATCATGTTGACCTTGCGGCGTCATTTAGTTGGGTTGACCATACTCTAACCTAAATGAACTAGTTAGGTTGTACTTAGGTGGATTTAGCCATAATCAATTTCCCTCCACTCCTATAGTTATATCCCTCTAGAAGAGTATTTCCTTTGTGTATTTGTTCATTCCATAATGCACGAAGTTCAAGGGTCAAGATATGATCATTGCAATTATTTAGTTTTAAAGTCAGAATGCCACGTAGAAATGGACCCATTCAATAATCGTGTGTGGTGATTGCGAGTGAATGCCCTAACTAGTACATTAGGATGCATGAATGAGCATGGGGAAATTAGGATTGTCGATTATGGTTCAATCTTGGCCCTTGATTTGAAATTTACAACTTTACTTCCCCCCACCCCTCATTCTTCTTCATTGTGTTTAAGTTGTAGAGATCCATTCTTAACAAATCCTTGGTGCTTAAATTCATTAGGGCATTCTTTTGTGTCATAAGTCTTCAACCCATCCTCTTTTAGGTCTATCTTCTTTTGTTTATCCTTCTTTTCTTCTTTTCCATTGTTGTCTCAATATTTATCTTGACCTATTTTATAATTTTTCTCCATTTGTCATGTTCCATGGACTTTTGAAGGAATCTCATCCTTCAAGATGAAGAAGGGTTTAAATCTAGAGGGTCTTCTAGCTCCTCAACCTGCTGTTGGTAGTTAGGATGCTAAGGATCTTGCTTTCCTTAGTTTACACATTCCTAGCCTCAGAAAGGAAATCCTTGATCCTTTCTATTTTATTTTATTTTATTTTTTGTGTTTCCTATGATTTTACCTCCACCCTCTTCTTATGTGAATGAGGGTTCAAATAGTTCTTTTCCAAATCCTAAGTTGCTAATTTATTTTGTGCTCATAGGCAAGATAAAATTGATTCTTTATAGGAAATGCATTCAAGATCCCTGAAGAATTCATGTTTATATTCTTTCTTCCTCTATTTTTGGGCTTGTGATAATGAGGTTTTGTTTTGCCTTTATAGGGAAGCTTTCATGTTGCTTCCATTCTTCCTTTCACTTATTTTGTGAGGGCTACTATTTCTAGTTTCTTAAGTTTTCTTATTCTCAATTCATCCCTAATAGATTGAGGATTCTAATTAAGTTCTACTGACATTGTATTGCATAAAAAAAGTAGGATTTTGATCTTGCAATTTTATTTTTTGTCTAAGATGTCCTCTTAATTAGAAAAGGTCTTTATTTTACCACTTATAAGTACCTCAAAATTTTCCCAAGACCCCCCCCCCCCAACACTTTTAAGGTTTTGAAATATCATTTTTTTTAAAACTAGGATAAAGCCTACCAATGCGCAATTGAGTGAGTCTATCTTGTACGAATTTTGGGGCCTCTTCTTTTGGGCAAATCTTTAATTTTTTACTTTCTTTTTATTTTAGGATTTTTAAATTAAATATGTTTCATTTTAGATTGATGTCATATATTCTTGATAACTATATTGCATGAATTTTGGTATGTATGCTTGTCTATATGTTGTTGTGGATGCCTCCTACTTTAAAGGTCATGCCATTAAGTGATGCCTCTAAAAGTATGTTATTGAATTTTGTCCACCTATTAACGTAAATTAGCCACTCTGTCAACCTAAATGACAATTTGGAAAGACTCACTATTTAAGTTGTGATTTAACCTTATGAATAGATCTTCAATGGGGATTTTATGCCCTTACTTGTCTCTTTCCCTTTTGAATAAGAATAGTTTAGTTCGTGGTAGGGAGTTAAGCTTAAGAATATGTCTTCCTCAAGTACAACGCCTTTTTAAAGGTTGGCCGCCAATGTAGTTCTTTGCTACCCAAACCAACTAGTATCTTGTAGTCTTGATGGATTGAACAAGAATGCCTCAATATGATTCTTTTTGAGAGAAGATAATCCTTACTATAATTAACTATAATATTTTCTTCCTCAGGTGAATTAACTTCTTCCAACTAAACATCCAGATGTGACATTCATACTTGTGATAGTTCAAAATGTTGGAAAGGTTTATAGTTTACTTGAGTATACTTTTATATGCTCTAACTATAAGGAAAGTTTATTTGCTTCCTTCTACAACAAACCATTAGATCCTTGCATTTATAGTAGGGAACCTTTAATTTTCATAGGGAGTTAGGTCCTAGGGTTAATTCTTTTTTTGTGATAACTTGTCTCCTATTATTGTAATTGAGGTAAGAATAGGTCTTTACTGCATTTTTTATTAAGGTTATCAACTTCCCACCCAGAAGGATTGTTGTTCTTGGATGAGAATTGGACCTAGGAATAGGTTTTATCTTGATCGTTCATCTTTATTGTGTTTGTTCATATAAGAATATGTCTTCACTATCTCTCTTTTTGGAAACCAACTTCAATTCTCTCTTTTATATGTAAGATATATTTGTTTTGTGATGGAAGTTGTGCCAAGAATTATTCTTCTCTTGGTCCTTTATCCTTTTAATAGCTTTAATTTTGAATTAAGAATAGGTCTTCGCTACCTCTTTCATAGGAATCCAACTTACATTTATAGAGATCATTGGAAAAATTGCCCTTTGTTTAAAAGAAAACTTGGGAATCTTTATTGAATTAGTCAATTATTGATACATCACATATGTACTTATTCAAAATATTTCCTTAGGTTATTTGAGTTCCACATCATTGGTATATGCTTGCCTTGTAGATCCTCCAACAGGTAAGTTCCTCTTAATATTACATTAGTGATATTCTATTGTTTTTCCTAATTAGGGGAGAGCTTCGTTATGTCTACATTTTTTCCAGTCATCACTACTTCATAATGTACCAAATCCACTAACTTTAAATCTCAAGTTTGGTGGTATTTGATTCTATTTTGTTGATATTAGAAAAAACTTAAGTGTGATAAGTTTCTCTATTTTCCTTTAGCAAGTCAATATTAGAAAAAAGATCCTCATTGTTCCCTTCCAATACTAACATAGTCTTTATAGTTGGTAGGCTTATCCCCTTGGTGCCACAACTTCAATGTGTGTTGAATGGTGGTTTTCCTATTGGCATTCGATACACATATAGGATCCTACTAGGTCATCTATCAACCTACTTGGAAGATGTAGCGGTCTTATGAGGATGATCCATTTTGGTTACCTTGATTGGCTAATTTCTTTAAGGATACTTGATTTAGAGGAATAATATTTGGATGTTTAGGTCATGAAGAAGTCCATAAGTAGTCAACTTTTGAACTATTTTCTATTATTAATCACTATGGTATAGAGAATCTCGTACCTTGTGATAATTGATCTCCAAAGTAAGTCTCTAATTGTCTATAATGTAATGCTAACTATAGGCTTTACTTCAACTCACTTTGTAAAGTAATATGACCATCACTAAGAATGTGTTCTTGCCCTTTGCTTTCTTGAAGGGCCCTAAGGCCTAGACCATCCTTTATTGAATGAAAGGCTGTGGGCACTTTATTGAAATTATATCCAAAGTAGTCCTTTATGGAATGTTATCAATACATTGGTAGCAATCATGCTATTTCACAAAATCCTTATCATCTTAGTGTTGGTTGACTAATATTATCCTTGTATAAGGGGTTTAATGGCCAAAGTCCTAGCCTTTAAGTGACTTCTGTTGAAAGTTTTGTGAGTTTCTTTAAGCACATATTCTATTTCTTCTAGTCCTACACACTTATAGAGAGTCCCTAGGCCAAGGGCATAATTGGGTTGCCACTTTCTAACCTTTCTTGTATCTTTTCTTTTGGGGGGGGGGGGGGGTGTTGGACTATCTTAGAGATATGCAACAATTGTTCCATATAACAAAATCCAACTCTATGTACATCACCTTGGAACCTACTTTAATGCTTCTCTGAGCCATTGTTTCAACTTCTATTGACCTTTTTGATTCATAAGGAATCATAGTGGCTAACACTAATAGTGCATCAACTTTGATATTGTTTCCTTGAGGCACCCACATGATGAAAATTATTATATATATTGTTGACTTTATGGGTCATATCTTGTTCTGATTATGACAAATACTTTGGTATTTAATGTTTGCGAAGTTTGTGTGTAGGATCATATTGACAAGATCATATGATGACATGAGGTGACTTGAAGAAGATAAAGACCCAGAATATTTATTTTATTTGTAATTTATAATCTTTTCAATTCGGTTCTGTAATATTTAAGTAGGAACGATCTGTAATAATTGATGCACATCATGCATTTAGGATCCTATAAGCTCAAAGACCTTAGAAAGACCCTAGGACCTTTCATATACACTTAGAATAAGTCCCCACTTTCAAATATGCAATTAAGGGAACATATACTACTTCGGTCCTAAAATAGTAAGGTTTTAGGTGATCGAACCTTGGTGTTTAAAACATCTCGATCGACCGAACATAAGAAACGTCAAAGTGTTGACCTGATGTTGGGAAACTAAACCAAAAAGACCTTAGCGTCTTTGGTCAACCGAACCTTTACCTTGACCTTTTCCAACAACTCGGGTGCCCGAATGTTTACATTTGAAATACCCTCTAGCGACCGAACATGCAAGTTCGGCAGACTGAACTTGAGGACGCGTGACCAAACCTTAGACAGTTTGGAAAATCGCCTTATTCATCCAACCGAACATATTTTCAGGCACCTGAATGTTTAAAACACGCCTTTTGTTTTGTGAGTGTTCGGGCGACTGAACCTATGGCTTGGTTGACCGAAACTCTCGGGTTGGCCAAAAATTACCACGGATTAATTGGGATAAAACAGAGTTATTTTTGATAAACTCATTTTAAACAATTTTAATAATTCCCTTGATGTCCCCAATGGTCATAATTTTTGGTATGTTTATAAATATGGTTGAATTAGCAAAAAATCCTCTGAATATTTTGAGAGCTTATTTTTCCAATACACATATGTTGGCCTTACAAGGCTTAGTATCCTATTTTGATGCTAACAAACAAGTAGAACTTAACATGCTGTGTTAAGTGATGTATTTTCACGACTCAAGGATAGAGCATTAAAGAATTCATGAAAGCTTGTACTTCAAAGAAGGAATTCAAAATGAAGTTAAAAGCATGGATTCAAAAATGGATTCAAGGATTAAAACTTGAAGATCATGAGAGCATTGATATTAAAGAAAAAGCTTCAAGAATGAAAGCCCAAGTGATCAACATGGAAAGCTCAAAGAAAGATGAAGCAAGCATAAAGACTTCAAGGAATTCAAGCATTGAAAATTTGAAAGAGTCTAGTAAATTTCATGTACATACTTTAAAGAATTTCAATATGGATGCATGAAGCTCTTAGGTTAATTTCTTGGACCTAGATACCTTTGAAAAAAATATTAGAATCATTTTTGGAATGAGAAGCACCAAAAAGAGGATTTCTCAAATGCTGGTAATTTTTCAACATCCGCATTGATGAATATTTTTCTCCCCCAAAACATATTTATTTTAAATTGTGTTCAACATGAACGTTTTAGGATTTTCTCTTAGCTTTCATTTGACACCAAGAACATCAAATTTGGAGTTAAACAATATGATCAAACGACTGAAGGGTACTTGAAGCTGACAGCCTAATAGACAACTGTCAATAACTGGACATCCGATTGCCAGTACACTTTGAGGCGTTTGTTCGTGTTTGGACAACCGACTGCCACCTTATTGTCCCTTTGGTTTAACTAGATAGATGATTGCCAAAAATGGACAGTCATCTGTCACGCGGCTGTTTTGAATTTTTTTATAACGGTCAAATTTTTAAATGAGGTTGCTTGCGGCTCAAAATTTGTGAAAACTTGGGGAATACTCTATGTCACTTGGGGATCAATTTACATACGTTTTAAAGTCTATAAATAAGCCTCAAAGATCATTGAATCAAATCACCAAGAATTCAATTCAATAAAAAATTCAAAATCTCTCTAAATTGCTCTCAAATTCTCAAGGCTCTCTCTTGCTCTTAACTTACACGAATTCAACTGAGTTTTTGCTGATCTTCTTCCACCGGAATTGTGCTACAAATTTTAAATGTTTCAATCATTGAAAGAATTAATTGGTGATATACTTCATTGAGCTTCAAGTTATATTCCATATTCTTATTTACTTTGAAGCATGTTATAGTGCTGAATTGTTGTACTAATCAGCTCTTTGAGGAGCAAAATTTTTGTACACATATTGTGGTTGTATTTATTGTAGATTGAAGATTCCAAGGATTTTTTTGATCGTTGGCTAAGCAAGGGGATATTTCTTAGAAAGACAGACTCTAGCCTAGTTAAGGAGTGACCGGACAAGGGGATATTGTTTGGAGAAGGCGGGCTCTAGCCTTACCCAAGGAGTGTTGTAAAGGTTTGTTTCGCCCGTTAAGGGAATAGGTTTAGTGAATCCTTTGGTGGTTTACCAAAGGGGAGGACGTGGGCTGGGTATAAGCCAAACCTCGTAAAAATCTCCGTCTCACTCTTTCTTTCCCCACTCTTTAGTTTTAGTACATATTTAAATTGCGTGGATGGTTTAAATTGAAAATCATATATACTACGTATATTTGGGAATCAAGTAAACTTAAAGTTTAATTTTGATTTGGTTGCGGAAACTGAAAGTATGAGAGTACGTTACTTAGTTATACATCTCAAAGATAAATTAACTGAGAGTTTATTTGGGATTTGAATATTAGGAAGAGTGTGAATATTGTGTTGGATTTTATATTACACATCATATTAAGTAAATCAATTAATACAAGGCTTCACATCAGCAAACACAAATTATCATTCACTATAGGGTTTAATTCAAAGTTATATCCAGGGCTAACAACATAAGCCATATTTTGATTGAATGATTTAAAGTTTTACATTGAGTGGATAGTGTTTATATTCCAAAAGGTGCTGAATCTTCCATCAATCTAAATAGTGCTGCAGTGAACTTATGTTTGGCAAATCAATTGGTTGTTTGGTTTGGAGATTGTGCTTAATTGATTGGTTGTTTAATTGTGTTGTTGACTGGATTAAAAGAACTAAGTTCTTGTGCGTTTGACATATTAAACAAAGAAGTTAGGAATTGGTTAAAAGAAATAAAAGAAGTTTAAGGATTCTTAAAAAGAATTAAAAGATATTTTTATAATTCAATTCACCCCACCTCTTGGGACTACACCTTATTTTTCAATTGGTATCAGAGAGGGGTTATAACAAATCCTAACAAGTAGTTATAAAAAGGTCCTAATTGCTAACTTAGGTGAAGCTCCCTTTGGGGAGAGACAATCTTTAACTAGGCCACCAATCTTATGTGGACACAACTATACATTTTGGAAAAAGAGAATGCAGATGTACCTTCAAACCATGGATTGGAAAGCTTGGGAGGTTGTCACGAATGGTGATCTAATTCCTACCACATTAGTAGATGGAAAACAAATACCTAAGGAAAAGAAAGACATGACTGAAAGAGATTATAAAATGTTGCAAATAAACTTTAGTGCTATGAATGCTTTATATTGTGCTTTAGATACCAATGAATTTAATAGAGTAATGACTTGCAAATCAGTTAAGGAAATATGGGATAAGCTAGAAGTAACATATGAAGGAACTATAGATGTTAGGGATAGGATTGATATGCTTACAAATGAATATGAAGCTTTTAAGATGAATTCAAATGAATCCATAACTAATATGTTTACTAGGTTCACTCACATAATCAATTCCCTATATGCACTAGGAAAAACCTACACTACTTATGAGATGATAAGGAAACTTTTTAGAGGGCTGCCACCTAAAGGGGAACCAAAAGCCACTGCTACAACGGAAGGAAGAAATATGAAAACCACTTCCTTAGATGAGCTTATTGGTTCTTTACTCACATATGAAATGACAATGAATGAAAAGAGTGGAAAAACCAAAGCCCAAGATTCAATAGCCTTTAAGGCCTTAAAAGAAAACTCAAGTAGTGAAATGGATGAAGATGAAGAAGCCTTCATATCTAAAAAGCTAGCGAGGGTACAAAGAGTGAGAAACAAATTTAAAAGAAGAAACCAAGACTCCGAATCAGATGAAAAAGGAGAAGAAATTAGCAAAAAAAAATCTAGAAGTAAACCTCCTATATGCTATAATTGCAACAAAGCTGGACATTTAAAACCAGAATGTCCACTACTACTTAAGAAAGAGTCTAAGAAGAAAAAGAAAAAGGCCATGAATGCCACTACTTGGGACATGATGAGTACAAGTAGTTCAGAAAATGAATCAAGTGACCAAGAGGATGCTTATACGTGCTTTATGGCTTGGGATGATGAGGAAAGCTCCTCATCTAAATCTTCAAATAATTCTTGTAGTGATGAATTCAATGATGAAAGCATGCCATCTTATGAAGAACTTCAAAATAACTTATTCAAGGTGCATAAGATGTTAATTAAAGTAACTAAACAAAATATTTCATTGAAAAACAAGAATGAAGGAATAATGAAAGAGTTAGAATCTCTTAGAACTGCTGAAAGAGAAAAGGATTCAAGAATCAAGAAAATAGAAAGTAAGAATGAAGTTATGACAAAGGAGTTAGAATCCAAAAATATTGCTGAAAAAGAAAAAGATTTAAAAATCAAAGTATTAGAAAGTAAGAATGAAAAAATGATGGAAGACCTTTGATCCCTATCCTCTACGGTATATGAGAAATATATATATATATATATATATATATATATATATATATATATTTCTGAATTAGAAGATAAAATAAAAAAATTATCTCTAGAGTTAGAGAAATCTCGAAAGAAGGTTGATAACAAGAAAGAGATAGAGTTAAATGATTTCAAAAATCAGATTAAAGATAAAGAAAAGATCATTTATAACTTTACAAAAGGAAAAACAAAGTTTGACAAAATGATAGGCTCAGAAAGGATGACTTTAATAAAGAAGGCATTGGATTTAATGGGGTTGAAAATACAAAGAAACAGAATCTTTACATGGGATATTTTTCAAAAGCATCCAAAGACTATGCTGCCACCTCTAGTAATGCCTACACTAATACAATATGCTATCAATGTAAGAAAAAGGGGCATATCAAGTTTGAATATTCATTCAAGAGAAAGGATGTAAAAACTAAACAAGTATGGAAAGTAAAAAAAAACATCCTTTATCAAACCAACCAAACCTAAGAAAGTATGGGTACCAAGATGAAAGACTAGTTCATAAATGAAAAACTCCATGGGTTAAGTCATTCCCCTTTAAAAATTGAGAAAGTAACAACAAATGAGTTTAAGAGCTTATTATAACAAATTCAAAAATGGCATTGTTCGCAAAATCATAGGATGATTTTTTTTACAAAGCTTAACTTAAGAAAATATTAAAAAAAATATCAAATTGAGCTTATTACATAAGTACTTCAAGTTGATTCAAGTATGATTTTTCATTTTTTAGCTCACTAGGCAAAGAGACTTAGAGACCTTAGTTTTCAATCTTGGAACTTATTTTTCAAAGAAGAACAACTTGAGATTTTAAGTCTAAATAAACAAAGAAGAGAGAAATAAATAAAAATGAGGAACAACTGGTTGACAGACGACTGCCTGTAGTGGATAGTCAACTGACAAATTAAAGGACCTTAATTAAGTAAACAGAAGCATGATAGACGACTGTGTAGGTTTTGTCAGTCATCTATAACCCTTCTGTTCATTTTTAAAAACATGGTTGTTTAGTGAAAAACGACTGCCCTCTGTTGACAGGCAACTGCATAAATTTTTTTAAAAAATATTTGAGAATGAAATGCTATATGCTACGTGCTTACATGCCTATATGATATGCTATATGCTACATGCTTACATGCCTATATGATATGCTATATGCTACATGTGTATAACTTGACTTGACTTGACTCATATTGATAATTTATGATTCACTATTTGAGCATAAGATTATTGAGCAAAGCATAAATTTTGACATGAGATTAATTCTTGACCATGCATGCTAATAATGAATCAAGTGGACAAATTTGTCTTGTGCTGTTCTTTATATATATGAGCTATGAAAGATATAATAAGTTATAGTTGTATCCATGAGTTATGCATAATGTGATAATGACCTTGATATCCATAAACTATGCATGATGTGATAGTAGCTTTGGTATCTATGAATATTTTTGGTATCACATTTTAAAATTTTAAATTGGTATCACAATCTAAAAGATCAATTGATTTTTTTTAAGCATGACAAAAATAATTATATCTATGAGCATGGTATGACATTGATGATATGGGTATAATATTGATATTTAATACATAATGTGAATCAATATTTTGAAATATAGGATGATGAAAGAAAAATTGATAACAAAACTAAATGTATTGAATTCAGGGGGAGTGTTATGACTTATTGCTTATATTATGACTGTTTCCTTATTAATCAATTCATAGAGTTTTCAATTGTTATCATGAATTAAATTTTCAATTGGTATCATGAATTTTAAATAGATATCATGAATTTAATTTTAAATCGGTATCATAAAATCAACAATTGAAATCTTGAATGTTGTTTAAAGGAAAAAGCTGTTAGTAATAAAGTTACAACTCATATAGTTGAATGTTATAACACACTACACATGCTATATTGAAAAGTAATAAATTGAGTGTGTTCATATGTTTGATACGCATGTTTGACGATATGCTTAGAATGTGATTTTACTTGAACTTAATTATTTATTATTTTTTTTTTCTTTTTGATCGATGTCAAAATAGGGAGAAATGTTAAGCAAAAATTGAGCATGGTATTGCAAAAACTGAGCATGAACATAATATATATTAAAAGGAGGAGAAGTACTTGATATTGATTGATAAACTTGAACTTGAATGAAGTGATGAACATGATTGTAAAAGAGTTTTTGAAATTGATATTGATCTTGCAAATATTGTTAAGATGATACTTATTGAAAGGGGGAGTCTTTTTAAGGCTCACTCCAATTTTTGCTTCTTATTTGTCATCATAAAAAATGGAGAGATTGTTGGCCTTACAAGGGTTAATATCCTATTTTGATGCTAACAAACAAGTAGAACTTAACATGCTGTGTTAAGTGATATATTTTTAGAACTCAAGGATAGAGCGTTAAAGAATTCATGAAAGCTTGTACTTCAAAGAAGGAATTTAATATGAAGCTAAAAGCATGGATTCAAGGATTAAAACTTGAAGATCATGAGAGCATTGATATTAAAGAAAAATTTTCAAGAATGAAAGCCGGCCTAAGTGATCAACATGGAAAGCTCAAAGAAAGATGAAGCAAGCATAAAGACCTCAAGGAATTCAAGGATTGAAAATTTGAAAGAGTCTAGGAAATTTCATGTAAGTACTTCAAAGAATTTCAATATGGATGCATGAAACTCTTATGTTAATTTCTTGGACGTAGATACCTTTGAACATATTTGGAAAATATTTTTATAAGGTCAAATATTGTTTCAAAAAGATTAGAATCATTTTGGAATGAAAAACACCAAAAAGAGGATTTCTCAAATACTGTCAATTTTTCTACATACGCATTGATGAACATTTTTCTCCATCAAAAAATCTTTATTTTAAAATGTGTTCAACATAGAAGTTTTAGGATTTTCTCTTATATTTCATTTGACACCAAGAACATCAAAGTTGAAGTTACAAGAAAAAGGTTATGATCAAACGACTGAAAGGTGCTCGAAGTTGATAGCCTAACAGACAACTGTCAAAAATTGGACAGCCGACTGCCAGTACACTTTGAGGTGTCTATTCGTGTTTGGATAGTCGAATGGCACCTTACTATCCCTTTGGTTTAACTAGACAGACGACTACCAAAAATGGACAGTCATTTGTCACGCGGTTGTTTTGAATTTTTTCATAACGGTCAAATTTTTAAATGAGGTTGCTTGGGGCTCAAAATTTGTGAAAACTTGGGGAATACCCCAAGTCACTTGGGGATAAAGTTACATAATTTTTAAAGTCTATAAAAAAACTCAAAGATCATTGAATCAAAGCACCAAGAATTCAATTCAGCAAAAAATTCAAAATCTCTCTCTTGCTCTCAACTTGTACGAATTCAATTGAGTTTTTGCTGATCTTCTTCCACCGGAATTGTGCTACAAATTTTAAATCTTTCAATCATTGAAAGAATTAATCGGTGATAAACTTCATTGAACTTCAAGTTATATTCCATATTGTTATTTACTTTGAAGTATGTTATAGTGCTGAATTGTTGTACTAATCAGCTCTTTGAGGAGAAAAATTTTTGTACACATATTGTGGTTGTATTTCTTGTAATTTTACGATTCCAAGGATTGTTTTGATAGTTGGCTAAGTAAGGGGATATTTCTTAGAGAGGCGGGCTCTAGTCTAGTTAAGGAGTGACAGGACGAGGGGATATTGTTTGGAGAAGGCGGGCTCTAGCCTTACCTAAGGAGTGTTGTAAAGGTTTGTTCCATTCGTTAAAGGAACATGTTTAGTGAATCCTTTGGTGGTTTGCCAAAGGCGAGGACGTAGGCTGGGTATAAGCCGAACCTCGTAAAAATCTCCGTCTCACCCTTTCTTTTCCTACTCTTTATTTTTAGTACATATTTAAATTGCGTGGATGGTTTAAATTGAAAATCATATATACTACGTATATTTGGGAATCAAGTAAACTTAAAGTTTAATTTTGATTTGGGTTGCAGAAACCGAAAGGGAGTACATTGGTTAAACCATTTTTTGCAGAAACCATACGGGAGTACATTACTTGGTTAAACATCTCAAAGATAAATTAACTGAGAGTTTATTTGAATTTTGAATATTAGGAAGAGTGTGAATATTGTGTTGGATTTTATATTACACATCATTTTAAGTAAATCAATTAATACAATGCTTGACATCAGCAAACACAAATTATCATTCACTACAGGGTTTAATTCGAAGTTATATCTAGGGCTGACAACGTAAGTCATATTGTGATTGAATGATTTAAAGTTTTATATTGAGTGGATTGTGTTTATATTCCAAAATGTGCTGAATCTTCCATCAATCTATATAGTGCTATAGTGAACTTATATTTGGCAAATAAATTGGCTGTTTGGTTTGGAGATTGTGCTTAATTGATTGGTTGTTTAATTGTGTTGTTGATTGGGTTAAAAGAACTAAGTTCTTGTGTATTTGACAAATTAAAGAAAGAAGTCAGGAATTGGTTAAAAGAAATAAAAGAAGTTTAAGGATTCTTAAAAAGAATTAAAAGAAATTTTTATAATTCTATTCACCCCCCCTCTTGGGACTACACCTTATTTTTCAACATCTTATACACTCACCCATTGTTATTCCTTTGCTAAATCAAATTTGGTGAGAGTGTCCTTGAGTGATTCCACATTGTTCTCACTTGCTCAAACTCTCATTAGTTTAATTACTTGTTGATTTTTTGATTGAGAGTTTTGGCCAAAGTTTTTCCCCCCGGTTTAATTAATAAACTCATTGAGTGGGGAAAACTTTTAACTAGTGAGTCTTTGCACCATTATTGCAAGACTCATTAAGCTTGTCTTGCATTGTGTTATTACAAAAATCACTTGACAAGCTTATTCTCGAATATCGCTTGTGCTAGAATTTTAAGAAAATCATTTTAGTGATAGTTTGATTAAACTATTTGGATATCTTTGAAGCCCTACTTGTGATTGAGATATTTTGATATACTATTTCAAAGATTGTTTGAAAATGCACTCTTGCACTTGATTGGCTATTGACATAAGATTGAGTGTTAGCACACATATTACACTGAGCTTATAGTTCTTATCATATTGAAGTGCGTTGATTATTACATGTGCTTATCAATACATAATTGCTTGTAATAGAAGCAATTTTAATTGTACAAAAAAATTGTATTTCATTGTTGTATTCCAGATGTGGCCTGAGGGAGTTTGATCTAGCCCGTAAGGATCGGGTTGGGGTTAGCCCTGTGAATTTGACCTAGGGCCTTTTCCGCCCTACAAGGAGAGTTTGTAAAGGTTGAGGTTAGCCCTAGAAATTTGACCTAGTTGTAATCGGTGTTGTTCCACCCTTTAAGTGAGCAATAGTGATAATCCTTGGGCTTCTGAGCTGAGGCGGGGACGTAGACATAGTTGGTTGAACCTTGATAACATATCGTGTGTGCTCTTTACATTTTTGCAATTTATTTACTGAACGTGTACGTTATATTAGGAATGTTACACGTGATTTAATTTCCACATCTTACATTTGTCTGCGCATTTAGGTTTATGAGTATATAGACAGACCCCAGGTTGAGTATTATTGCTGCTGATTTAGATATACGAAGGAATAAATTTTAAATACCTAATTGACCCCCTATTGGGAATACACCAATTCCAACATATATTAATTAAGTTTTTAACTTTGGAAAAATAGCCTCACATAATGTTTCCCTTTGCTTAAGAGGCGCTATTGATTTGGTTAACAAAGACAATCATTATGGACCTTTAAGTGTTCTACAAGAAGTTTTTTGCTTATTTTAGCTTGGACACAAAGGCCTTATATTTTATTTTATATTTGGTGGCTTTGAAGTTGAATCATGAGGCATATGTTAACTTATCTCCCTTGTGAGTGATAAAAATTAGCTCTATTAGTCCATTATTTTCTTCCATTAAGGATGCATCCAAATCTAGTTATCACTTTTTTATCATCACTGCTTGTTTAGAGACAATATGCCTTAATTCTAAGGTAAATCTGCCATTGTCTGTGCATTTATAGTCTTTAGGGTTTGTCCATTAGGATCTTTATGGTGTAAGCTTAGAAGTAGGGTTTGAGCATCCAAGTTAGGACAATTAGTGTGTAACTCATCTTTTTTACCTTGGAACTATGCTCCTTGGGTTCATTTAGGGCTTGACTTGTGTAGTACACTAGCTGCTTCTTCTTCTTCTTCTTCTTCTTCTTCTTCTTCTTCTTCTTCTTCTCCAATAACTAGTTCACATACCTATATAAAACTAATTGGTAAAGGTACAACTCATCCTCTATGTCTAACATTGTCAGAAGTGGTGGTGATGCTAGCTAATTTTTTTAAATCTTTGGAGAACCTTTGACATTCTAGGGTCCACTAAAAGTTTGCCATGTTCCTTATAATGGCAACGAAGGGCAAATATCTCTCAACCAACCAAGAAATGAAATTGATCAAGGTTGCAATCCTTCCTTTGAGCCTATAGGCATTCAATACAAACTTTGGCGGTTCCATCACCTTTGTTGAATTCATCTTTATCCTAGGGGTGCCCAAGCCACAGATTTATTATTTTTGAGCATTAAGTTTTATTTTATACAATTTAGATATTAATTATGTATGATACTCGCTAATTATATTAATATTGTGATTGTTAGGAAACATTAGTGTTAATGTTTAGGAACTTAGGTGTGGAATAGTTTAACATCTTTTAAGAGAAAAAACACCTAATAATTAATGGTACTTAAATAGTAACATTTCGCTTTTATTAGTTTCTTAATATTTTTACCCTAAGATAATGTGGGAATAAACTAATTAATTGCTCAAGTATCTAAATTTAAAGATTTAAAAAAAAATTAATGATTTTTGAGACATACAAGGTAGAAACTTTAAGGAACACATTAAAATAAAATATTCATAGACAAGTTGAAGTTAACTTGTACCTAATTGAATACGAAATAAAAGATTTAGGGTTTGTTGAAAAATATTAAAAATTTTTAAGTTTTAAAATATAGGGGTTAGATTTTTTTTTTTTTTTAATAAAGAAAAAAGTCATAGGATATACATTGGGAAGGGGGAGTATCATGCTCCTTAAATATATATGAGTGTGTGTGTTTGTGTGTCTGTTGCATTCAAGATAAAAAGGAGGAGGAGAAGAAAAAGAAAAGAGAAAAGAAAATCCCTTTTCCTTGGACGCGATATTGGAGGTGATTTTGGATAGCTTTAGGACAGTCCGAATAAAAAACATATATTCCATTCAGATCCTTGGATCATGTACCACATGCGCTAGGCTTTATTTTTTTTTCCCTTTTTTCCACGAAACCCTCACATTTAAGATTTAGGGTTTCTATACAAGTTCATGTATTTAGGTCATATTTTTAAAATTTATGATGCTTATTATGAAAATATCATTTTGGGAATATATTTCTTGGAAATGATTATTTAGAATGGTGTTTTGATCATATAATAGTTTGAAATTTCAATGTAGTGGAAAACTTGGTTTTTTGTGTGATTAAATTTTAAAATAATTATCATTAATTATAGAAATGATATTTATTTGATTTATGCATTAATTGAATCCATGGTGTATGCATGATTGTTTAAAATATATTTATATCATATAGAGATTGTTGGTAGAAAAGAATTCATATAGCCGGCCCTATTTAGTGGGACTAAGGTTTGGTTTTGTTGTTGTTGTTGTGGAGATTGTTGGTACAAGTGCACATTGGCTGTGTGGACAAATCCCTAAGAAAGTATTATCACATATATAATAGATTGTATATGTGTATGTGCATGCATATTGGTGTACATGTTAGTAGGTCCATGCATATTTGTGTATATGTTGGTACGTGTTGGAACATTAGAGCACGTGCATGTGCACACCTATGTATATAATTAAATTATAGAAGACATACGTCTTTGGAAATTCTAAGTTGGGAATGATTTTGCCACCTAGTGCATGAGGACTTACTAGGTACTGATTGCGGTGAGAGTGGTCTTGATACACCCTAAAAATATCCTTATTGAAAGGAGGAACAATTTCGATCCTTCCATTAAATGACCTTTTATACCTAACGGGAAGAGTGGATCACCCACTTTTATGAGAGGGGCGGTTACAAAAGCATATTTCAAAATCCCCAAATTAATGTCCATAAAGTCTAAGACACTCCCGCAAGCGCAATAATGTGCTCATAAATGCTGGATCACTAAAGGGTCAACCTCCACCACTATAAAAGGGAGACGTGGGGAAGAGGTAAGACATCTCATTCATATCCATTCATTTACTGCTGCAATAAACCTCTCGACAAAGTCTCTTACTTAGGAATTAGAGTGACCCCCCTTGGAGTACACCCTGGGTCCTCCAAGCCATTCATACTTTCTATCTTTCAGGTGGTTGCAATTGAGGAACATCTCCAAAGATCGTTCAATTTTATTTAGCAACAGTTGGCGCCATCTATGGAAAACTCTTAAGAGGTTTTATATTTCGAGCTTTGAAACATGACCACGTCAAATAAATCAAAGTTAGAGCCTACCATGGGTGACTAATCATCGCAATTCATACACTCCACACTAGGTGACAATGTTGGCACGACATGAGGTGAGTTCCTTGCTTTCTAGAAAATGATGGAGGACATGTTCAGTATGATCCGACAGAAAAAAAAGGGTTCATACGGAACTTGTTCCCCACCCTAACCAAGTAGATCCTAAGTCACGTTGGAAGGTTGTAGTCCCACTAGAGATCAATGAAAAGGCTAATCCTGCAAAGAAGGTGGAGGATGCGAATAGTGTGGGAATCATTGAACAACGATCGAATGAACTGAAAGATAGATTAAAAAGAATCGATCAGTTGGAAAAAATGATGAAGGAGGCTTGCAACAACCCATCCTTCAGGAAGTCCTCATTGAAATCTTTAGACCCGCCCTTTACTAGAGAGGTAATGAACGTTCCCCTACCTAGTAAGTTTAAAATGTCTAGTTTGGAGGGGTACAAAGGCTGGTCCGAACCTATCGACCATCTGGACACCTTTAAAGTGCTGATACAACTACAAGGTGCACTAGATGCAATCATGTACCGAGAATTTGTAGCCACTCTAAAAGGGAATGCTAAGGCATGCTATCAGACCCTGAAGTCTGGCTCTATCGGTTCCCTTTCTGAAATGGAGTAGCAGTTCAAAGGACACTTTATCAGCAGTCGAAGGATAGCAAAAACTTCAGCTCATCAGATGAGCTTTGTTCAAGGATAAAGAGAAACATTAAAGAAGTTCATGCACTATTTCGTTAGTGCAACCCTGGAGATTTGAAACCTGGATCATGAGGTAGCAGTAGTGGGCCTGACAACGACTCTCTAGCCATGGGATTTCTTGAACTCACTAGGGAAGAAACCCTCGACCAATATAGGAGACCAGATGGTAAGAGCTTAGAAGTATATCAACTTGGAGGAGGTGATGGACACAAGGAGAAGCCGAACCAACCTGAAAAGGAAAGGTTTGAAAGATGTGGAGGAAACCGCTAGAGTAGGGAAGAAATGAGAGAATAGCAAACCGTTGAGTAGTTCAAGGGTAGGACCTGTCGCTAAGTTTTAGTCCTACATTCCCCTAAATATCTCTTGAGCAAATGCCCTAATGAACATCAAAGAAAGAGGATATGTTTCATGGATGAAGCCTATGCATGCACCATCACATAAACGAACACATCCAAATTCTGCTAGTTCCACAAGGATCATGGGCATGATATGGAAGAATGCATCCACTTGAAGAATGAAATTAAAGCACTGATATGGAGGGGATATCTATTAAGGTTTGTGAAAAGAGGTGATCGCTAAGAAGAAGCTCGTGAACATAAGAAGCTAGAGGAGGAGCGAAAGGGAGAACATATTGTAGGGGAGATCATTGTGATCTTTGGGGGACAGCTAGTAGAGAAGATAGCGAAGGTGCTCGAAAAAGGTACCCAAAATAGGTGCTCTTGATGGAAGGACAGGAGTAGAATCCTAAAAAACAGATGTAGGATGATACTATTACCTTCATCAAAGAAGATGAAGAAAAGGGTGCAACAGCCTCATAATAATGCCTTGGTATTATTGTTGCTCATTACCAATTACCGAGCAAGGAGGGTGCTGGTGGATAACGGCAGCTTTGCCGACATAATCTTTTGGTCAGTACTACAAGAGATAAAGGTTTGAAGGGAGCGGTTGAAGCTAATCTCCACACCCTTGGTGGGATTCGAGGGAAATGTAGTCCATCTAATACTCCATTTTGGCAATGGGGACACCTTCATAGCAGATTACCCTCATGACAGATTTCCTAGTGGTTAGCTGCCCTTTGGTTTAAAACATAATATTGGGCTGCCCAACACTTAATGCAACCCGGGCAGTTACCTCCACCTATCGCTTGAAGGTAAAATTCCTTACCCCGAATAGGGTCAAAGTAGTGAAAGGATATCAGAAGGTGGCACGAAACTATAATATGATGATGTTGAAGGGATGATAGACCCTCGCAATTAAAGATCTAGATGTAAGAGGGGAATACCTGCATATCAACACGCTAGATGAGGATCTGATTAGTATTCTGATTAGGAACGACCAGGATAGGTGCGTTGAAATTGGGAGCCAGTTAACAGAGTCATTGAAAGAGGAGCAGGTGCGATTATTGGGTGAATATGCTAACATCTCCACCTTGTTAGCCGATGACATGCTAGGAATCGACCTTGTAGTCATTGAGCATAGATTATAAGTGGATCTGAACCATCGTTCTATGAAGTAGAAGAAGAGAAAGTCTCGCCTTAGAACGAGCCAAGGTAATTGACAAAAAGGTAAGCAAACTTTTAAAAGCTAACTTTATCAGGGAAGTCAATTATCTAGAGTGGCTCAGCAATGTAGTTCTAGTGAAAAAATTCAAACAGAAAATGGTGGACTTGCATCGATTTTACGGACTTGAACAAGGCATGTCCTAAAGACAATTTTCCTTTTTTAAGGATTGACCAGCTAGTGGACTCCACATATGGAGATGAGCTCTTGAGCTTCATAGATGCATACTTAGGTTATAATCAAATTTGTATGTATCCCTAGGATGAAAAGAAGACTTCGTTTATCACCGAAAGAGGGCTCTATTGTTATAGAGTGATGCCTTTTGGATTAAAAAATGTAGGAGTGACTTACTAGACGTTGGTGAACAAAATGTTCGAAGATTTATTGGGGAACACTATAAAGGCTTATGTAGATGACATGATGGTGAAGAGTCTAAGGGCAGAGGAGCAGTGCAGGGATTTGAGTGGAGCATTTGAGCCGCTACGCAGGTATAAAATGAGACTAAATTCAGCTAATTGCATATTTGGTGTGTCTGTAGGAAAAGTTTTAGGGTTTATGGTGACCTACAGGGGATAGAAGCAAACCCTAATAAAATGCAAGTGTTGATAGAGATGAGGGCTCCTTAGACAAAAAAGGAAGTCCAAGTGTTAAATGGGAGGATCGCCTTCTTGAGTAGACTTGTCTCCTGGATGGAAGATAAGTGCCTGTCGTTATTTAAAGCATTACGAAAGGGGGGAGGAATCAAATGGGAAGAAGAGCAAGGTAAGGCTTTTGAACAGCTCAAGCAGTACCTTAATTCTCCACCCCTTTTGACGAATGCAAGAACTAGAGAAGACCTTTACTTGTACTTGGCTTCTACTCAACCTGCGATAAGTGCAGTCCTGGTCTAAGAGGAAGGCAAGCAGCATAAGCCCATATACTATGCAAACAAAGTATTGCACGGAGCAAAGATCAACTATACGACAGTGGAGAAAGCTACCTTCACAATCACCTGTGCAACTAGAAGGTTAAGACCCTATTTTCAAGTGCACAAGGTGATCGTGCCAACTAGCATACCACTAAGGCAAATCCTTTAGCAGCTGGAGACCTCAAACATGATGGTAAGATGGTCGGTTGAGTTGGGAGAATTTGACATCCACTACAAGCCAAAATTGGTAATTAAAGCCGAGGTTTTCGCTAATTTTGTGTGGAGCAGGTGCATGAAGATTTAGAGGAGCTGTAAGTTTGGGTGTTGCATGTGGACAGGTAATCAAATAGGGAAAGAGGAGGAGCATGCTTAATCCTTACAGCCCCAGATGGTTCCCAATAGTATATGTTACAGTTAGAGTTTACAATGACCAATAATGATGCCAAGTATGAAGCCTTAATGGCAGGACTGCGACTCTCAATATCCCTTGGAGTAGAAAAGCTTCAAGTGTCGAGCGATTCCTAGGTAGTGGTTGAGCAGGTGAAGGGCGAATTTGAAGTCAGAAACCAAAATATGAAGGATATTTGGAAAATGCACATGAGTACATCCAAGCATTCTCTCAATTTACAATTGAGCACATCCCTCGAGTAGAAAATTTGAAAGCTAATGCATTGGCAAAGTTGGATTCATTTTCAAAACCAAATTAGCAGAATGATGTTTACCTGGAGTGAATAGAGAAGCTAATTTATGAGGAGACCAAAGGCAATGTAGCGGTAATAGAAGAAGATAAATAATACTGGAGGATTGTCTTGATACAATACCTTTGGGATGGGTCTTTACTAGAGGACATGAAGCAGTCTTTGAAGATAAGGAGGATGACAACTAGGTACACACTTATAGTCAAAGAACTGTATGAGCAATCCTTAACATTGCCATATTTACGGTGCTTGGGTAGTAAGGAGGGGGAATATATATATATATATATATATTGAGGGAGATTCATGAAGGGATATGCAGGAACCATCTGGCCAGTAGAGCCTTGGCCCACGAAGCTCTGCGACAAGGGTACTATTGGCCCACTATGAGAAAAGACACGATAGATGAAGCGATGTGACAAGTACCAAAACTGTGCCAACATACCACACTTGCTAGCTAGCACGTTATCCCCCTTAACTAGTCTGTGCCCCTTTGCTCAATGGGGACTAGACATTCTAGGGTCATTATCACAAGCAGTTGGGCAGCAAAAGTTCTTGTTTGTTGCCATTGACTACTTCAAAAGATGGGTGGAAGTTGAAGCTCTATCCCATATAATAGAGTGCAACATCACCAAGTTTGTATGGGCTTCAGTGATATGCGAATTTGGAGTACCATAGGCCATAATGATGGACCACAGAAGGTAGTTTGACAATAGTCATTTCAAAGCTTTTTGCACTGACCTTGGCATAAAGCTACTTTTTGCATTGTGGAACATTTGCAAAGCAACAAAAAGGTAGAAAACATGAACAAAATGATTCTGCACAGCATAAAGACACGTCTAGAGTCAGTGCATGGTAGGTAGGTAGAGGAGCTCCCATAAATCATATGGGCATACCATACAACCCGGCAAGCAGCTACGAGAGAAACTTGTTTCCTGCTCACCTTCATAGTAGAAGTGGTAATCCCTATAGAGATAGGATTCACTTCTTAGTGAAGAAGGCATTTCAATGAAGAGGGGAACAATGAGGATTTGAGAGCAGAATTATATTTTCTGGAAGAGAAGTAGGTTCAAGCTCAGATCAAAGTTGTGGCTTATCAGAAGAGGGTGGATAGATATTACAACGCATGTGTTAGAGCATGAACTTTCAAAGTAGGAGATTTGGTCTTAAGAAAAGTATGAAACAATCCTGCAGAACCTGTGCCGAGTAAGTTGAAGCCCAACTGGGAGGGGCCATATCATATAGCAATAAAAATCAAATAAGGGGCATTCACATTGAAAGATTTAGAGGGGAAGGGGATTAGGAACACATGAAATTTAGATTTGAAGTAAAACACCTCCTTCTTTATAGAATGCTTCCTCATTTGATGGCAGCTTTGAAATAAAGTCACTGAGGGTTGGTAGCCTTTGCGAATGAGAAGAGTTGCAAAGCATACCATCGTGAGGTATGAGTTGGGGGTGGGGAAGGAGACAAGTTGTAGAATCGCAGCACATTAGAGGAAAAAGGATGGAAGGGCTGTTGTGATTCCAAAAATAATAATTAAATAATAATAATTAGTAATTAAATAAGATAATATAATATAATAATATATTAATATAATATAATATAATATAATAATATAATAATGTTATATATATTTGATTATATATATATATATATATAATCAATCCTTTGTGAATTAGGAAGGATTCAATTTAATTGAAACCCAGAAAAAGAGACCCCCCACAGTTTTTTTTTCTTTTCTTCTCTCTCTCTCTCTCTCTTTAAGATTTTTCTCCATCCGTAAGCCAAATTGAAAAACGAACACCACCACGGGGTCCTTCTTCGATCTTCGTCATTTTAATCGGAGTAGATTCATGGTTTGGGGATCTTAGGCAGCACTCCAAAGTTAAGGTGAGAAAAATGAATTTTGTCTGTCGTTTTAGAATTTAACCGATTAATGGGAGCATGTGAGCCTAGGGATGTTAGGATAGTAATTATTATGGTATTTAGCCGATTAAACTAAAATATATGATTACAAGATATTGTGCTCCAAATTCCACATGCGTCAGTTTAGGACTTTTGCGGGCACATTCTTAGTAAACAGGTAAGGGGAATAAATTATGTCAGGTATTTTCTAAAATTTAACCAATTAATTATAATATGTGGTTACAGAAATTGATATATATGTTTTCTAGGTATTTGGATATATGGAAATTGGATTTTGGATTATTATTGTTGTCGCGACGTCCCGGGAGCGCGTGTGCCCCGGGCGGCGGAATTAAGAATCAAATTTTATTTTTAAGGAAAAACATGGAATATCGGAGTCGCCACTAACCTTTAGTGCGGTTAGAACACATGATTACTACCCCGTTAGGGGTAGAATCGGTCTACAATACCAGAGTTGGGGTCGGGAGTTCGGTTACGCGAGGGGAAGGTATGAGCACCCCCTACGCGCCCGTTCTTAAGAACGGTACCTAATTAATTTAAAATTATCCCTAAGTTAATCTAATAAATCTTTACATTACTCCTTTTTATGAATTTATAAATACATAGGAAAATAAATAAATATATACATATATTCCCTCAGAGCTTAGGGTACGTGATGCCCAAAGGCTAATACCCCTTGCAATTAAATCATAGGGATTTAAAAATCAAGAAAATATTTTATCAAAATATATACCATAGTACGTATAAGATTGAATAAAGAAAATACTAAAAATAGTGATAATATTATTAATAATGATAAGAATGATAACGTTAATAAATAATACTAATACTAATAACAATACTAATATTAATAGTAGTAATAGATATGATAATAATAATAATAATAATAATAAATGACAATAATGGTAACAATAATAATATTAACAGTAACAATACTAAACATCATTAACTAACAATATACATATTTTAATAATATGATATTTATCCTAATATTAACATGCGGTCAAAGATATGCACAAGACATACATATGCTAACAATTAATTAAGGAAAACAAATCGAATTTAAAATATGTAAACTACTAAAACGGGCAAGAAAATAATTGAATTTATGGAAACAAGTTAATTCTAAAATTAATAATTACCTATTTAATATGGCAACCAAAATTAACACGCAACCTTAACTATACAAATATTAAATACAAAGAGAGTACAATAATGACCAAAAAAACCCTAAGTACATAATTTATGTGGAAGCAATTTCAACCCTAAAAGTACATCAAGATACAATAAATCAAAATACGAGAATACAATATTAAGAATATATAGTAGTAAGGCAGCAATTTTAAATGTACCCTAATATACAATAAGAAGAATAGGTAAAAGTAACATAAATATGCACCTAAACATATGAGGTGATCACAATAATAAGATGTAAACTATACAATTAAATGATAATATAAATATGCCGATAAATAATTAAGGCAATGACAATAATACCTATGCATGCAAATTAAATATACAATTAAAATATGCAATCAATAATAACATAAATATAAATATATAAGGTCATAATAATAATAATCACATAAATATGCAAAAATATATATAAAATAAATATGCAACATAATAATAATAATAATATGCAAAATAAATACACAATGATAATATGACAACAATATTAAAGTATACAATAATAATAACAAGAAAAATATATCACGGATATTAAATATCAAAACAAACAATGTAACAAACAACAATAGTATTAATATTATATATATATAATAAATACAGCAAAAAGCACACTTCAAATATTAAAATGAATTTCTACAATAAAATTTCTACACCTATATTTAACATTTAGAAATAAATAAATAAACAAATAAGCCTGAATAAGTATCATAAACTGAATATTTAATATTTACCATCAAGAGTTTAACCCTGCACAACTAAAAAAAATCTGTTAATCATTTAATCTCTACACATACAAAATAAAGGAGTAAACTTTAAATATTAAAACTGAAGCAAACCAAACCAATCTATAAAAAAAACAATGTGCAACACAGTAAACACAAAAGAAGTAAAACATGGATGAGTATAGGCAAGTGGGTGTGTGTGTATGCAGGAGTGTGTGCGTGCTTACCAGGGGCTTACCGTTGTGGGTGATGCTGGAGGTCGCCGGAGTTGCAGCGGGTGGAGACTGGTGGCTGTGGCCGTGGGGGAGCAGGCCTGAGTTGGCGTTGGTGCAGGGGGTCGCCGGACTTGAGGTGGACGAATGGGTTGGCCGGCGATCCTGGAGAGCGGCGATGGTGGCTCGCTTTGGCGATGGTTGTGGCTGCGGACTGTACCGCGGCTCGTCTTAGCACAAACTCTGGCGACGACGAGGATGATGCGACGGCTGCGATGGTGGAGAAGTGGCCGAAAAACGGACCAGCTGGTGCAGCGGCGGCGGGACTGGTTTCTGGATGTTGGTGATTGACAGCTGGGGGCGGTGGTTGTTTGGAGGGTCCTCCCGGTGGCTTCTGGCGACGGCGGTGGCGTGGATCAGGGGGCGACGGGGCTGCTGCTGCCACTGCGAAGGTTGACCGCGGGTGTTCTGGTAAGCTGGTATGGATGGGCGTCGCTGTGAGTGGCCGAGAGGAGCAACAGACTGCTGCTCGTCTTGCTGCGTGAGAGTGGCCGGAGCTAGGAAGCGAGAGTGGTATCACGACAGAGATGGAGAGTGAGGGTACACCGAGAGACTGGCTGCTGAGGAGGATGGTTGCTGGTGATTGCAGCGCTGGTGTAGTATGGAGACTATGGACGAAGAAGGAGAAGAAACAGAAGAGGAACCAAAGTTTTTTTTTTTTTTTTTTTTTCTGGCCTGCGCTCCGCCCCTTCTTATAAAAAAGAAAAATTTGAAAAACAAACCCTAAAAAAAAATTATTCCTTTTTCAGTTTTTGGTATTTTTCTTTTTTGGAAATAATATATACTACTATTATGGTTATAAGGAAATAATAATAATAATAATAATAATAATAATAATAATAATAATAAGTATAGCAAAATAATAATAATAGCAAAATAGTAATAACAAAAATACATAAATAAATAATAATAGTATAAAAAATAATAATGATAGCAAAATAATAATAATAGTAATAACAAATAAATAAATAAATAAAGAGATAATAATATAATAATAATAATAATGATAGTAAAATAATAATAATAAATACTAAAAATGTTAAAAATAATAAAAAAAAAAAATAATAGTAATAATAATAATAAGACTAATTAATAATAATAATAATAATAATATGGATAAATGAAATAATAATAATAATAATAATAATAATAATAATAATAATAATAATAATAATAATAATAAATATATTGGGCCAGGGTAAAAATGGGGTGTCTACAATTGTTATTATAAGTTGATTAAACCCTAAAGGAAGACTATTCACTTTATTTTTAGTGAAATGTATATATATATATTCTTCCAGACAGTTATTAAACTATGATTTAATAGTCAAATTGTGTGACATGAGTATATATTGATTTTTAGAAAAGTTCTATAAAAATTATGCAATTATGATATATGGCTGTGTGCCAAGATATGATGTACAAATGGCTGTGCCGAGATATGCTATGATATGATTTTATACATAATAAATTGAGAACATGTTTATACAACCATATTATATGAATTATACTATATGGTAGTGGAGTTCTGATGGATTGTTTCATTAATTTTTTGAGCATGGTACCGTAGCTATGATAATGATAGTCAGTGCAACCACACTATTAGGGGAAGGTGTTGGTATTGGAAGTCGATTGGGCCTGCGGAGAGATGTTGACCGCCCTTGGGTCCGAACTAGGTTGCGCTAGGCTAATCGTACTACAAACATGTATAGTTTGACTTAACCTGGTGGTAGGCCAGCCATTGCTAAGTCCCGCCTTCGGGCCGCATAACTTGATCATGTGGGGTTATTACATGATGATGTATGAACATCCATTCATAGGAAAATTCCTTATGTATATGTATATGTATGATGATTTAATTATTGCAGAGAATTATGTGTTTGATACGACGTGTTTTAAAAAGGAAATATGTGTTTTCATATATATATATATATATATATATATATAGGTGTGAGTTCAAGTTACATGTTTTGTGAGTTAAATTTAATTGAATAATGGATGTATATTTGGAACACTAAAACTTATATTGCAATATACTGATAATAATTTATTCATTTTTATTGAGAGGTGTCTCACCCCAAGAATCTTAAACATTTTAGGAAATCCAAACAGCTGAGCGAAGCGAACTCTGAAGTAGAGAAAACCTAGTTACTATAGTTCAGGGTATGTGTGTATGGAATTGGGGATATTTTATCGATTTTTGGGGGGTTTATATGTATATTTATGGAGATTTTAGAACTCTGGTATTGTATATAAGGATTAGGTGTGTTATGTTTTCCACTGCATTAATAGGATATATTTATGGATAGGTGTAGCCTTGGTACCATACTTTGGGTTCGGGTTGACTTTGTTGATGTTATTAAGGTATCAGAGTATTTTTATAGTAAAATTTACAGGGTCATTACAAGGGTAGCCTAAGCCCAACATAGAAATAATTCAAGTATAAGCATACTTGAATGCGGCTGCAAGGAAGATTCTGAACTAGTAGGTAGCCAAAGGTGAATACTATCCGAAATGAAGAATAAGCAGTGCAAATCAAGTAAATCTTTAGCGGTAAGGCAGGACCTAGCATGACTTATACTAACTATGGTTAAGGATTGAGCCTCACAGGACTCCATCCAAAACAAAGGTAGAGTTTTTGATGGATGATCGGAAGAACATGAGGAGCACATGAAGAACATGAAGAAAATGTGAAAAACACAAAGAAGGCGTGAAAAACGTGCGAGGAAAATGGGTAAAAGTAATGTGCATGCAAGACAAACAAAGTGCTAAGTAAAACAAGTAAAGACAAAGAGAGAATTCCAAAGGAAGAAAGGCTTACCTAGCAAATGCCAAAAGGCTTCCGTTGGAGACAAGGAAGGTATGAGCAAATGGATCCTTTTTATAGAGCAAAATTGGCACGAACTTTTGGCGCAAATCCAACCAATCACACATCATGATAAGGAGGGAATCGCTAGGACACGTGAATCCCAAACAAAGTAGAAATCGCGGTGGATGAAAATTTCAAACTAATATGCCTCCTAAATAAGTGCTTATCCCGAATAGGCACACATCCCAAATAGGAACGTATCCTAAATAGATATGTATCCTAAAAATAACTACGAGTCCCAAGAATAGTTACAAGTCCCAAAAAGATTTTGAATTACAAAGAATTGACCCAATAGATGGGCACTGCCCATGAGGCCTGAAGATGTGGCCTATTGGATGAGCAAAGCTCATGAGTCCTATAGCCCAAATAGATGAGAACAACTTATAAGGCATGAAGAAACAATCTAACCAATAAGTAAAGCTTATAAGGCCTAAAGATAGCCCAAATTGATGAGCATAGCTCAAGAGGCATAAAGAAATGGCCCAGCAAATGAGCAAAGCTCATGAGGCCTAAAAACAGCCCTAAAAGATGAGCACAACTCATGAGGCATAAAAAAATGGCTCAGTTGATAAAGAAAGCTCATGAGGCCTAAAAATGGCCAAACAGATGAGCACAACTTATGAGGCATGAGGAAACGACTCTGTTGATGAGCAAAGCTCATGAGACCTAAAAACAGCCTAAACTGATGAACACAACTCATGAGGCATGAGGAAACACCCCAATTGATAAGGAAAGCTCATAAGCCCTGAAGAGAGTACAAAAGAACTGCTTGGATTTTGAAATCCAAACGAAGAGCTACTCAGATTGAAGTTGCTCGGAATAAGAGTTTCTTAAAGAGCTGCTCAAATTCTAAAAATCCAAACAAAGAGTTGCTTAGATTGAAGCTACTTGGATTAAGAGTTTCTCAAAGAGTTGCTCGGATTATGAAAATCCAAACGAAGAGCTGCTCGAATTAAGAGTTGCTCAAAGAATTGCTCGGATTATGAAAATACAAACAAAGGGCTACTTAGATTGAAGCTACTCGGATTAAGTTTTGCTTAAAGAGTTGCTTAGATTATGAAATCCAAACGAAGGTTTCTTGGATTATATAAATCCAACCAAAAGAGCTACTCAGATCATCAGCTACACGGATTAAGGGTTGCTTGAATTGGGGCTACTTGGATTAAGAGTTTCTCAAAGAGATCGAAATGAAGGGTGCTCGGATTAAATAAGTCTAACCAAAGGAGCTCCTTGGATTGTCAGTTGCTCAGATTAAGGGCTGTTCATATCGAGGCTACTCCGATTGAGAGTTGGTTAAAAAGCTGCTCAGATTATGAAATCCAAACGAAGAGCTACTTGGATTAAATTATACAACCAAATGAGCTGCTCAGATCATCAGCTACTTGGATTAAAGGCTGCTTAGATTGAGGCTGCTTGGATTAAGAGTTGCTTAAAGAGCTGCTCAGAATAAAAAATTTAAACAAAGCCCGCTCAGATTAGATAAATCAAACCAAAGGAGCTACTGAAATCATCAACTGCTCAGATTAAAGGCTGCTTGGATTTAAGCTGTTCGAATTCAGAGTTACTCAAAAAACTACTCGGAATAAGAAATTTAAACAAAGGCTGCTCGGATTAGATAAATCAAACCAAAGGAGCTACTTGAATTGTCAACTGCTCAGATTAAAGGTTGCTTGGATTTAAGCTGTTCGAATTCAGAGTTACTTAAAAAGCTGCTCAGATTAAATAATCCAATCAAAGTAGCTACTCAGATTTTTGAACAAGAACAACTTGGCAAGCTAATTAGGGGGCTTAGCTGAGGTGAGAACGCTGCGGACAAGACAGATGTGGCTATGATGATATGAGAATGGCTTGGATAGTTGAGTAACATCAACTCGGCAAGACGATTAGGCGGCTTGGACAAGTTGAGAATAGTGTGGACAATAAAGACGTGGCTCAGATGATATGAGAATGACTCAGAGAATTGAGCAACATCGGTGAGGGGAATGGTGTAATCCCACTAGGGGGGGGGGGGAGTGAATTGGAATTTTAAAAATTTTTGCAGATGATTTAAATGATTCACCCAACAATATCCCAATCAAAATGTAAAGCGTGTATGTAAAACAATCACAATAAAATAAGCAATCATACATGTATGGAATTTAAATAAGATAAAATAGAGAGAGATTGACACCAAGATTTTTAAAGAGGTTTGGCTATACCCACCTACGTCCTCGCCTTGGGGGAACCCCCCAAGGATTTCACTAAACCTGTTCACTTAACTGGGTGGAGAAAAACCATTACACTCCTTCAAGTAGGGTGGAGCCCTCCTTTTTAAGGGAAACCCCACGCTTAGTACTCCTTTCAATAGGGTAGAGTTCCCCTCTCTGAGTGATGTACCCTCACTCAGTATGGATCACACCGTATACCACTCCTTTTAGGTGGAACCACCTCTCCAAGTGATGTTCCCTCACTTGGCCACGGTTCACAACCCGACCCGCGAAGGGCTTGTTTCAAAAGTAAATTTTCGTGCAATAAACAATGCTTCTAATAAGATGATTTGTACAAGTTTAAAAACTATATGCACTCCCGAATGATTTATAAAATGAAACTCAATAGAGTTAGGGTTCTCCTCTCAAAATATTTTTCAATTAAAATTGAGTGTGGAAAATGTTTTTGTTTCAAGATTGTCGTTTTGTAAAATCAAAAGCAAGTAACCTTTCAAGCCTGAATATATAAGTGAATATATTGCTCAAGGCTCTCTTGATTTACTCAAAGATTTTCTCCATAAACAATATTCAAGATGAAGTGTATAAGAGAGTTTGATTTTTGAGAATAACATAAGATAAAAGAAAAGGCTCTCAAGCTAGATATATGAACTTGAATATAAGCTCAAGCCTTCTTCAAGAAACCCTTAAAAATTTCTCCAAGAAAGTATTTTCAAGATGAAGGTTGGAGAAATAACAATTTGATCTTTGAAATCTTAAGAACAAGAAACTTCTCAAGCAAGTATATATAAATTGAATATATGCTCAAAGTCTCTTAAGAAACTTCTCAAGCAAGTATATATAAATTGAATATATGCTCAAAGTTTACTTATATAACCCTAAGATTTTCTCCAAAAAGATTTTTCAAAAGAAAGAGTAGGAGAAAATGAATTTGATCTTTGAAACTGAGTATAAAATATGAGATGAAATCAAAGAATAATCACATATACTTTCAATATGTTTCTCTAATGTTTCAAAAAAGGTTTGTCCAATTATTTATAGACATTTTTGGAAATATGGCTGTTATATGACCATTGGGAATTAAAATAATATTATAATTTGAATTTTTATAACTGTTGGAAGCTCAATTTGGGCTAATCCTAAGAGGTCCGGTTGACTGGGCCATGGGCTAGTCGACTGACCAAAGGCGATTTCCTATTTTGCAAGCTTCTATTTGTCGGGCATCAAGATCCAGTCTGCCAGATTATAAGGTTGGTCAATTGGGCCAATTAAGCCTTCAAAAAGCCAGTCGAATAAGCCCTAAATAAAAAGCCCGTGTGGTCAGTCTGGTCAACTAGGCTTGAATAGCCAGTCGACTGGGCGTTTTTTTAAAATCTCATTTTTGGCCTTAAGAGCACTCTGGTTGACTGGCTTAACAAAAATGAGTTTTTGGCTTTGTCTTTGATTTCAAAATATTTCAAACCTTTTTTAGAAGTTAAACTTTAAGTATAAAAAGGTTTTTATTAACTTCTTGAGTTCCTAAGGTCAATCTATGGTCATGATAGAACTTTAGTTAAATCATATGACATGCATGCACAAATGAACCCTAACTACTATTACAACTCCAAATTGTAAAGTCTTCATGCTTGTGCTTTAAACAAATCCATGGAATATGCCTTGGAATATGATCGTATCGGAGCTCTTCAAGGCTTCCATATTGCATCATCATTTGTGCTTTTAGAAAGGTAAACCTGTTCATTCACTCAGTACACAGATGAGATGCTGTGGTTTGTCATAATCAAAATATGGATCAGACTCAAAAAGTTAACAATTCCCCCTTTTTGATGATGACAAACACAGGAGCCAAATTGGGTTCAGCCTGAAAAGGCTTCCCCTAAGAATATGCATAATTTAAAATATATTCAATATAGATTAAACATATACAACATTAAGACTACAGAATTTCCATGTATAGTATTTAAGTACAATTTGGTTCAAATGCGCAATATGTGTTGAAGCTTATTTTGAAAAAGTATTCAATTAAGCACAAAATTACATGATACAAGAATGATTATAATTTTGCAACCGAAGGGAATAATAATTTTGCTCATAAAACAACTCCCCCATTTGTCATCAGCAAAAAGGCTAAGAAATCTCCCCTTATTCAAGAGGACTTTTAAACATCAGTGGCCCTAACAAAAATTGTGAATTTCATGACAAAATATTTGAAATTTTGAACACATGTCACGAACGCCTTTAAGCAAAAAAAATTCTAAAGCAAGAGAAAATATATTAACTATTGTAAGTTCATTTCTTGCAAAACAAATCATAAAAAATATCCCCTTTTGATATCAACAAATACTGGGGAAAAATACTTGTTGAAAAAGAAACGTTAGTATACAGATCAAGTAAACTATGGTTTTGTGGTAGTCAATTAAGACCATTTCATATTTTAACCAGAAAATGCAACCATATAGATTTTAAGAATATTGAAAAATTTTATGCTAGACCATATGGCAAAGTTTTGTGCTTAAGCAACATATATCCACTTAAGATTTATAGTGAGCAAAACACGATTATGCCTAAACATTCATGCCACAGTATGCTTTTAAAATCAGGAATCTAAGCCAAAAAGGATGGGGGAGTTAAAAAGATAGAATCTTAATTTCAAAAACTCCCCCTTTCAATTTGAATGTGAGCTTAGATGCAAATAATAAATTATACCAATTGTGAGGGTTGATTTCAAGACAAGAGCCAACCAATATTAGAAATCATTTTTATTCTTTAAACAATTTTACTGGATAAAGATTAAACCATTTTTATCATCTAGTCAGTATAGTCAATCCTATAGAACATATATGCATCAGAAAACTAAAATTAAGTTTTTTGTAGTGTTCATAAATTCCAAGTACAATCCATATCTAATCATAGAATCATGAATGCAAGATATAATGTTCATGGTTTGCAAGAGCTTAGGACTCAAAAACAAAAACAATAATAATCTGACGCATATGATATCTATAAAATTGTTAAATTAAAGCCTTTGTGTCTACGGATGGAGGTCGATTCCCCTGAATAATCTTATGCACACAAAAATACACTTCAGTCAAGGATGAAGTTTTATCTATCAACTCATTCATTATGCATTCATCCTTCATAGTGAGATTTAGCATGCAATAAATTTTAAGCATTTAACACATAATCACACAACCTATTGCATTTCATTCAGCATTCGATAGCCATCTAGGCTATACTTAAAAGATTATGCAATTGCTATGTTGTTAGGGTTGAAGAAACCCCCTATATCATGCATTTATGTAGTTTATGGACTTTAATCAAGACATATGATATGAAATTTAAAATACCATGAATAATCATTTTGGTTCTAAGTGAAGTTCAGAATACAAAGATTAGACCAAATGGAGTCCATGAACTAGATTTTCCTATACAGAAAATATACAGAAAATATGTATATGATTTAGAGTGACCAGGAAAATACAAAGAATTTTTACATAACAATAACTGCACATGTTTTTCAATTATTCATCATTTAAGATTCAACATGCAACAACCCTAAATCAACTACTAGCATGCATTTCTCAAAGATTCTGCATCAACCATGCAAATGACGTTCCATTTAAATAGCATGCAAATATCCTAAATAACTATCAGCAAGCAATTCACAATATTCTGCATCAGCCATGTAGATGGCGTTCCAATCAATTAGCATGCAATCCACTATAACATAATTATATAAACTATCCATGAGATAATATTAATAGTCTAAGCAAGAAATGGATTGTATGGTGCAGTGTTGTTCTCATAAACACATATATCTTATGATTAAAACGTTTATGAGATAAAAATATTAAATTTGCTGCTCCCCCTCAATAATGTAGTCAAATCATTTCCAATTGATTCAAGTTCGAATGGCTTTCCATTTTAATTTCACGTACATAGGTCTCTTTAAAATTTGAACCTTCATCTATATTGAAACCTAGTGCAACTATTTTAGCCATTTAACACCATTCAAAAGCTCTAATGGGTTAGATTTAAAGTTGAGATCTTATGAGGGGAGTATGGATAAATACTCTTTTAAAGGAAAAATTCAAAAATGAATCTAGAAGAGTATTCAGACTACATTTCGAGTGGACAATATTCAGATAATCAAAATGTTTTCAAACTAGTGAATATGTCCTAACGGCTTTGGCAAAGAGCATTATGAAGTATAAGAATCTTTCTTTGAATAAGCTCTTTGGATGTGATCAAGCATAAAGCTCTAAGATGAGTTTTAGGGTTAAATGATGTATATAGTATAAGATTAATTCCCTAAAATCAAGCTTGTGCAACGAACAAGATATGCTTAACTTAAGATTTTATTATTTAAGCATGAATTAAGCATTAAGAATTAAATAACTGAGGAATACTCCTTTGTCCATTTGAAAGTGGGTTTATTTAAGCATGCTTTTGAGACTTCAAGAGCTGCTGATTTATGATTTATTTGTCTCAGAAAAAGGTTCCAAATAATATAGCCAGTTAAGCCTTTAACCTTTACTTTGAACATTTCAGAGGAGTGATATGAATTATGTGGAGTCTAACATCCCATTCAAGTAGAGATTAACTCATTCCCTTTCAGTCCAAAGTTTGCATGCTATAGCCAATATTTTCATATTTTAACCAATCATTATAATATTTATGCATTAAGTAGTCATATTGGATATATCACTTGAATTTTTATATTGGCTTGATTCTCTAAAATTCTTATTATAGAAAAAGCATATACTAAGTTTTGACAATATTAAGCAGAAGCCACTTCCCAAGCCTTTAGCCATCATTACCCCCTTTTATAGTACATCCTAAAATCTAAGGAAGAAAATTATGTAATTCCTTTTGGAACCCATTCTTCCTTTGGTCCTAAGGGCCTGCTTTCTTGACTACCCATACCATTTTTCTATCTTTGCCTCTGACACCTCTAAATGGATAAGAATATCGAATGTGCCCTTTCTTTTCATAGTATAAGCAAGTTTTGTATGCACGTGAAAGATTATGCTTATTTATTCTATTTTTACTTGATGAGGCATAAAAATGACTATGGGATTTGTAGGATAAACCCAAATCCTTTTTGAAAGGTTTATTTCTTTTAATTCCTAAGGATTTATCTATGTTATTCTTTTCACTTGTAACCTTGGATATTATTCTAGAATAATCATCCATTTTTCTCTCCAAGCAAGTGATTTTTAAGATCTTCTCAATCTTTTTCTTTTCTCTCCAACCAATTAGATCTTCTAATTGTTTTGTCAACCTTTTACTTTCATTTTTCAAGAATGTTTTCTTCTTAGATATCTTAACTAGAATCTTATGCATTTTACATGATGCATTTTCTAGGTTTTCGTAAGAAGGCATGCTTTCGTTATCACATGATTCATCACAAGATACTCTAATAAAATTATCACAGTATATATCCCAAGTATCAGTGCATGAATAATTCAATAAAGTAGAAGGAGAGGAATGTACCTCCTCATTAGTTAATGCTATACAACACTCATTTTCTCCTTCTAGAACTTTTGAGCTTGAAGCATCCGGAGTAATGGTCTCATTTTCTATGGTTTCTCTATACCTCATTTCTAGCTCTTCCCATATTTCCTTTGCACTAAGATAGGTCAAGATCTCATTAAATACACAAGTGTGTAAGGCGCAATAGAAAATATTCATGGCATTAGAATTAATTTTCAATAAAATCATATCATGCTCATTCATTGCATTTTCTAACTTGGGAATTTCAACATTATTAACAATTTCCAATGGCATATATTTCCCTTTAGTAATTACTCTCCAAGATCTCCAATCCATAGATTTAATAAAAACGCACATTCTTAGTTTCCAAATGGAAAAGTTTTCACTACAAAAAATTGGAGGCCTTGTAGTGATTTGTCCCTCACAAAACGGGGATACATCGAGATGAACCATTGCGATCTTTAACAAAAATGGTTAAGTCTAATGCAATGAGGCTCTGACACCAATTGAGGGGAATGGTATAATCTCAAGAGAGGGGGGGGGGGGTGAATTAGAAATTTTAAAATTTTTGTAGATTATTTAAACGATTCACCCAACAATATCCCAATCAAAATGTAAAGCTTGTATGTAAAACAATCACAATAAAATAAGCAATCATACACATGCAGAATTTAAATAAGATAAAAGAGAGAGAGATTGACATTGATATTTTTAACGAGGTTCGGCTATAATCGCCTACGTTTTCGCCTTGATCAAACCCTCCAAGGATTTCACTAAACCTACTCACTTAATTGGGTGGAGCAAAACCATTACACACTCCTTCAAGTAAGATGGAGCCCTCCTTTCTAAGTGATACCCGATGCTTAGTACTCCTTCAATAGGTAGAGTCCCCCTCTCTGAGTGATGTGCCCTCACTTAGTACAAATTACACCGTATACCACTCCTAGGCAGAGCCATCTCTCCAAGTGATGTACCCTCACTTGGCCACAGTTCACAACTCGAACCGCGAAGGGCTTGTTTCAAAAATAATTTTTCTTACAATAAACAATGCTTCTAACAAGGTGGTTTGTACAAGTTTAAAAACTATATGCACTCCCAAATGATTTATAAAATGAAGCCTAATAGAGTTACGATTTTCCTCTCAAAATATTTTTCAATTAAAAATTGAGAGTGTGGAAAATGTTTTTCTTTCAAGATTGACGTTTTGTAAAATCAAAAGCGAGTAACCTTTCTAGAAAGAATATATGAGTGAATATATGGCTCAAGGCTCTCTTGATTTACTTAAATATTTTATCCACAAACTATATTCAATATGAAGTGTATAGGAGAGTTTGATCTTTGAGAATAACACAAGATAAAAGAAAAGGCTTTCAAGCTAGATATATGAACTTGAATATAAGCTTAAGCCTTTTTCAAGAAACCCTTAAAAATTTCTCCAAGAAAGTATTTTCAAAATGAAGGTTGGAGAAATAAAAATATGATCTTTGAAATCTTAAGAACAAGAAGCTTCTCAAGCAAGTATGTATAAATTGAACATATGCTCAAAGCTTACTTGTATAACCCCAAGATTTTCTCCAAAAATATTTTTCAAAAGAAAGAGAAGGAGAAAATGAATTTGATCTTTGAAATGGAGTATAAAATATGAGGTGAAATAAAAGAATAATCAAATATACTTTCAATATGTTTCTCTAACGTTTCAAAAGAGGTTTGGCCAATTATTTATAGAAAATTTGGAAATATGGCCATTATATGACCGTTGGGTATTAAAATAATATTGTAATTTGAATTTTTATGACCGTTGGAAGCTCAATCTAGGCTAAACCCGAGGGGTCCGGTTGACTGGGCCATGAGCTGATTGACCAACCATAGGTAATTTCTAATTTCGTGAGCTTCGGTCTACTGGGAATGAAGATTCGGTCTGCTGCATTATAAAGTTGGTCGATTGGGCCAATTAATCCTGCCAGAGGTTGGTCGAATGGGCCCTATATTAAAAACCCATTTGAACAAAAATTCGATTAGGTCGTTGTCTAAAACCTCATTTTTTGGCCTTAAGAGCACTTCGGTTGACTGGCCTTAATGAAAATGAGTTTTTGGCCTTGTCTTTGATTTCAAACCTTTTGAAGAAGTAAATCTTTAAGTTTTAAAAGTTTTTATTAACTTCTTGGGTTCCTAAGGTCAATCTATGGTCATGAAAGAGTTTTAGTTAAATCATATGACATGCATGCACAAATGAACCCTAGTTACTATTACAACCCAAAATTGTAAACTCTTCCTGCTTATGATTTAAACAAAACCATGGAATATGCCTTGGAATATGATCATGTAGGAGCTTTTCATGGCTTCCATATTGCATCATCATTTGCGCTTTTAGAAAGGTAAACCTATTCATTCACTCAACAAACAGATGAGATGCTGTGGTTTGTCATAATAAAAATAGGGATCGGACTAAAAAAGTCAACAATCGGCTTGAAAAGCTAATTAGGCGGCTCGAAGAAGCTGAGAATGGTGCGGGCGAGATAGACGCAGCTCGGAAGGTATGTATGGCTCGAATGAGGTGATAAGCTTTTCAGTAAGAATCAAAGCAGCTCGGACATATGCATGCCCCCCCCCCCCCCGAAAAAACAGGGGGAGATTACCTTCTAACATCTTTCAAAGTTTCAAACTTTGGAAATGAATTTCAAAAATTTGAAACTTAAAAGAGGGGGGGGGGGGGAAGTCAACTGATATACCCCAAAAATATCTTCATTAAAAAGGAGGAACAATTTCGATTCCTTTATTAAACCACCTACCACCTTCCATGATTGACGGGAAGACTAAATCACTCACATTGATGAGAGGGGAGGTTACGAAAGCATATTCTAAAAGCCCCAAATCTATGTCCATAAAGTCTAAGTAACTCCCACAAGCGCAATAATGCACTCATAACTCCTGGATCACTAAAGGGTCAACCTCCACCACTGTAAAAGGGGGACGTGGGGAAGAGGTAAGACATCTCATTCATGCCCAAATATTTACTGTGGCAATAAACCTCTCAGAAAAGTCCCTTACTTAGGCATCAGAGTGAACCCTCAGAGTACACTTTGGGTCCTCTAAGCCATTCATACTTTCTCTCTTTCAAGTGGTCGTGATCGAGGAAGGTCCTCAAAGATTGTTCAATTTTAATCAGCAATAGGTTTAAATGGAAAATCCAAAGGCTTACCCATTGATTGAATTGTTGGATCCTATTGCCATTCATTGTTTCATAGCTAATTATTAGACCTATAAGGCCTTGAAGGGTAAATGTGGTTTTGGTGGGCTTCCTTGGGCAGTCTCAATCAATGAAGAGGCTATTGAGGGAAAAATGTGATTATATGGAATCCTAAATTATAAACAATTTCGATAAAGACAACTTTTTTTTTTTGTACAAATTTTGGAGTAGCTTTTTATGTTTCTTGACATCTTGCGATGTTTGTTTCTAAAAGGTGCATATGTAAACATTTACTTATATTTATATACATATAAGTAAATGTATCCTTACATAGTCAAATGATTTTCTTTCTTCAAAATGAATGAGAAGGTAAGAAATTTATCAAATTTTTTTTTTTTGAACTAGAATAGATAATGCTTTCCTACTATATTTGCAGCCACCAAAGGAAATGAAAGTAGAGAAGGAGCTTCCACATTTTGACAACGTTAGTTAAGTCAATTTTGTTAGTCTTGTTGACTTTCTGAGTATGATCCCTATTTTGATGCTGACAAAGCATCAGTATTTTATGTCTGTCCTTAGCATGTGAACATGTCTATTATTTAAAACACATAAGGGGATTGAACATGGAAGCCCGAGGGGCTTGAGGAACACATCATCTAGTGAATTCCATGAAGTTTCAAAAGAGAAAAAAGAAAAAGAAAAAGAAGACATGTTTACTTTATTTGTAAAAGCATTTAGTATCTGGTTTGTAATAATGCATTTCATGTATGATATGATTGAAAGCTCAAACATGACCATAGACTGACCATAGGGATCCAACTTTTAATCAAAATCCTTTCTTATAAAAGATAAAATCATACAAGGTTTTAAAAATGTTTTTGAAATTAAAATGAGGGCTTAAACTCAAGATTTTTAGGTGCTTAGTTAGCCGACTCATAATAGCCTTATTGTGCTTAGTCGACCGACCATCAGTCGACCAAACACTTTTAAACTACATCTTCCTCAGTCAATCGATGACCTATAATATCTTAGTTTACTTTTTGGCCAATCGACTGACACTATGCTCTATCAACCCAAGTTCATTATTTGGCCATTTATTAAGGCTCAGTCAACTAACGAACGAAGAGCAAAATGTTCACATTCGACCAACGAGCAAAGCTCAGCCAGCCTTCCAAAAGCAACAGCCGACTATCCAAAAGCGACAACCGACTTAGTATTGAACATTTGAAAATCGCCCTTGTTCAGTTGACCGACGCCTTACTCAATTGACCGAACCTCTTGGGTTGACCTTAATTCTTGTGCTAAAATGCAATTAATTTTTAATTAAACAAATTAAGAAATGCCCATCATGTCCTTTAATGGTTAGATTTTAAGAGAATTTATAAACACCCCTTTCATTTTCTTAATTAGCAACATTGATTATTTTTGAAATCCTCTCAAATTTTTTCTTAATCAAAGTTCCCCCACATTCACTTTTATTTCAAAAATAATTTTGGGGCAAAATTTTATACTCTCCTTCTCTCTTTATTTTTCCCTTGAGAAATCTTTTTGGAAGAGAGCTTTTTATTTTTGAGCATTTATTTTTATGCAAAGCATAATACTCTTAAGCATTCCTTATCTTTGAAAATCAAATTTTGAGAGTTGCTTATAGTTTTTCCCATACATTTTTCTTGATAAACATTGTTAGGAAAAACCATGTTCTCCCTTGTGAATTTTTTGCACTTCCATTGCAAGATTCATAATGTTGACTTTTTGAGTCCTATCTCGTTTTGATTATGACAAATATAAAGTATCTTACCTGTGCACCAAGTTGTTTGAACATGATCATCCTTTGCATGCACTAAGGGTAGGAACACAAGGAAGCCATACAGTCCATAAAGTTCATGTCTAAGATGGCTCTTGAAGAAGCAAAAAGAATGAAGACAACTTTTGTTTCTTGTAATTGCATTCAATTCAGTGTAGTTTGTAATTTGTGGTCTATAATAACTACATCATGCATGATAGGATTATATGCTCAAGACCATAAATTGACCTTAGGGATTTAGTCGACCAATGCCGAATTTTTTGGGTAAACTCAAATGACCTTAGATTGACCCTAGGTCCTTACACATCACTTGGAAAATCCACTCTATCTTACAAGTCATATCTATGAAAACAAGGGTAAATTTTTAATCTCAAATAAGACCAAAATTGAAGCTTGAAAGGGCTTCGGGAGACCGAGCCTTGGTGTTATAAACGCCTCGGTCGACTGAACTAGAATAGGTCAAACTGTTGACTATGGCTCGGACGACTGAACTAAAATTGAACTAAATGTTCACGGTCGACCGAACCTTAGAGTTGTCACTTTTTACCTTCCCCGGGCACTTGAACTCTAAGTTCAAAAATACCCTGGGCAACCGAAGTATGTAGTTCGGCAGACCGAACTGATAACTGGGCGACCAAACCTCGAGCATTTGGGAAATCGCCCTGACATTCAACCAACCAAACTCACCTCAGCCACCCAAAACTTGCAATAGGCTTGTGTTTGTTCGGGTGATCGGCCCTATGGATCGAGCGACCAAATATCTTGGGTTGGTTTATTTTTACCACGTTAAACCAGGGTTATTTTTTATTAACTTTCGTTAAACTATTCTAAAATGACCTTTGTGTCCCCCAACGATTATAATTCATTGAATATCTATATATACCATTCATTTGGAGAGATTACAAGGGGATTAGCGAATTGATTAGCAAAAACTCTCTAAAATTTTTTATACTCCTATTACTTTTGTCACATATATTCTTTCAAGCTTATTTGTTTATTCTCTCTCAAACTCTTATTTTGATAAAAACGTTTTTGGAATAGAGAGTACCATTGTTTTTGCTCTCCTCACTTGCAAATTCATTGCAAGGTTGAAGGTGATTGATCTTCATTGATTGTATGCATATTCATACACGGTTTTAAACCTACACTCTCAAATTTCTATACTCATCTTGAAAATTATTTTTCTTTGAGAGTGTGCTTGTGACTTTCCTATATTGCTTTTGATTGATTATCATTATTGGGAAGTATTATTTCTAATTGTGAGTTTCTTACACACAAATTGCAAGAACTAAAAGTTTGCATTCTTTCTTGATAAATCTTTTGCAAACTTTATCAATAACCTCTAGTGTGCTTTATTTGTGAAAAATATTATTGAGGTACTTGCTTAAGGTTGTTTAGATTCAGTGATTGCTTGTATTGTGAATAACATATTTTAGAATTAAAGACCTTACTTACTCGCACGTATACACATTGATATATATATCTCTTTTTGTGAGTAGATACCATGTTTAGAACAAATCTCACTTGAGCATTAAATTTCTATCATACGTGAGTGCATTCATTTTACTGTGCTTATTGCCGGTACATATATGCTTAGTTAAGAATCATTTAAATTGTACGCAAAAATCATATTGATTATTGTATTCCAGACGTGGCCTGATGGGGTGTTGATCTAGCCCGTAAGGATCGATTGTAATTCAGGCGTGGCCTGAGTTGGGTCCTCCGCCTCTATAAGGAGAGGTTGTAAAGGTTGAGGTTAGCCCTAGTAATTTGACTTGGTGTAGTATTCGGTGCTGTTCCACCCGTTAAGCGAGCTTTAGTGGAATTCTCAAGCTTGTGAGCTAGAGGCGGGGACGTAGGCAGTATTGGCCAAACCCCGATAACATATTGTGTGTGCACTGTTTTATTTTTTCGTAATTTTTTTACTACACATGTATGTTATTTTCAATTGACTGTGAATGCTACGCGTGATTTAATTTATGCACATTATATTTATCTGTGCATTTGAGTTTGCATAGACAAACCCTTGGTTGTGAAATACTGCTAATATCAGGTTAAACCTAGGAATAAGTTTAAAATTCCAATTCAGCCCCCCCTCTTGGGAATACACCAATTCCAACACATAAGTTCATCTTGTTTTATTGCATAAATCCCCTTTTTGAACTAAAACTCTAAAATCTCATATACTTTATTTTGAAAATATTTTTGGAGATTTCATTTGAGGATTTGAATATCTTTGAGGTACTCATTGCATACTACATTTTTAATCAAAGATCATATATTTTTATTTGTGCAAAAATTATTTGGAAGCAAAACCCTAGGTTCACTTGTTATTCTTTGAAAAATATTTTTGGGAAAAAAATTTATTAGGGTCAAATTTTTGAGTATTGATCATATACATAATTTTTCAAAGGTTACAAAATTATTTTGAGAAAAACACCCTTAGTCTCTTGAGCTTGTTTCATATCATACATGAGTGCATTTTAGAGCTTTCATTATGTACATCTTTGCCTATTTTCATAAGCATTTTTATGTACAAAAATTATTTTATGTACCTGTTTGGTTTAGCCTCTAAGTTGAGTTAGGGAGACTCAGCCCCAAGAAAGAGTCCCAGATTGGCTCACACCCGGTTAGGAAAGCTAAGATTTGTAACATCTTGTAAAATGTGTACAATTTGTCTCAACCTAGTAATTGGGCTGTGGTGTCTCTGCCTCATAAGGAGAATTGACTGTGGCTTAGTCTCGTAATTTGAGCTGGGGAGTCTCTACCCCATAAGGAGAAGTGTAAACAGCTTCTGCTCTGCCTGTTTAAGTGAGAAGATTAGTGGAATCCTTGGGGAGTGTGCCCAAGGTAGGGATGTAGGTAGTATTGGCCAAACCTCGATAACAAATCTCTCTCTCTCTCTCTCTCTCTCTCTCATTTAATTAGCGCACTTTAAATTCCATACGTGTATGCTTGTTCACTTATGGTTATAATTATTTTGTATGCATACATTTAAGTTAAATAAGATAGGCTCCTTACATGTATGTCTGTACGCATGACTTAACCATTTTATATACATGTTTATATGTTGAATGGGATGTGATTTGTGGTGAATCAGCACAAAGTCTAAATTAGCCAAATATTTTTAAAACCCAATTCCCCCCCTTCTTGGGATCACACCATAACTCAAAATTGGTATCAGAGCATTGTTGCAATTAGTTTAACCGCGTTTGCATAAAGATTGCAATGGCTTTTCGGTGTGTCCCTATTTTGAGAGGATCATTTCTTTGCAAATCCTCAACTACTTTTATTGTGTAAATTTTACCATTTGTAAATTGAAAATGATTTTTGTAAAAGCCAATTGACTAGAGGTTTTGGAAAGTGTTTGTCAAAGTTTCTCATATCCCATTTTAAATGATTTTAAAATGCAAAGTTTCCCAAACCTAAAAATAATTTGAATGGGCATGACATGATTTTAAAAGCATATCCTTTGAGTGTCATGTATCTTACATTATGCCTTAGTTACTAATGTGTTGGCAAAGTTTATGTCATAGTAGTACTAAGGAAATTTGGGAACCATAAGTAGTATGGAAAGACTGAGAGAGAGGAGAACGCCACCTTGAGTTTAAACGATTAAGGAGTATAATGTATCGGTATATCTCTGCCTCCTTCTATTTTATTGAATATTTCATGCAATGATTCATACTATATGTTTTGTGTTTTTTTTTTAAGTTTTATTTTTATGAATCATGTGAATTTAATTAAGATTACATACCATCTTATGAGGTGCACTTAAAAAGAATTTTTTTTAATACTCATAAGATTTTAGGATGAATTATAGAAGGGGTTATAGTGCCTTAAATGCCTAGAAAATGTTCTGTACTTAAAATTCCAAATCATAGTATAATTTGTTTTTACTAAGAACTATTAAAAAGCAATCCAATATGAATATATATGTGATAAGATCCAATTTATTTACTTAATGTATGCATATCGTTATGATTGGTTATAATATGAAAATATTGGCAATTGCATGGTTGAGTGAATCCCCTTCATATGATCTTTAATCCTTTATAACATTATAGAATATCTTAAATATAACATATTTTGTCCATTATGCTAAGACTGAGGTTTAGGGAATTTATCATAGTATTATATATCATATAACCCCAAACTTATCATGGAACTTAAAAGATTAATCATATTCAAATGCTTTCAAGGTTAATCCCTATAATAAAATTTTAGTTACATCTTATCTAGTAAGCCAAACATGTCTTGTTAAAAACTCAAATTCTCTTGCCTTGAAGAATTTAGTTGTGCCCTTCACTTAATGCAAATAGTTATATTTCAATTGAAGGGATATTTTTTTTGGAAATATTGTTGTAATTGTTTTTAATCTAAGTATAAAAAGCCAAAGTTGATTTACTAAAAATTTAAAATGTTTTGGCTGCAAAATTAAAGAGGAGCAACAAACTTAAACTTCATGCAATAAACACCTAACTATATTTTGCTTAGTTTGGGAATATTTCATTGTGATATTTCTATTGGATGATTTGTTTGCACTGAATGCTAACCATCCATCTTCACCTAATGCTTATATCATTTGATGGATGACTTAAGTTTTAGCATGATCCGTTGTTTGAGCTGAATGCAATTGTCCATTGTTTGCTAAATGTTTAAATTCTTTGAATGGATAGTTTATATAAATTGCTATACTGATATACATGCTTGAATTGGAATTCCAACTGCATGGCTGATGTAGTATTGTGAAATGCATGCTATTAGTTTATTTTAGGAGTGCATGCAAATTGAACTGAATGCCACTGCATGGTTGATGCAATGATGTGTATTGCATGCTGGTAGATATTGCTGGAATTGGTGCATTCCTAAGAGGGGGGGGGGGGGGGGTGAATTGAAATTTTAAAAACTTTTCCTAGGTTATGTTTGAATCCACAAGTAGTATACCGCAACCTAGGGTCTTTCTAAACAAATGCATATTACCCAACAATATAAAACTGAGCATATAAATAATACAATTATAGTAGACTCAGTATTTCACAATCATTCAAAGCGTGTATGTAAAGTAATCAAGATAATACATTACCATACATGTACGAAAATTAAAGTGCGAAGATAAGGGAACACACGATATGATATCGGGGTTCATCCAATACTGCCTACGTCCCCACCTCAAGCTCACAAGTAAGAGGATTCCACTAATTGCTCGCTTATGGGTGGAGAAACACTGTTTACAACACCTTACAAGCTAGTGCACCTAGTTCTCCTAACCAGATCTGAACCAATTTGGTGCTCTCCTAACCGAGTCTGAGTACTTCAAGACTTTTCACCGGGCAAGTCTCTCTCTTCTGACCACACATCGGGAATACATCAGATAATCAAATAAATTTTTGTGTACAAACAAATGTGCTTCTAAACTAAGCAGATGTGTACAACACTATAGCTCAATGCACACACAGATGATATGAATTAAAGCTTAATGTGAGTAAGAGTAATTTCTCAAAATATATTTGCAATCTTCAAAAATGATGTATATGATAATTGTTTCAAAGAATTAGCCCCAAATCAATTTCTCCAAAAATATATTCCAATAAGAATAAAGGAGAACCTAGGGTATTTGATTTCAATAGTTTTTTCCCAAATAAAAAAAATAAGAGACCTTTTCTAGCAAAGATATGTAAATGAAAATATGCTTAAGGTGCTCTTAATCTACCCAAAAATTTTCTCAAAAATATGTTTCAAATAAGTGTACGAGAAGCTTAGGGTAATTTGCTTAAAAGGGATTTGCAATAAGGATTAGTGAGCTTTTGAAATATTGCAATAGATGTGCAAAAATCACAAGTTATACAAAGTTCACTCCCACAGATATTTAAAAAAAAAATATGTGGGAGAAACAATAATCTTACTCTCAAGAATGATTATGAAAGGAAAGGATTGAATGAGAGTAAATGATTTATAATGTAAAAATGAATGCAAAAAATGAATGCCCTCTCAAAATTTTTTTCAAACAAATCAGTATAAGAAAGTAGAAATTTAATAAAGAATCAAAATATTTTGGGAGGATTTTTCTTTTTAATCTCATGTTAAAAATAAAGTAATGAAGGGGTATATATTGACATTTCAAAATCAGACCGTTTGAAGGATACATGGGTCATTTTTAATTTCTTTAACCAAAAGTTAATTGCGTTTAGGTGCTGAAAAGTTGGTCAACACGAAAGGTTCGGTCGACCGAGGACAAAGGCTAGTTGACCGAGCTAGGGCGATTTCTGAACCTTCGTAGGTTTGGTCAATCGAAGCTTAGGTTCGGTTCACCAAGCTTGAATTTCGGTCGACTGTGGTAAATTTGAACAAAATGGCTGGTCGGCCGAGTACAATGAAAAGTACAATTTTTCTGTTTGGTCGACCGTAGATAGTATGTTCAAAACTAGGTCGGTTGACCGAACTTTAGTCAAACTGTGACTTCAAGCTTACGGTGTTGTTGATAGACCATGAAACCTTAGTTCAAAATTGGTCGGTTGACCGAGTCAAGTCAAACTTTGACCTTGAGCTTTGAGTGTGTTTGGTCGACCAAAGGCTATAACACATAAGCTAGTTGATCGACCGAGGCTTTTAAATTAAGTCTAAAAAACGCAACGTCGGTCGGCCGAAGTCAAGTTTAGTTCCCTACAGCTAGTCTATGGTCATTTTGAGCTTTAACATTCATACCATGCATGAAATGTATTATTACGGATCAACTTATAAAACAAAGGCATTACACTAAAAATAAATATGTCTTCTTCTGTTTCCTCGCTTTTCCAGACTTCATGGAATAAGCCAGAGTGAGCATTAAGTCTTGTCTTGGCTTCCATGTTCTCTTGCCCTTATGTGCGTGTTGAATATTATACTTGTTGACAAGTGCTAAATACACACATAAGACACTGGTGCTTTGTCAGCATCAAAATAGGGATCAAACTCAAAAAGTCAATAATCTCCCCCTTTTTGACGATGACAAACACCCAAGAGCAAAATGGGATAAGCCTTAAAAGGCTCACCCTTACAATATGCATTCTTTAAAAAATAAGTAGTACACAACTTAGGCATATCAAGAAAAGAAGACATTTCAAATCATATGCATTAAGTTTTGACAATAAGGCAGAAACATATAGCATGCAATGTAACTCAGAATTTCATCATTTTGCTCTGCGTCTCCCCTTTTCGGCATCAACAAAAGGGTTAAGCTAAGAAAAATATTTGATCATTTTAAAAGCAGTATAGCTTAAAGAAAATGGCTCCCCCCTTTTTTGAAATAACTTTCATTTGACTTAAGAAAAATTCTCCCCTTTTAAAAACACTCCCCTTTTTTTATATAACATTTGGGCATAAGAACATGAAAGCATTTTAGCCATAAAAATTTACTGTTGATTTGAAAAATTTTCGAAGTGAGCACCCACAACAGTATAACTAGTCATTAAAGATTGAAATGACACGATAAACCAGGTTAGAACAGAAATATACGCGAACCATTTGAGTTAAAACACATCATAAGACCCGTGAAAGATCTAAGTTCAAAGCACACGACATATGATAGCAAATGTAGGTTTGAGCATAAGTTTAGTCCAACTAGTTCGCATGCATTTTCATATATGATCAACGAGCTAGTTATGTAATTTTAAAACATATATATAAATAAATAAGGCAAGAGATAAATAGTTTAGTTTTGAAAATAGTTCTTGCCATAAAGCATTAAAAAATATTTCCCCTTTAATGTTTTCAAAAAGTACTAGGGGTGTGCTTGTTGAAAAAGAAACTTTAATATTTAAGCTTAAGCAAGCAATGTTTTTCTAGTTCAGCATTAAAGAACTATACAACATATAACCAGAAAAATAAAAAACCATATAGATCCTAAACATTTAACAATCAAGTGCAAGATCATATGGCAAATCCAAAGAGTATGTGGCAAAGTATTGTATCTCAATTCAAGATTGTCAATAAACTCATCGTGTTTTAATGCACATTCCACAAAACAACTCAATGCACATCTAAGCCTAAAGATGGGTGAGCGCAACATGGTAGAAATTTATATTTCAAGAGCATCCCCTATGAATTTGAATACAAGCCTAGATCCAATGGGTTAGAGATTTACTATGGATAGAAAGAAATTCATTTTACTAAGAAAATGGGCCACAGTAACCTATGGGTCTAAGCTGGAAGTAGGGTGAGCATAATAGAATAGGAGTTTAATTTTAGATACTCCCCCTTTCGATTTGAAATTTGGCTTAGATACAATGAACTGCTTGTACTATTCAAAGATAAATTTCACTAATAGTACCAAGCCGTATAAGTAGTCATTTTAACCCTATTGGCATAATTATACAGGGTAAATATTTATTCACTTCAAACATTGCAACCAGTATAGTCTCCCTAGAGACTACAGATGCATCAAAAAGATAGAAATTGAGGCATTGCTATAGTGCTCATGACCCTAAGAACATTCCATATAAATATATTAAGCGTGAAGAGCCGTATATGATGTTCAGGGTTTTTGAAGAGCCTCGACATTCAAAAAGTTGAGCATGATGCAAATTAGTCTTTTATGCTCTTTCTTCAGGGATGGAGCCCAGCTCTTATAATCATTTGATGATTATATGGAGATGAAATTTAAATATTCAATTGATTTTTACTTATCCTTTCAAAAATATTTTAACATTCATTTTATTATAATCATCTATGTACAAGGTTTTATTTTGGGAGAATTTCTGTCAAAATTTTGGCAGCATGCCATATATAAATCAGACATTTTCCCATAAAACCTATACTTGATGGCTGGTTGTTTTCAATAGATAGATCATATAAAGCATGCAACAACCTAGAATCCACTACATGCATGCAATACACATCACTATGTCCACCATGCAGGAGGCATTGAATATAGGCATGCAATCCAGTAGTGTAATCAACTCAAGATGTTCAATAGTAGTTCGTGTTAGGAAAAGACATAAACTATCCATCAAAGAAATTTTTTTTAACAATTTATTGAATCATGGATAGTGCTGCAATGCTATACACATATTAGCAAAAATGCATAAATGATATAAGAATATGAGAGCATTTTAATTTATATAGATATGAAGGATAAATGCTCCCCATCAATTATGTACTATACTCATTTTATGCCATCATATGCTTTAAATTTCTTGGCCAAGTGACTCAAGGGTATTCAATGATATAAACTTGGCATTTTGAGTATAGGCTTGTTGGACCCAAAAGTCACAATGAAAATATGTGCTAAGCCTATCTTGCCTCTTTTCTTATGAATCTCAAAATGTATGAGGCCCAAGTTTGAATGGCTTTTAATTTTAACTGCTCATGCATAGGTTTCTTAGACATTTGAATTTTCTTTAAATTGAAAACTAGTGCAATCCTTTTAGCCATTCAACTTCATTATAGGGATATGAAGCTCTAATAATTTGACTTGAAGTTTGAGAGCTTGTGAAGCGAGCTATAGGACAAATACTCTTAAAGATTAAATTTCTATTATGTTTAGAAGAGTATTTAGAATGAGTAGGACATTGTTTAAAGTATTTTTGTGCAAGCAAATATGTCCTAACAATTTTAGCAAAGAGCAATATAGAGTATAAGAGTTTCTTGAACATGGCTCTTTGATGATTGGAACGTATCCTTTAAATATGATCATAATTTGGAGCAAGAATACAAGTAGTTTAATAGGTGAAACCTTACCAGATATGATCATGGTTTGGTAAGCATTTCCTATGAAGGGGATAAGTGAATCAAAACTAGAGAATTTATATTTTAAACTCAAAGGGAATAATTTGATTTGATCAATAAAGCATGAATCCATTAGTTGATGCCTCTAATTTTGATTAGCACTAAGTAGGTATGGAATTTATTATCATTAGTGCTTATACCTAGAGTGATGACAAAGTTTTGATCCATGCCTTTATGTTCAAAGAATGTCTTTGGGGAAGAATGATGTGAATTCCCTAAAGCTTAATTCAGTGCAATGGACAGAGTATGCTTAACTTTAGGTATTAATATTAATGTGTGAGTTAAGTAATAAGAACTATATACCACGCATAGTTTCTTTGTCCATTCGGAAGTGGATTTTGTTTTAGTAAGCTATAGCCAATGTTTTCTCATTTTCACCAATCATTGTGATATATATGCATTAAGTTCATATTGGATATATTACATGTATTTCCACATTGGCGTGATTCTCTAATGGTTCTTAGTAAAACAATATTATATAGTAAATGCATATACTAAGATTTGATATTTTAAATTTAGACCACTTCCTAGCCTTTTGGTCATCACAGTCTCTACACCTAATCCTAAGATCTAAGGAAGAATTTAAATGATTACGTAATTTCAATTTGAATCCATTTTTCCTTAGATCCAGAGAGATTTGCCTTCAGAATTACCCACATCATTTCTTTGTCTAAGCTTCTGACACTTCTAGATGGATAAGTGTATATGATGTGCCCTTTTCTTTCATCATATAAGCATACTTTATGTGCACGTGAAAAACTTTGCTTATTTACTCTAAATAAGGCATGCAGAAGAATATAGGTTTTGTTGACTTTTTGAGTCCGATCCCTGTTTTGATGTCGACAAAGCACTTCGAACTAATGTGTGTGCCTAGTACTTGAACAGGTCATTAATTTCAAACACACACGTAAGAGAGGATTGATGGGAGCTAGAAAATACTTAAAGCACATACTCCCGACACACTCCATGGAAGACGGAAGAGCAAAAAGACAAGAAGACATTTGTTCTTATTGTAATGCATTTTGTTTTTTATTTGGTATGTAATAATGCATGGTATGCATGGTATGAATGAAAGCTCAGCGATGATCGTAGATGGGCCATAGGGAAATCAAAAGAACATAGAAAATTAGACTAATGCCAGGTTTTTGGGCTTAATTAAAAAGCCTAGGTCATAGACTGACCTTAGGTCCCCAAGCACTTTATGGAAAATCCCCTAAAACTCACAAGTCATGTCTATGCAATCAGGGGTGAACTTAAATAAAAAAACAGGACCTATTTCTTAAATTTGAAAAGGTTTCAGATGACCAAAGTTAGCGCGTTAAAAATGCCTCGGTCGATTGAAGGTAGAAAGTCAACATGTTGACTGAGGCTCGAGCGACCAAATTGAAATTGAACTAAACATCTACGGTTGACCGAACCTTTAAGCTTACTTTTTCTACTATCCTCGGGTGCTCGAACTTGTAGTTCAAAAACACCCCGGGCGACTGAATTGGGAGGTTCGACAACCTAACTATAGGTCATGCACCTGAACCTACAAAGGTTGGGAAATTGCCTTGGCTTTAGCCAACCGAACTCACCCATAGTCACCCGAACCCAAAAACTTGTGTCTGTTCGGGTGACCAACCTCCCGGGTTTACACATTTTTACTGCGATAATTAGGGTTAAAACTTAATTAAATATTTTTTAAAATCCCTAATATGTCCCTAACGATAAAAAATCCTCCCAACTCTATATATACCCCCTTATTACTCAAATTTAAACATGAGATTAGATTGAAAATCCTCTAAATTTTTTTTTGATTTTTTCATTCCATTATACTCTCCTATACTTATTTCATTGAAAATCTTTCAAGAAAGATTTATTTTAAGCATTCTTTTGGGCGTTTGTTTTACCTATCAAATATATTTTAACTCTCATATCTTATTTATTTTCATATTGCTAGCTTTGGTGTAATCCCAAGAGGGGAAAGGGTGAATTGGGTATTTAAAAATTACTTCCTAGGTTAAACTAGATCAACAACAGCTTTACACAAACCTGGGGTTTTTCTATTTAATTATAACCCAATCAACACATGCATTACCTATAATGAATTAAGCATACAACATACATGTGCTGAAAAATAAAAGTGGGGAAAATAAATTTGTGAAAATATAAAGAACATACACGATATGTTATTGGGGTTCGGCCAATTGTGCCTACATCCCCGCCTCTAGCTCGCAAGCCCAAGGATTCCACTAATGCTCATTTAATGGGTGGAGCGGCACCGATTACAACTAGGTCCATTAGCATAGGGCTGATCTCAGCCTTTACACATTCTCCTTGCGAGGCGGAGAAGGCCCTAGATCAAATTTGTAGGGCTGACCCCAACCTTTACACAATCCTTACCGGGCTGGATTACCGCCCCCTCAAGCCATGCCTGGAATACAATGGATTTACAATATAAATTTCATGTTCAATTTCAATGCTTCTCCAACAAGCATATTTGTACCAATACGCACAGTCTCTAAACAATGCACATCAACACAATAGGAACTATAAGCTCAGTGATGTGAATGTGTGCAATCTACACTCACTACAATGTGTATTCGCAAATAAGCATAAGAGTGTATACTAGAACTATCTTTGAAAATATACATGAATATATCTCAATCATAGGTCTAGGGTTTCAAAGATGCCTACCAAGAGTATTCTAAATATCTCAAAATAATATTTTCTCAATATTCAAGCACAAGGAGATATTCAAAAAATAAGTCTGTAAAATATTTTTTGCACACAAAAATATAAGTCCAAATGAGTCTTGCAATAGCAGTGCAAAGACCCACTTAACTATAAGATTTTTCCCACACAAAGATTTATTGAATTAAATCAGTGAAAAAATCTTTGCTTAACTCTTAATATGAAAATCAAATATCAACAAATGTAATGAGAGTTATAACTTTGTAGGATCTCTCAAGATATACTCACTCAAAAGGATTTGGCAAGGGAATGATAAAAGAATGACTCTATGGGATGTGTATGAAGAAAGGACACTAAAAAATTTAGAGAAAATTCTTCTTAATCAAACTCCCTAATCTTGTCTTAATTTTTGCAAATGAGGGTCTATATATAGAGATAGGAAAAGTTATAGACGTTAGGACATGTAGGGTATTATTAATATTGTTTTAAACCATTTTAACCCAAATTAACCTCGTTTAAATATTTTATCCACGGCAAAAATAATGGGACAACTTGAGAGCCCTGGTTGAAGGAAGTTCAGTTGACTGAGTTATGCATAGTTCGGTCGACCAGGCATTAATTGAACTACAAGTTCCACCGACTGAACATGGAGGTTCCAGCGTGATTTTCCTATTTAGCGTGGTTTGGTGAACTGGGAGCTTTTGAACTGACTAGTCCGGTCGACTAGACCTTTGAGTTCCACGCGTGGGAACTCGGTCAACCAAGGCGTTGTTATGCATTTTGGGCACGGTCGAACAGATGGTCAATATGTTGACTCCTAGAGAGTTTGGTCGACCAGGTGAAATATATTGAGTCAGGCTCAGTCGACCGAGCTGTGGTCAAACTGTTGACCAGGTTCCGGTTTGGTCGATTAGGAGGTTTTTATGCTTACAAGTACGATCGACCGAAGATGAATATTTAGTGCATTTCGGTCCTTTTCACTCATGTAACCACTCATTCCATTTAGCTATATATATATATATATATATATATATATATATATATATATATATATATATATATATGCATGTGTGAGTGTCCTAAGGTCATTCTAAGCCTTTTGAGGACACCAAAAAAATTCAATGTCGGTCGACCGAAGGGTGTTCCCTAAGGTCTATCTATGATCTTGAGTTTTATAGTCCCTACCATGCATGCCATGCATTTATTGTTATAGACCTTTGAATTATTACAGACCCAATAGAAAGACTAAATGAAATACAATTGAAATTTAAATGTCTTCAATCTTCTTTACTCTTGTGGCTTCCTTGGAATATGCTTGTTGATGTACATGTCCTTCGAGTTTCTTCTAGCTTTCATTTTCAGTCTCCTTATGTGTGTGCTAACATATCAAGCCTACTTAAACACTGGATACACACATAAGAACCTTGCGGTTTGTTATTATCAAAACCAGGGATCAGACTCAAAAAGTCAACACATATTATATTTTGAGAGTGTTCTTCAAGTTCCTCCCACATTATTCCTTGATAAATATTTTTGGTAGTGAAATAGTTTCATTGCTTGTGTATCTTGTACATCCATTGCAATATTCGAAGGCTCACGTGCTTGTGCTTGCAAAAATATTTTTTGAGCCAAAACCCTAGGTTATCCTGTACTTTATTTAAAAAATATTTTTGGGAGAAATTAATTTTTATTAGGGTTTGAATCTTTGAAGTGCATTATCATATGCATTATTCTCAAAGATTACAAAATCTTTTTAAGAAACACATATTCTCACATTGAGCTTTCTTTCATATCATTTTTGAGTGCATATTGAGCTTTATCGTTGTACAATTCTGCTTGTGTAAGAAGCACTTTGTTTGTACAAATATTTAATCATTTGTTGTATTCCTAATGGGTGGTCAGAAGAGGGAGACTTGCCTTGTGAAAAGTCCCGAATTTGCTCAAACCCGATTAGGAGAGCACCAGACTGGTTTAGACCCGGTCAAGAGAACTAGGTGCACCATTCTGGTAAGGTATTGTATTAAGTGCCGTTTGACTCGTTAAGCAAACCATAGTGGAATCCTCTTGCTTGTTAACTTGAGGCGGGGATGTAGGCAGTATTGGCCAAACCCCGATAACATTTCTTGTGCTTGCTTTTAATTTTCGCAATTTAAATTTTAGCACTTGAATGTTAGTGTTTAATTGTTTGAATATTTGATTGGGTTAATGATTGTATAGAAAGACTCTAGGTTTGTGTAATACTGCTTGTGGAATTTGAATTGAACTCGGAGAAAATTTTTAAATACCCAATTCACCCCCCTATTGGGAATACACTAATTCCAACAATTGGTATTAGAGCCTTGTTTCCCTACACTTAAACGTTTTTGCAAAAGATCGCAATGGCTCACATTGGTGTATCCCCATTCGGCGAGGGACACTCACCTTCTAAGCCTCCTGTATTTTTTTGTTTAAATTACACCCATTGGAAAATTCAAATGAGCATTTTTATAAAATCAAAGGACCGGCAGGCTTGACAGGTGATTGATAAAGGAATTTGTATGCCTGTAGTTGAAAATGATATTAATTTAATGCATGAAAATTCACATGCCATGGACTTACTGTATTGCACTTTAGAATCTAATATTTTTCATGAGATTATGACATGTACAAATGTGAGGGAAATCTGGGATGAGTTAGAAAAGAAATATGGATAGCCCAAAGAGAAGGAGATCACTCCTTCGAATGCTCCAAGCTCAAATGATTAGGAGGAGGTAAATCATGGGCTTGTAATATCAATAGACACTGAGGTATATGATTCTTACTCTGCCTCATTTACTGATTCATGCAATAATTCATGTGATGATTCTTATATTGAAGCTTGTGATATATCATATGTTGAATCATCAGTTGCCTCTAATGATTGCTTTAATGACAATGCATGTATTGTTTCATACGATGATTGTTGTGATATCTCTTGTAACGAATCATGCAATAATTTTATTAATGAAAGCATGTTTTCTAACAAAGAAATTAATTATGCTCTATTTAAAATTCACAAATTTCTAGTTAGGATGTCTAATCATAAAATCTTCATGAGAAATGAAAATAAAAAGGTGGCAAAACAATTAAATGAATTAAAAGAATATCATGTCACTCTAGAGAAGAAGAAGATTAAGAAAATGTTGAAAATTATTTGTCCAAAAGAAAAAATAGAAGATGATAAACTATTAGAAATTAAAAGAAATAAATCTTTGAAAATGGTTCACATTTTAAGTCCCATAGTCATAAAAATGCCTTAATGAGTAAAAGCCAAATAAATAAACATAATCCTTCACGAGTACACAAAACACGCTTATCTTGTAAAAGAAAAAGGCACACACAATACAAGTGTAAATTTAATATTGCTAGAGGCATGGACAAGGAAATGATGTGGGTAATAATTAAAGCAAACCCCGTACGACCTAAGGAAAAATGGATTTAAATTGAAATTTCCTTCTACTTAATCTTTCCTTAGTTCCCAGGTTTAAGGGTTGTGATGACTATAGGCTTGGGAAGTGGTTCAGTGTTAAAATGTCAAATCTCAGCATACGCACTCACTATACACTATCTTGCTATACTAAAAATCTTGATCCACTTCCAAATGGACAAGGCAACTATGCCTAGGATATAATTCTAAATGCTTAACTCATCACTTTTAGTTAAGCAAAGGTTGTCCATTGGACAAAAACTAACCTTTAGGAAATTCGTCTTGTAATATATTAGTTATCCCTAAAGACATTCTTGAACATAAAAGTCTGATCAAAGATAAGTCATCACTCTAGGCATAAGCGCTATTGATCAAGAAAGTTTAATCTATTAAGTGCTTATTAAAAGACATCATTCCATAATCAAAATTAGAGGTAACCACTAAGGGATTTTAGTTTCACTGATTAATTAAATTATTCCCTTTTGTGCTTAAATTATAATAATCTTCTAATTTTGATTCACCATCTCCTCCATAGGAACTCTTTACCAAACCATGATCATATTCAGTAAGGTTTCACCCATTCCTTGGTTTGTATCCTTGCTCCTCTGTGTGATCATATCCAAAGGGTACTTGCCATCCTCCAAAGAGCATAGTCCTAGGAATTCATACTCCTAAATGCTCCTTGCTGAAATCGTCAGGACATAATCTTTTACTTGTTTAGCATAAATAATGTCCTGCTTCTTTATGAATACCCTTTTGAAACTAATAGAAATTTAAATTGATAAGAGTATTTATCCATATCTGCTTCACAAGCTCTCAGTCTTTTAAGTCAAAATCTTAGAGTTTAGTTAAGTTGAAATGACTAATATGATGAACATAGGTTTCAACTTATATGAAAATGCAATAACTAAGAGACCTATGCACATGCAATTAAAGTTAAAGCCATCCAACTTTGTGCCTCTCACACATATTGAGATTCATAAGAAAGAGGCAGACATAGGCTTATCATCTTAACGAATATCCATTGTGACTTTTTGGTCCGATAAGCCTAAAGCATTCATCGCCAAGATTAAATCATCGAAAATTTGGAAAGGGCATAAAATAAATAAGTGCATAACTCAGGGGGAGCATTTCCATTTCATGGCAATATACTTTGAATGCTCTCATGATATTTATATCCATATGCCCTTATGATAAATGCATTGCAAATTACTATCCATAACATATTGATTGATTAAATATATTTGATGGATAACTCTTTTTTTTTTTTTTTTTAGTTATTGTTGATTGCTACCTATTTGCATGCTTGTCTAGAATGCCTCTTGCATGGCGGATGCAGTGATATGAATTTCATGTTGGTAGTGGAATTTAGGTTGTTGCATGCTTTATATGAATATTTTGTTGAGAACAGCCATTTATCAGGTATGAGTTTAAATGTCCAATTTACAGACGGCATGCTACCGAAATTCCATTAAAATTTTCCCAAATAAAACCTTGTACATAGATGATTATGATAGAATAAATGATAAAATAGTTTTGAAAGGATGAGTGAAAATTAATTGAATAATTAAATCTCTTCCATTCATAATCATCAGGTATTTAGAGGAGCTCAGTTCTATCTCTAGAGAAAGAGCTTAAAGAACTCATTTGCATCACTTTTGTTTATTGAAATATTGAGGCTCTTCAGAAAAACCTTGAACATTATATCCAGCACTTAAAGCTTCATAATCTGATATGGACTATTCTTGGTTTATGAGCATCATTTCAAGCCTTAATATATATTTTCTGATGCATGTGTGAACTACAGGAAAGCTATACGGGTTGCATATTTGAGATAAATTAATCCTTATCCAGTATATCTACTCTAAGAAGTTTTAAAGTGATTGCATATACTGTATGACACACTTAGTAAAATCATCCTTGTTTATTATAAGTATGTTATTGCATCTAAGCTTGGATTCAAATTGATAGGGGGAGCATCCAAAATAAATATTCCATCTTGATATGCTCACCAACTTTTGAGGCTTAGATCTTTGTTGTAATTCACTATGGCGCGTGCTAAAATGTATTGACTTTATTGAAAATTCAGTTGAAATCTATTATTTTGCCATTGTCATCTATTTGCCATATGATCATTGTTTTGATTTCCTAAGATCTTTAGGATTTATGTGGCTGCTTTTGTCTGGTGATATTAAGGATGTGCTTAAATGCTTAGTCAGATGAATGTTGCTTGCTTGAAGCTTAAAAATTTAAATTTCTTTTTCAGTAAGCACACCCCTAGTGCCTTTTTGCAAACATCAAAGGGGGATATATATATATATATATATATATATGTGTGTGTGTGTGTGTGTGTGTGTGTGTGTGTGTGTGTGTATTTATATACACACATATATATATATATATATATATATATTTTATACATATTTAAGATTTTATTTAGCAAGAAATGGTTTTACGTTAAATATATTTTGTTTCTTGCTTATGTGCTTAAATGCCTTCATGACTCGGGTTATATTTTTTTAAAATTCTTGTGTCATGATATTAGAAATTTTATTTTCAAAACTACGTAACTGGTTCAGTAATTACATGAGAAAACATATGCGAACTAGTTAGACTAAAATTGTGCTCAAACATACTATTTGCTTTCATATGTCGTGTGCTTTGAACTAAAATCTTTCATGAGTCTTATGAAACATTTGAGTTGTAATGGTTTGTGCATATTTTTGGTCTAATCTAGTTTATCATGTCATTTTTATCTCAAATGACCAGTTATACTATCACTGTGTGCTCAACTGCATTTTTTTCGCCCAAGTACTTTTATATTTATATGCCCAAATACTACATCAAAAAGGCGGTGTGTTTTTAGAATGAGGGAGAGTTTTTTTTGAGTTAAATGAAAATTATTTTAGAAAGGGGGAGGGCTACTTTAAGCTAAGACTTTTTTTAAAAAATAATGAAATATTAGCTTAACCCTTTTACTGATGCCAAAAGGGGGAGAGGCAGAGCAAAATGTAAAATCTCTGAGCTATATTGCATGCTACATGTATGTGCTTCATCGTCAAAACTGAATGCATATTATTTGAAATCCCTTCTTTTATGAATATGTTTGATTTATATTGCTTATGTTTTAGATATGCATATTCATAAAAGGAGCCTTTTTAGGCTAAACCCCATTTTACTTTTGGGTGCTTATCATCATAAAATCATCATAAGAAAGGGGGAAAATGTTGACTTTTTGAGTCTGATCTCTGTTTTGACGCCGACAAAGCACTTGGAACTAATGTGTGTGCCTAGTGCTTGAACATGTCATTAATTCCGAACACACACATGAGAGAGGATTGGTGGAGGCAAGAAAAGACTTAAAGCACATACTCCTAGCGCACTCCATGGAAGACGGAAGAGCAAGAAGACAAAAAGACGTTTGTTCTTATTGTAACGCATTCTATTTTGTATTTGGTCCGTAATAATGAATAGCGTGCATGGTATGAATGAAAGCTCAGTGATGATCGTATATGGACCGTAGGGAAATCAAAAGACCATAGAAAAGTCAACTGACACTAGGTTTTTAGGCTTAATTAAAAAGCCTACGCTGTAGACTGACCATAGGTTCCCAAGCACTTTATGGAAAATCCCCTAAAACTCACAAGTCATGTCTATGCAATCAGGGGTAAACTTAAATAAAAAAATAGGACCTATTTCTTAAGTTTGAAAAGGCTTTAAGCGACCAAAGCAGTGCGTTAAAAGCGCCCGGTCGATCGAATAGGTAGAAAGTCAACATGTTGACTGAGGCTCGGGTGACCGAATCGAAATTGAACTAAACATCCACAGTCAACTGAACCTTAAAACTTGCTTTTTCTATTATCCTTGGGCGCCAGAACCTGCAACTCAAAAACACCCTAAGCAATTGAATTGGGAGGTTGGGCAACCTGAACCATAGGTCAGGCACCCGAACCTACGAAGGTTGGGAAATCGCCTTGGCTTCAGCCAACTAACATCATTCATAGTCACCCGAACCTAAAAACAGGCTTGTGTCTATTTAGATGGCTGACCCTAAGGACCATGCGACCGAACCTCTCGGGTTCACACATTTTTACTACGGTAATTAGGGTTAAAACTGAATTAAACATTTTTTAAAATTCCTAATATGTTCCTAACGGTCAAAAACCCTCCTAACTCTATATATACCCCCTCAATACTCAAATTTAAACATTAGATTAGATTTAAAATCCTCTAAAAATATTTTTGATTTTTTCATTCCTTTGAACTCTCCTATACTTATTAGATTGAAAATCTTTCAAGAGAGATTTATTTTAAGCATTCTTTTGGGCATTTGTTTTAAAATCAAATACCTTTTAACTCTCATATCTTATTTATTTTCATATCATATTTTGAGTGTGTTCTTCAAGTTCCTCCCACATTATTCCTTGATAAATATTTTTGGTGGAGAAATATTTTCATTGCTTGTAAATCTTGTACATCCATTACAAGATTCAAAGGCTCATGTGCTTGTGTTTGCAAAAATATTTTTTGAGCCAAGATCCTAGGATCTCTTGCACTTTATTTGAAAAATTTTGTTTGGGAAAAATTCATTTTTAGTAGGGTTTGAATTTTTGAAGTGCATTATCATATACATTATTCTTAAAGATTACAAATTTTTTTTAAGAAACGCATATTCTCACATTGAGCTTTCTTTCATTTCATCTGTGAGTGCGTATTAAGCTTTATTGTTGTACAATTATGCTTGTGTAAGAAGCACTTTGTGTGTACAAATATTTAATCACTTGTTGTATTCTTGACGGGTGGTCGGAAGAGGGACACTTGCCTTGTGAAAAGTCTCGGACTTGCTCAGACCTGGTTAGGAGAGCACTAAAGTAGTTTAAACCCGATTAAGAGAACTAGGTGCACCATCATGGTAAGGTGTAATATTAGGTGCCGCTCCACCCGTTAAGCAAGCCATAGCGGAATGCTCTTGCTTGTTAGCTTGAGGCGGGGACGTAGGCAGTATTGGCCGAATCCCGATAACATTTCTTGTGCCTATTTTTAATTTTTGGAAATTAAATTTCAGCACTTGAATGTTAGCGTTTAATTGTTTGAACATTTGATTGGGTTTATGATTATATAGAAAGACCCTAGATTTGTGTAATACTGCTTGTGGAATTTGAATTAACCTAGGAGAAAATTTTTAAATACCCAATTCACCCCCCTCTTAGGATTACACCATTTCCAACCGGTTTTAAAAAATGAATTGTTGACTTTGGTGTATTCCTAAGAGGGGGGTGAATTGGGTATTTAAAATTTTGTCCTACCTAGGTTTATCCAAATCAGCAGTATTACACAACCTAGGGTCTGTCTATCCAATTATAACTCAATCAACAAAAGTACTACATATAATGAGTCAAGCATACAACATATATGTGCTGAAAATAAAAGTGCCGAAAATAAATTTGTGAAAATATAAAGAACATGCACGATATGTTATCGGGGTTCTACCAACTGTGCCAATGTCCCCGCCTCTAGCTCGCAAGCCCAGGATTCCATTATTGCTTACTTAACGGGTGGAGCGGTACCGGTTACAACCAGGTCAAATTAACACAGCGTTGACCTCAACCTTTTTCTCTTTGCAGGGCGGAGAAGGCCTTAGGTCAAATTCATAGGACTGACCCCAACTTGATCCTTTTGGACTAGATCAAACCCCCTCAGGCCATGCTTAGAATACAATCGAATTACAATACAAACCGTGTAGAATATAATGCTTCTCCGATAAGCAGATATGTACCAATACAAATCAATCGATGCACATCAATGATATAGGTAAATGTAAGCCCAGTGAAGTGATTTTGTGCAAGCAACACTTAACAAGGTATTATCACTAATATGCTCAAGGGTGTTCTAATCAAGCTATTTCTTTAAAACAGTATATATCAAATGTCAATAATAAATCAGAGTTTCAAAGATGCTGCAAAATATTCAAATCAACTCAAAATATTTTCTTCAAGGAAATGGGCTCAAGAGTTGTTCAAGAAAATAATAGCATGTTAAAAATATTTGCACAACAAAATATAACTATTGAAATCTTGCAACTACTATGCAAGAATCCTCAAGCTTCTGAGTTTATCCCAACACAAGATTTATTATATTCAAATCTGTGGGATAAACTTTGCTAAACTCCCCTAAATTAATATCAAATAATCAATCAAGCAAATGGGAGTATGAGCAATCTCTAATAATCAATAACACAATATAACACTCTCACAATACTAAGATGTATGTAGGGAATGAAGAAGTGAGAGTATTTGGGAAAAATAGGATTTTGAGTTTGAGAGGATTTCTTGCTAATGATTTTTACTAATCTAATATTAATCCTAAAAAATGAACCCATATTTATAGACAAAGGCCAAAATATAACAGTTTAGGACATGTAGGGTATTTATTAGCATTGTTTTAAAACACATTAGAAAAATTAACCTTGTTTAAAATATTTTAACCTCGGTAAATAATTACGTAACTCGAGAGGATTCAGGTGGTTGAACTTTAGTTTGGTCGTCCGAATAGACTCAGCTCAAAAAGACTTTTTAAATGGTTTGGGTGCCCGAGTTCAAACTTAGCTGGCTGAACAAAAGTCAGAAAGATTTAGTGTGCAGTTCAGGTTCTCGAAAATACGTTTGGTTAATCGAACTGAGGTATTCGGTCGCCTGAGGCCTATTTTAAACTGAAAAGTTCAGCAGCCCGATTTGGTGAAAAGTCACTTTCTAAAGGTTTGGTCACCGGAGAGCGATAGGGTCATTTTAGGTTCGGTCGCCCGAAGCCTGATCAAACTGTTGACTTCGCAACCGTTCGGGCCCTCGAGGTGTTTTGAACACATGGGGTTTGGTCACCCGACCTCTCACAAATATGCCAATTATGTTCAATTTTATTTCAAGTTGATCCCCTAATTGAGCAAGTTATTATGGGGTCTGTTTGTGCATATGTGTAGGGACCTAAGGTCCTTTGGCACCCTATGGTCTAACTATGGTTTTGTTGTGCTTACAATTGCCTACATGCATGACATGTAGAGATTATTACAGACCGATATAAATTATTGTAGACCCAAATATAATAAATGCATTTACAAATGAGGCATAAGCAGGTCTTCTTATTTTTCCCTTCATTTTCTCATTTAATATGCCAAGAGTATGATCTTTAATACTTTCAGGCTTCCAACAATCCTTTCTCATGTGTCTTTACTGAATTAATGACCTGTTCAAGTACTAGGCATAAACATTAGTAATATGCAATTTGTCATAATCAAAACCAAAGATCAGACTCAGAAAGTCAACAATCTCCCCCTTTTTGATGATGACAAACGCATAAGAGCAAAATGGGGTTTAGCCTAAAACGACTCCTCCTAAGAATATACCCAATTTAAAATAAATAGTACAAAACAAGCATATTCAATAGAGAAAACATTACAAATGATTATGCATTTAGTTTCAGCATAGAAGCACACTTAAACTGAGAGCATTCAAATTACGAGTATAAAAGATATGCAACATTTTGCTCAAACAATTCTCTCCCTTTTGGCATAAGCAAAAGGGCATGTAAAAATTTAAAATTGTTTTAAAAATTTTGCATTTAAGCACATAAGCAAGAAATAAAATATATGTCACGAAAAAAGAAACATTTCTTGCAAAAAATAAAAAGGTATATATAATTATATATGCGTATAAAAATATATATCCCCTTTGATGATTTTAAGAAATACTGGGGGTGCTTACTGAAAAAGAGACTATAATTTAATGCAAGCAAGCAATATTTTTTTGGTATTTCATTTAAGAGAAATACAACATATAACCACAAAAGAACCACCATATAGATCCTAAAAATTTAATCAATCAAATATAAGATCATATGGTAAAAATAGATGACTGTGGAAAAAATAATCACCATGCTTCAAATTAAGAATTTAAATTATATCATTTCATTTAAGCATATGCCACAGAAATTTCAAAACACATCTAAGCCTAAAATACTAGTGAGCATAATAAGATAGACATTTTTGTTTTTTGGATGCTCCCCCTATCGATTTGAATTCTAGTTTAGATGCAATACACTGCTTCTACTTAATAAGGATTAATTTCATTAAGTATGCCAAGTAGTATAAGCAATCATTTTTTAAGTCTTTTAAAACAAATATAATGGATTAAGATTTATTCATTTCACCATTCGACCAGTATAATCATCCCTATAGGTCACACATGCATAAGAAAATATGTATTAAGGCATGAGATAAAGCACCTAACCAAGAACAATCCATATCAAAACATAGAGCTTTAGAAGTGGGATATGATGTTCAAGGTTCTTAGAAGAGCCTCAATATTCAAAAAGTAAAGCATGATGCATATGAATTCTTTATGCTCTTTCTCTAGGGATGGAGTTGAACTCCTCTAACAATTCGATGATTATGTTAGGATGAAATTTTGATATTTCTATTTAAGTTTTCACTCATCGTTTCAAAGATATTTTAACATTTTTATCATCATAATCATCTATGTACATAGATTTGTTTTGGGAAAATTCCACCGAAATTTCGACAACATGCCGACTGTAAATTGAACATTTCCCAAATTTTTATGCACCAAGACCTGATAGATTCAAGTAATCAATTCAAAATAATTCAGTTTGAGCATGCGAGAACCTATTTTTACTACCAACATGCAATACACAACATACAGCATCAGCCATGCAGTTGGCATTCCATACAAGCATGTAAGTAAATAAGTTTCTGCAATAGCCTTGTAGATAGTGTTCGATGCAATCCAGTATTATCAAGTAGTATATTCAATAACAGTTCACAATACTAGATAATTACAAATCACTATCCATCAAGATATAATATGAATAATGAACAACAGTGGATAGTTATGAGTTTAGTGTTGTGTTGCTTTTCATAAAGGCATATGGAAATATAATAATGAGAGCATTCAAAAGAGTTATGAAATTTTGAAAATAAATGCTCCCCCCGAGTGATGCATTTATTCATTTTATGTCTTTTTCATCTCCAAATATTTTAGTAAGATTTTCAATGGATTTAGACTTGGCATGAATGCTCTAGGCTTATCGGACCAAAAAGTCACAATGAATATTCATTGAGGTATTTGTTGGCCTAACTAAGTTTTTCAATCTTGTTTTGATGGTAACAAGATGAAGGAGGCTTTAACATGTGGTGTTGAGTGATGTGTTTTAGGTAAAAGGACTCTCAAGGTTGATGGATGAAGTTCAATGTTAATCTAGTGGAAGCTCCTCAAAATATTGAAGTCAATGAACAATAAATGAAGAAGTTAAAAGGGCAAGCAAACCTTAAAGTCAAAAGTGAACCTTGAGAGGCTGAAGAAGGCTGAAGGTTCTAGTGCTTAGGAAAGACCATGATTATAAGGACTGTTGTAAGTACTGCAAAGCCAAATGCTATTTAGATATGTGAAGCTCTCATAAATCAAAAGAAACTAAGAAACACTTTGTTAAAAGAGCTTAAAATTTTTTTTTTTTTTTTTTTTTTTTCATTTTGAAGCTCATTAGGCAAAGAGACTTAGAGACCTTAGTTTAAGTTTTGGAACACATTTTTCAAAGTTAAACAAGTTAATATTCCAAGATTAATTAAGCAAAGAAGAGTTTAATTCAATAATTTAATTAAATGAGGAAATTGTTCTTTGGAAAAATTTTGAATTTCAAAACTAATTCAACAATTTAATTAAATGAGGAAATTGTTCTTTGGAAAAATTTTGAATTTCAAAATTAATTCAATAATTTAATTAAATGAAGAAATTGTTCTTTGGAAAAATTTTGAATTTCAAAATTAATTCAATAACTTAATTAAATGAGGAAATTGTTCTTTGGAAAAATTTTGAATTTCAAAATTAATTCAATAATTTAATGTTACCTAATTAAATGAGAAAATTGTTTTTTGAAAAATTTTAAACTTTAAAATTAATTCAATAATTTAATGCTACCTAATTTAATGAGGACATTATTCTTTGAAAAAGCTTATAAATACCATTTTGGGTAATGAAAAAAAAGACATAGAATAGACAAGAAAAGTGATCAAACAGTCGATATGCTGAAGTTCTTCTTGAGTTTCATTTGCTCACATCTTTTACTGAAGAGAAATTCTACAATTTTGGTAGATTGAAAAATATCAAAGCTTGGTTCCGAGTTGCAATTCAATTTTTTTTAAAAACCATCAGTGACTCCTAAAACTTTAGAGCTTCACATGTTCTATATTGCTTTGGTTTTTTGAAGTACAATTGAAAACTCAAATTTGTACAACCTGCTCTAAATTTTGAGAGTACTTTTTGTACGCAGATTTACTTCTATCTTCTTGTTCTTTGAACAATTCAAAGGGTTGATTGGATCATTGGACCAAGCATAGGCTGGTGCTTGGAGAGGTTTTTCTCTTCCTAAAAAAGAGGGTAAATTGTGTAAGGATTTTGTTCCACCTAGAAGGAACAAGATTTAGTAAATTCCTTAGGTGGTTGACCTAAGTCGAGGACGTAGGCTGGGGTAAGCCGAACCTCGTAAAAAGTGGTGGTGTCACTCTCTTCTCCTTACTCTTTTTTAATTTTAGCAACGATATGACCTCCGTGAATGTTTCAATACTTGTAATCATAAAGTAATACATATTGGAATTTAAGTAAACCCAAAAAGCATAATTTGTTCTTGGGCTTGCGAAAATCGAAAGGGAGTACGTTGGTTAATCGATCTTTTGCGGAAACCGAAAGGAAGTACGTTGATTGGTTAACACCCAAAACCTATTAGCTGAAGGTTTAATTAAGTTCTAATATTGAAAAGGGTGTTTGGATTCATAAGTCAACAACAGGAATTGTACATTCATATACAGGACCTCTAAATATTCCAAATTGATTTCTTGTTATGTGGTAGTTGTGTTTGAATGGTTAATTAATTGATTGTGTTTGTTGATTGTGGATTGATTAGAAGAAATAGGAGTTAGTGTGGATTGCATAATTAATGGAAATACAAGAAAACCTTAAGAGATTGTAAAAAGGAACAATAGCTCTTAAGGGATCAAAGAAATTTTTAATAAACCTAATTCACCCCCCCTCTTGGGACTACACCTTAAGTTTCAGTAATAAGCCTATGTCTACCTTTTTTTCTTATGAATTTCAATATGTGAGAGGCACGAATTCGAATGGTTTCGAATTTAAAAATTCATGTGCATAGGTCTACTTGAATTTTATTTATTCATCTAGATTAAGACCTAGTGCAGCCAACTTAGCCATTCAACTCATTTCTAAGGATACGAAGCTCTAAAGGATATGACTTAAGGTTTTGAGAGCTTATGAGATGAAGTAAAGAATAAATACTCTTAGATAATAAGATTATTATTAAGCTTAAAAGAGTATTTAGGTGAAGCAAGACATTGTATAGTATAAGCACGTTGGAAGGTAAGTCCTAGCTATTTAGATAAAGAGCATTTAGGAGTATATAGATATTTGAAGAATGATGCTCTTTGGAGAATAGAAATTATCCTTTAGATATGATAACAATCAAGAGTAGGGATACGCATCAAGTGATAGGAAGAGTCTTTGCCGAAAATGATCGTGAAAGGGTAAAGAATTCCAATGGAGGAGCTAGTGAACCAAGATTAGAGGATTTTTATATTTTAACCTCAAGGGGAATATTTTGATTTTTGAGTTTGATTCCCTTAGTGGATGCCTCTAATTTTGATTATGAGGAGGACATCTTTTAAGTTGCACTTGTATAATGAGCATTTATGATCATTAGTGCTTAAACCTAAAGTGATGACTAGATTTTGACTTAGGCTTTTCATATTCAAAAATGAATTTAGGGTATAATGAAATATGATATAAGATGGATCCCTAAACTCAACATTGTGCAATGGATAATAGTGGCTTAACTTAAGGTGTTTTATATTTAAGTACTGAGTTAAGCATTTGAAATTATTTACCAGGTAAAGATGTCATATCCAATTGGAAGTGAATGCAGATACTAGGATTATATATCTTAACCCCGAACCACTCCCTAAGCTTACAATCATCACAACCCCTAAACCTAAGAACTAATGGAAGATTAAAATATTTAGGTAATTTCTATTTGAATCTGATCTTTCTTAGATCCTATGGGGTTTGCTTTCATGATCACCCATATCATTTATTTGTTTAAGCCTCTGGTATCTTTAAGTGGATAACTATATTTAATGTGCTATTTCTTTCCAATGTATAAGCAAGTTTTATATGCTCTTGAAAGATTATGCTTATTTATTATGGTTTTACTCATTGAGGCATTACTGTGGGTTTGATAAAGAAAACATGAACCCTTTTTGAGAGTATTTTTCTTTTTAAATGTGAAGGGTTTGTCGGAGTAGTCTTTTGCATTTGTGGATTCGAAAATCATTTCAAAACAATTTTCAGTTATTCTTTGTTGACAGATGATTTTCAAAACCTTCACAACTATTTTCTTTTCAAGGATAGAATGATAGTCTTTTAGTTCTTCTAATTGTATTGCTACCATTTTTTTTTCATTTTTCAAAAATGTTTTCTGTTTATTCATCCCAGCTAGAATCTTATGCATTTTAAATGACTCATTTTCTAGTGCTATATGTGAAGGCATGCTTTCATTGTAAGATTCAATACATGATTCATCACAAGATTTATCATAATTATTACATGAATCATTGCATGCTTTGTCAACAGGATTATTACAAGGAATATTTAATGATTCATCAAACGAATTAACACAATAATTTTCACAAAAATCATTGCATGCAACAACAACAATATTTTCACAAAGATCAATAGATGATTCTCCACATGATATTTTGCAGCAATCAACATAAGAATCATCAACTATATAACAACTAAAATAGGAGGTGAATCATATACCTCCTGGTTGATTACTAGCTTATGATTCGCCACTACCAGATCATCTGATCTTGGAGCTTCTAAAGTGGCAATCTCCTTTTCTTGGGTCTCTCCATATCTCTTTTCCAGCTCAACCCAAATCTTATGTGCACTACTACATGCCATAATCTCATGAAGAATATCAGTATCTAAAGCTTAGTACAATAAATCCATGGCATATGAATTTTCATGCATCAAAGTAATATCATTTTCATTCACAGGCATAATAATTCCGTTAACAATCATCTGCTAGGCCCTCCAACTCATAGATTTTATAAATACACTCATTTTAATTTTTCTAGGTGGTGTAATCGATACCACAAAATAATGGAGGACTAGTAGGTGGCTGTCCCTCTCCGAATGGAGATACACCAATGAGAGCCATTGCGATTTTTTACAAAAGCTGTTAAGCCTAGTGCAACGAGGCATTGATACCAATTGTTGACCTTGGTGTACTCCCAAGAGGGGGGTGAATTGGGTATTTAAAATTTTGTCCTACCTAGGTTTATCCGACTTCGCAGTATTACGCAACTAGGGTCTATCTATGCAATTATAAACCCAATCAATACATGTACTACATATAATGAATCAAGAATACAACATACATGTGCTGAAAATAAAAGTGCGAAAAATAAATTTACAAAAATGTAAAGAACATACACGATATGTTATCGGGGTTCAGCAAACTGTGCCTACGTGCCCGCCACTAGCTTACAAGCCCAAGGATTCCACTAATACTCACTTAACAGGTGGAGCGGCACCGGTTACAACTAGGTCAAATTAACATAGGGCTGACCTCAACCTTTACAAATTCTCCTTGCGGGGTGGAGAAAACCCGAGGTCAAATTCATAGGGCTGACCCCAACCTGATCCTTCTAGGTTAAATCAAACTCCCTTAGGCCATGCCTGGAATACAATCAATTTTTAATACAAACCGTGTACAGTATAATGCTTCTCCGATAAGCAGATGTGTACCAATACAAATCAGTCGATGCACATCAATGATATAGGTAAATGTAAGCCCAGTGATTTGATTTTAAAGCAACACTCAACAAGGTATTATCACTAATATGCTCAAGAGTGTTCTAATCAAGCTATTTCTTTGAATCAATATATATCAAATCTCAATAATAAATCAGGGTTTCAAAGATGCTGCAAATATTCAAATCAACTCAAAATATTTTTTTCAAGGGAATGGGCTCAAGAGTTGTTCGAAAAAATAATAGCATGTTAAAAATATTTGCTCAACAAAGTATAATTATTGAAATCTTGCAATGACTATGCAAGAATCCTCAAGCTTTTGAGTTTATTCCAACACAAGATTTATTATATTCAAATCTGTGGTATAAACTTTGCTAAACTCCCCTAAATCAATATCAAATAATCAATCAAGCAAATGGGAGTATGAGCAATCTCTAATAATCAATAACACAATATAACACTCTCACAATACTAAGATGTATCAAGGGAATGAAGAAGTGAGAGTTGTCGCGACGTCCCGGGAGCGCGTGTGCCCCGGGCGGCGAAATTACTTTCATTTTAATATTTTCATGGAAGAACATGGATATCGGAGTCGCCACTAACCTTTAGTGCGGTTAGAACACATGATTACTACCCCGTTAGGGGTAGAATCGGTCTACATTACCAGAGTTGGGGCCGGGAGTTCGGTTACGCGAGGGGAAGGTACGAGCACCCCCTACGCGCCCATTCTTACGAACGGTACCTAATTAATTTAAAATTATCCCTAAGTTAATCTAATAATTCTTTAAATTATTCCTTTTTATGAATTTATAAATACATGTAAAAAATAAATAAATAAATAAATATATACATATATATATATTCCCTCAGAGCTTAGGGTACGTGAAGCCCAAAGGCTAATACCCCCCGCAATTAAATCATAGGGATAAAAAAAAAAATTGAAAATATTTAATAATAGAAAAACAATATAATAATACTAAAATAATAACAATAAGTACAATAACACGTAATAATAAATACACACTGTAGTAAGTTTATACTATATATATATTAAAATACTAAAAATTCTCAATAAGTTATACATACTAATATACTAAAGATATCATAATAAAGAGAAACTAATGAAATAGTAACATAATATAATAAAGATAAACTAATAATAAACTAAAGCAATATAACACCATAATAATAAACTAATAATACTAACAATAATAATAATAACAATAACCAGGATGATAACCTAATATTAATACCAAAACACCATAATAAAGATAAACTAATAATGAACTAAAATAACATGGTAATAAACTAATAATTACAAACTAAGATATACATACCATCATAAGAATAATATAAACATAAAGCCAAACTTAATGAACTATACATAGAGAAACACATAATAATATGTAAACATAATAATACCTATAAATACCACAATATATATTAGATGAACATAGAAACAATATAAACATGATAACGAGTAGCATACCAAAACATCACACACTAATGAAAATATTACAATAAAAGACAACCATATTCATTATTTAACATACATCAATATAAACAATAAAAATTTAAACCTAAATTAATACTATGACAAAAACAAAACCTGCAAAATAAAAAAAAAAAATGAAATAAATCGACGTCAAATATATATATCTATACTTATATGAAACCTGAATTAAAATTACTGCAAAAGGTAGAAAAAAAAAATCCTGCAGAAAAATAGATTAATGTTAGCTATACACATATATAAAACACCAATTAAATGTACAATAAAAAAAGAAAATTTAAACTTTATATGTCAAAACCCCAAACGAATCCAAAATATATATATATATATATATATATATATATATATACAGGCATGTGTGTGACAGTGTGAGTGCGTTGCCGTGTGTGTGTGTGCTGTGTAGGATATACACACAGATGCAGCAGTAAAATAATAAAAAGAAAATAAAAAATAAAAAAAAAACTTAAACTTTATGGAATAAAACACAAGCTGAATCAATATATGTATATATTTGTATGTGCGTGTATTACAGCAGAGGGGCAGGGAGGTACTTACAGTGGGGACTCACCGGGGAGATCTTGCCGTCGAGAATCGTGGCTCACGAACAGCAGCAGGGGGCTCTGGGGGGTGGCTCCGTGGGGAAGGAAGTCTGGTGTCTGTGGCCGAGGGTGGTGCTGGAGCTGGAATGGATGGAGGCTGTGGATGGTCTGGAGTAGCAGCGGGAGACCTCTTTGGCTTGGGCAGCGGCTTCTTTTCAGGGAGGTTCATGGATATTCTGTAAGTGGTGGCCGGTGGTCGTCTCGGGAGGCAACAGACACGATGGTTGCTGGACTTTTGCTGCGGCTTGCCGTGGTCGCTGGACTCGGATGGTGGCTGGAGGGACGTTACAGAGGAGGGTTGCAGCGATCTGGAAGCTGCTGGAGGGTGGTGCTCGGGTCTGGGGGCTGCTGGTAGGAGCTTGTGCAGCAGTTTTTTTATTTTTCTCTTTTCTTGCTGTGTGCTGCTGGCTCCGTGTGGTGTGGTGTGGTGTGGCCACGGCTGGGTGTAGTCTGAGAACGATGGGAAAGAGATGAAGGAGATGGGAGAGGGGCTGTGTGTAGGAGAATGTGGGAGAACTTAGGGCTTTTTTTCTTTTTGGTGTCTCCTATGCGCCCCAGCTGTGCGCTGCCCCTCTAGAGAATAAGAGTTGTCTCCTTATATAAAAAGTTTTTTTTTTTTGAAAACCCTAAAGAAAAAATTCCTTTCTTGATTTTATTTTATTTGATTTTTTATGCTTTTGGTAATAATGAAAAAGGAAATAATATAAATAATAATAATTATTATTATAGTAATAACATTCATAAGGTAATAATAGTAATAAATAATAATAATAATACTACTAATAGTAAATAATAATAAATAATTATAGTAAAAATAAAAATGAAGACAAAAAAAAAAAAATAATCATAATAATATTAATATTAATAAATAAAGTAATAATACTATTATTAAAAGCAATAAATAATAATAATGATAACATTACTAAAAATAATAAAAATAAAAATAAAAATAAAAATAAATAATAATAATAATAATAATAATGAATAATAAATAATATATCAAAAATAATAAAATAAATGAAAAATAAAAGTAATTATAGTAAAGTAAAAATAAAATAAAGATAATAAACGTACTAGTAATAATAATAAAAAATGAAAAATAATGATAATAAAAACACAAGCAAAATAATAGTAAAGTACTAATAATATAGGAAAATAATAATAATAAAATAATAATAATAATAATAATAATAATAATAATAATAATAATAAGAAAATAATAAGATGAGACCCCTTGTTCTATTTGGCTAGGGCAAAAATAGGGTGTCTACAAGAGTATTTGGGAAAAATAGGATTTTGAGTTTGAGAAGATTTCTTGCTAATGATTTTTGCTAATCTAATACTAATCCTCACAAATGAACCCATATTTATAGACAAATGCCAAATATAACCATTTAAGACATGTAGGATATTATTAGCATTGTTTTAAAACACATTAGAGAAATTAATCCCGTTTAAAACATTTTAACCTTGGTAAATAATTAAGTAACCAGAGAGGATTTGGGTGGCTGAACTTTAGTTTGGTTGCCCGAATAGACTCAGCTAAAAAAAAACCTTTAAATGGTTTGGGTGCTCGAGTTCAAACTTAGTTGGCTGAACAAAAGTCATAAAGATTTAGTGTGCGATTCGGGTGCTCGAAAATACGTTCGGTTAACCGAACTGAGGTATTCGGTCGCCCGAGGCTTGTTTTGAACTGAAAAGTTTGGCAGTACGAGTTGGTGAAAAGTCACTTTCTAAGAGGTCGGTTGCCCGAGAGCGATAGGATCAATTTAGGTTTGGTCGCCCGAAGCCTAGTCAAACCGTTGACTTCCCAATTGCTTCGGGCGCCCGAGGTGATTTGAACGCCTAGGGTTCGATCGCATGACCTTTCACAAATATGCCAATTATGTTCAATTTTATTTCAAGTTGATTCCCTGATTGAGCAAGTTATTATGGGGACTGTTTGTCCATATGTGTAGGGACCTAAGGTCCTTTGGCTCCCTATGGTCAAACGACGGTTTTGTTGAGCTTACAATTACCTACATGCATGACATGTAGAGATTATTACAGACCGATATAAATTATTACAGACCCAAATATAATAAAAGCATTTACATATGAAGCATAAGCAAGTCTTCTTCTTTTACCCTTCATTTTCTCATTTAATATGCCAGGAGTATGATCTTTAAAACTTTCAAGCTTCCAACAATCCTTTCTAATGTGTGTATACTAAATTAATGACCTATTCAAGTACTAGACACATACATTAGTAATATGCAGTTTTTCATAATCAAAACCAGAGATCGGACTCAAAAAGTCAACTTGAACCTTTTTTGAAAGAACTAATTCTTTTTACTCCTAAGGGTTTAACATGATTATTCTTTTCATTTTTAACTTTGGGTTTAACTTTAGAATAATCATCTATTTCTTCTTCTAAGTAGATACTTTTCAATATCTTCTTAATCTTTCTCTTTTCTAATGTGGCATAATATTCTTTTAGATTTTCTAATTGTGCTGCTAACTTTTTACTATTATTTTTCAGAAAGATTTTCTGCTTAAACATCCTAACTGTAATCTTATGAGCATTAAGGAATTTCATTTTTGGTTTCTCATAAGATGTCATGCTTCCAAAATTAGATGCACATGATTCAACATAAGATTTAATGCAAGAATTATCACCTGAATTAGTGCGTGCATTATCATCACAAGAAACATAAGATGATTCATAGCATGATGTATTGTAGGATATAAAACAAGAATCATCAAATACATCATTAACTAAAATAGAAGGTGAATCATATACCTCTTCATTAATCAATGTTATTGGCCCATGATTTTCCTCCTCTTGACCTTTTGGAGTAAAAATATTCGGAGTAGTAGACCCCTCCTCTTTACTTTCTCCATATCTCATTTCCATCTCTTCCCAAATTTCTTGTGCACTTTTACATGCCATGATCTTAAAAAAAACATTAGTCTCTAAAGTACAGTATAATAAATCCATGACATATGAATTCGCATGCAACAAATTTATATCATTTTTGTTAGCTGGCATACAAATTCCTTTGACAATAACCTTCCATGCTCCCCAATCAATTGATTTTATGAATACGCTCATTCTAATTTTCTAGTAGGCGTAATTTACACCACAAAATACAGGAGGCCTAGAAGGTGGCTGTCCCTCACTGAATAGGGATACACCAAATTGAGTCATTGCGATCTTTTTGCAAAAACGTTTAAATCTAGTGCAACGAGGCTTTGTTACCAATTGTTGGAATTGGTGTATTCCCAAGAGGGTGGTGAATTGGAAATTTAAAAACTTCTCCTAGGTTATGTTTGAATCCACAAGCAATATACAACAACCAAGGGTCTTTCTAAACAAATGCTAACTACCCAATAATATAAAACTGAGTAGATAAATAAAAAAGTTATAGTAGACTTAGTATTTCACAACAATTCAAAGCATGCATGTAAAGTAATCAAGATAATACATATTACCATACATGTACGAAAATTAAAGTATGAAGATAAGGGAACACACGATATGATATCAGAGTTCGGCCAATACTACTTACGTCCCTGCCTCAAGCTTGTTGAATTATGTGTACTCCCAAGAAGGGGGGTGAATTGGGTATTTTAATAATTCTTTGAATCTATCTACCACTTAATCCCTACTTGTATATTTAAAAAACCAATCTTAGGGATTTATAAAAAACAATAGACTCAATTTACCAATGAGTTCTTATTACCTAATTAATTGTGTGCAATGTTATTCAACCTATACATGCAATATGAACAGTTTAAATGTAGTGCAGAAAGTAAAGAGTAAAGGGAAGAGAGAAGACAAACGCAATTTTTACGAGGTTCAGTCAACTCGGCCTATGTCCTCACCTTGAGCAACCACTCAAGGATTTCACTAAAATCCCTATTCCTTAAATTGGGACGGAGCTTCCCTTACAATCCATTGCTTACAAGAGGCACAACTCCCTCCTACTCCGATGCTTACAAGAGATACAACTCTTTCCTCAAGCCCTGGTTCACACACTGAACCGTGAATACAATAGAATCTGTAAAAATACTAAAAAATGCTTCCAAATAAAAGCTTGTGAGTACAATTCAAATTCTTAATACATTAACATATGATAAAATCTGAAGCTCGGAATGTATGAAACGATATAATTTTTTATGTATGATATGCTTTAGCACACAAACCCCTTTTTATCAATTCTCCCAAAAATGTTTGTATAAAAACAATGCTTTGGAGATCTTAGGTTAGATCTTTGAATATAAAGATAACTTTGTAGATTGCAAAGATGCTAAACACACTTTGTCAAACAAACAATATTTCTCTAAATATTTCAAAAACTCAATGTGATCTTGATAATATATATATAAGATCAACAAACTTAATATATGATTTTTAGAAAATATCCTTCAATATGTATATAGATAGTTATGTAAATGATATATGTATATTCAAATAGTTTCGATGTATTAAAAAATATCAGCCTTAAACTAAGAATACACTTGAATAAAGAAACTTTAATCAATGATCAAATACAAAACTTTCTCAAGTATTGAGTTTGTAAAAAACGATCTTTATATGAATTTGAAAACTCAATATCAAATTTCTCTAAAGATATCAAAATAGATGGTGATATGAGATTCTCTAACAAAGCTAAATGTAATAACCAAACCTCAAACCAAGTCGAAGCACACAATGTATAATAGAGATCCCTTTTGATTTTCTAAGGTGATTTGCCCAAAATGATGTGTAGAAACTAGAGCGTAGGAAAACGTACAACAATCAACTCAAGTATCTCAGTTTTCTTTTCAGCAAGGTGTGTTCTTCGATTTACGTTGATCTTCTTGTGTTTTGCTTAAGTACTAGGGTTTAGATATTTAGTATATATAGTGTCTTACCTTTAGACTTGATCTCAACCGTTGGATCAATGAGATAGCTCACGTGTTTGATCAATAAAAATTACATTTTTAATCTTTCCCACAAGTTCAGATGGAGGTCTAGGGCCCAGATGACTGAAGTCACTTTATCCTTAAAAAAAAATATCCTGGACACAAGGTCAGGTGACCGAAGTGTCAAGTTCGAACGACCGAGGTCAAGGTTCAGTCATCTGAGGTGCTTTTGCCAGCTTCTGTTTTTCACCTATAAATCTTCAGACGACTGAGCTTATTCTTCAGACGTCTGAGAAAATTCTTCAGTCAACTGAACTTAAAGTTCATTCATTCGAAGTTCCCAATTTTTGCATATTTTCTTTCCGGTTCAAAAATTTATTTTGCTTTCTTTCTTGGCTCTTTTATAAAAACATTTTCTAGGGTTTTGACATTATTTCTAAGTCCATGAATGTCCCCTAATGATGTTCATGAAATGCATGAGTCCTAAAATCATTCTAAGGTATATGTTGAGCCTCAAATTAAATCGTACGAAAATGTAAATACATGAGGTCAAGTACCCAGTCCCAAGATATGCTTAAAATTTGACACTTGCATCTTGATTCTCGTACTCTTTGAGTTCCATGGATCTTGCCATGATATGTGTGTTTTACTTGAAAGCTTCCATGAGTCGTTATGCTTTCGTACATGCTTAATATGGTTCTTGCTCACAAACTCAATACATAGATCAAGTGATTTGTCATTATCAAAACCGGATTGGACTCGTAGAGTTAACAAAGCTCACAAGCAAGAGGATTCCACTAATTGCTCACTTACGGGTGAAGCGACACTATTTACAACACCTTACAGGTTGGTGCACTTAGTTCTCCTAACCGGGTCTGAACCAATTCGATGCTCTCCTAACCGAGTCTGAGCAATTCGAGACTTTTCATAGGGCAAGTCTCCCTCTTCCGACCACACGTCCGGAATACAACAGATAATCAAATAAATTTTTGTGAACAAACAAATGTGCTTCTAAACTAAGCAAATATGTACAACACTATAGCTCAATGCATTCATAGATGATATGAATTAAAGCTCAATGTGAGTAAGAGTAATTTCTCAAAATATATTTGCAATCTTTGAAAATGATGTATATGATAATTGCTTTAAAAAATCAACCCCAAATCAATTTCTCCAAAAATATTTTCCAATAAGAATAAAGGAGAACCTAGGGTATTTGCTTTCAATAATTTTTACCCAAATTAAAAAATAAGAGAACTTTTCTATTGAAGATATGTAAATGAAAATATGCTTAAGGTGCTCTTAATCTACCCAAAGATTTTCTCAAAAATATGTTTCAAAATAAGTGTAGGAGAAGCTTAGGGTAATTTGCTCAAAAGAGATTTGCAATAAGGATTAGTGAGCTTTTGAAATCTTGCAATAGATATGCAAGCTTGCAATAGATATGCAAGAATCACAAGCTATAGAAAGTTACCTCCCAAAGATATTTAAAAAAAATATGTGGGAGAAACAATAATCTTACTCTCAAGAATAATTACGAAAGGAAAGGATTGAATGAGAGTAAATGATTTATAATGTAAAAATGAATGCTCTCTCTAAAAAATTTTCAAACAAATTAGTATAAGAGAGTAGAAACTTAATAAAGAATCAAAATATTTTGGGTGGATTTTTCTTTTTAATCTGATGTTAAAAATGAAGTAATGAAGGACTATATATAGATATTTCAAAATCAGATTGTTTGAGGGATACATAAGTCATTTTTTAATTAATTTAACCAAAAGTTAATTGTGTTTAGGTGCTGAAAAAATTGTCAACCAGAGAGGTTCGATCGACCGAGGACAATGGTCGGTCGGCGGAGCCAGGGTGATTTCTGAACCTTCGTAGGTTCGGTCAACCAAGGCTTAGGTTCGGTTTGCTGAGCTTGAATTTCGATCAACCATGGTAAATTTGAACTAAATGGCTAGTTAGCCGAGTACAATGAAAAGTACAATTTGACCGTTTGGTTGACCGTGGATGGTATGTTCAAAATTAGGTCGGTCGATCGAGTCTTAGTCAAACTTTGACTTCAAGCTTGCGGTGTTGTCGGTCGATCGTGAAACCTCAGTTCAAAATCGGTCGATTGACCGAGCCAAGTCAAACTTTGAGTTTGAGCTTTGAGTGTGTTCGGTCGACCAAGGGCTATAACACATAAGCTAGTCGACTGACTGAAGCTTTTTAATTAAGCCTAAAAAACGCAACGCCGGTTAACCGAAATCAAGTTAGGTTCCCTACGGTCCGTCTCTGGTCATTTTGAGCTTTAACATTCATACCATGCATGAAATGTATTATTATAGACCAAATTATAAAACAAAATGCATTTCACTAAAAATAAATATTTCTTCTTTTTCCTTGTTTTTCTGACTTCATGGAATAAGCCGGAGTGAGCGTTAAGTCCTGTCTAGGCTTCCATGTTCTCTTTCCCTAATCTGTGTGTTGAATATTATACCTGTTCACAAGTGCTAAATACACACATAAGATGTTGGTGCTTTGTCAGCATCAAAATAGAGATCAGACTCTAAAAGTCAACTATTATCCTAGGTTGTTGCATGTTTAAAGCGAATTATTTGTTGAAAAACAACTAGATTTTAGGTGCATGGATTTTTGGGAAATACTTTATTTACAAATGACATGATGCTGAATTTTTGATAGATTTCTTCCCAAAATAATCAAATATCATAAAACATGCACTAAGATGATTAAGATTTGATGCATGCTAATTTTTTTTTGAAAGGATGAGTGAAATTAATTTTTATCCTTGATTGAAAATGCATGCTGTATTAGGAAAATGCTCTTTCATGAATACTCAAGGGAGTAGAGCTTCAATCTTAGAGAAAGAGTACAAATGACTCATGCGCATTATGCGTTGCCTTTCAAATGTTGAGGCTCATCTAAGAACCTCGAACATCGTATACAATTTTTAAAGCTTGATGTTTAGATATGGGTTGTTCTAATGTTCATAAGCTTTATAGAATGCCTTAATATATACTGTCAGATGCATTTGTGTTCTATAGGGAAGACTATACTAGTCAAATGATAAAATGCCTTGATAAATATCTAGTGTAGTTGCTTTTAGGAAAAAAAAAAGTGCTTATACTGTTTGGTATACTTAGTGGAATTAATCCTTGATTAGTGTAAGCAGCTCATTTTTTCTTTCCAAGGATGCTAAATAACTAAATAGGTTAGCACATGTAAAATTCAAAATGCTATATAAATTAAAAACATGTACACAGTTTGTTATCCTAGGGGAGACTAGTTTAGGGACACCGTTTGGTCCAAAATCTTTAGGTTATGAACTTTATGTTGGACCTAAATGGTTAATAATCATGACATAAATTTCAAGTCTATGTAACTAAGGAAAATGCATGACAATTGGGGTAGTTTTTCATGTCACGCACTTATTAATATGTTTTGTGTTATCCTTATATCGAACCCCATTTGCACAGATATTGCATAATCTTGAATATAGCCTTGACTGGCTATCATGTTCTAAATTAAAATGCAATATGCCATGCTTGTGTGCTAAATGCCTATATTTGTTGCACGCTGAAATCCTTTAAAAGGATGAATATATGATGACCGCGCTTAGATGAACATCATTCTTGAACTAAATGCAAGTATATGTACATGAAAATATATAGGCGAGCATAAGCCCCATCCTTGAGAAAAGGATTAAAAGCACTTGACCCATGAAATCACATTTTCACTGTTTCTATTTTTTAAGTCCTAAATTTTTTTAAGTACCTTGAACATCATATCTGATTTGCTATGGAATTATATTTTTTATATAGATTGTTCTTGGGGCATACGAACACATCAAATATGACTTAATAATAATGAATTTATGGTGCATATGTGTTCTAGGATTGGTTTTACTGGTGAAACACAAATCGCTTAACGTATATCCTACAATGCCCTGAACCCTTAAACCTGGGTCCAGTGCATTATACCTTATAAAATCCTGATAATCCATAAATCAATATATATACGTAGCGGAAAACATAAACATAATCTCCATAAATATAATACCAGAGTTTACTATTTCTACCTATAATCCATATTAACCATTCATGCACCTATATTCACAAATCTACATACCTCCAAAAACTCAATCCACAAACTAGTATTCACAATCATTTCTTTCTCAACAGACTTAAAACATAAAACATAAAACATAAAACATAAAACATAAAACATAAAACATAAAACATAAACTTAGTTTTTATACAACCCAACAATATTATCAAAATATACCCTTTCTCTTTATAATCCTAAAAAATGCTATAAACCCTTGAGCTCTCTAAGCCCGACCTCAAGGATGTCCTGAAAAAGAAATATTCATATTCGGGTGAGACACATCTCTGTAAGGGAAGAAAAAATATATTAAAATAACATGTGGCTAACATGAGGTTTATAAATATCATTTTAATAACATTTGAAAAACATTATCATAAACACTGAAATTATTCACTGAACCTAATCAATCACATGCAAAAAATTTAACCCCCGAGATTACTCAAGGATAGGGGTGATTACCCGCCCATACAAGTAGCACCCCTCTGCTCTGATACAATTGGAAACCCGATGGTCACTACTGAAACATATCAGGGTACTCACCTTACTCAGTAAGCCCTTAAGTGTTAGATTGATCTCGTATTCACACAGTTCAAACAAAGGTTTACCAGTGAAGGTCCCAAGGATAGGGAAATTTACCCGCTCATACAAGAAGGTTCGCTTAACCCTAGTACGTTATGCAGCTACTACCACATCTAAAGTTACTAGCGCACTTGCCTTTCTTAGCAAGCCCTCAGGCGAAGAGTACGCCCCGCCCAATCGTAACATGTTCTACGTGCATAGATACTCCCAATATCATAATACATTATTCTTTCTGTCATTATTCAACCAGTCCCATTTGTTCATGTTTATAGCTTAAACATTGCATTGCATTTTACTTTAAGTGACTTTTTCCCATTTAGATCGTTCACATTTCACATTTCATTCCATTGTAATTTCATTGCCATTTCATTCCATTTTCATTTCATTCATTCGTACTACAACCGCTTTTTAGCTGTCATCAGTTATTTCACATAGAAATGAGCTAAAATCTGCTAACACAACTCATTTTAGTTGTCATCAGTTAGTCCACATAGAAATGCGCTCGAATATGCTAACACGACTTTTAGTTGTCATACATTTACATGGTTGCATTAACATACACAAGCAGCATAGTTCATTTCATATTTTATTCTTAATGCATTACTTACTTAGTTTGCATCTCATACATATAACGTACATTTGCACAGAACTTACATATACTCATGCCACACAATTTAGTAATAAAATTTATACATATACCTTGTAAAATAAGCCAACCGACATTTAGCATTTAAATACTGAAAATATAAATTCCATTTCTTACATAATTTCCTAGAAAATACTATTGATTAAGGTGTAATCCCAAGAGGGGGGGGGGGTGAATTGGATATTAAAAAAAATAATCCACTTAATTTCCTTTTACACACTTCTTATAAGTTTACCAACTACTTCTAGTTGCTCAATTATGTGTGAGTGTGGCAATCCTATTTATGCATGCAATATACTCAATTTAAATATAGCGTGGAAAATAAAGAGTAAAAGGAACAGAGAAGACAAACGTGATTTTACGAGATTCAGCTGACTTAGTCTACATCCTCGCCTTGAGCAACCACTCAAGGATTCACTAAAAACCCTGCTCCTTAAAGTGGGATGGAGCTTCCCTTACAAACCTCTGCTTACAAGAGGTACAACTCCCTCCTTATCCGCTGCTCACAAGAGGTATAGCTTCCTCCTCACACCCGGTTTACAACCCGAACCGTGTTTACAATGAAATTTGAAAATAACACTCAAAACAATGCTTCTAACAAAAGCTTGTGAGTACAATTCAATTTCCTAGTACATTAACATATGATATAACTTGAAGCTCAAGAATGTATGAAAAATGATACAATCGTTTGATGTATGATATGTGTCAACACACAAATTCGTATTTAATCAAAACTCCCAAGTGAAAATATATGTGGAATGCTTTGGAGTCCACTAGGGTTCTTGATTCACTTTGTAAAGATGCACAAGTATATTTGAAGTGAGCTATTTAACAAAAATTTGACTTGAATACAACTCAATCAAAAATCACAAAGTTTTCCTTCAAGTTCCAATATTTTAATCAAAATAGGTTTTTCAATAAGAAGCCCAATGAACAATATATATGAATATGTGTTTATTTACTTCTTGAATCGCAAATCAATCAACCAAGCCAACAAGTTTTTCTCAAAACATGATCTTTTCGAAAATCAGTTTTTATATGTGAATACACACTCAAGATCAAAACCTCTTTCTAATGATAAACACGTAAAGAGATGAGAGGTTCTTGAAAAGTAATAACTTGACAGATCAAACCTTAATACTGGATTAAAGTTTAGTTGGATGAATGAATGCCCTTTTGATTTCAGTAGATATTTTCCTAACGAAGATGGAAGAAGATTGAAGTGCAGAAAATCGGCTCTAGGGTTCAAGTCTTGCAATGAGATGTATATCTTTCTTGTTGTATCTCTTTGCTTGTGTTCTAGGGTTTATATATTCATAATATATATTATATTACCCTTAGAATTAATCTCAGCCGTTGGATCAATAAGATACTTCACGTGTCTTTTTAATAAAGAACTGATTTTTAGGCTTTCCCGCGAGTTCAAGCAACTGAACTCGACTTCAGGCTCCTGAAGTGTCAACTTCAGACGCTTGAGGTTCCAAGGTCAGGCGACCGAAGAGCCTCGGCCAGGTTCTGTCTTCTCCATTTAATTCATCAAGCGACTCAACTTAATCTTCAGGAAACCAAAGAAATTCTTCAGGCTATTGAGGTTTGAGTTCAAGCGACCGAAGTCCCCATTTTCTCAAATTTTCATTTCTAACTAAAAAATCTGCTTGGCTCCTTTTCTTGCGTCTTTCATAAAATATATTTTTCATGATTTTGAAAACATTTCAAGGTCCATGAGAGTTTTCTAATGATGTACATGAAATGCATGAATCCTAAAACTATTCTAAGTTATAATGAGCCTCAAATTAAATCATATGAAAATGTTAATACATGAGTTCTAAATACCCTTTCCCAAGATATTCTTGAACTTTGCTGCTCATCTAACATCTATGCATCCAAATTAATGTCATTGTCTTCAGCAATTCCTTTTCCTTTTGATTGGTGAGAGCCTTCTCCTTCTTCGTCTTCTTCTTCTTGTTCATCCTCTTCCTCTTCTTCGTCCTCTTCCTCTTCTTCATCGTCCTCTTTATTCGTCGACGAAGTTCAGATTTTAAAATTACTCTCTCCGGATTTTTCATCAACGAGGGACTAGTGTTCGTCCCTAATCTCTAGGAGGACACTCATCGACAAAGATAGAACATTTTTCGAAGAGGCCTGCTGTTCCTTCCTCTGAAAGCTTTCCTTTTTCCTTATTATCTGTTAATCCATTTCATTTATTATACTTCCTAATTATTTTAATAATTTTAATTTCTGGGTCATTACATTCTCCCCTCCTTAAGAAATTTTGTCCTCGAAATTTTACTAACTAATCATTCTTTCACATTACTTGAATTCATTTGCTAACTATAACTATAAGAACTCAGCATACATGTCATCATATAAATTATTCAATCATTATTCATTAAATCAAATCATCATTATCTTAAATATAATCTCATACCTGCTTCTCTAATGGTATCCTCCTCAGTCTGAAGTGTATACACTCAAGCTGGAGCACCTCTTCCTAACGGTACCTGCTGCTTTCCCCGATCCTAATTCTGCACAAATACCATAGACAACGACTCCCAGAAATCTTTCTTAACATGCCCTGGCTTACCGCACTTGTAACAATTTGGAGTGCCAAACTAGCATTCGCCCTTATGCCTCTTATTACACTTTGGGCTTACAGAGCCCACTGCTTCTTTTCCTTTCTTCCTTGATCCTTGACTGGCCTCAGAATGAAAAATAGATGGTGTAGGTCTCTTCTTCTACTCTAAAGACTTGGTGCTGTTCTATATACTCTTCTCCAACACCAGGGACTTATCAACTAGTTTTGAAAACTCTGCACTTGAAATCTGACCACCAGCTCGTAGATTCTACGCCTCAACCCTTTCTCAAATTTCCTGGCTTTCCTTACTTCATTTGGGATTAGAAATGGAGCAAAACGTGGCAATGAAGGAAAATACCCCCTTGGTCCACAACCCTCATATCCCCCTTGGTCAGATTAGTAAACTCCTTAATCTTTTCCTCTTTGACAGAAGAAGGAAAATACTTGTCAAAGAACAGCTCTTTGAACCTTTCCCAGATAAGAGCTATCTTTACCACCCTCTGATCTTCTAGCAGCTTCACAGAAAGTCACTGGCGCTTCGCCTCTCTAGTCATCTTGAATGCAGCATAACGAATATTCTGCTCGTCCGTGTAGTCGAGTACATCCATGATCTCTTCTATCTCTTGTACCCAATTCTCAGCAACCACTGGATCAGGTCCTCCTGTAAAGACCGGAGGGTTCATCGTCATAAATTCCTTAATGTTGCAGCCCTATCTTGCGGGTGGACAGTTCTGTTCTTTTGGATCCTTCTTCATCTCTACCTTAACCTGACGAGCGATACCCCACAACACCTTAGAGGTATCTATTTCTTCTTTACTAGAAGTCATTGAATCCTCTCTTCCTTCAGCCTTTACATTCTTATCTCTAGAATCCATCCTGAAAATAGGACAGAGAAGAGATAAGAATTCCATATCATAACCCCAAACAACATAATCATTAAATTTAATCTAATAAAAATAAAAAAATCTCCATGTAAGAACTAGTCTCACAATTCAGAAATGAAAACATCTAACGTTTACCATGGCTTTTCTGAGGCCGCCGACTGCTTCAGAAAATTCACAAGAAATCGTCAACATATTTTCGCCTCTGAACTACAAAACAAAATCCTATACTTCCCTACACCAAACTTACTTCTAAATACCTAACCTATTCATCTAGTATCCCTGTCCTAACTATTTCCTATACTCTAGTATAAATCATTCCTAAGTTCTCAAAATCCCAAAATTTTTTGCTCTAATACCAAAATGTAATGCCCCGAACCCTTAAACCTGTGTCCAATGCATTATACCTGATAAAATCTTGATAATCCATAAATCAATATATATATGTAGCAGAAAACATAAACATAATATCCATAAATATAATACCAAAGTTTACTATTTCAACCTATAGTCCATATTAACCATTCATCCACCTATATTCACAAATCTACATACCTCCAAAAACTCAATCCAAAAACCAGTATTCACAACTATTCCTTTCTCAACAGACTTAAAACATAAATCATAAAGCATAAAAAATAAACTTAGACTTTATATAGCCCAACAATATTATCAAAATATACCCATTCTCTTTATAATCCTAAAAAATGCTATAAACCCTCGAGCTCTCTAAGCCTGACCTCGAGGATGTCCTGAAAAAGAAATATTCACATTCGAGTGAGACACATCTCATTAAAGGAAGAAACAATATATTAAAACAGTATATGGCTAACATGAGGTTTATAAATATCATTTTAATAACATTTGTAATGCATTATCATAAACACTGAAATTATTCTCTGAACCTAATCAATCACATGCAAAAGATTTAACCCACAAGATTACTCAAGGATAGGGGTGATTACCTGCCCGTACAAGTAGCACCCTCTGCTTTGATACAATTGGCAACCTGATGGTCACTATTGAAACATATCAGGGCACTCAGCGTACTCAGTAAGCCCTCTAGTGTTAGATTGATCTTGTACTCACACAATTCAAGCAAAGGTTTACAGTGAAGATCCCAAGGATAGGGAAATCTACCCGCCGTTACAAGTAGGTTCCCTCTGCCCTAGTACGTTATGCAGCTACTACCACATCTGAAATTATTAGCGCACTCGCCTTTCTCAGCAAGTCCTCAGGCAACGAGTACGTCCCTTCCAATCGTAAGGTGTTCTACGAGCATAGATACTTCTAATATCATAATACATTATTCTTTCTATCATTATTCAACCATTCCCACTATTTCCCATTTACATCGTTCATATTTCACATTTCATTCCATTTTCATTTCATTCATTCATATTACAGCCGCTCTTTAGCTATCATCAGTTAGTCCACATAGAAGTGAGCTAAAATCTACTAACACAACTCCTTTTAGCTATCATCAGTTAGTCGACATAGAAATGCACTAGAATCTGCTAACACGACTTTCGACTGTCATACATTTACATGGTTGCATTAACATACACAAGTAGCATAGTTCATTTCATATTTTATTCTTAATGCATTACTTACTTAGCCTACATCTCATATATATAACATACATTTGCACAGAACTTACATATACTCATGCCACACAATTTTGCAATAAAATTTATACATATTCCTTGTAAAATAAGTCAACCCACATTTAGCATTTAAATAATGAAAATATAATTTCCATTTCTTACATAATTTCCCAGAAAATACCTTTCACTTTCACCAGTTCATTTTGACATATACATAGTTAAATAAATGATCCTAGGCTCAAAAAACATAATTTACATGGTTGGCATTTTAAACTCATACCTAAACATATACAAAAATATAACATAATTTATTACCTTTAATTTCATAAAACTTGATTTTATATACAATTTCCCCTTACTAGACTTCTAAACTATGCCGGTAGGATCTCCGAACTGATACCTGCGATATTCACTTGGACCCTGAACCAAAACCCTAGTTTAATTAAATAAACCCTAACTGACTCAAATCTTAGGAAAAATACTTATTTAATACTTTCTAGGCTCCAAATAACAATATTTGTTAAGAAAATTCCCAAAATAACTCACTTACCTTGATTTTGGGATGTTTCTCAAACCTCTCAAATCAACGATCAGCTCCCGCTGCCTTGCGAAGAACGATCCTACAAATCTCGTGGTGGTTCTGGATCGTCAAACTGGGTCAAATCCAGCCCGAAATCGAGGAGAGAAGAGAGAGAAAATGACTTCCTAGAGAGAGAAACGAAGAAAAATTGAATTCTTCGCATGGAAGCAACCTTGTATCCTTTGTATACACGTTGTTGCCACCTGGATTCGTCGACGAGAAGATAGGGTTCATTGACGAGCCAATGAACAAACTTCATCGACGAGAAGATACATTCATCGACGAAGTTCAGAGTTTAAAATTACTCTCTCGATATTTTTTCGTCGACAAGGGACTAGAGTTCGTCCAAGATCTTTAGAAGGACACTCGTCGACGAAGACAGAACATTCGTCGATGAGGCCTACTGTTCCTTCCTCTGAAATTTTTCCTTTTTCCTTATTATTTTTTAATCCATTTCATTTATTATACTTCCTAATTATTTTAATAGTTTTAATTTCTGAGTCATTACATATCCAGTTAAATTTGCTAAGAATTAAAATAGTACTTATACTCTTTAAACTTTTAATGAATTTTCACAATTAGTATCAGTATAAGTAGTTAACAGAATCTAAGCACGTATTCAAATTGATTGGGCGAGCATCCAAAAATAAATTTCTATCTTGCTATGCTTACCAACCTTTTTAGGCATAGATCTGGATTGAATTCATTGTGGCATGTGCTTAAATGTGGTGATATTATTGGAAAATCCAAATTTGAAATATGTTGATTAGCCACAATCATTTGTGTAGCCAAATGATCTTGATTTATATTTCCATATCCTTGGGATTTATGTGGTTTTTTTTTTTTTTTTTGGTGGTTATATTATGGATTGCTCTTCAATGCCAAACTAGAAAAATATTGTCTTCTTGGACTTTAAATGTTTAAGTTTTTTTTAGCAAGCATAATCCCCAGTATTTATTGATAATCGTAAGAGGATATATATTTAAAATGCAAGAAATGAACTTATATTGAATATATCTTATCTCTTGCTAGTGCACTTAACGAAACTCATGGCTTATGCTATCTTTATGTTAAAATTTTATGTCATGAAATTTCAAATTTTTTTTAAGGGTGTTGCATAATTGGTTCATTGATTATACATGAAATGCATGTGAACTCGTTAGACCAATTTTGTGCTTAAACCTACTTTTCATATGCCGCATGCTTTAAATTCCAATATTTTGCGGGTCTTATACAATGCTTAAACTGCAATGGTTTGAGGATATCTCTAATTTGACCATGTTTATCATGTCATTTTTTTATTGACCAGTTATATTGTTTTGTGTGAATAAATGCCAAAAAGGGAGAGAATCTTTTGAGTAAAATAAAAATTATTTCAAAAAGAGGGAGTTTCTCTTTTGTGCTAAATATTTACTAAATGCTAAAATTAATTTCTACTTAGCTTAGCCTTTTTTGATGATACCAAAAAGGGGAGAGACTTATAGGAAAAATGTTAAATTTTTTATATGAGGGACAAATTTTGGGGCAAATAATATAGGGGTAAAAATCTGAGCTTTAATGTGGTTTAATACAAAAACTAAATGCGTGATTATTTTTAATGTCTTCTTTCTTGATATGCTTGAACTATATTGCCTATATTCTGAATTATGCATATTGTAAAAGGGAGCCTTTTAATAGCTTAACCCATTTTGCTTGTGTGTGTTTGCCATCATCAAAAGGAGAGAGATTGTTGACATTTTGAGTTCGATTCCTAGTTGATGCCGACAAAGCACTAGTATTTTATGCATGTCCTTAGTATGTGAACAAGTTTATTATTCAACACACATAAGGATACTGAACATAGAAACCTGAGTTACTTAAGGAACACATCATCTAGTGCATTCCATGAAGTATCAAAAGACCAAAAGAAGAAGAAGAAGACATATTTACTTTATTTATAAAAGCATTTAGTATTTGGTTTGTAATAATGCATCTCATGCATGATACGATTAAAAGCACAAACAGAACCATAGACTAGGGACCCAACCTTTAATAAAAAAGCCTCTCATAAAAGATAAAACCATACAAGGTTTTAAAAATGTTTTTGAAATTAAAATAAAGGCTTAAACTCAAAATTTTTAGGTGCTTAGTCGACCGACCCATAATAGCCTTATTGTGCTCAGTCGACCGACCATTAGTTGACCGAACACTTTTGAACTACATCTTCCTTAGTCGAGTAAAGGCCTATAATATTTGGGTTTACTTCTTGGCCAATCGACTGGCACTTTGCTTGGTTAATGCAAGTTCATTATCTGGCCATTTATTAGGGCTCAACCGATTGAAGAATGAAGAACAAAATGTGCTCGGTCGACTGACGAGCGATGCTTAACCGACCATCCAAAAGAGATAGCCAACTAAGTATCAAACATTTGAAAATCGCCCTTGTTCAGTCGACTGAACCTCTTGAGTTGACTTTAATTCCTACGCTAAAACATAATTAATTTTTAATTAAACAAATAAAGAAATACCCACCGTGTCCCTTAATGGTCAGATTTTAAGAGAATCTATAAATACTCTTTTATTTGCTTAATTAGCAACTTTGATTATTTTCAAAATCCTCTCAAATTTTTTCTTAATCAAAGTTCCCCCACATTCACTTTAATTTCAAAAATCTTTTTGGGGTAAAATTTTATATTCTCCTTCTCTCTTTATTTTTGCCTTGAGAAATCATTTTGGAAGAGAGTTTTTTATTTTTGGGCATTCATTTTTGTTCAAAGCATAATACTCTCATCCATTCCTTGTCTTTGAAAATCAACTTTTGAGAGTTGCTTATAGTTTTTTCCCATACATTTTTCTTGATAAATATTTTTGGGAAAAACCATGTTCTCGCTTGTGAATCTTTTTGCACTTCCATTGCAAGATTCATAAGCTCATCTTATTTTATTACATAAATCCCACTTTTGAGCTAAAACTCTAAAATATCCAATACTTTATTTTGAAAATATTTTTGGAGTTTTCATTTGAGGATTTGAAGATCTTTGAAGTACTCATTGCATACTACATTTTTAATCAAAGATCATATGTTTTTTATTTGTGCAAAAATTCTTTGGAAGCAAAACCCTAGGTTCTCTTGTTACTCTTTGAAAAATTTTTTTGGGAAAAATTTTTATTAGGGTCAAATTTTTGAGTATTTATCATATACATCATTTTTCAAAGGTTGCAAAAATTATTTTGAGAAAAACACCCATGCTCTCTTGAGTTTATTTCATATCATACGTGAGTACATTTTAGAGGTTTCATTGTGTACACCTTTGCTTATTTTTAGAAGCATTTTTATGTACAAAAATTATTTTATGTACCAATTTGGCTCAGCCTCTAAATTGAGCTAGGGAGACTCTGCCCATAAAGGAGTTCTGGATTGGCTCATACCTAGTTAGGAAATCTAGGATTTGCATCATCCTGTAAAGTGTGCACAGTTTGGTTCAGCCTGGTAATTGAGTTGAGGTGTCTCCGCCTCGTAAGGAGAATTGGCTGTGGCTTAGCCTTGTAATTTGAGCTAGGGAGTCTCCGCTTTGTAAGGAGAAGTGTAAACGGCTTTTGCTCCACCTGTTTGAGTGAGTAGATTAGTGGAATCCTTAGGAGGTATGCCCAAGGCAAGGATGTAAGTAGTATTGGTCGAACCTCAATAATAAATCTGTGTGTCTCTCTCTCTATCTCATTTAATTATCACACTTTAAATTTCATATGTTTATGCTTGTTCACTTATGGTTATAATTATTTTGCATGCATATATTTAAGTTAAATGAGATATGCTCCACACGTGTATGTATGTACTCATAGCTTAACCATTTTACATACATGTTTATATTTTGAATGAGATATAATTTGTGGTGAATTAGCGCAAAGTTTAAATTAGCCAAATATTTTTAAAACCCAATTCACCCCCCTCTTGGGATCACACCATATCTCACAAGTCTATGCATGAAAGTATGTTGTGTGTTGTTCTTGTAATGTAACTTATACTTGTTATGCGTGAGTTATGATGTCTTTTAAACATGAAAAACTAGCTTGTTATACTAATTATCTGTTGGATGAAAAATTTGAGTTTTGTTCTAATTAAGTGTTTTATAATCCAATGTGGTTTGAAATAATGAAATAAATAATCTCACGATCCATGGCCACATTAAATATAGAAAAACAATTATGGCTCACCTAGAACCATAGAGTAGTTAACTTTAAAAAAGCCTTTTACTCCAATTAGGTACCTTTGGTTGAGGTATGGTAGGTTATGTTGGCCTAACAAGGCTTAATCTCATTTTAATAATGACAAACTAAGGAATCTAATTATGCTATCAAGTGTACCTATAGATATTATAGCTTACAAGCACAATGAAAGATGTAAAGCCATGAAGAACACAAGTAAAATGAAGAATGAGTATTGAAGAAAATCTTGGATGATGATCAAGCTTAAAGACATGAAGACTTAGATAGTATTCCATGTTTATTGTAACGTAAGTCTCATGTAAGTATTTCTCAAATTAGTATTTGTTTATGAAGCTCTTAGGATTAATTATTGGACCTAGAGACTTTTTCAATTACTTGGAAAATATTTTTACGAAGTCCAAATATCATTTCAAAAGGATATAAATAAGTTTTGGAATAAAAAAGATAAAGAACCTTGAATTTCAAAGTGTTTAGGCAGCCGAGGCTTATACTCAGTCAACCGAATGTAGGAATCAGAACAAACTGATTTGGCATCAGAGAGTTCGGGTGACCGCCATTTTTAAAGTCTAGGCAGTGTTGGTTTGGGCGACCGAACTGGTTCAAGCTACCGAACTTAGAGTTCAGTCGATTGAAAGGCTACTACCTGTTTCAAAATTCATTTTTTTAATTGGTTTGGGCAATCGAACTCCTAGTTCAGTCGACCGAAGCACACGATGTGTTTTGTAAACAGTGCGATATCTTTCTGATTTTGAAATACATTGTTACCAAAACTTGCACAAACGGTCAGAATTCAAACCTAACTATAAAAGGCTAACCCTAATCGTGTTAGGGAAACCCTATAGCAAGCAAATACATTGATTTTACATTTGAAAAATTGCTTTGTGCCGTTCCCTTTCTCTACAAATATTTTTTGGTTTTATACTTCAAAGCTCAAAGCTTTCTGATAATTGTCCTAGCTCAGGAGTATAGAGTCATAGGGGGGTGAATGGACTCTTTTCGCGTATTTTCATTTTCTTTACAAAATAATAATCTTGGTAAGATGCAAGAAATTAAATCATAGTATATAAAATAAAATCATGCATAAGACAAATAATCAAGAGTAAGGTAGAGAAGTTTAACACCAGTATTTTAACGTGGTTTGGCACCAAGCCTACGTCCACGCCTTGAGACCAATTCAAGGATTGCCAAATCACTAAGGAACTCCTTCACTGGCAGAAAAGCCTTACAACTCAGGAACAAGTCCCTACACTCGGGAACAAATCTCAGCCGCTAACCAAGAGCCTTTATCAATTGGTTCACAAAGAACCTTATAACAAACGGTTCATAAAAAACCTTTTACAAGTAGATGGGTAAACAAACCAATGCTCCACAAATGAGCTGATATCAATCACAAAACAATTCTCACACTATTCTCTCAATGAATGAATCACATAAGATTAAGGAGCAAGAGAGAATTAAGAACTTGTGATGAATAAATAATATGCAAAGTGCATAGGGTTCAATTCAAATAATGTTTTTCACTTAAAACTTGTAAACCCTCAAAAACTTGTTTAATCAAGTCTATGGACTTGTATTTATAGCCAAAATGGGATACTAGCCATTTTATGGCCGTTGGGGGGGGGGTGATATATTATATGTTTAAATTGAAAATTAGCCATTTATAGCCATTGGGCACTGAAAGTTGATAATAATCGTCGACTATTGTTCTAGCTCAGGAGTATAGAGTCATAGGGGGGTGAATGGACTCTTTTCGCGTATTTTCATTTTTTTTACAAAATAATAATCTTGGTAAGATGCAAGAAATAAATCACAGTATATAAAATAAAATCATGCATAAGACAAATAATCAAGAGTAGGGTAGAGAAGTTTAAGACCAGTATTTTAATGTGGTTTGGCACCAAGCCTACGTCCACGCCTTGAGATCAATTCAAGGATTGCCAACTATTAGCATTGCCTAAGATCGTTAACATTCTGTCTAAAACAAAATAGAAATTTCAACAAGCTTCCAAAATTTAAATTTTGATATCAAATAAGTAACTTGAATTTAATCAATAAGTTAATGAGCTTTGATATTTAGCAATCAGCATATTCCTTTAAGGTTTCTGCAAACTTTGATATTTATCAATCAACGTACTCCTATTAAGGTTTTTGCAAACTTTAATATTTATCAATCAACGTACTCCCTTTAAGGTTTCCGCAATTCCCAATAACAAATTAATTTCCAGCAACTAAGTAAGCATCCACGAAATTAATATATGCAGAAAATTAAAGAGATTTAGGGAAGAGAAAGACACCAAGATTTTATGAGGTTTGGGTATACCCGCCTACGTTCTCGTCTAAGGTAAACCACCCAAGGATTTCACTACACTGCTCCCTTAACTAGGCGGAGCAAACAGTTTACACACTTCTTCAAGTAGGATGGAGCCCTCCTCTCCAAGCGATACCCCACGTTTGATAGTCAAAAAATTCAACAATCCTAAATAATAAAAAATAATAAGAGAAACAAGAACAATTCTTATGTACAAAGAGACTCTCTGCAAGAGTAAATTAGTACAAGTGAATTTCAAAATATATTTCAATCAAAATCAATATAGAAAGATGAAACTTAAAGAATTTATCACTAGGGTTCTTTGTTAGATTGAGAAACTTAGTAGAAAAGGTAAGAACCGTGAGCTTTTAAATCTGTAAATACTCAGCTTTAACATTCAGAAAATATTTAGTAAGAATGCTTTGATTAAGAAATAATTTGATCAATAGCTAATTTTGATCTTTGTTGTTATGTTAGATTCTTGGGTTTAACATTTATTTATAGATAGAAAAAGTAGTATTTCATATTCCTCAAGTAGCTTTGAGTACTGCCCAAGTTTTTACAAAGTTTGGGGGTCAAGCAAACACTTTTGGAAACCTTCCCACACTTTTAAATTTAAATTTATGAAGGTCAGTCACCTGAACCTAAAGGTCATTCGCCTGAACTTAAAGATCAGTCGCATGTGCCTTTTAAATCATCTTATTTTTGAAAATAGTACAAGGTCAGTTTCCTGGGCCTGATGGGCCAGTCGCCTGACTTGGTTTTGTCTTCTTTGTCAGTCAACTGATCAGATTTGGTCAGTTGCTTGATCTGCCATCAGCTTCGACCACCCTTTAGTTGTGTAAGAGAAAATTACACAACTTTCATGTTGAACGCTCTTTAAGATAAGAAACCATTGATAGAGAAAATTGCACAGCAACACATATATAGAAAAAAAAAAAAAAGGAGGGGGAATTTGGAGAATCCTATTTTGGTGTTTTTTATTCCAAAAACAATTTTAACCTTTTTGAAATAACTTTTGACCTTATAAAAATATTTTCCAAGCATTGTAAAAGGTATCTAGGTCCATGTAATTAACCTAAGAGTTTCATGCATCCATATTGAAATCGTTTGAAGTACTTATGTAGGACTTCTTAAAAGACCATAACTTTCTAAGCATTAAGTCTTCATGTATTTGCTTTGCTCTCAGTATCTTCATGTATTTGCTTTGCTTTCAGTATCTTCATGTATTTTCTTTGACTTCCTTCATAGCTCATTGACTTAAGTACATACTTTATCAAGTTCTTCTAGTTTTAAGTACAAGATTCTAAGCCTTGTGAGACCAACAATTAATATCATTTTTCTATGTCCTTTCATCTATTGACCTGTCCTTTAAAACAAATTCCTTAAGTACCTCTTTGACAGAAAGACATGACCGAACCTCGAGGGTTTTGGATTGCCATTGCATGGTTGACCGATCCTCTCGGGTTGTCAAAATTTTTACCGAGTTAAATGGGGTTAATTTTCCTAAACAGTTTTAAAACAAATTTAGTAATTACCCCTATGTCCCCAACGGTCAAAATTTTGGGCATCTCTATATATATGTCCTCATTTGCCCTGATTAAGGATAGATTAGCAAATATGATTAAATAAAATTCTCTCAAACCTTTTATATTCCCATTTGCTCATACTACACATTTCGAAGCCAAATTTCTTATACTCTCTCATACAATCATAACCAATTTTTGTGCGAGTTATTTGAGTAGTTATTCATTATTCTATATTGCTAGGATACTCTCATTATATTCATTGTAATTGTTTTTCAGATTGAGAGTTGAGCATAAGATTTTTTTTCCTTGATTTTATTTGATAAATCTATGTGTGGGAAAAATCTTGTAGCTAGCGAGTTTTTGCATCCTCATTGCAAAACTTATTGAGCTTGTGCTTTTTGAGTGTGCAAATTTTTTTTCACAAACTCATTTTTCAAATATCTCTTGTGCTTGAATATTGAGAAAATATTTTTAGCGATATTTTGATTACCTTGGTGAAAATCTTTGAAATCCTAAATTGTTATTGAGATTTGCATCTATATATTGATTCAAAGATTATCTTGTTGATACAGTCTTTGTGCTTGATTGAATATAGACATTACTTTGAGTGTTAGCACACAAATTGCACTAAGCTTATAGTTCCTATCTGTTTGAGGTGCATTGATTATATTGTGCATAGTGGTACATATCTACTTGTGTAAGAAGCATTTGTTTGTACGTAAATTATTATGATTATTGTATTCCAGGCGTGGGCCTTAAGAGGGAGATTAGCCCTGGTGAATAGTCTTGAATTGGCTTAGATCCGGTTAGGAAAGTTAGGTGCACCATCCTAGTGAGGTGCAATTGTAGGTTGAGGTTAGCCCTTTAATTGACCTGGTTGTAAATGGTACCACTCCACCCATTAAGTGAGCATTAGTGGAATCCTCAGGCTTGCAAGTTAGAGGCGGGGACATAGGCAGGATTGGCCAAACCCTAATAACAAATTGTATGTGCAACGTTTATATTTCTACAATTTATATTTCCACACGTGTATGTTATATTGTGAACGATGCGCATGGTTTAATTTCCACACGTTATATTTATCTGCGCATTTGGAACTGTATAGACAGACCCTAGGTTTTTATAATACTGGTAGTTGGATTAGTTGAACCTAGGACAAAATTTTAAATATCCAATTCACCCCCTCTTGGGAATACACCAATTCCAATAATTGGTATCCGAGCTTTGTTGCACTAGACGTAAACGTTTTTGCAGAAGATCACAATGGCTTGTATTGGTGTATCCCCATTCGGAGAGGGATTGTCACTTTCTAGTCCTCCATTGTTTTGTGGTTTTAACTACACACACTAGAAAATTCGAATGAGCGTATTTTTAAAATCTATGAATTGGAGGGTCTGGCAGGTGATTGACAAGAGAATTTGTATGCCAGTAGAAAATGATACTAATTTGACGCATGCAAATTCACATGTCATGGATTTACTATATTGCACTATAGATTCTAATATTCTTTTTGAAATTATGACATATACAAGTGCTAAGGATATTTGGGAAGAGTAGGAAAAGAAATATGGAGTACCTAAGAAAGAAGAGACCATTACTCTGGTTGCTCCAACCTCAAATGATCCAGAAGAGGTTAATCATGGATTAATAATGCAAATTGGTGAAGAGGTATATGATTTATCTTCTATCTCTATTAATGATGCATTTGATGATTCTTCTGTTAATTCCTATAATATATTTTATGATGAATCTTCAAATGTTTCTTGTGATGATGTTGCTATGAATGCATGCAATGATTCATGTGATACTTATGGTGATAAATCTTATAATGATGAATCATGTGCTGAATTGATAAATAAAAACATGCCTTTTGCAAAAAAAATAGAAAATATTTTTGGTACAATGCACAAGTTTTTAGTTAGGGCTCTAAGCATAAAATAGTTTTGAAGAATGAGAACATAAGAATAGCAAAACAATTAAAGGAGTTAAAAAATTATCATGCTATTCTTGGAAAGAAAAAGATTGAGAAAGTATTGAAAATTATATTCTTGGAGAAAGAAATAGATGATTATTCTAGATTTACACTCAAAGCTAAAAATGAAAAGAATAATCATAACAAACCCTTAGAATTAGGAAGAAACATTTCTTTCAAAAAGGGTTCATCTCTTAAATCCCATAATCGTTTTCATGCCTCATTGAGCAAAAACTAAATATATAAGCATAATCCTTCACGTAAATACAAAACATGCTTATTCTGTAAAAGAAAAGGGCACATTTGATTTACTTGTTCAACCAAAAGTGCTAGAGGCTTAGAAAAAGAAATGATATGGTTAATCTTGAAGGCAAACTCCTTAGAACCTGAGGAAGATTGGAGTCAAATAGGTATAACATAATTATTTTCTTTTGCTGCCTTAGATCTTTGGTTCAGGTATAAGGGTTGTGATGATTATAGGCTCGGGAAGTGGTGCGTGCTTAAAATTTCAAATCTTAGTATATGCCTTCATTGCACACTATTTGTATACTAAGGACTTTAGTGAAATCATACCAATACAAAAATTCAAGAAATTTATCCAATTTGAACTTAATGCATTTACGTCTTAATGATTGGGTAAAATATGAAAATATTGGTCAAAATATGTCAAAGTAAAATCCACTTCCAAATGAACAAGGCATGTTTTCCTGGTAATCTATTTTAATTGCTTAACACATATTTAATTATGAACATCTTAAGTTAAGCATATTATGTCTATTGCACATGTTTGGGACTTAGGGAATTCATTGTATATCATTTAACCCTAAGCTTATTCTTGAGCATAAAAGCCTAATCAAAGTTTTCTCATCACTCTAGGCTTAAGCATTAATAATTATCAAGTTCCCATTCCATCAAGTGCTTATTTAAAAGACATCTCTTCTCAACCAAATTAGGGGCATCCACTAACGGAATCAAGCCTTCATCTAGTTATCATAAGATTATTCCCTTCATACTTGAAATATAAAAATCCTCTATTTTGGTTCACCATCTCCTCCATAGAAAATCTTTACCAAACCACAATCATATCAGGTATAGATTCATCCTTTCCTTGGTTTGTATCCTTGTTCCAAATTGTGATAATATCTAAAGGATACTTCCCAATCACCAAAGAGCATTGTTCACAATATTCACATATCCTATATGCTCTTTGCCCAAGCATGGACATGATTACCATCACGAAAATATTTTGAAAAATTTCCTGTCTAAACTAAATACTCTTCTGTACCCATTAGTGATTTAAATTTTCAAAGAGTATTTATTTACCTTCCCTTTACAAGCTCTCAAATCATTAAGTCATATCCTTTAGAGCTCTATATACTTTGATATGATTTGAATGGCTAATATGATCACCTAGGTCTCAATCTAGAAGAAGAAACATATTTTAAAGGAAACCTATGCGCGACCACTAAAAGTTCAAAGCGATTCAAAATTTGGGCCTCCTACGTATTGAAATTCATAAAAGAAGAGGCATTGCAGGCTTATGACATTGAAAGAAACATTCATTGTGATTTTTTGGTCCTCTAAGCCTAATCATGTAAAGCCAAGTCAGTATCATTGAAAATCTTGAAACATTGGCTAAAGAATCTGAGAAATAGAAAATGCATAAAATGATTAAGTGCGTAACTCAGGGGGAGCATTTCTTTTCCATGTTATATTAAGATGCTCTCGCAATTATAGTTTATATGCCTTAATGAATAACAGCCCTGTATTGAACTCAAATCTATCCTTTGCTCTCTACTATTTATACTTTTTTAATAGATAGATTATATTTTATGAATTGTTGATTACTATTGGATTGCATGCGTGTATTGAAAGTTTTTGGCATGGCGGATGCAGTGATGTGTAATGCATGCTAATAGTGGATATACGTTCTCGTATGTGTTGACCTTATTGGTCACACCCGGTTTTGATAATGACAAATAGTTGTTGTATTTTATGGCTATTTGAGGATATGTGCAGGTATACAATTGGCAAATCAAAATGATAACACAAGAAGTAGAGGTTGAAGACCCCAAAGACTTTATTTGTATTGTATTTCAATTCATTATTTAATATGGGTCTGTAATAGTAAGTAGGATCTTGGTTGTAATAATTAAATGCATCACATGCATGATATGATAGGTAAGCTCAAAAGAAAAAGACCTAGAATGACCCTAGGTTACTTATGCATGCTTTAAATATATATGCTCACATGAATAGGGTTTATGTATAAGGGAATTGAACCGAAGTGTATGAAAGTTACATGTTCGGTTGACCGTACTTGAAAGCACTATATCCCTCGGTCGACCAAATTGATCCGACTCAAAAGTTTGACCATGGCATGATTGACTAAACTCTGCCCAGTTCAAGTCGCCCGGTCGACCGAACTCACTCCAGATCAAATGTTTGACCAAACGGTCGACCACACTTAATGTTTAAGCCAATAACCTAGTCAACCAAGTACCCACGTGGGTTTGGCCAACTCCTTAGTCGACCGAACCACTCAGTTCAAATCCACATGGTCGACCTAACCATGCAGAAATGAAAAATTGCCTTTGGGAATCCTAGTCTGGTTGACCGAACTTTTAGTTCAAATTTCCCCCGTTAGACTGAACTTCATCACTGGGTCAACCGAACCTCATGTCCGGTCGACCGGTGCTGTCGGGTTGGCAAATTAGTTTTACAGCGTTAAATTTTTTTAAACAAGGTTAATTGTGTAAAAATGGTTTAAAACAATATTAATAATACCCTATGCGTCTTGGACGACATGGGGTAGTCTATTTATACCCCCTTTTTTGAAAAGATTAGACACTAATTAGAAAACTTGATTAGTGAATATCCTTTGAAATTCAAAATCTCTCATACTCACTTCCAAGTATCCTATACTCATACTTACCTTGCCATATTGCCCAAAAAACCTTTTGTAAGTGAGAATTGAGTGTTCTTACTTTAAAGGTTTGCTCTCTCCAATTTGTGATTGATTGAGATTATTTTGTTTGAGAGCAAGATCTAAAGTTTTTCTTAGGAGACTTTGTCAATAAGTCTTCCCTAAGAAAACTTCTTTTGAGCTTCTGAGAGTTGCATTGTTATTACAATATCTTAAGGAGTTCTCATTTGATTTTGGTTGCTAAAAATATTTTCAAACCGTTTTAAAATATCTTGTGTGTTTCATTTTGAGAAAAATACTTGAAGAGATATTTGCTTATGTTCTAAAAATCTTTGTTGCAATATTCCTTGATTAGCATTACCTTTTGAACACAAAGATCAAACAATTTTTACAAACAAAATATGAATATCTCTTGATTCTTATTCTTCGAGAAAAATATTTGTTGAGATATTTAAAGTGTGCTAAGGATCTTGTTTGTGTATTGTGATTGAAATCATTATTTTGACACCAAAATCATTATATTTACACTCTCACGCACTGTTTGCAACATTTGCATAAATATTTGAGAGTAGACATTTAGACCACATTCAGCTTACTTCATTATATTATTCGGTGGTGTATGTGACTGTTTATATTAGGTACATATCTACTTTACATGAAAGCATAATCACTGTACTGGTTTCATTATTGTGAACATACTCTTGTATTTCAAGCGTGGCCTGAAGGGGCGGTAATTCAATCCAATAAGGATTGTGTGTAAAGGTTGAGGTCAGTCCTATGCTAATTGACCTGGTTGCTTGGGTGCTGCTCCACTCGTTGAAGTGAGCATTATAGTGGTAATCCTTGTTCTTGTTAGCTGAGGTGGGGACATAGGCAATTTTCCGAACCTCGATAACACTTTTGGGTGTCACTTACTTTTTACTGCTTTCTAGTGCATGCTTGGTGGATTAAATTGTGCCATTTAATTTCTGCTACATATTGCAATTGATTTATTTTACCTACACTAGATTGACTTTAGGGTTGTGAAAATACTGCTGTTAGGGTATTGACTTAGGATATAAATTTTTGAAAATACAAATTCACCCCCTTTTTAGGATCACAATAAAGCTATCAATTGGCATCAGAGCCATGTAGCATAGACTCAATAGTTATTTTACAAAAGGTCTTAGATGGCTCATAGCACCGTGACCCCTTTCCTTGAGGAACCATCTTCCACACGACCTTTGGTTTTCAATGGTGTTAATTACACCTTATAGACACAGAGGATGCGCATCTAACTTCAACATATAGATTGGAAGGTGTAGAGGATCATCTTTAAGGGAAATTATGTTCCTATGAAAACAGAGGGCGAGCCTAGAGTCCCTAAAACTGAGGAAGAATATAATGATGATGATATGAAAGTTGTTAGTTTGAATGCCACTGCTATGAATAATTTGTATTGTGGTTTTGATGTGAATGAGTTTAATAGAGTAATGACATATGCTACTGCAAAATAAATTTGGGATAAATTAGAAGTCACACATGAAGGTACTAGGGATGTGAAAGATAGTAGGATAGATATGCTGACTAAGGAATATGAGGCCTTTAGGATGAATGTAGGTGAGTCCATTCAGAGCATGTACACTAGATTGACACACATTATAAACTTACTACATGCATTAGGTAAGATCTATCCTATATATGAGATGATTAGGAAGATCCTTAGAGGCTTAGCTCCTATTTGGAAAGCTAAGGCTATGATCATTTCTGAGGGCAGAGACCTTAAGGCCACGACTTTAGATGAATTGATAGGTTCCCTGATTACCTATGAATTGGCTATAAATGAGAGACTTAATGAACATAATAGGGAAAAAAAGGTGATTGCATTAAAAACCCCCACTAATACATCTAGTGAATGCAGCGAACGTGACTCTGAGGATGACATGGCCATGTTAACTAGAAAATTCAGCAGTTTCTTCAGAATGAATAGAAAGTCCTACAAAAGATATAGGGAGTCTGCATCTAAGAAGGGAGAGTCTAGTAAAAGAAAAGAAAAATCAAATGCTCCCACGTGTTACAATTGCAACAAAGTTGGGCACATCAAGATGGACTACCCACTACTAAAAAAGGATGCTAGGAAAAAGAAGAAAGCCATAAAAGCAGACACTTCATGGGATAAATTAAGTAGCACTGACTCAGACTCAGACCACAGCGACTTAGGGATTGCTAATTTGTACTTGATGGCACATGATGATGAGGTATCATCTCCTTGCTCTTTATCTTCATATTATTTGTGTGATGATTGCAATTCTGATTGCATGCCTACGTTTAGAAAATTATAATTTGAATATATTCATGTATCTAAACTGTTGAATAAAATGACCAAAGAAAATGATTATTTTAAAAAGAAATGCGAAAATTGGTCGAAATTGTTTAGAATTGCAAAAACCTCTCATGCTTTGATTTTGAAAGAAAAAATGTCACTATAGCTGAGCTTGAGAGGAAATTGGAGGATAGCTCCAAAATTATTTTTAAATTCACCGAGGGCAAACGTAATTTTGAAAAACTACTTGATGCCCAAAGAAATTCTCTAAGTAAAGAGGGTTTAGGTTTTAATGGCATTGAAAATTTAGATGACCTAATCTTTACTTGGGATATTTCACACGCGAATCAAAATATCAAGTCCCATCTAAAGATCCTAAGTGTAAAATGAAATGTTTTAAATGCAAACAAATTAGCCATATTCAATTTGACTGTCCACTTAAGAATAAGCATGTGAAAATTTGAAAGGTGTGGGTAGTTAAGGGTGATCCAGTTACTAACCCCCGTGGAACCGACAAAATTTGGGGACCAACATCAGTTAGTTAGTCTATCTTGCAGGTGTGTTTTAGATTGTCCTCCTCCGAGGATAGGTGGTACCTGGATAGCAGGTGCTCACAACACATAATCGGTGACAAAGAAAAATTTGCATTAATCATTCCCAAGGATGGAGGATATGTGACATTTGGCGACAATGCAAAGAGACGCATAATTGGCGTAGGTAAGGTCAGTAAGGATCCTTCCTTGGTTATTGATAATGTTCTATTAGTTGATGGGTTGAAGCATAATTTATTAAGCATAAGCCAATTGTGTGATAAAAGGATATAAGGTTTCATTTGAAAATGATAAATGTATAGTTGAAAATAAATCAGATCATAAAATTCTTTTCACTGTAGACTAGCATGAAAATGTGTATACTACTACTTTTGAAAATTTAGCTTCATAATAAGTAACTTGTTTTTCTACAATAAACGAAGCTAGTTGGTTATGACATAGGCACTTAGGACACGCTAGCATGGACTTATTGTCAAAACTAGTAAGAAAAGATTTAGTAAAAGGTTTGCCTAAAACATCATTTTTGAAAGATAAAATTTGTGATGCATGTCAAATGGGTAAGCAAACAAAATCAAGTTTTAAGAAAAAGAAATTTATATCTACCGCTAGACCACTTGAAATGCTTCACTTGGATTTATTTTGTCCTAATTCTATGCAAAGTCTTGGTGGTAAATCATATGCTTTTGTCATTGTTGATGACTTTTCTAGGTTCATATGGGTGTTATTTCTCTCACATAAAAATGAATCATGTGAACAGTTTACTAAGCTTTGCAGGAGAATTCAAAATGAAAAGGGCTATAAGATAACATATATAAGAAGTGATATGGGGGCTGAATTTAAAAATGAAGGCATGGAAAATTATTGTGACCTAAAGGGCATATCATATAACTTTTCTGCACCTAGGACCCCTCAACAAAATCGTGTGGTAGAAAGAAAGAATAGGTTATTACAAGAAATGGGTATAACTATGTTGAATGAACATAAGCTACCTAAATATTTTTGGGTTGAGGCCATAAATGTTGCATGTTATGTCATAAATAGGGTGTTGATTAGACCGTCACTTAATAAAACCCTTTATGAATTGTGGAACAACCATAAACCTAATATTTCCTATTTCATGTTTTTGGTTGTAAATGCTTTGTGCTTAGGGATAATGAACATTTAGGGAAATTTGATTCTAAATCTGATGAAGACATTTTCCTAGGCTATGCTCTTAATAGTAAAGCATATAGAGTTTTCAATAAAAGAACATTGACTGTCATTGAATCTATCCATGTCGTAATTGATGAATCTAATCCATTTTCTAAGAAATATGATGAAGATGATATTGACATTAGAAAATGCTTAGACAAGTTATCTATTGAAAACAATGCAAGTGAAAATTTAGAAATAAATGATAAATCTTTTGAAGAAAATGTCAATGAAAATGAAGTTTAGAAGTTTCCTAGAGATTGGAAATTCATTAAGAACCATCCTATAGATCAAATCATAGGTCAACCATCTCGTGGTGTAGCCGCAAGATCTTCCTTGAAGAACCTAGTGAGTCATTCCTCTTTCTTGTCCCAAGAAAAACCTAAAAATATTAGAGAAGCAATAGAGGATGAGTCTTGGGTAATGTCCATGCAAGAAGAATTTAATCAATTTGAAAGAAGCAAAGTGTGGACCCTAGTTCCTAGGCTCAGTGATCATACAATTATTGGAACCAAATGGGTATATAGAAATAAGAAAGATGAGAATGGGGTAGTAACTAGGAATAAGGCTAAACTAGTTGCCCAGGGTTATAATCAGGAAGAGGGAATAGATTTTGATGAAACTTATGCTCCTATTGCTAGGATGGAAGTCATTCATATGCTACTTGCTTATGCCGCTTTTAAAAATTTTAAATTGTTTCAAATGGATGTTAAAAGTGCTTTTCTTAATGACTATATTAACAAAGAAGTGTATATAGAACAACCACCTAATTTTGAAAATAATAAATATCCAAATCATGTTTATCGGTTGTCTAAGGCCTTATATGGATTACTACAGGCTCCTACAGCTTGGTATGAGAGGCTTAGTGGTTTTCTGTTAGAAAATGAGTTTACCTGTGGTAGGATTGACACTACACTCTTCATCAAATCCAAAAATGATGATATGCTCTTAGTTCAAATTTATGTTGACTATATCATTTTTGGAGCAATTAATTATGAGTTGTGTAATGAGTTTGCCAAATGCATGCAAAGTGAATTTGAAATGAGCATAATGGGTGAGCTTAATTTCTTTTTAGGGCTGCAAATTAAACAAGATGAATATGGAACTTTCATATGCCAATCTAAATATGTCAAGGACTTGTTAAAGAAATTTAATATTGAAGATTGTAAAATTCTTGGTACCCCTCTGAGTTCTTCCATCAAACTTGATAAAGATGAGCAAGGGATCCCTGTTGATGTGAAATTGTATCATGGCATGATTGGCAGTCTTCTATATCTCACTGCTAGTAAGCTTGATATTATGTTTTGTGTGTGCATGTGTGCTAGGTTTCAGGTCACTCCTAAGGAATTTCATCTATTAGAAGTTAAACGAATCCTTAGGTATCTAGTTAGAACTATAGAGTTAGGCTCATGGTACCGTAAGCATACTACCTTTGAGACTGTGAGTTATACTAATGCTGACTTTTCCAGTAGTAAGGTTGATAGGAAGAGTACTAGCGGCACTTGTCACTATTTAGGACAATATCTTGTTTCTTGGTTCTCTAAGAAAAAAAATTGAGTTGCCTTATCCACAGTCAAAGTAGAATATATTGCAACTGGAAGTTGTTGTGCTCAAATTCTTTATATGAAACAACAACTTATGGACTTTAAATTGCACTGTGATATAGTCCTGATTAAATCTAATGATACTAGTGCAATCAACATCTCTAAAAATCCTATCTCACATTCACAAACAAAACACATTGAAATTAGACATCACTTCCTTTGTGATCATGTGTAGAAAGGGGATGTTGCTCTTGAGTTTGTATGCACTAGTGAGCAGTGGGTGGACATTTTCACTAAACCAATTCCAGAAGATAGGTTCATACAAATTAGACGTGAATTAGGTCTCATGCATAGTAGAGATACTTCCTATATATTTCATAGTTTGCATAAACTTAGGGGAAGGTTTCTAATACTTTCAAAGTCTAACAACTAATATAACTATTGATATCTTTCATTGGCTTGGACTTTATGAAATTGATTATGTTTTGCAATGCACAATTTTTATATCTACTGCATGATGATGATTGCATTTATGTTTTATGTATTGATCATACTGGAACTATTTGAGCTAAGTAGTTGTGAATAAACTGTTAGATCTTAAAAACTCAAAGCAGGTCTTTTTTACATAGGATTTTTTTGGGAAATGTCTTATTTTCAAACGACATGCTGCCGAAATTTTTTAAAATTTCCCAAACTTATCGTGTATACTAATGAATTATACCCATTGCCTAAGGCTATTACTTTCATAGCCCTTTTTACTGTTGTCAAAAGGGGGAGATAAATAAGAGACAAAAATTGGGTAGCGCTTAAGGAAAATACTTTTATATAGTGCACACTGTTAGGGGGACCTTCTAAGGCTATACCTTTTTTTTTTTTTTTTTTGCATGATGTATTTGTCATCATCAAAACGGGGGAGAATGTTGACCTTATTGGTCATACCCGATTTGATAAAGACAAATACTTGTTGTATTTGACAGCTATCTAAGGATATGTGCAGGTATACAATTAGCAAATCAAAATGATGGCACAAGAAGTAGAGGTTGAAGAGCCTGAAGACTTTATTTGTATTGTATTTCAATTCATTATTTAATATGGGTCTACATAGTAAGTAGCATTTGGGTTATAATAATTAAATGCATCACATGCATGATATGATAGATAAGCTCAAATGAAAAAGACCTAGAATGACACTAGGACACTCATGCATGCTTTAAATATATATGCTCACATGAGTAGGGTTTATGTATAAGGAACTTGAACTAGAGTATGAAAATTACATGTTCGGTCGACCGTACTTGAAAGCACTATATCCCTCGGTCGACTGAATTGATATGATCAATAGTTTGACCATAGCACAGTCGACCGAACCCTGCCCAATTCAAGTCACCTAGTCGACATAACTCACTATAAGTCAAATGTTTGACTATACGGTCAACCGCACTTAATGCTTAAGCCAACTACTTGGTCGACTGAGTCCCCATGTGAGTTTGGCCAATTTCACGATCGACCGAACCACTTAGTTCAAATCCATACAGGCAACCGAACCGTGCAGAAATGAAAAATCACCTTTGGGAACCCTAGTTTGGTTGACTGACTAGACGATTATAATCATGGGGTAGTCTATATATACCTTCTCATTTAAAAAGATTAGACACTGATTAGCAAACTTGATTAGTGAAAATCCTTTGAAATCCAAAATCTCTTGTACTCACTTCCAAGTATCCTACACTCATACTTATCTTGCCATATTGCCAAAAAAAACCTTTTGTAAGTGTGAATTGAGTGTTCTTACTTTAAAGGTTTGCTTTCTCCAATTTGTGATTGATTGAGATTATTTTTTTTTGAGAGCAAGACCTCAAGTTTTTCTTAGGAGACTTTATCAATAAGTCTTCCCTAAGAAAATTTCTTTTGAGCTTCTGAGTGTTACATTGTTATTGCAATATCTTAAGGAGTTCTCATTCGATTTTGGTTGCTAAAAAAATTTCAAATCATTTAAAAATATCTCGTGTGTTACATTTTGAGAAAAATACTTGAAGAGATATTTGCTTATGTTCTAAAGATCTTTATTGCAATATTCCTTGATTAGCATTACCTTTTGAACACAAAGATCAAACTATTTTTACGAACAAAATCTGAATATCTCTTGAGGCTTCTTCTTTGAGAAAAATATTTGTTGAGATATTTAAAGTGTGCTAAGGATCTTTGTTTGTGTATTGTGATTGAAATCATTATTTTGACACAAAGATCATATTATTTACACTCACACACACTAATTGCAATATTTGCATAAATATTTGAGAGTAAACATTTAGACCACATTGAGCTTACTTCATTATATCATTCGATGGTGTATGTGACTATTTATATTGGGTACATATATGCTTTACATGAAAGCATAATGATTGTACCAGTTTCATTATTTTGAACATACTGTTGTATTCTAGGCGTGGCGTAAGGAAGCAGTAATCCAGTTCGGTAAGGATTTTGTGTAAAAGTTTAGGTTAGCCCTGTGCTAATTGACCTGGTTGTTTAGGTGCCGCTCCACCCACTTAAGTTAGCATTGTAGTAGTAATCATTGTTCTTGTTAGCCAAGGTGGGACGTAAGCAATTTGCCGAACCTCGATAACACTTCTGGGTGTCACTTACTTTTTACTGCTTTTTGGTACATGCTTGGTTGATTAAATTGTGTTATTTAATTTCTACAACATATTGCAATTGATTTATTTTACTTGCACTATATTGAATTTAGGGTTGTGAAAATATTGCTGCTAGGGTATTGACCTAGGATATAAATTTTTGAAAATACCAATTCACCCCCCTCTTGGGATCACGGTAAAGCTATCAGTATGCCTTGAACTAAATTATAAATTGCTTATTTAAATTTGTTAGGTATAGGTTGTATGGGAAGACATCTAATTTACAGACGACATGCTGCCGAAATTTCGAAAAACTTTCCCCAAATAAAACCGTGTACAAAAATTATTATGATAAAATAAATGTTAAACAGATGAGTAAAAACTGATTAAATATTAAGTTTCATCCTAGCATAATCATTGAATAGTTGGAGGAGCTAAGCTCCATCCCTAGAGAAAGAGTATAAAGAACTCATATGCATCATGCTTTATTTTTTGAATATTGAGGCTCTTCTAAAATCCATGAACAATATAGCTTGCGATTGAAGCTTTATGATCAGATATGGAATGTTCTTGGGTCAAGATCTCTATAGCATGCCTTAATATCTTTTTCTGATGCATCAGTTGCTAATAGGGTTAACCATACTAATCAAATGAATCATTAGTATGGTTAGTTTAAAGACTTAAAAATGATGGCTTATACTATTAGGCATAATGAAATAACTCTCTATCTTGTATAAGCAATCTATTGCATCTAAGTTAGAATTCAACGAAAGGGGGAGCATCTAAAATTAAAATGTCTATCATTCTATGCTTAGAACCTTTTTAACTTAAATTTGTTTTTGAATCAAGTGTGGCATGCGTTTGAATGAAATGTTTTATTGAAAATCATAATCTCAAAACATGTTGATTTGCTACAGTCATTTGATTTGCCATATGATCTTGCATGTGATTGTTACATTTTCAAGATAATTATGGTTGTTGTTTTCTAGTTATATTTTAGTATCTGCTTCATTAACAAACCAGAAAATTTGTGCTTGTTTGTTTTAAATTCTTGTTTCTTTTTCAACAAGCACCCCTAGAATTTTGTTTGCAAATATCAAAGGGGGATATATACACACACACACACACACATGTTTATTTTAATGCTTTATGGCAAGAACTAATTTCAAAACTAAAAATTTTTTTTCTCTTGCCTTATTATTATTATATACATATATGTTTTTAAATTGCATAACTAGTTTGATAACTACACATGAAAATGCAAATGAACTTGTTAGGCTATTTTATGCTCAAACCTTATTGCTATGGTTTGTGGATAATTCTTGTATAATCATGCTTGTTATTTCATTTTAATTTTTAATGACCGGTTATGCTGTTTGGGTGCTTAATTGCTATAGTTTTCAAAAATAGTTATATTTTCTTTTACATACCCTTTTTGCTGATGCCAATAGGGGGAGAAATGCACTTGCAAAAATTGGTATGCATATTCTTAGGGGGAGCTTTATTTGGCCCTTTTTTGCACTTGTATTTGTCATCATAAAAAAAAAAAAAAGGAGATTGTTGACTTTTTGAGTCCTATCTCGTTTTGATAATGACAAGTACAAGATATTTAATGTTTGTCAAGTTTGTGTGTAGGATAATCCTAGCAGTATCATATTGATGGCATGCAGTAACTTGAAGAAGAATGAAGACCCCAACATATTTACTTGTTGTATTTTCATATTCGGATCTGTAATATTATTAAAGCTCAATGGTCTGTAATAATTAATGCATTGCATGCATGATAGGGGAGATAAGCTCAAAGGCCTTAGACTGACTGTAGGGCCCATAATTCTACATGAAAAAGTTTCCTATTGACCTAGAACTGATTATTATGTGATTACGGACATTGTATAAGAGGAATAGAACCAAAATGCCCAAAGTTGGCATGTTCATTTGACCGAACTCTAATACAAAGAGGACCTCAGTCGACTAAACTTCCCCAGGGTTAACAGTTTGACCCTTCGGTCGACCGACCTTAGAATGAGTTGCAACACTTTGGTCGACCGAACTAACATATGGGGAGATCCCAATGCCCTAGTCGAACGAACATTCAGTAGGAAATTGATCTGGTTTACCGAACACCCAAGTTCGATAAACCAAACTCATGTCTGGTCAACCAAACCTCGGAGGGTTATGAATTGCCATTGGACGGTCGACCGAACATGTAATTCAAAAATCCCCCTGTCGACCAAACTTAGTGAGATGGTCGACCGAACCTTAAAAATGGTCGGCTGATCCTCTCGGGTTGTCAAAATTTTTACTGAGTTAAATGGGGTTAATTTTCCTAAACAGTTTTAAAACAAATTTAATAATTACCCCTATGTCCCCAACGGTCAAAATTTTAGGCGTCATTATTTATATGTCCTCATTTGCCCCAAATAAGGATAGATTAGCAAATATGATTAACTAAAATCCTCTCAAACCTTTTATACTCCCATTTGCTCATACTACACATTTTGAAGCCAAATTTCTTATAGTCTCTCACACAATCATAGCCAATCTTAGTGAGAGTTATTTGAATAGTTATTCATTGTTCTATATTGGTAGGATACTCTCATTATATTCATTGTATTTGTTTTTCAGATTGAGAGTTGAGCATAAGATTTTTTCCTTGATTTTAATTGATAAATCAGTGTGTGGGAAAAATCTTGTAGCTAGAGAGTCTTTGCATCTTCATTGCAAGACTCATTGAGCTTGTGATTTTTGAGTGTGCAAAATATTTTTCACAAACTCATTTTTCAAATATCTCTTATGTTTGAATATTGAGAAAATATTTTTAGAGATATTTTGATTACCTTGGTGAAAATCTTTGAAACCCTAAATCGTTATTGAGATTTGCATCTACATATTGGTTTAAAGATTATCTTGTTGATACACTCTTTGTGCTTGATTGAATATAGACATTACTTTGAGTGTTAGCACACAAATTGCACTGAGCTTATAGTTCCTATTTGTTTGAGGTGCATTGATTATATTGTGCATAGTGGTACATATATGCTCGTGTAAGAAGCATTTTTTTGTACGCAAATTATTATGATTATTGTATTCCAGGTGTGGGCCTGAAGAGGGAGACCAGCCCTAGTGAATAGTCCTGAATTGGCTTAGACTTGGTTAGGAAAGCTTGGTGCACCATCCTGGTAAGGTGCGGTTGTAAGCTGAGGTCAGTCCCGTTAATTGACCTGGTTGTAAACGGTTTCACTCCACCCGTTAAATGAGAATTAGTGGAATCCTCGGACTTGCGAGCTAGAGGCGACGACATAGACCGCACTGGCTGAACCCCGATAACATATCATGTGTGCATTGTTTATATTTCCGCAATTTATATTTCTGCACATGTATGTTATATTGTGAATGCTACACATGATTTGATTTTCGCACGTTATATTTATCTGCGGATTTGGAATTGCATTGACAGACCCTAGGTTTGTGTAACACTGGTTGTTGAATTAGTTGAACTTAGGAAAAAATTTTAAATATCCAATTCACCCCTCCTCTCGGGAATACACCAATTCCAACAAACTATTTATTGTAAACACCTAGGTTTGGAGCATATCTCTATGGAAAATGTCCTATTTACAGATAAAATGCCACCAAAATTTTTCTAAACTAATAATACTTAGCTATTTAAAATTGTATCATTTTTTTTAACTATGCCCAAATGTCCAATTATTTTGCCGTCAAATCATTGATGCTTAAAGTACGTATACATATATGTTTAAAAATCGTATACTAATTTTTTTTTTATAATTTTTAATTTGTAGGGTTTGCGACTATCACAACATCAGCACGATGCTATGCACTACAGTCGAATGCAGTTTTTGATTTATTTTTTTGTATTTTTTTTGGTTATTTGATTAGATGGAATTTCTGTATTTTAATTTGAATTTGAATAATGTATTTTTATTTGAATATTTTTGTATTTTTGTATCCAAACAGATGGAATTTATGTATTTTAATTCAATTTGTATAATGTATTTGTACTTGTATTCGAATTTTAAATAATTTATGAATTTTTTAGTAATTATGGTTGAATGTTATGTATGCAAAAATGTAATTACAGATTTTAACAAAACTTAATGATTAAAAAAATTATTATTTTTAAAGTATTAGTGACGGTTTTAAAGTCGTCACTAAAAATTGTCCATTTTTTAAGTGGTAGTGATGAATTTTAAAATTGTCACTAATAGAAGACTATTAGTGATGAATTTCAAAACCTTTACTAAAGCCCAAGTATTAGTGACAGTTTTAAAATTCGTTACTAATACTCTACTATTAGTGATGGTTTTGAAATTCGTCACTAATACTCCACTATTAGTGATGATTTTGAAATTCGTCACTAATACTCTTTTATTAGTGACAGTTTTAAAATTCGTCACTAATACTTTACTATTAGTGATGATTTTAAAATTCGTCACTAATACTCTACTATTAGTGACGATTTTGAGCCGAGCCAATGTAAAATTTATAGTGATGGTATTGGGGTTTTAGTGACGGTTATAATTCGTCACTATTACTTTATTATTAATGACGTTTTAAAAATTCGTTACTAATAATTATTAGTAACCGTAGTTATGGCAACTAATTCAAAACTGTTACTAATACTTATAAAAACCGTCACTAATACTATTAGTGATGGTTTTAATCCTTCATTAGTAACCTTATTTTTTTGTAGTGCCCCCTCCACATGTCCCTGGGTTTCCACAACAACTACCATCTACGTTCAACTTTACGGACCCAACCTGAGGGTTCCCCCCCTAACAACACAAGGAGTCAGTGCCTTCGGAGTGATAATTGGAATCTCAAGAGCACTTAAAACTTTGCTATCCTCAGTGGAAAGAGATTTGCTTGATCTCATATTCTTCGAAATCCTCCTAAGTCATACCTTGATTTCCAACCAAACTCCTTCATCTGATTTCTTAGCACCTTCCATTCAGACTCTACATCGATGCACCCAAAGTCTCCAAGTTATTAAACTCGGCAAGATACCAATGATTACACCCCTCTAAATCAATTTCTTAGCATAAGTAAACCATTATTTAACACAAAAAATCTAAGAAATTGCATTCGTACAAGGAACCCCCAAGGCTATAGTGGCAAAATCCCAAACCTTTACAGCAATCTCACTCGAACAAAGGACATGATTCAAGGTTTCTATTTGCCCAAGCTCATAACAGTTACACCGAGAAGCAAGAGCAATAACCAAGGATTGAACTTTCTCATCCACCGGAAATCTGTCAAAACAAGCTTTCCAAGCACATATGCTAACCTTTTTTGGCAAGAGATTGTGCCATAACCAATCCATATCCCTTACATGTGGCCCTTTGACTTTAATTAAATCCCAAGCACTTGACGACGTGAACGTTCCTTTATCATTTTGAGTTTCCAAATTAGAATATCCTCACCTGGTCTCCCATAAGCAATATTCTGTATGAAGTTTTCAGCTTTGTCATTACCAACCAACTCCACTAAGTGCTGCCTATCCCAGGCACCATCCACCCACACATCTTTAATATTAAGCAAAGGATTTTGAATATTGTTAAATTGCAAACAAGGCGAGCCACTAGCCAACCAATTATCAAACCAAAATGAACCCTTGCCATTCTTTACCTTCATCTTCATGTTCTCCATCACCTAAGGTAAGACCCGCATGACTGATTTCCAAAACCGAGGACTCAAGTCTTTAGAAACCACCATGGAGATATGTCCTTGTTTCACATATTTAGCATGAAAATTTTTTTCCCAAATATTGTCTAAAGTCATGAGCCTCCATGCAAATTTCATATGTAGATATTTTTGAATTTCACCAAAATCACGAACACCTAATCCACCCTCACTAATGGGCTTGCATAGTTTAGACCTTGAGCACCACTTCATTTTCAGCTTTCAATTTATCTCACCCCAAAAGAAAGTTGAGAGGATAGAATTCATCTTCTCGTGGATTGCCTTCAGAATGTCTAATATTTCCAACAAATGAGTCACCATACAAGTGAGGACATGCTTTAAAAGAATTAGAAGCACGTAGAAACAAGTGGGACACCTAAGTAAGTGACTGGGAAAAGACCCTCACAAATCTCATTAATCTTATCAGACTCCACCTCCGCCACATTGGAACTTTGTTTGAAAATAAAATAACTATTTTTTCATTGCTAATTATTTGGCCAGACCATTGCTCATAGATACCCAAAACTTTAATAAGACGTTGCATGGATTGTTTCTCCCCATTAAGAAAAATCAAAATGTCATCTTCATTGAGTAAATTCGAAATCAAAGGAGCCCCCAAAGGGTAAGAAAAGCAGCAAATATACCCCTCCTCGAAGTTTTTCTGCAACAATCAAGATGAAACCTCTTCCATGACAATAAAAAGATAAAGTGATAACGGGTCTCCCTGCCTTAAGCATTTGGTAAGTTTGAAGAATCCTTTGTCAGAGCCATTCATCATAATGGAAAACCAAGGAGCCCGAATACATTCAGCCACCAACTTACAAAAATTTGAAGAGAAACCAAAACCCTCTAACACTCAAAGCAAAAAATCCCAGTCGACCCGGTCATAAGCCTTTTCCATATCAATTTCCTATGACAGATCTAGAAAAAGAAGCACATTTTCCTCTTTAGTAATAACATTCTCTAGTATAGTTGATAAGTCGACATCTTCATGAGTTCTTATTTCTGTTAAAAAATCCTAAAAGTAAGAAGTTGCCGCTAGATGAATGCTCTCTGGTAAGTTTAACACACTCCCAACTACAAGATTCATTTTAGAAATCACAGAATTCTTCCTTCTTTGCTTTACCACCGCATGAAAAAATTTGGAATTTTGGTCCCTCTCTTTAAGCCAAGATGTTTTTGCTTGTTGCGCCAATCTAGTCTCCTCCCTTTGTTCCCATATTTCCAGTTCTAGCTTGGTGAGAAGATAGACCGCTTGAATGCTCGGGTCAAAATCACATAGCATTTGATTTTCTAGGACCTCCAAATGTTCCTCAAGCTCCTTAATATTCTGATCTACATGCCTAAAAACCTGCGTATTCCATGCTCTAAGAGCTATCTTTGTTTTTTTCAGTTTGGCTGCAAGCTTCAAAAGGCCCTTGGCATATACCGGCTCAACCCACACCTTCATCACATAGTCAATAAAAGAATCATGAGAACATCACATATTTTGAAAACGAAAAGGTGACAGGCCATGCCTCACCTCCAATTTGTCAAATTTGATAACCATAGGACTATGATCTGATGACTTCCTCATTAAATACTCTGAATGAGCACTAGGGAAGGTGTTAAAGAAACTCGTATTCATAACCGATCTATTAAGCCTTGCCTAGCTACGAGAGTGACCTTCGTGACCATTACACAATGAGAACCTCCTCCCATTAAAAGACATTTCCATGAGTCCACAATTATTCAAGCAAGAATTGAACTCATCCATGGCTCCAATTGGTCGAGGATTACCTCTAATCCTCTCCCCATACTCTCTAAACACATTAAAATTCCCCACAACAATCCAAGAGTGATCCTCAAGCTGTAAATCCTCCAAATCTTGCCACAACGTCCTACGTTCATTTTGAGTACACTTCGCATAAATGAAAGAAATAAAAAATTTCTTGTCATCAAAAAGTAACCAGCCAAAAATCATTTGATTATTCATTCAAACTGTTTCAAAATTTAAGTATTCTCTCCAAAATACCCATAGTTTACCTCCCACCTCGCCATTACAGCAACAATTAAGGAGCAGCATCTCATTAGCTAGTTGGGATATCCGGGTATCCTCTAAGAACGGCTCAACAATAGCTACAATAGCAACTCTGTGACGTCTAACTAAACCTTTCAACCTCCTCCTCGATCTACCCAAACCTCTTACATTCCACACTAGCATTGTATCAATCGTAGAATAAATTTTGAGGGACGGTAAGAACCCGCTGAGAATGATGCACAGCTTTTCCTAGCTGGTCCTTTAATGATGCCACATAAACCTATAAATCCGAATCAGAATCATATTGTTTTCTCTTACTCAACGGTTGTATAGGTCTATCAGTATCATGGTTTGATGCATAAATAGGCGAAGATATCCCATCTGACTTTGGGAGTTGAACACACTCTAATTCTAACACTTCAGATACTACCTCCATGTTCCCCCCTGCACCATCTTGCCCCACTAGGTTCTCATCCACTCCCATCGTCTCCTCCTCCACACATGCACAAATTAAGGCTTGGTCCTCCTCTAAATCCATGTAATTCTCTTCATTCACCAAAGTAGCTGCCTCCACTTGTGTCCCATTTAGTCCTTTTATCTTGTGCATTAGGCACAAAATTCTCGTGCCTTGATCCCACTTCCTCAGTATTTCCATCCTCTTACTGTGTAATATTCTCTACGTTAATGGTAGTGTCCTTCTTTACTTCACCTTCCTCCCACACTTCAATTATCACCAGCAACTTTTCCACACCCCCTAACTATTGTGGCTCCTTCACATAAGACTCCATAGCCTTCGGCTTTGCATTAATGGGCATCAAGAGGCCTATGTGTCCTTCTACTTCCTATTTCTCCTTTTCTCTCCACATTTCCTTTCACACATGAGTAATTTCTTTATCCCTCATGCCCTTATTTTCTCCAACTCTGTAAACTACCTATGTATGTCATTGACGACAGCATTTGGAACAATAGAAACCATGCTTCTTATACCGTACCCCCTGCCAAATCACTTTATTATTTGAAACAACAATGGGGAATCCCTATAATTGTTCCTTTTGAAGGCCAATCTCTACATGTATTTTTGCACCAGACATTTGAGTCATGTTCAATGTCGCATTATCAACTCCTAAAAATCAACCAAATTTGGATGCTAGGATTTAAAGACAATCCGAGTGATACATATGGATCGGTAAGCCAGGTAGGAATATCCATTGGGATGCCAAAGGAGACTCCTTTACTAGATCAAAGTCTTTTGTCCAATGAAACAACTGAAATGAACACCCATCTATTACTCTTCCTTCATAAGTCTATGCATGCACAAAGTTCTTTTCAGATCTCAATTGTATAAGAACATGGTAATTGTCTATGAAACTAACAATTGGAATTTTCAATAACCCCCAAGTTTTAACCACTGTACTTCTAATAACATCTATTGAGGTCCTAGATCATGTAAATTTCAAGTCCAAAGAAAATAGGAATTCTTCCGCCGCCTTTGTCATCGTCATCTCTATAAAAATGAAGCCTTTCTCTCCATTAATATCCACCAGATAACGCATTGGCATTTTGAATGTAGGCACTACCATAGGAATTCCTATTAAAAAAATATTCCCTCTAGCACTTTGAAAGATATTCCCTCTAGCCAAGTTGTGCTGGAAGTAACTTGCACAACAAAAAAAAAAACAAAAAAAAAACAAAACAAAAAAGACCTTTTTAGCAAACTCTTTCTTGTCGCCTTACGCAATGTGGATCTAGTGCCCTTTCGTAATCACCTCCCAAACCTTATGAAAAGGGTAAAGATAAGGCGTATCTTCCAACGGTGCATAAGTGCTCAAGTGTCATGTCAACAAATGTGATCTTTGACCATGTTATCACCAAAGTCTTTGGAGAAACATTGTGGTTCTTTTTGAGTCCACACCTAACTAAATTCTCATTAGAATTGTTAGCACCGGAGGAGTCCATGGATGGGCTTGATATATATGGATAAGCATCAACTTAACCCAAAAGTTTAGGCCTATTTAGGGTTGGTCCAAAGCATGTATATAAGCCTCCCCCCCCCCCCCCCAAATCATTCACTCTATTTTTTCAATGTGATGCAAACTCACAAGTTGAATTCTCTACAAGAATTGTGACTAATATAAATTTACACTTATGTGGCTTGGGATTAATTGCCCAAGAGCTTTCAGAACTCTATTTTCCCATAAACTCAAGATTCTCACCGTTCTATAAAATTTTAAATTTCTAAGTTCAATGAAATACATATTTTGGCAAAACTCTTGCTTTTGTCCATTTCCATTAGATCCAAGAATATCACCTCTAACTATGGAATAAGGATACTAGAAAGTCAATGGATCATCATCTGAATTCAAAGGTTGACCGAAAAAGAAAAAAAAAATCTATTAGTGTGGCTCTAGCACCCGCCTCAAAAGCACAAGGTATTTTTATCATCTTATTTCCCACTAATCAAACCCTCACCCCCTCATCCAATGTATAGGTACAATCAACCATCTTGGTCTTCACAAGATACTGAATGGAGGCCAACCCTAGTCCATCAACCTAACGAACTATATGACATGAGGGAAGAGACTGGCTAGTACTCACCCAAAGGTAGATTAATCCTTCACACACTTGGTGTCACATGTTGAATTTCCATAAGATATTGGATGCTCACTCTATATCATTCTTATTTAAACTCTTAAAGGAAAGACTTGCACTAATACCTATTTTCTTAGGGTGACAAAATTCCATAGCTGGAAAAAATCACCCTTCCTTTAGTCTACCTAAGAAGTAAATAGAATCAGGTTTATGTAGTCAAAAACTACTCCAAGTCCTATCTAGTTGTCTATAACCTCATCCATTTTGTACTAAACAATTGGTCATAAATTTTAAAATAATTGATTTTACTTTCAATACTTTACAGGTGGTTTCAAACCATAAGAGTTCTTTTTCACTTTTACTCAAGAAAAAAGGGAGCGTCTTTAGTGTCAAGGTTCCAAAAGTCAAAAAGATTAAAAAAAAAAAATTGTTCTAGAGTGTGTAATGAATGACTCATTTGATACCTCTTCAAATGAGTCATACTCTCGAAAGATACATAGTTACAAAAAGTCTCGACCAACACAATCAGGTCAAGTCACTTCCCAATGGAGTAATTCCACATTCCAACAACCCATGGACAAAAGAAAAGCATCCATGAATGGACGCTCTTGCTAGAGTTCTAGCAGTGCAGTGTACTTCAAGTGTCATAAATAAGGACACTTTTTCCAAACTATGTCCAACCAAGAACTTGGCGCTTGATAGGGAAGATAGGGAGAAAAAAAAAGGACAAGAAAGAAAGTAATGGAGGATCCTTAATTATCATTAGTGAAAATCAATTTGAATAGGAGAGTCAAGATACACAGGTAGTGAATGAGGTTGTTACTAAGGAGATTGAAACATCCCTTCTTGAGCATGACACACCATTGGAAGTATCACCTATACTTTCCAAATTTTAGAATGCCATTCCTAAACCACTAGTGAGTTACCTCCCATGAGAAAGATTCCACATGTAATTTACCTTGTTCCTTATTCATCTATGCCTTATTTACCACATCCTAGAGTGAACCCAAGAGAACATGAGATGTTGATGAAGCAAAGATATGAAATGAGGGAACATGACTTTAGTCAGGATACTATAAATCTATGTGCCAGCCCTACTATTCTTACTCCCAATAAAGATTACACTTGGGGCATGTGCATCAATAATAGAGCAACCAACAAGATTGTCATTGAGAATAGGTTTCTCAAAACCATTGTTTCCAATGAAGATGTACAGCTCATAGGTTACCATGTTAGGCACCAAACTTAAATGTCCTCATGCTTATCACCCACAAACCAATTGGCAAGTTGAAGTAGTAAATAGCACCACATGCCTTAGCCCATTTTAGATTATCATAAGATATAGTCCTAGGAAGCCTACAGATCTTATTCCACTACCACTTAAGTCTAGAGTGAGTGAGACGACTGATGTTTTTGCAAAGCATACACACAATCTAAACACTATAATAAGAATGAAGGTTAATTTGAATTTTGAACATCATAAATCTTGTGCTAATATACATTACATGTTGAGAGAATTTTCAAATGGTGATATGGTTATGATTTGTATTCGTCTTGAAAAGATTCTTGTAGGAAAGGTGAGGAAGTTACATGCTAATAAGATGGATCATGTTAGCCTAGCAAGGCTTTCACCTCTTGTTTTGATGATAACAAATGAAGAAAATGTTAATGACATTATGTGTTCAAGTAATGATGTTTTCAGGAATCTGAAAAAGCCAAATTCAACAAAGCTTCAAAAGATCACTATCAAGCTTAAAGGTGTATGGTGTGTTATGAAGTGATCAAACTGGGAAGCACAAAGACATTTGAAGATGAAATGAACCTAAAGCTTCAAGATGATCATGAAGTTTCAAAGAACAAGAAATGTTCATATTGTTAGGAAATCTTCATGTAAGTACTTCAAAGTTAAAAATGTCACTGTGAATTAAATGAAGATCATTAGGGGATAAAGATGGACTTAGAGAATTTATTTTAATACCCCAAAAAATGTTTTTCAAAAGTAAGAAAGGAAAGAAACCAAATGTCTTTGAAAAAGAAAGAAAGAAAGTAGTTTTGTACTACCCAGGCGATTGAGGTTAAATCCTCAAGCAACCGAAGATTTTTGCTGAAAAAAATCAAATAGGCAGTGTACTTTAGGCGCTTGACCCTGATCTTTAGGCTCCTGAACGTACCTCAGGCAACTAAGGTTGCACTTCAGGCAACCGAAGTACGGCAACAGGTAGATTTTTTAAACTTCTCTTTTTCAAATCTAATTAACTTGCGCCCTAATATTTTTGGAAAATTTGGGGGCACTCCAAGTAAACTTGGGGAGCATGAATGAAAGTGTTTTTGAAGCCTATATAAACATGGTTTATGAGAAACAAATCAATCAAGAATTGAAAATTTCTTCAAGATCTCTTTCACTCAAAGCTCCTTGCTATTTGTTTTTAAAGCTCTAAATTGCTGCAAAATTTCTAAGAAATCTCTAAGCTTTTACAACTTCTCTAAAGCATATGATTTAAGTTCTTGATCCTCCTTAAAGAGAAGTTAATCGGTGATATTTATATTGAGCTTCTTACTTCATTCTTTTGATATTTTGAATTTGAAGTATATTAGTTGTGTTGTAATTGTTGTACTAACCAGCTCTTTGAGAAGCAAGTTCTTTGTACACATCTATTTGATCTTTATCTTGTAAATTGACGATTCTAAGGGTTGTTTGGATCATTGACTAAGCAAGGGGATATTGCTTATAGAGGCGAGCTCTAGCCTAGTTAAGGAGTGACCGGACGAGGGGATATCGTTTGGAGAAGGCGGGCTCTAGTTAAAAAACAAGTTTAGTGAATCCTTTGGTGGTTTTCCAAAGGCGAGGACGTAGGTTGGGTATAAGCCGAACCTCGTAAAAATATTCGTCTCACTCTCTCTTTTCTTATTCTTTATTTTCAGTACATAATTAAATTATGTGGATGGTTTAAATTTAAAATCATATAAACTACCTAAATTTGGAAATTGAATAATCCTTAACATTTGATTTTGATTCAGGTTGCGGAAACTGAAAGGGAGTACGTTGGTTGAACCATTCTTTGCAGAAATCATACGGGAGTACATTACTTGGCTAAACACCCTAAAGATAAATTAACTTAAGAGTTTATTTGAATTCTGAAGTTTGGAAAGAGTAATAGGACTTTATATTGAAGAAGAAATTTCATGTGTACAAGGCTTTGTTCAAATTCATATTTACTATAGGACTGAACACAACATAAAAGTTGAAAGTTACATATACTAATCTTGAATGCTTCTATCAATCTTATAGTGTTGAAGTAAATTTATATTTGGCAATCAAACTGGTTGCATTGGTTTGGAAATTGTGATTAATTGTTTGATTGTTCTTACTTTCAAAGTGTGGTTGAAGATTGAATATTTAATTGTGTTTAATTGTGTTGTTGATTGATTGTTCTTGTTTGATTGAAAAAATAAATAAACAAGTCAAAGAATTGGTTAAATCACAAAAGAAGTTAAGGATTTTAAAAGAACTAAAGAGAAAGTTTTAAAAATCCAATTCACCCCCCCTCCCCCCTCTTAGGAAGCTATTCCTAATTTCAATTGGTATCAGAGCGAGGTTATAGCAACTCTTAACTAGAAGCTATAAAAAGATCGTAATGGCTAACTTAAGTGTAGCTCCCTTTGGAGAGGGACAATCTTCAATTAGGCCACCAATCTTTTTGTGGACAAAACTATACATTTTGGAAAAAGAGAATGCAAATATACCTTCAAACCATGGATTGGAAAGCTTGGGAGGTTTTCACGGATGGTGATCTAATTCCTACCACATTAGTAGATGGAAAACAAATACCAAAGGAAAAGAAAGACATGGCTGAAAGAGATTATAAAATGTTGCAAATAAACTCTAGTGCTAAGAATGCTCTATATTGTGCTTTAGATGCCAATGAATTTAATCGAGTAATGGCTTGCAAATCAGCTAAGGGGATATGGGATAAACTAGAAGTAACATATGAAGGAACTACGGATGTTAGGGATTATAGCGTTGATATGCTTACAAGTGAATATGAAGTATTTAGAATGAAAACGGATGAATCCATATCTAGCATGTATACTAGGTTTACCCGCATAATCAATTCCCTAAATGTCTTAGGAAAAACTTACACTACTCATGAGATGATAAGAAAAATTCTTAGAGGGATGCCACCAAAATGGGAGCCAAAGCCACTACCATAACTGAAGGAAGAAATCTGAAAACCACTTCCTTATATGAGCTTGTAGGTTTTCTACTTACATATGAAACGACTATGAATGAAAAGAATGGAAAAGTCATAACCCAAGATTCAATAGCCTTCAATGCCTTAAAAGACAACTCAAGTAGTGAAGAAGAAATGGATGAAGATGAAGTAGTCTTCATATCTAAAAAGTTAGCAAGAATGCTAAGAAGAAGAAACAAATTCAAAAGAAGAAATCAAAAATCTAAATCAGATGAATCAGAAGAAGAAGTTAGCAAGAAATCAAAGAATAAAACTCCTACGTGCTACAATTGCAATAAAGTTGGGCATATAAAACCAAAATGTCCTCTACTACTAAAGAAAGAGGCTAAGAAGAAAAAGAAAAAGGCCATGAAAGCCACTACTTGGGACATGATGAGTACAAGTAGTTCAGAAAATGAATCAAGTGACCAAGAGGTTGCTTATACATGCTTTATGGCTTGGGACAATGAGAAAAGTTCCTTATCTAAATCTTCAAATAATTCTTGTTGTGAAGAATCCGATGATGAAAGCATGCCATCATATGAAGAACTTCAAAATGATTTATTCAAAGTTCATAAGATGCTGATTAAAGTAACTAAACAAAATACTTCATTAAAAAATATGAATGAAGGTATAATGAAAGAGATAGAAACCCTTAAGGTTGCAGAAAGAGAAAAGGATTCTAGAATCAAGAAAATAGAAATTAAGAATGAATCTATGACAAAAGAATTAGAATCTAAAATTCTTGCTGAAAAGGAAAAAGACTTGAAAATCAAAGAATTAGAAAGCAAGAATGAAAGAATGATAGAAGACCTTCTATCCTTATCCTCTACAGTATATGAGAAAGATATGTATATTTCTGAATTAGAGGATAGAATCAAAAAATTATCTCTAGAATTAGAGAAATCATTAAAGAAGGTTGATAAGAAGAAAGACATAGATTTAAAAGATCTCAAGAATCAAATCAAAGATAATGATAAAATTATTTACATTTTTACAAAAGGGAAAGAAAATCTTGATAAGATTATTGGCTCACAAAGAATGTCATTGAACAAAGAAGGCATTGGGTTCAATGGAGTTGAAAATAAAAGAAAAAAGAATTTGTATATGGGATATTTCTCAAAAGAATCCAAAGACTATGCTACCACATCTAGCAAAGCCTACACAAATACAATTTGCTATAAATGTAAGAAAAAGGGGCATATCAAGTTTGAATGTCCATTTAAGAGAAAGGATGTGAAGACTAAACAGGTTTGGAAAATAAAAAAAAACATCCATTGACAAATCAAAAGGAACCAAGAAGATATGGGTACCAAAAATAAAATAGAGAGTAGAAGGATCCATAAAGGTTGGATGATTAAATGAAACAAAAAAGAAACTCTAAAGCTTATAACCTAAGTGTTGCTAAAAGATAGGAATATATCAATAAAAAGAGAAACTTGAACCATTATACAATAAGGAAAATAAGTTAGAAAGGTTCAAAACAAAGAAATAATAAAAATTTAGAAGTTGAAGCACTTCGGTTGATTGAACAGATAACCTCAGGCTCTTACATGTACCTGAGCTCTAGACCTCAGGCGACCGAATAGCTACTGCCTGTTGAATTTTCGCCCAGAAAATTCTTCAGGCACCTATACTTATTCTTCAGGCGCCTGAAGTCATGGAGTCCTCATATTTTAAACGCGCGAAACCCTATTTCTTCTAAACTCTAGGCTCCTGAACCAAGACCTATCACTCACTCGAAGTTCTAAACACCAAACCCCCTTCAATCTCCGGCGCTAAATCTTTCAATTTCAAGCTTCTAAACTCAATCATACGTGTACTAGGGTTTGAAAGAAGGTATCTGTTGTTCCAAAAAAAACCTCACAATGCCTCGAACTAAGCAAACGACAAATTGTGGCTCATCTTCTAGTAAAGATGATCCTAATATCGATCGATGGCTGGTTTCCTCTCAAGCAAAGTATGTTTATCGAACCCGTCTTCAGTCCATAGATCTCATATTCGGTAAGGTCCTTGATGTTCAATTCTTCAACTCAGAATTTTCGGATATTCTGCCATTGTTTCAAAACATAGGATGGAAGAACTTCATAGTTTACCAAGCTAAAGGAATTTTTCCAAATCTTGTCAAAATATTTTATGCTAATTTAGTTCAAGAAGAGAATAGCCTATCAAGTGAACTCAAGGGTAGGAAAATAATCGTCACTCCTCAATCGTTGGCTCCCATTCTTCAAATTTCTCCAGGAGAATTTGAATGTCCTGCATTTGCTCAATCTTGGATTCTTCAACAAGAGTTTACACCAGAAGAGTTTTTGCCACTAATTATGGAAAATGAACCTATCTACTTTGGACATTTGCCACTTTATAAGCAACTAAATTTGAAAGCCCAAATCCTTCAGAAGATCATCACAAATAATATTTTGCCACAAGCTAGATCTTATGATCATCTCTCGTATATCGATTGTTTTGTGTTGTGGTGTCTATTAAAGGGGAAGAAGCTTGATTTGGCTAGTCTCATTATGAAGTAGATGTGGGAAAAGATGGATGCAAAATGAGTACCTCTTCCATACGGGAGAGCGCTTAATATGATCTTTGCAAATCATAATATCACATCTTCATTTGACTTTTTCATAAAAAGGACCAAATATGAACTCTTCACCTCAACCATTCTCAAACAAATGGGATATGAGAAACGAAATAATGAGTGGTTCTTAAAAGGAGGGAGACAACGGAGAGTAGCTATTGCACCTCCTCCTTCACCTCAGGGTCAGCCAGAAGGTTTAGCCTCTAAAGCTCCCTCATGGTTTACACCGTTCTATAATGAATTCAACTCCTTTAGCCAAGATATACGTGAGGGTCTTAAAACTCTACAGGATAACTATTCCTCCTTAGATCAGCGTCTTATGTGCATTGAGATGATTCGAGGTAGTTCCTCACATGGTGATCCTATGGACACTAGCTCCATACCCCATAGTGATGATTCATCAGCTGAAGAATCAGAAGAAGAGAAAGAAGGAGATGATGAAGAAGAAGAGGAAGCTGGTAATGATGAGGAAGAGGAAGAAGAAGAAGAAGAAGAAGAAGAAGAAGAAGAAGAAGAAGAAGAAGAAGAAGAAGAAGAAGAAGAAGAAGAAGGCTCACAACAATCCAAAGGAAAAGGAATTGCTGAAGATAGTGACACTAAAATCGAAAGGAAAAGGAATTGCTGGAGATAGTGACACTAACTCTGATACATAGACTTTTGATGGCATTTTTTCTACTTTGTATGCCACACATGCTTAAATTTTGAATATACTTTGCTTTTTGTTAATGTAAAAGGGAAGTATGTGTAAGCAAAGATTATGAGTTTTTCTATGTATTTGTTTCTAGCTCTGCAACCCTGAACCTTTGAAATGCTTTGTTATCAATTTGATGTATTATAAGTTTTATTGTTAATGATAAATCTGCAAACTTTGAAACTTCTGAACTTATGACTTAAAAAGAAATTCTTGAGTATGCTAATTGTTAGGGAGAGTATTATGATTTATCACTTGGTTCTCTAGATGCATATCTATTTAGTTCTTTGCTCTTTGTATTAAAATTGTGTACCCTTTCTGTATGATGTCAGAGGGGGAGAGATAGTTTAGAGAGAGCAAAAGTATTTTAGCTAAATTGAATACTTGACCTGAATGAAATATTGAATATGAATTGAATATTTGAGTTGAATGAAATATTGATCTGAATGTTGAAAATTGTAATATGAAAATTAATTATATAAATATTGAGCTGAATGTTGAAAATGTAATATGAAAATTAACTATATAAATAAACTATGCACATACAAGTTGGGATATATTACTTGAATCTATGCTTATTGTAAAGGGGAGTGTTTTACAAGTTTTTATAAATTTTTACTTCTTATTTTTCATCATCAAAAAGGGGGAGATTGTTAGCCTAACAAAGCTTTCACCTCTTGTTTTGATGATAACAAATGAAGAAAAGGTTAATGACATTATGTGTTCAAGTAATGATGTTTTCAGGAATCTGAAAAAGCCAAACTCAACAAAGCTTCAAAAGATCACTATCAAGCTTAAAGGTGTATGGTGTGTTATGAAGTGATCAAACCGAGAAGCACAAAGACATCTGAAGATGAAATGAACCTAAAGCTTCAAGATGATCATGAAATTTCAAAGAACAAGAAATGTTCATATTGTTAGGAAATCTTCATGTAAGTACTTCAAAGTTAAAAATGTCTTTGTAAATGAAATGAAGCTCATTAGGGGATAAATATGGACTTGAAGAATTTATTTTAATACCCCAAAAAATATTTTTCAAAAGTAAGAAAGCAAAGAAATCAAATGTCTTTGAAAAAGAAAGAAGGAAAGTGGTTTTGTACTGCCCACGTGACTGAGGTTAAATCCTCAGGCAACCAAAGATTTTTGCAGAAGAAAATCAAACAGGCAATGTACCTTCAGGCGCTTGACCCTGTGTTTTCAGGCTCCTGAACGTACCTCAGGCTACTGAGGTTGCACTTCAGGCAACCGAAGTATGGCAACAGGCAGATTTTTTAAACTTCTCTTTTTCAAATCTAATTGACTTGCGCCCTAATATTTTTGGAAACTTTGGGGGCACTCCAAGTAAACTTGGGGAGCACGAATGAAATTGTTTTTGAAGCCTATATATACATGGTTTATGAGAAACAAATCAATCAAGAATTGAAAATTTCTTCAAGATCTCTTTCACTCAAAGCTCCTTGCTATTTGTTTTTAAAACTCTAAATTGCTGCGAATTTTCTGAGAAATCTCTGAGCTGTTACAACTTCTCTAAAGCATCTGATTTAAGTTCTTGATCCTTCTCAAAAAGAAGTTAATCGGTGATATTTATATTGAGCTTCTTACTTCATTCTTTTGATATTTTGAATTTGAAGTATATTAGTTATGCTGTAATTGTTGTACTAACCAGCTCTTTGAGGGGCAAGTTCTTTGTACACATCTATTTAATCTTTATCTTGTAGATTGAAGATTCCAAGGGTTGTTTGGATCATTGACTAAGCAAGGGGATATTGCTTAGAGAGGCGGGCTCTAGCCTAGTTAACGAGTGACCCGATGAGGAGATATTGTTTGGACAAAGCGGGCTCTAGCCTTAACCACGGAGTGTTGTAAAGGTATTGTTCCGCCCATTAAAGGAACAGGTTTAGTGAATCCTTTGGTGGTTTGCCAAAGGCGAGGACGTAGGCTGGGTATAAGCCAAACCTCATAAAAATATTTGTCTCACTCTCTCTTTCCTTACTCTTTATTTTCAATACATATTTAAATTGCGTGGATGGTTTAAATTTAAAATCATATAAACTACCTAAATTTGGAAATCAAATAATCCTTAAAGTTTGATTTTGATTTGGGTTGTGAAAACCGAAAGGGAGTACGTTTGTTGAACCATTCTTTGTGGAAACCATACGGGAGTACGTTACTTGGCTAAACACCCCAAAGATAAATTAACTTAAGAGTTTATTTGAATTCTAAAGTTCGGAAAGAGTAATTGGACTTTATATTGAAGAAGAAATTTCATGTGTACAGGGCTTTGTTCAAACTCATATTTACTACCGAGCTGAACACGACATAAAAGCTTAAAGTTACATATACTAATCTTGAATGCTTCCATCAATCTTATAGTGCTGAAGTAAATTTATATTTGGCAATCAAACTGGTTGCGTTGGTTTGGAAATTGTGATTAATTGTTTGATTGTTCTTACTTTCAAAGTGTGGTTGAAGATTGAATATTTAATTGTGTTGTTGATTGACTGTTCTTGTTTGATTGACAAAATAAATAAATAAGTCAAAGAATTGGTTAAATCACAAAAGAAGTTAAGGATTTTAAAAGAACTAAAGAGAAAGTTTTAAAAAGCCAGTTCACCCCCCCCCTCTCGGGAAGTTATTCCTAATTTCAAATCATTTTTAGCATAAACAATGTTTTTAATGTTGAAAATCTAGCCCCATTTATTGTAGCATCTTCTTTTATGAAACTTTCAAATGGAGAGATGAGTCACTTCTTGAAAGGAGCTGGAATTCTAAGGAAGACCTACTTTATCTTAACCCGAAATGTTACTCCCATTACTTCACCTCTAATTCTTTTGAGAAGAATTCTTTTGGGGCGAGGGGAGATTATGGGGATAGCATGCCCTACCTATGTCATTTTTAGATGTTGTGACATGTGGATAGCCTCCCAATGTCCATATTTCCTTTGCCAAAATGATGACATGTGGACGACCTCCCAATGTCCACATCAGTTCATAATTGTGTGTAGATTTTGAATGAATTATTTGAGGACCCTATTTGAAGATCCAAGAGAAGTGTTGAAGCAAGAAGACTCATGTGGGCCCCATACGGATTTGGACCCCTTTTGGCATATGTTCATATTTAAAGTTGTAATAAGTCTAAGTCAACTTGCTTGCTTGCATGTGTTTGTTAAGAAATTGTGTGAGTATGTCTAGTGAATTGGAGTGTTAGTAAGTTGTGCTTAGTATTTATTGTGTCTAGAAAGTTAGAGCTATTAAATCTATGAGTCCAATCTGGTTTTGATAATGAAAAACCACTTGGTATTTGATCTGTGCATTGAGATTCTGAACATGAACTATATTAAGCATGCATGGAAGGATAACAAATCATGGAAGCCATGAAGGTTAAAGAATACATATCTTGGCATAATCCATGGAACTCAAAGAGTACAAGAATAAAGATGCAAGTAATAAGATCAAGATCGTCATGGGAATGGGTACTTAGAGCTAATGTATTTACATATTCATATGATTTAATTTGAGGCTCAAATTATACCCTAGAATGACCTTAGGACTCATACATCTCATGAACATCATTAGGGGATATCTATGGACTTTGAAATATTTAAAATCCTGAAAAATATTTTTATAAAAGAGCCAAGAAAGAGAGCAAAGCAGACTTTTTAAACTAGAAAGAAAAAATTTTGGAAAAGGGCACTTCAGTAGACCGAACTCAAAGTTCAGTCGCCTGAAGTTGCAACTTCAGAATACCGAAGCTAAGCTCAGTCATCTGAAGAATTTCTTCAGAAGATCTAAGATTAAATTCAGTCGTCTGAAGAATTAATGGTGAAACACACAACTTGGTAGAAGCACCTTATAAGATTGAACTCAGACTTCAGTCGTCTGAACCCGACACCTTAGTCGTCTGAACCCCAACTTCGGTCGTCTGACTCTGTGTCCAGGTTATTTTTTTTTTGAAGTTCTAAGGAACTTCAGTCGTCTGAACCTGTGGGAAAGTTTTAAAATTTTAATTTTTAATGAAAGAACACGCGAACTAATATTTGATCCAACGGTTTAGATCTATTCTAAGGGCAAGATACCTATATATTGAACATCTAAATCCTAGTGCGTGATCTAAGATTAATAAGAAGAGAAAAGAACATCTTTTTGAAAGAGACTTAAGAAACTTGAACATATTGCTATATGATTGCCTGCACTCTAGCTTATACTCATAAAGCTTGGGCAAATCAACTTAGAAAAACAAAGGGATTTCATATACACATCTTGATTTCATTTTGGTATTGAGGTTTGACAAATCAATCTTCTAGTTAAGAGTTATTCTCATAGAGTTTCTTCATCTAAACTGATTTGCTAATTGATATCTATTTTTCATAAGAGCTTGTCATTGCAAAATTCATTTTTGAATATTTGTTATTAAGAGGTTGATCTTGAGTGTGCATATATTAAATCATTTAGATAAGATTACCACTTGAGAAAAGTTTTTGTTATTGATTAGATATTTTTTATTCAAGTGAGTTTTCATTCAAAGACTTGATATTTTTAATATTTTAAGTCTAAAGGTTATTTATATACACTTGAGAGAAGTATTGTTGTGACAAAGTGTGTTTCAAATCTTTGCAATCTTCAAAGTTTTTTATGTATTCAAAGATTTAACCTAAGTTCTCCAAAGCATTGACTTATATATATATTTTTAGGAAATTTGATAAAAGGGGATAGTGAATCATACTCTTGCATATAACGATTATATCGTTACATACATTCTGAGCTTCAAGTTTCATCATATGATTATGTATTAGGAATTTCAATTGTACTCACTAGCTTTGTTAGAAGCAATATTGAGTGTTTTGTAGATTTCATTGTAATCACGGTTCGGGTTGTGAACCGGGTTTGAGGAGAGAGTTGTATGTCTTATAAGTAGCGGATTAGGAGAAAGTTGTACCTCTTGTAAGCAGCAGATGTAAGGGAAGTTCAGTCCCAATTTAAGGAGCAGAGATTATAGTGGAATCCTTGAGTGGGTTGCTCAAGGCGAGGACGTAGGCCGGGTTGGCTGAACCTCTTAAAATCGTGTTTGCATTCTCTCTTTCCTTATTCTTTATTTTCCGCAGTGCATTTCATTACTCGTATTTCATGTGTGTATGTTTGAATAATCTCACACACACTTAATTGGGTAAAAAGAATTCATTGATAAAATAAATTTAAATCAACCTCAAACTCTTGCATTTAATTTGTTAAACATAGAAATCGGGATTAAGTGGTAAATAAGTTTGAAAGATTTTAAAATACCCAATTCACCCCCCCCCCCAATTGGGATTACGCCTAAATCAACAAGAGCATTTATTTTGTTAGTAACTTGTATGAGTAATTAATGTCTCTAGTAAGTTGGTGTCTTTATTATTTGTATCTCCCATGCTTGTGTGAGAATTGTTAGTTGTTTAATGTCTTTGTTCCCCCATGCTAGCTAAGCTTATTCATGCTTAGTCCCCTCATGCTAGCTATATATATACCCTTTCATTGTAAGAACTATATCGAGAAAAAAGTATTGATATTGAAAGGAAAATTGCTTTGTTGAAACTTGTTAAGCTTTGTCCAATCCTTGTGGTTGTGTAGTGAGAGGCAACATCATTCTCCTCAGAGATCAGGTTGTGAGAGACCACTATTCTATCCAGCACTATCATCATCCTCCCCACTCACTCTCGCGGCCTCCCATCCATCACCCACATAGCCACCACCAAGTTACACCCAAGGCCAACAATCCACCATTCCATTGCAGCATACATATCACATTTCAAAGTTTGCACAAAGGACTTCAGGAGAGTTCTATCTTGTGTAGAATATCGTCAAGTCAACTATCATTTTGATTGGTAAATTCAGCATTCATTTGGATCATTACATACTTACAGTAGTTCCACTTCCCCTCCATTACATTGTTGCATTTGTCTCGGTATTTTAAAGCTTGTTCCAAGGAATTTTCTGACATGGTCTTAGACTTGTGTTGAACAACGTCAAGTCATCCAAAAAGTTCTCTTGGTAATTTTAGTACTTGTGTTTGAATCCTTACTATTATTGTAAACCCTTGCTTATATTGAAGCCTTTTCATGAAAGCCCGAAATTCCATACTTGAATACCACATTTGAATCCATTAACTTCAATATTAATCCATTAACTTCAATATTGATACTTGCTAGTTTAAAATCAATTGTGAGAATATTGCTTGCTAACAATAGAACTTAAATTCTCAAAATTTTGAATAACACCTTTGTTGCATATAATTGATTCCTTTGTGAAAGAACTCTTGGGACTTATTTCTGAACAATATCATACATCGTTTAAAAATTCAACAACATGTGAAATGAAGCTTGATTTATTGTGTTTATGTTTAGTCAATTGAGTTCTTAAATCAAAGTGTCTTGAGTGTATGTGCTTGTGTGAGGATCGAAACTGTAGGACTAGGCCACCCTTGCCCGTCCTACATCAGTGGCATTGAAGGAGGAGAAATATATTGGTGAGCATATGCAGATAAAAGAATGATATTTGATTCTTACTATTGAAAATTCACTAACAAGTTAGACATTGTGAAATTAAGATAAATAGGTGTTAAAACATCCTCGGATAATAAAGTTTATGAAATATTGATCTCCATATATAGAAAAAGTAATGTTTTCAAGTAATTAATTTACTCCTTTCAGTTAGGCTGAAATACTTAAATATGTTTATTACTTTGTACAACCAATTGAAATGTATGCAAATTTGGGGAAACGTCGCTAGTGTTGAGAATTCCACTTGTCAATTTGTCCCACATTGGAAAAAGTGAGTAGATGATGGATGCCTATATACATGGTTAAGCCTAAGACCCAAGGAGTCAAGTTGGTGCTCACCCATTTGTATCAAGCATACCTATGGACTCCTCCGGTATTAACAAGTGGTGTCGGAGCCGACGGTTTGGAACTTTAGGTGAGGGAGTGTGTGAACGAAGATGGATCCAAATAGGATCAAGATGTGGGAGGTAGGATTGGTACGGAGACCCAAGTGGAATACAATCTGAGACACGTAAGACGCAGTCGTAAGACCCACTTGAGTAAACTGTTGGAGAATTTGGCTTGCTCCCATGAGGGAGAAAATGACTTCTATTCAAGGGGGAGTAGATGGAACTCACAAGTGATGAGAAGATTTTTGAGAATTCTACTTGTGAGTTTGTCCCATATTAGAAAAAGTGAGTGGATAATGGGTGCTTATATACATGGTTGAGTCCAAGCCCCAATGAGCTTAAACTTTTGAGTCAAGTTGATGCTCACCCATTTGTATCAAGCATACCTATTGACTCCATTGATGTTAACATCTAGAATCTCAATTTTATAATCTTAACATAAATTAGAAGAATAACAAACAAAAGTTATGAATTGAAAGGGTTAAAACTATTCAAAGATAGAAATGAAATTAAAAACACAAATTGTAAATAATGCAAATGTAAAATTGTCAACCTAGATGATCTATGTTTACATTTAAAAAGAAATCAAAATTATCAAAGCTACAACACAAATTATAATATTTGTCAAAATTTAATCTCCTTATTCTATACAGACGCTCCCTCCAATAGATTTCTAAAATAATCTCATATTAATCGAAGAGTTTAACCAATGCAACAAATACAGTCAATTCAATGCTAAATTTTACGATAATACATTATTTAGCTGCAATTCTCTAAAAGTAAAAAAGTAAAAAAGTTTATATTGTGCTTGAAAAAATTTTCATTTCACTAATTTCTTGTAGTCATTCCTTTTCTACTTTTTGGAAAGGGGGTAATCTGACAATGGCAGATGAAGTATAATAATTCTCGGAGACAATAATATGAGAGACATAAACATGTTACCAGACTTCCCATCCTAAAGGCAGGCACTATCAAATTACTGCAATTGCAAAGTGCAAACCTCCCCCAGTAGTATGCATCTCATAAAGAAGCCACATATATATATATAAAGCCTGCCCCTCATCCCTCACCCCATGGCCTTCATCTCTTGGGCGGTGAACAAAATTGATTGGACTCCCCAGGTTGACAAGTGGCCCCCCAGGGCATACCATTTTCATTTGCGCTGCCCTTCAATTTTAGGGCAATCCCTTTACCTTTCATCATCAAAGTAACTCTCTCTCTCTCTCTCTCTCTCTCTCTCTCTCTCTCTCTCTCTCTCTCTCTCTCTCATTTTACCCTCCTGTAGTTCTTCAAAAATGGGCAATTAACTTTTATCATGCATTGTTTTTCTCCTCCATGGAGGAATGCACTTATGGTCGCATAAAGTAGGGACAGAATGTGGAGAGTTTGAGTTTGGACCCCTCTTGTCTTCCTTCCAAACATCTCCTTCACAAATTATATAGCAACTGATTATAATTACTAATTATAAAATCGTTAACAACCGACCACATTTAAAGTCATATATCATATATATATATATATATATATATGTATGATTTTCTTTCATGATTTTTGTTTTCTTCTGGAGAGAGCTGAGGTTGGTGACAGTAATTAATTGAAAAGGCTTCATGTATGCATTCACATAGCGAAACAAATATTGTTTATATGTGCAGGAGAACTTCCTTCATGGAATCAAGTTTTAAAATTTTATCATATGATAATGTCAATTATATTAGTTTGCATGAATTAAGGGTGTTCAATTTAGCAGACAGTCATACTTGAAGATTTCAGAAAAAAAAAAAAAAAAAATGGTTCGACGTAAAAATACAAATATTGTGCTTGAGAGTAAAAAACTTTTAAATTCTAGATAATTTTAAGCAAAATATAATACAACGTTTGGTATATAAGAATAAAAAGAAATGGAATGCAGTTAATATTTATACTTTTATTTGTACATTATGTAACTTTTCATTCCGTTCCACTCTCAATTCATTAGATTCTACTGTACCAATGAGTCTCAAATGTATACATTTGTATATATTTATAGAAATCTAAATGTGAGACTTTGAACATAACTCTCAAGTGAGCAATATGAACAATAATGCAAAGGGTAAATATTTTCCCCATATTCATATATGAGTTTGTCACTTTTATAATTCTATTCAATATTTATTGAGTAATGTTGGTTATCAAGACAAGAAAATAAAGGCTTAATTAGTTTTAAAAAATCGTTATTGATACATCCAAAATCGATAGGAACACTCATAGGATTGGACAGTTATAAGGTCAAGATTTGATGTCTCACATAACCACCCTTAAGTTACCTATAACCACCCTAAGCTTAATGGTATAGTTACAAGAGAGTTACTATTGATGTCTTGCATAACCTCTTTTAAGTTACCTATAACCCTCCTAAGCTTAATGGTACGGTTACAAGAGAGCTACTATTGATGTCTTGCTCAACCTCCCTTAAGTTACCTATAACCCCCTAAGCATAATGACACACTCATAAATAAATGCCAAGTTGAAGGAGGATTTGCCTCCATCACAATAAAAAGGGATCCTAGGAGGAGGTAAGCATCTCACTCATACTCACTCTTTTTATTGTTGCAATTTTAGCCTCTCATTAGTCCCTTACTTATGCATCAGAGTAATCCCCCGGGGTACGCTCCAAATCCTCCAAGCCATTCTTATTTGTTTATTTTTTTTTTTTTCAGGTTGTCGTGGTCAAGGAACGATTTGTGAAGGTCATTTGATTTTCAGGCAGCAACAGTTGGCGCCGTTTTGGAAATTCTTTTGAGAGGGATTTTCGATCCTTGACCATGGCTACATCACACAATTTGAAGTCAAAACCGGCAATGAATGACATATCACCCCAATCCATTCATTTTACACCAAGTGACAATTCCAACATGACGAAAAGTGAATTCCTTGCATTTTAGAAAAGGATGAAGGACATGTTCACTATAATCTTGCAGTAAAAAAGTGATCATATGGAATTTTCTCCTCATCCTAACCTAGTAGAACTCGAGTCAAATGAGAAAGTTGTAGTTCCACTAGAAGTTGCTGATAGGGCTCATGAGGCACAAAGAACTGGCCTAACTGATGAATATAGCTCATGTGGCCTGAAGATTGGCCCAACATATGATCACCACTCATGAGCCCAGAAGACCAACCCACTTGATGAGCGCAGCTTATGAGACCCAAAGAACTTACACAACTGATAAGCACAACTCATGAGGCCTGAAATATTGACTCAATTGATGAGCACAACTCATAAGGTCTGAATAACTAGTATAACTAATGAGCATAACTTATGAGGTCAGAAGAATTATTCTAACTAGTAAGTACAACTCATGATGCCCAAAAAACTAGCCCAACTTACTTGCGAGGCCTAAAGACTGGCCCAACCCATGAGCACCTCTTAAGAGGCCCCAAGACTAGTCCACTTGATGAGCATAACTTATGAGGCCCGAAGAATCGGCCCATCCGATGATCATAGCTCATGAGGCCATAAGAACCGACCCAACTGATGAGCATAACTCATGAGGCTCGAAGAATTGGCCCAATTAATGAGCATAGCTCATGATGCCTGAAGATTGGCCCAACAGATGAGCACCACTCATGAGGCCCGAAGACTAACCCACTTGATTAGCACAACTCATAAGGTCCGAAGAACCGACCCAACTGATGAACACAACTCATGAGGCCCGAAGAATTGGCCCAATTGATGAGCATAGCTTATGAGACCCGAAAACTAGCCCAACTGATGAGCATAGCTTTTGAGGCCCAAAAACTGGCCCAGCTGATGAGCACAAGTCATGAGGCACTAAAAACTTGCTCAGTTGATGAGCAGGGCTTATAACGCATAGAGGAGTGAGCACGGCTCATCCGTAATGGCTCATCTGATAAGTACAACTCATGTGGCTCTGAAGACCTTCCCATTTGATGAGCACAACTCATGGGACACAAAGGAGTGAGCACGGCTCACATATAATGCCCCATCACTCGAAAAAATATGGTTACTAGTGACAATTTAAATCTGTCACTAATAATCAAAAAATTGTCATGGTTCTATTAATATTAGTGATGATTTTAAATTTGTCACTATATCTACGGTTACTACTACTTATTAGTGATGATTTTCATAAATTTTCACTAATAATGAAGTATTAGTGACGATTTTATTTTGTCACTAAAACCCTAAAACCGTCACTATAAATTCTACATTTTCTCGGCTCAAATTCGTCACTAATAGTCAATTATTAGTGATGGTTTTAAAACCTTCACTGATAGTCAATTATTAGTGACGGTTTTAAAACCATCACTGATGCTCACTAGAGCAGCTATTAGTGACAATTTTTAAACCGTCACTAATAATAGACTATTAGTGACGATTTTGAGTCGAGAAAATGTAAAATTTATAGTGACAGTCTTGGGGTTTTAGTGACGGAATAAAATAGTCACTTATACTCCATTTTTAGTGACGGTTCTTTAACTGTCACTAATAATTGACTATTAGTGATGATTTTAAAAATGTCGCTAATACTTTAAAATATTGACTATTAGTGACAGTTTCAGAACCGTCACTAATAATTTACTATTAGTGATGGTTTTAAAACCGTCACTATTAATTTAAAATTAATAAATTTTTCTTTTTGTTTTCATTCATTAATTCTTGTAAAAACCTGTAATTACATTTGAGCATACATAATATTAAACCGAAATTACTAAAAACTTCATAAATTATTCAAAATTCAAATTCAAATACAAATAAAAGTACATTATTCAAATTCAAATTTAAATACAAAAATTCATTCTATTCAAATAACAAAAAATACATAAAAAGTCAGAAGTTGCATTCGACTGTAGTGCTTAGCATCGTCCTGATGTTGTGATAGCTGCAAACCCTACAAATTAATAATTATAAAAAAAAATTAGTATACAATTTTTGAACATATATGTATATGTACTATAAGTATAAATTATTTAATAGTAAAATGATCGGACATTCGGACATAGTTACAAAAAAAATGATATAATTTTATATAGTTAAGTTTTATCAGTCAAAATTTACCACACTCAGTTTCAACCTTGTATGCCCGACTTGGACACCTGAGTGCTATAATCAACTATGTTAGCTAGGTTTTTTTGTATTCTTACTTTGCTTCTAAGTGTACAAAAAGCTCCCGGGGTGGAGTTTTCAAGCACCGTCTGCTCCAACACATCCAGGTCAATGTTATAAATATGTTGGGACTGATCCCACTCGATTTGAACCTTGTATACCCAACTTAGATACCTGAGTGCTTAAAATGAATTAAGTTTACTATATTTGTATTCTATCTTTGCTTCTAAGTGGGAAAAGAGCTCCCAAGGAGGAATTTTTGGGCACCGTCAGATTCGGCATGTCCATTTCGATGTAATGGACGTGTTGGGACTGACGCAATTCAATTTGGACCTCGTATACCGAAATTGGACACTTGGTTGCTTAAAATGAACTAAGTTTAATTGCTATGTTTGTATTTTAACTTTGCTTCTAAGTGGGTAAAATGCTTTCGGAGAGGAGTTTTTGGGCACCGTTAGCTTCGGCACATCCAAGTCAATGTGACAGACATGTCGGGACTAACTGCATTCAGTTTGGACCTCATATGCTTGACTTGGACACCTAAGTGCTTAAAATAAACTAATATCTATTAAGTTTGTTTGTATTCTAACTTTTCTTCTAAGTGGGGAAAAAAAATTTTGGGGAAGAGTTTTTGGGTACCATCAGATCTAGCATGTCCAGTTCGATGTGACGGACATGTCAGGGCTGACCCAACTTAGTTTGGACCTCGTATGCCCGAATTGGACACTTGGATGGTTAAATTCAACTTAGTTTGCTAAGTTCGCCTCTAAGCACATAATTTTCAATTGGCATGGATTTTTTTAGCAGTGTTAACTCCAGCATGTCGAGCTCAATGGTACGGACATGTTGAGAATGACCACACTTGGTTTGGACCTCGTATGCTTGAGTGCTTAAAAGAAAAAAATTTACTAAGTTTGTTTGCATTCTGACTTTGCTTCTAAGTGGGGAGAAAGCTCCCAAGAGATGTTTTTGGACACCGTTAGATCCGGCATGTCTAGTTCGATGTAACAGACATGTCAAGATTGATGCAATTCAATTTGGACCTCGTATGCCCGAAATGGACACCTGGGTGCTTAAAATGAACTAAGTTTAATTACTATGTTTGTATCTAACTTTGCTTTTAAGTAGGGAAAAAGCTCCCAAGGAGGAGTTTTGGGCACCGTTAGCTCCAGCACATCCAGGTTAATGAGGTGGATGTGTCGGGACTGACCGCACTCGGTTTAGACCTTGTATGCTCGACTTGGACACCTGAGTGCTTAAAATGAACTAAGTCTACTAAGTTTGTTTGTATTCTAACTTTGCTTCTAAGTGGGGAAAGGGCTCCCGAGAAGATTTTTTGGGCACCGTCAAACTGACACATCCAGTTCGATGTGACAGATGTGTTGGGACTGACCCAACTCTATGAAAAAATAGAATGTGATATTCATGGTTTACATGGCTTCCTTAGGACTCAAAAACAACTATAATAATCAAATAATGCAAATGAGTCCATGATTGATAGCATTTTCACTTAGCTTATGTAAAAGTAAATTTAGAGATGAAGTTCAAAATTTATTTGAAGTTTACCATCCTTTCAAAAATGTTTTAACATTCAACACACTATAATCATCTGAGCATATGGTATATGACTTTGATTATTTTGGGAAAAATTTAACAAATTTTCGGCACCATGTAATATGTAAATAGAACATTTTCCAAACCTTCAAGCCACAAAAACATGCAATTCACAAGATTTTTGCATCACATAGATGCTCATTGTGCTCAAAACAACTTTAGGACTCAAAAATAAAGACAATGATATGCATGAAAGTCCATAGGATTACGGTTTCCAAAATTATAGAAGTTTAAAAAAATTTTGGTAGCATTTCCTCTGTAAATAGGACACATTCCATAGAGATATGCTTCAAACTTGGTTGTTTACAATAAACAGTTTACAATAATCCAACCAGTAATAAATTTTATAAAACACAAGAGCTTCATATAATAAACATTAAATAATGTCATGTGTTCATGCATCCCACAAACAATCTATATTAGAATATAGTTTTATGAAAAAATAGAATGTGTATAGTTTGGAATTGGGCTTGGGAAGTGAGCTCTCACCAAAATGAGATGTGTACAGTTATGGGACTAGGTTGTTCAACGGAGTAACCACAGGATGGCATGGATATAAAAAATGTGATCCATGAGTTGCACTTGGTCATGGAAGTTCTTCTAAATAATTCTATTTTAATTGGAATTTGTATGAATATAAAAGGATTTGTATTATTTATTGGCACATCAAAGAAGGGTGTGCATGTATTATTTAATATTCTCCACGGAAACCTCTTCATCTCAAATACAATGAGGTATGAGAATAGTGAGATGTCCTTGTAGACACAATCAATTCATCTTTTCTAATATTATCAAATATCACTTTAAATTTTAAGAATTTATAATTAAACTATGCATTATTACATAGTACTTATTATGCTACGATGAAGTTTAATATTCATTTAACTTTCACTCATCATTTCAAAAATATTTTAGCATTCATTTTATTATAATTATCTTTGTACATGGTTTTATTTTGAAAAAATTTTAACAAAATTTTGACAGCATGCCTTCTGTAAATTGAACATTTTCTCATAAAACCTGTATCTAAAACCTGATTGTTTTCAGCAAATAAATCATTTCAAACATGCAACAACCTAAATCGATTACCAATATGCATTTTATAATATAATGTATCAGTCATGCGGTTGGTATTCAACACAAACATGTATTCCAATAATTCAATCTACAATTCATATAAGATAATACCATCTATAAAAAAGATTTAGTCATTCAGTGAATTATGGATAGCAATCTACAATGTTGTTCACATAAAGGCACATAGACATAACGAGAATGATCATAAGAGCATTTAATTAATATAGCTATGAAGGATGGATGCTCCCCCTCGATTATGCTCTATCACTCATTATATGCCTTTTTCATCTTATAATTTCTTAGTTAAGTGTTTAACATTTTCAATGATTTAGACTTGGCATTCAATATTTTAGGCTTAATGGACTAAAAGGTCACAATGAATATTTATTCAGGGTCTTAAGCCTTTTTTACCTCTTTTCTTATGAATTTCAACATGTGAGAGGCACAAGTTAGAATGACATTAAATTTTAACTGATCATGCATAGGTTTCTTAGATATTTAAACTTTCTTTTAATTTGAAACCTAGTGCAAACATGTTAGCCATTCAACCCAATCAAAAGCTCCAAAGCATTCTACTTTTTGAACTATATATATGTCAATAATTAACTCATTTATTATTCTTAGATGCTTTTGCCCTCGCTTCATTTTTTCAAAAGTGTGTTTTTAAGATTGACTAAACTCATTCTTTTTAATATGGTGTATCAATGGGATTTTTTTTGTTGTGACAACAAGCTGTGCATTTTCTCGAATCAATAGGAATAGTTTGTTTTTATTGACTCATTCCCTTAAATCAATATTAATGTATTAATTTTATTTCTCGTTTTATTTCTTCATTTATAGTGCCTTTTGGGATATTAGATTGCACAATCACATCATGATAAAATATCATTTTTCTCTCTTTTTTGGATATTTTTTCAAACTTCATTATCTTATTAGCAAGGACCGTTCTGTTCAAATTTGACTTATTCCCTTGAAATAATACAACAGTTGTTACTCTTCAACTATCTTTTCTTCGTTGTCTTCCATCAATGCTAGACGGTGAAATAACGGTCTTTATAATGTCATTTTTTGTAACTTCACCTAAGGAAAAAATAATTTAACTACAAGAGGGTTGATAATATGAATGGGAAAGCCTACTCAACAAACATGGTGATCTTGGAAAGTTATAATGATTTGTGAGAATGATTGCAATTCTAAAGATTTTCTAAGAGTGTCGATCTTTTGTTTCTTATCACCATATTCAAGTTTGAAATGGTTTGGTTCTTTTTTTTTTTCTTTTTTGAAAGTAATAAGATTAGACTACATAAATGGAGGAGGTTGTTTTTCATCTCCTACCTCTTCCCATACCTCCTATGATTCTAACTTCATACCTTAAACATTAAAGTGCCAAACTTTAGTCAATGTGATCTTCTTTAAAAGATACCAATGCCTTTCTTATATTGATTATTTATTATTAAGAGTGTAGTAATAGATAGTCATGAAACCAACATCTCTTCTATATTCCAAATACTAACTCACATCCTCACATTACTTTCTTTCTTTCCCAATTAAATAATTTGCATAGATATTCATTTCTTACAAATAACACATTCATCCAGGAAAGTGAGAAATGATTTGATATTTACCAAAAAAAGTGTTGATTCAACCAGGTTAGTCAAAGAGTTGAAGGAGAAAAACACTGCTTACTAAAATGCCCAAGATCTCACTTAGCAAGGCAATACCAATCCAATAGCTAAAAGGATTTGGAGACCTCAATCCCTGCAAGATTAAAATCAATTTCAATGTTGCTTTTAGATAAAAATATCAAAAAAATTTCACAGGTGGCTAGCCTTTGTAGATTACTTAAAAGTTGGTAAAATTTATCAAAAATTGGGAAATCCTTTCATGTAGCACAATAATAAACACTTAGTACTTGCAGAGTTGCAGCTACATGGACAAACAGTTCCTCTCGCCCTATTTTCTTTTTTATTCCTTACTTTTGTAATATGCAAAAAAAAAAAAAAAAAAAACTAACAATCGAAAATATTTTTTTTTTAATTTCACAATATTTAAAAAATTCAAATAAATATTTTTCATTTTATCCTTTTAATTTTGTAACATATGGAAAATCCATGAAAATAATTTTTTTTTTCTTTTAATCTCATAATATATAAAAATAAAACAAATAAAAATAATGTTTTGTCCTATTGATTTCAACAACCAAAAAAAAGGAAAAAGTATTGTAGATCAACAGATCTGCCTCCACACACATAGGATCTGCCTCCCTTGCAACTTACACAACCATAAACCATGAACCTTCCTCTTTATAGTATTCAATACACACACACACACACACACACACTCATACCCACACATAGTCACACACACACACACGGACACACATTGAACCCATAGTTTACAAAAGAAGAAGAAGAAGAAGAAGAACTTGGGAGCGGCAGCCGTAACGGTGGTGGAACGACCTCAAGTGAGCGGTAGCAGCAACAACGGCAAGAGGAGCTCACACGAGCAACGGCAGCGGTAGGGATGGCCGGAGAGGACACGCACATGCCTAAAAGAAGAAAGAAGGGAGGAGGAAAGGAGGGAAGAGGGAAAGTAGTGGGGATTGAGGTGGGAGATTGGAAAAAAAGGGGAAATCCGCGTGGATGCAAGGGTTTTACTCAGTTAGAGTATTAGTGACCTTTTTAAAACCATCACTAATACTCTTAAAAATCATCACTAATAGTTAAATAAATAGTTTTTATATTTTTTAAATAAAAAAATAGACTATTTGTGACGATTGTTCATAAACCGTCACTAATAATGGACTATTAGTGATGGTTTATAAAACTGTCACTAATACTCTGACATTTAAAAGTAGTAACGATTTTTCTAAATTGTCACTAATAACAGAGTATTAGTGATAATTTTTCTAAATCATCACTAATAATAGACTATTAGTGACGATTTTTTTAAACCATCGCTAATACTCTACCATTTATAATTGAATATAAAAATGTTGTACCAATGACCAGTCTTGCAAAAAAACACTATTGCAGTGCAACCTTGACACATGAAACTTCATTCTGAATGGTGGAGATTGGATTCTGAGCATTCGGTGTCAGTTTTCAGTCCATGAACAGTAGCCTTAGTTTTTCCCGACGCCACAGAGAGAGAAAGTTGTTCAGTCTTGATCAACAACTCCGATCAACAAGCATTCGTGATCCGATTGAGCTGAAAATTTATAGGGATGTTCATGTCACGTGACACTTCATTGTGGATAGTGAAGATTGGATTCTGAGCATTTGGTATTAGTTGTCAACCCATGAACGGTAGCCTCAGTTTTTTCCGCTACCATAGAGAAAGAAATCTGTCCAGTATTGATTAACTGCTCCGATCAACAAGCATTTGTGGTCCGATTGAGCTGAAAATTTATAAGGATGTTCATAACACATGAATCGTAATTTTGAACAGTGAAGATTGAATTTTGAGCATTTTTTATTATTTCTTTCAGCCAGTGAGCAGTAGCCTTTGTTTTGGTGAGATCTTTCTTTAATTTTTGTAGAAGTTGATTTTTGTAAAGGAATTCTATTTCTTGAAGATAGTTGCTGATTGTATGTGTCTAGTTGAGATTAGAGAAGACTCATGTATTCTTGTAATTATTGATAGTGGAATTGTTTGAGTGGACTACGGTCTCGTGGCTGCTTGTGGTGTTTGTGTATATATATTTCACATATATATTGCTCTATTTTACAGTTTCCTGCAGATTCACACAAATAGGGAGTTTGAGTATTGTTGTTTCTCCCAACATGACCATCAGTAGTAGTCTTATATAAGTGACAGTTTTAGAGTACTCCTTGATGCGACTGGGTCATGACAATTGCTTTCACCCTTTTCTGGTGGAACCATTGGTGCCACTTTTGATTTCACACTAGAGTCACCCTAGCATTGGGTTGAACCTCCGTATCCGGAGGGAAATCTTCCTCTTGATTGCTCCATTCACTTACTGGCTCTACCTTGATCTTGGAAGGTCCTTCACTAGGATAGCTAAGATTCCTCAATGCTAAGGCATTGTAACCTTTCCTGTGCATTCTTGTTTGATTAGATGGTAAAGTCTTAGGATTGCTCATCTTCATGAATACATACTTCATTAGATTTGCTCAAGTCAACATATGACTCTTCCACTAGTTGTAGAATCTAATGAAAACTTTAGCTTGGAATGATCTTGGCGGGACAAACAAAAATTCAACTTTCTTCCAACTAAATTCAAGCTAGAAAAATAGCCCAGTAGTTCTTGATCCATTCTGAATTGTTTTTCACTTTAGTTTTTCAAGAACATACAAAAACATAAACTAGCTAATTTTGCATTTTTATAAAATTTATGAGATAAATAAATAGCAATAAATAATTTTCACACTATATGCTTATGGAAATAATTTTATTTTTTCATTTTTTAGTTGTTAACAATAGTTTTTATTTCAAAATTTTCAAATTTAAATATAAAATTTAGAAAATATTTTTTGATTATTTTATAGATTTCTAACTCTTACATTATGAATGAGACGATGAAGTTCAGATTTTGGATTTTAATTATAATGACCATATGTAAAGTTTTTTCTAATACATAAATTCAAATCCAAACTCTAAAATAAATGATTTCAAAATTTATTTTATATAATTTTTTAAAAATTGAAAACAAGTTATCTTTTTTGTAAACCGTTGCTAATAATTGACTACTTGTGACGGTTTTTCTAAACCGTTGCTAATATAGTTAAATAATTTTTTTATATTTTTTAAATAAAAAACCCTATTAGTGACGATTTTCATAAACCATTTCTAATAATAAATATTAGTGATGGTTTTCACAATCCCTCACTAATAACAGAGTATTAGTGATGATTTTTCTAAACTGTTACTAATATAGTTAAATAAATTTTTTTTATATTTTTAAAATAAAAAAACACTATTAGAAACGGTTTTCATAAATGGTCGCTAATAAAAGGTTATTAGTGATGGTTTAGGAAAACCGTCACTAATATAGTTAAATAATTTTTTTAATAACGAAAATTATTTTTATATTTTTTAAATAAAAAACTATTAGTGACGGTCTAAGAAACCGTCACTAATAATAGACTAATAGCGACGAAGATTTGGAACCGTCACTAATATAGTTAAATAAATTGTTTTTATATTTTTAAAATAAAAAAAATTATTAGTGACGGTTTCATAAACCGTCACTAATACTAGACTATTAGTGACGGTTTCCATAAACCCATCAGTAATAACATACTATTAGTAACGGTTTAGAAAATCGTCATTAATAATAGAGTATTAGTGACTAATAGTCTATCATTTTAGTGACGCACTGAAATCGTCACTAATACCCCAAGAATCGTCACTAATTTTTTATGGGATAGTTTGCACGCGAAAAGTGGTTTCCCGCAATGGTTTGCGTGGGGAAATTGGTTTTAGTGACAGAAAACTCGTCACTGGGTCCTCCAAGTCATTCTTATTTATTTCTTTTCAGGTGGTTGTGAGCAAGAAATGATTCGGGAAGGTTGTTTGATTTTCAGGCAGCAATAGTTATTTCTCTTCATTTCAAGTTTTTCAAATAATTACTAAATTATTACTTTATTTTTCAACTTTCAATGACAGTATAAAAATTTAGAAGATAATTTTTTTTTTTCAAGATTAGTATATAAATTTTAGAAAAATAGTTTTATTTTTTAGTCATTTGGAAAATTGAAATTTTCAAATAAGAATGATTTCGCACGATTAAATAGGTCTTAAAATTTTCTTTATGTTTTAGACGCAAAAAATTGTTTTATTTTATTTTTTATATATTTTTTAATTTTTATTTTTATTTTTATCACTAAAAAGTTTGTCGCTGAAGAACCATCGCTACTTATAAGTTTTGACACTTTGAATCCATTGTGCAAATTAAAAGAGAAATTGAAAACGTAATGCATAGAATTCAAATTAGTTAGATAAAATAAGAAGTTGTTTCAGCATAATGCTCTGTGCAAATGAAAGTTTTATATGATTGTATTAGAATGTTAGATGATTAAGAAGCAACGTAATCAAAATGTAAAAATTGTTGAAATAATCAGAATATTAGTGGATGACTGATAAAATTCTAAGAGATAATTTAAGAAAGTACACATGCATGAGAAGTTGGATATAACACTACATTGGTACAAGATAATAAAATTGCAGCTAAGACAGAAGGTCAAAAAAATGCACTAAAGAATTAGCAGCAGTACTCTATCAGGATTAAGATAGAAAGTGTTAGCATACCAACTTTTGGAAGATATTATCCTATTTCATGCATAATGATAGAAGATGATCCAAGTAACTTCCCCTAGTAGAAAAATTAATTTGTGCATATGGATAACATAAAATGTGCTGACTATTTTTTTTTTTTTTTTTCGCATGCAGCTAGACAAGTGTAAAGTTGGTCATTTCAAATTCAAATTAATATCCAGTGACTTCATCTTAATTATTGTAGAGATGTTATATAAAAAAAATATAGTCTTGAATTTATATCTAGGTAAATTTTGAAAAAAATTACTATAATTTAATGTACATTTTAAATTGACACTCGATGTAAAACTTTATCTATATTTAAGAAGTTCTAAAACTTAAATTTATAAAGTTACATTTGATTCGCAAAATTCTTATTTTTAGGAACAATATACTTATAATATATAATTAGAATTCGATAGTTTGCATAAAAATGTTTTTTATTTTCCATAAAGAAAATGATAGTGTAAACTTTTTATTGAATCAATAAAAGAAATAGACGCCCTCGGGCATATGCTCGGGTGGTAAGGACGGAGTCTTGCAGGCCAATTGACGGAGAGGTTGAGGGTTTGAACCCTACCAGTCCGAGTGTACATTTGCGATTACTCCTGCACATGTGGAGGATGCGCGTCGTGCATGCAAGCGTGGAATTAGTCTCTCTTGCCGGTCCCGCTAGGTTGTGTGCCTAGAAGGGGAGTGTCCACTAGTGGTGATAGGGATGAGAGGAACCCGACGTAATAAAAAAAAAAAAAAGAAATAGACAATAAAGAACTATTTATAAATTTTGTCATACGAATGTCCATTCCTTTTTTATTATATCTTGAATGGAATGATAAGAAATAAATAAGAAATAACTATTACTTTTATTCAAAAACTTCCCATTGTATTCTCACTCCTAAAAATAACTATTCTACAAACCAAACAAACCTAAATATGTATTTTTTTAAACATGATTTAGGTTACATTTTGGATATCATTTTAAGGTAAATTGTTATCTAAAAATTAGATTTAAATTTAATGAATGAGGATAGATGTGAAACAACCATTCACAAATTCATCATGAAAATATCTATTATTATGTTGTACTAATTGTTGATATTTACGTTGTGTTTTAAATTAAACAAATATTAGTTTAATAAATATTATATAACAGCCACCAGTTCCTATTTTAATTAAGTATATGTTAAATCTTTATGTTAGTTTTAACATTTTAAAATATTAAATACTACTTTAACATTACATATTTATGATGTTGGAAGTTGTATTTAATTTTACCTATATAAACTATCATCCAGCTTCATTTCAAGACACGTTTTTCTTTTTCAAAATAAATCTATCTTCTATTCTCTCTTGAGATTTATATTATGTTGGGTAATTAAATGACACTACATTTCCTATTGCTCTGGTGTTTGTCAATGCACACAAAATTGAGCCAACTGAGTAATCATGGAGGTCATGTGCGCAATGATTATATGTGTAATGCCTCAAACCTGAAACTAGGGTCTGGAGTGATTATCTAAATGCAACACACAAGGTTCTTAGATATATCAAGAATGCACCTGGTCAAGGACTCTTCTATCCATTAGATTCCAGTTTACAATTAAAGGCTTATAGTGACAGTGATTGGGGTTTGTGTCTTGATAGCCAGAAGTCCATAGCTGGCTACTGTGTTTTCCTTGGTTCTTCTTTGTTCTCTTGGAGGTCCAAAAAGCAAAACACTGTCTTTCGGTCTTCTACAGAGGCAAAGTACAAAGCCATGGCAATGGTATGCTAAGAATTGACTTGGATCCGTTACATTTCGAATGATCTCCAAGTCCCTCATCCTCAACTTGCCACTCTCTTATGTGATAACCAGGTTGCCTTACACATTGTTGCAAACCCAGTATTCCATGAACGCACAAAGCACATTGAGCTAGATTGTCATATTATTTGCAGAAATTCAAGATGGCAATCTGATTACTCAACATGTCAGCAGCAGCTCACAAATGACAGATATGTTCACCAAACCTATAGCCTCTTCGTTTTATTCTCACCTGTCCAAGATGGGAGTAGAAAACATCTACTCTTCATCTTGCGGGGGGCTGTTACAAATTGAGGATGCCCAGACCTCAGCTCCAGCTCAACTCCCTAACTCACTCCAAAAATTCGAAAGAAGGGACCCCACGTGAATGATTTGAACAAATCTGTTTTTCTGTTCATATGATTCCCTTTTCGTTATCAATTTTGCTTGGTCAGTTGTGTCTGCTCGAGATGCTGTAATTTTGTTATTCCCTCTCCCTATTTATTTTGATCATGGTGTATAGTTAAGTGGGTGAAATGAGATGAATTCTTGAAGCTCTTTCAGTATCATATCGCCTTCCTCTGTTTTTTCTGTACTGCCCTTTCTTCTTCTTGTGCTCTCTTTATTTATTTTCAATCTTTTTTTAGTGTAGAGCAGGAGCATAGAGAAGAGCTGAGTAGCGCAACACAAAGTTGCAAAGCTGCAATGTTGTAAAACTGTAGAGCTACGCAGAGCTGTAGAGTTATAGAGTTGTTGAGCTACCAAGAGCTGCAGAGTTGCGCACAATTGTTCATTCAATTTAATTTGTTCTCCAGTATAAACAGGGAAATATTTGATACTTATAATTTGAGAATTAAGAGCAAGGATTATGGGATGAGGATAGCACGCTTTGGCCAAAAGGAAAAAGAAAGGAAATGCGGTGGTCACGTTTTGCCCACAGCCGCATGCCGCAGCCGCTCTTACCCATATAGAAGAGCGTCGGCAGGCAGAGGCAGGCCTTTGGTTCTCTCTACCTACTAGCTAGGAAGCTACGCCCGGCAATTTCAAGCCCTCTTTCCTTTTTCTGTTTCCTTTTCCTTTCAAAATTTTGATTTCCTTTTCTCATGCTTGGCATGCATGACTCGAAATCGCACTTCCCATTTGCCTGTGAATTCTGATTGGGCATTGGGATTTCCCTTCCCTTCCCTTCCCATCCCTTTCTTTCTTTTCCCTTTCCTCTTTTTGGGGGCAAGATTCCTGATCCATCAGTTTTAATTTGGAGTGGGTTTTGTGGACTTTTCCCACCAATGATCGCTAATCATGGGAGGGACGTTTAAAATATATATATATGTAGAGAGAGAGAGAGAGAGAGAGAGAGTTGAGAAGGGGCAGTTAAAGTGAGAGTGCATTATTTATTTATTTATTTATATGACGTAGCCACCTCGTTCGTTATTCAATTGCCAAACCAGAAAAAAAGATAATTGCATGCACGTCGGAAAGTTGGTTTTTTGAGCTTTCAGCGTTTTGAAATGACCTTTCTGCAGTTGACCGCGTGCCCCCCCCCCCCCCCCCAGTTGACCACATGAGACTGCCCCCACCACCTTCCACTCTTTACTAGTAAATAGTATCAATATTCATTTAAAATTTAAAATCCAATCTTTCAAATGAGTCTACTAAATTATACAGCTAAGAAAAAAGTAAATCATACTTTTCTTTGTATGAATTCAAAGTGATAATGTAACATTTTATGATTGGTGAATTCCGAATCATACGTGAAGCAAGAATTCTTTACAACGAGTCTTTTTTTTTTTTCCTTTTATTTAAGAAAAAGAAAATAACATTCTTGAAATTTAATAAAACTAAAGTCGCTTTAGCCACTCCTATGACTTTTTGTAAGGATCTTTTGAAAAGAAAAGTTTTTTGATATTGTTTTAAAAATGCTTGGTCCCCTATAAAAATAAAATAAACTAGAGTTGTTAGAAAGAAAAAACTAACTTATACTATTCGGTAAAAAAAGTTTTAAGGGGCCAAAAAGTATTTAAAATGACTAAAATAGATATGTATTTTTAAGAAATATAATTAATGCATCAATAACTTTAATATATTTGAAAAAAAAAATTAAAGACAACAATGGAATTGAATAATTTGTTGAAGAAAAAACTCGCATTTAGCTTTTAAAAGTTTCAAATCTGTAAATTTTAAAAGTTTGCTGAAAAAGTTAAAGGTGGCTTTTAAAAGTTGGAAAATTATTTACCATGCGACCCGACTTTAGTTTTGAAAATGAGAAGATAAGGCTAAAAAAGGAGGGGGGGGGGGGGGGGGCGGGAACTCACTCTAATAGATGAAAAGAGCACAAACTCAATAAAAAAATATGTGTAATAATTTCTTCAAATGGTAAGTAAATGGTAATAAAAATAATATTTGTTTTGATCTTTTTACCTACAACTCAATCATCGTGTTAATATTGAGTTGACTTAGCTAGTTAGTTTTATCAAATGAGTCCTTTTGAATTGTTAAGATCTACCCCTAAGTAAAGAACTTTTAGTTTCTTGTATGATTTTACTAGTCTAGCTAACATATTCTAAATCTGTTGTCTAGTCTTATCATTCAAAAGACTAGAGATCAATTGCCTAGGGCAGCTAAAGCATGATATTTTGTAATGAAACTCTATGCAATGAAATTGGATAGTAAAAGTGATCTTGTTTAACCACATTTGTTTTCCTTGGAGTAATGAGGGTATTTTTCGAAAATTTTGGCAAACTAGCCATTTAGTTTGCATTGCATAAACATTCATACACTTTACACATATTCATGCATACATAATCCTATACTCATGAAAAAAAGGTTGCTTGTAGAAAAAAAGATCCATCTGACAGAATCCAGAAGGCAACATTAAGCCCATCGTGCATCCATACAATACTAGGATAAAGACCAAAATCATAAGTGAACACTTGGAAAACTGCATGACGGGCTTAGAACAAGGCCATGAAGAGATAAGTCAAGATGTTAGGTAGATCAAGGAACAAATGAATAAAACGATGGAGTTAATGATCATCATGAGCAAAGGAAAGACTGCACATATTCCTGAAGTCGTAATAAAAGAAGAACCTCTATACCCACTAGGGTACACTCCAGTTCATGGGCAACCTTCATCCCAAGTAGTTAACATGACAACTGGCCCAAGTCCAAGTACACAACTGCTTGTGCCCATTATATCGGCTCAAGGATTCCCGTATATGTAGACACCCCCAGTTGAGCTCTCATACTCTAGAATAGCTAAAGACCCTACTCTCAAATATGAAGTCGAATGAAAATATGAGGTACTAGAAGAGCACCTACGGGTAATGGAGGGAACCACTTTGTTTATATCAGTTGATGCTTTTGACTTGTGTTTGGTCCCAAATGTGACACTACCTCCGAAGTTTAAAGTCCCATAATTCGAAAAGTTTAATGGGTCTAAATGCCCATTGACTCACCTCAGAATGTATTGCCAAAAGATGGCAGCATATTCAAATAATGACAAACTTCTAATTCACTGTTTCCAGGATAGCTTGACTAGAGCAGTAGTAAGATGGTATATCCAACTTAACTGGACAAAAATCCGCACTTGCAAAGATTTGGCTCATGCCTTTATAGTCCACTACCGTCACGTGATTGAAATGGCACCCAATCGGCCGACTTTTCAAAACATTGAAAAGAAGACCAATGAAACCTTCAAAGAATGTGCTTACCTGTGGAGGGAAGTTGCAGTCTAGGTGTACCCTCCCATGGAGATAATGGAGATCAGCATGCCCTACCTATATCATTTCAGATGTTGTTACACGTTGACAACCTCTCGATGTCCACATTTCCTTTGCTGATATGCTAACACGTGAATGACCCCCTGAAGTCCACTTTTCCTTTGCTGATGTGATGACACATGGACCATCTCTCGATGTCCACGTCGGTTCATAATTGTTTGTAAATTTTGAATGGATTATTTAAAGACTTTTCAGTGTGAGAAAAGCTTGAGTAGAGATATTGAAGCAAGTCTGAGTTCAAGACCCTTGTGGGCACACTCGATTTTGTGGGCCCCACACATTCCCATTGGGCCCCACATGAAATTGGGCATTCCTTTGACTTTTGTTCTATATTTAATTTGTAATTTTGTAAGACAACTTGCTTTTTTGCATGTGCATGTCTTAGTAAGTCGTGTGTGTTGTAAGTTGTGTTAGTATTTATTATGTATAGAGAGTTGGAGCATTTATTTTTGTTAGTAACTTGTAAGAGTAATTAATGTGTTTAGTAAGTTGGTATCTTTATTATTTGTGTCTCTTATGCTTGTGTGAGAATTGTTAGTTTTTTAATGTCTTTGTCCCCTCATGCTAGCTTATATATATATATATATATATATATATATATATATATATATATATCCCTTCATTATAAGAACTATGTAGAGAGAAAAGTATTGATATTGAAAGAAATTCCTTTGTTGAAGCTTCTTAAGCTTTGTCCAATCCTTGTGATTGTATAGTGAGAGGCTACGTCATTCTTCTCGAAGATCAGGTGGTAAGAGACCACTATTCTATCCAGTGACTCCATCCCTATCCCACCTTCACGACTTCCCTCCATCACCCACACGACCATGACCAAGTTACACCCCAATGCATCCAATCCATCATTTCATTTGCTGTATACATATCCATATTTCAAAGTGTGCACGAAGAACTTTAGACGAGTTCTAACTATGCTCCAATGCATCCACACAGCCACACCAAAATACCCCCTACACGTCCACTTCCGCTCCATTACATTGCTGCGTTCGTCATGGTGTTTTAACGCTTGTTCAAAGGAATTTTGTGGCATGGTCTAAGACTTGTGTTGAACAACATCAAGTCATCCAAACAAATCTTTTGGTAATTTCAGTACTTGTGTTTGAATCCTTGCTATATATTGTAAAATGTTGCTTATATTGAAGCCTTTGCTTGAAAGCTTGAAATTCCATACTTGTATACCACATTTGAATCCATTGACTTCAATATTGATACTTGCTAGTTTAAAGTCAATTTTGGGCATATTGCTTGTTAAACATAGAACTTTCATTCTTGAAATATTTAAATATCATCTTTTCCGCATTTAACTTGATTCCTTTGGGAAAGAACTCTTGGAATTATTTTTCTGGACAACATCATATACCGTTTAGAAATTTAACATCATGAAATATAGCATGATTTATTGTGTTTATGTTTGGATAACTAAATTCTTAAATTAAAGTGTTTGAATGTGTATGCTTGCTTGTGAGGGTTAAATCAGTTGGACTAGGCCACCCTCACCCATCCTAGATCATCTTGGTATCAGAGCTTAGGTTAGAGCCTAGGTTAGAATAGGCTAAACCCTTAAAGTTCAATTTCCTTAGTTCGTAGGACTTTAGATTCAGACTAAAATAGCCACAAGATTTTTTCCAGAATAGCCCACCTATATTCTGAATTTTGGATATTTGGAACTTAGTTTGGTTAGGTTTACACTTGACCCTACTTTGTGTGACTAAAGACCATTTGAAGGGCTTCCTTAGTGTATCCAAATCCTTCCCCAACCCATAGGATGTCTACTCAAGTTAAGAATCCTTACTGATTTCCTTGGATTAATGATGAAAGAGAACCACCTATGCCTCCTAGAGAAAGGCCTCCTCTCCTTCCACAAAGGCGAGTGAATCGTCAAGATAACTTTGCTAGGAGACCCCCATGTTATGAGCCCTACGCCCAACACTAGGATGATGAGGACTATGATGTTGATGACCTTTATATTAGGAGATCTTACCGAAGGGACCATTATGATCCTTACTAGGATGTAATAAGGCAAGTATAGATAGAGGTCTCCACCTATAATGGATAGATAAACTCTAAGGTTTTCCAAGATTGGTTGACTAGGATGGATTTTTATTTTGATTGGTGTAAGATAACTGACCCTCATCGAGTTAAGTTTGCAAAAATGAAGTTAAGTGGGCAAGCCAAGCTCGATTGGATGAATGTCGAGAGGCAGGAAGCAAGGTTAGATCATAGACCCATTGGGCATTGGGATCCAATCAAGGATAGGTTAAAGGAAAAGTATGTACCCCTTAGTTATAGAGAGCACCTTATAGATCAACTTTACAACTTGCATCAAGGTAGCATGACTGTTTCAGAATACATGAGTCAATTCGATGAGTTGTCTATAAGATGAGGTGCCTATGAGACTGTTAGTCAGCATATCTCTCGATTCTACCTAGGATTAAAGCTTGAACGGAGGAGAAAACTGCTCCCCCATCACATTGAGTCCCTTAAATAGGCCTATAATTTAGCTCATGACTTTGAGCAAATGACTAAAGGGCCCATAGGAAAATGGTTTGATACCTCTTCAAATGAGTCATACTCTCAGAAGATACAGAGTTATGAAAAGTTTCAACCAGTACAATTCGGTCAAGATATTTGTCGAGGAAGCAATTCCACAGTCCAACAATCTATGGACAAAGGAAAAGCACCCATGACTGGATCCTCTCATTAGAGTTTTGGCAGTGTAGAGTACTTCAGGTGCCATAAATAAGGAAATTTTTCCAAACAATGTCCCACCAAAAAATTAGCACTTGATAAGGAAAATAGTGAGAAAAAAAAGAAGGAAAAGAAAGAAACTAGTGGTGAATCCTTGACTATCATCAGTGAAAATTAATTTGAACAGGAGAGTCAAGATACTCAGGTAGTGAATGAGGTTGTTACTAAGGAGATTGAAACATCCCTTCTTGAGCATGACACACCATTGGAAGTATCACCTATACTTTCCAAGTTTGAGAATGTCATTCTTGAACCACCTAGTGAGTTACCTCTTGTGAGAAATATTCCACATGCCACTAACCTTGTTCCTTATTTATCTTTGCCTCATTTACCACATCCTAGAGTGAACCCAAGAGAACATGAGATTTTGATGAAACAAGTGAATGAAATGAGGGAACATGACTCTATTCAGGATACCATAAGTCTATGTGACTGCCTTACTCTCCTTACTCTCAAGAAAGATGACACTTGGGGCATGTGTATCAATAATAGAGCAACCAAAAAAATTGTCATTGAGAATAAGTTTCTCAAAACCATTGTTTCCAATAAAGATGTATAGCTCGTAGGTTGCTTCTTGAAAGCCTTGAGGACCACATTAGGCACCAAACTTAAATTTTTTAGTGCTTACTACCCCCATACTAATTGGAAAATTGAAGAGGTGAATAAGAGCCTTAGGGACCTATTGAGATGCTTGGTAGTTGAAAACATCATAACTTGGGATTTATGCCTTCCTATGGTCAATTTTGCATTTAGTAGTTCAGTGGATAAGACCACATGCCTTAGACCATTTCGGGTTGCCACCTGATATAGTTCTAGGAAGTCTATAGATCTTATTCCACTATCACCTAATTCTAGAGTGAGTGAACCGATTGATGCTTTTGCAAAGCATATGCACAATCTACACTCTGAAATAAGAATGAAGGTTAATTTGAATCATTATCATTATAAATCTACTGCTGACATACATTGCAGGTTGAAATAATTTTCAAAGGGTGATATGGTTATGTACCGTATTCGTCCTAAGCAGATTCCTGCAGGAAAGGTGAGGAAGTTACATGCTAACAAGATGGATCATTTCAAAATTTTAAAGAAAACTGGTTCTAATGCTTACATGCTTGATATTCCTGTTGATTTTAGCATAAGCAATGTTTGTAATGTTGAAAATCTAACCATATTTCTTGTAGCATCTTCTTTTGTGGAGCCCTCTGGCTCTAACCTTGTAGATGATCCCCCACCCCCCAGTTCTCCACTCCTCATAAACCTGAAACACCTAAATTGCCTTTGCCCCCACCTTTACCCATACCCAAGAACCTTAATGCAATCTTAGATGACAAGCTAAAGTTCACACAAGCAGGATTATTATGGAAGTTCATGGTCAAGTGGAGAGGTAAGCCACTTCTTGAAAGGAGCTGGAATCATAAGGAGGTTCTCCTTCATCTTAACTCGAAATTTTACTCCCAGTACTTCACCTTTAATTCTTTGAAGAAGTATTCTTTTGTGCCCGGGAGAGATGATGGGGATCAGCATGCCCTACCTATATCATTTTCAGATGTTGTGAGACGTGGACGGCCTCCTGATGTCCACATTTCCTTTGCTAATATGCTAACACGTGGACAACCTCCTAATGTCCACATTTCCTTTGCTGACATGATGACACGTGGACGACCTCCCGATGTCCACATTGTTTCATAATTGTTTGTAGATTTTGAATGGATTATTTGAAGACTTGTTTTGAAGACTTTTCAGTGTGAGAAAGGCCTGAGTAGAGATGCTGAAGTGATTCCGAGTACAAGACCCATGTGGGCCGCACTCGGTCTTATGGGCCCCACATGGTTCCATTGGGCCCTACACAAAATTGGGTCTTCCTTTGACTTTTGTTTTATATTTAATTTGTAATCTTGCAAGACAACTTGCTTGCTTACATGTGCATGTCTTAGTAAGTTGTGTGTGTTGTAAGTTGTGTTAGTATTTATTATGTCTAGAAAGTTATAGCATTTATTTTGTTAGTAACTTGTAAGAGTAATTAATGTCTCTAGTAAGTTGGTATCTTTATTATTTGTGTCTCCCATAGTTGTGTGAGATTTTTTAGCTGTTTGATGTCTTTGTCCCGCCATGCTAGCTAAGCTTATTAATGTTTTTTCCTCCCATGCTAGCTTATATATACCTCTTCATTGTAAGAACTATGTAGAGAGAAAAGTATTGATATTGAAAGGAAATTCTTTTGTTGAAGCTTGTTAACCTTTGTCCAATCCTTTTGATTGTGTAGTGAGAGGCTACATCATTCTCCTTAGAGATCAGGTGGTGAGAGACCACTATTATATCCAACGACTCTATCCCTATCCCACCTTCACGACTTCCCTCCATCACCCACACGACCATCACAAAGTTACACCCCAAGGCCACCAATCCATCATTTCATTTGCTGCATACATATCCATATTTCAAAGTATGTAGGAAGAACTTCAGACAAGTTCAAACTATCCTCCAACGCATCCACACGGCCACACCAAAATACCCCCACATGGCCACTTCCCCTCCATTACATTGTTGTGTTTGTCTTGATGTTTTAAAGCTTGTTCCAAGGAATTTTTTGGCATCTTCAAAGACTTGTTGTAAGAACCCAGTTTGGTACAGCACCAAACCATCGACGGTTTCATAAGACTCAGGAAAAATCATTGACGGTTTTAGTCGGGAAGGTTTGATTTTAGACAAAACTATCGACGGTTTCAGATATCTCAAGAAAACCGTCAATGGTTTCAAACTACTAAGAGGTTCTAAGGAAGAGGTACGAAGGTCTTGGTTTGGTTAAAGGCCAAACCGTCGACTGTTTCATGAAAACTGTCGATGGTTTCGTCCCGGACTGAGATATTATAAATAGCACTTAGGTCATTTTAGTTTTATTTTAATTCATTTTTCCTCCCTCCCTCTACTAGGGTTTCATTGCTTCTGGGTGTCTCTCTCTCCCATGCGTCTCTCTCTCTTCTACGACCTCTCGGGGGGCTCTGGCACGGCCTCCGGTCACCTCCCTCTTTCACCTCCCTCCCTCAACTAGGGTTTCATTTCTCTCGGGTGTCTCTCTCTCTCTCTCTCTCGCATCTCTCTCTCTCTCTCTCTCTCTTCTACGACCTCCCAATGGGCTCTAACGCAGCCTCCGGTCACCTCCCTCTTTCTCCTCGGCTTGCCGGCAGCCTTCTCCTCATCGTATTAAGGAACCTAGGATTCGTTCCAAGGAGTGTGGTAGGCGTATTTTCAAGAAAAGGTAAGGGGAATAGATTATGTCAGCTTTTTCTTGAATTTGTACTGATTAAACTTAAGTAAACGAACTCGGGAATGTTGTATGTGATTTTCTAAATGATTCAAGCGTATGAAATTGATGATTTTGATTATTCTACGTGTCTGGGGAAAACCAAAATGAGTAGGTTAATCATCTATGTTTCCCAAAAAATATTTATTTTGAGCTAAATAAAATTATGGAGATGATCAGACCTAGTTTTCAGCAAAAATATATTTTTCTCGAGCAGTTTATTGTATTACGAGTTAATGTTCAAATCATGTGGCATGAGAATTATTTATTTTTATTGCATAATTCAATCTGAGAATTTTTACGGTATTATACAATGAGAACGTGGTTTTATATTGATTTATGGAAATATTGTGAACGCGGTGGAAATGGGAAATTATGGTTTTATATCGAGTTATGAAATGTGAAATGATGGTTTTATACCGAGTTGAGAAATGATGGTTTTATACCGAGTTATGAATGATTTGAAGCATTGATGTGAAATGTCTATTCAGAAAATGAGATCATGATACTGTTTTTATTACTTAAATTGCATTATATGGTTTAAGAACCTCGAGGGCCAGATGTAATGAGAGCATGGTCCGTAGCTAGTAAATGAGTTAGTGCAGCCACACTGTTTTGAGAAGTGTTGGTAATGGAAAGTCGATTTGGCCGTGAAGAGTTGTTGTACCCTCCTAGAGTTTGGACCAAGTTGTGGTAGGCAAATCAAACTTGCAGACAAGGTATTTTGACTTAGCTTGGTGGTAGGCCAGCCAAGGCTAAGTCTAGTTTTCGTACCGCACAATCTGATCATGGGATTTATACATAATGATGTTGTTTGTCTAAAAGGGGGTTTCTTCTATCATATCCATGAATTTATATAAATGGTGTTAGTTACTAAGCTGATTTATACCATGAAGGAAATGTGTATTTTCAACTGTATAGGTGTGAGTTATATTTTGCAAATGTCATGTTGGTCAAATAAAGTAAATTAATAAATATGTTTGATTTCACTGAAACTCATGTTAGCCACACACTGATAATAATCTATTCCATCTTACTGAGAAGTGTCTCACCCCGATAAATATATTAACTTTTCAGGGCCTATAGGAAATCGAGCCTAGGAGTTATAAAGCAGAACTAAGACGATCTCGTTGAGGGTGAGTGTTGGTGGGACACCGGTCTGTTTATATTAGATGTTTTGGGTTTTCTAGGTTGTAATATGAATTTTGGGTATGGTAGATGTAATGGTTGTGAGGTAGTACTCTGGTACATATGGAATGAATGGTTGTTTTCTTTTGCTATATGCAGTTAAATTATGTCATGGAAAGAATGTACCCGGGACCCCCTTTTGAGTTTGGATTGTCACAATAGTGGTATCAGAGATATTTTATTTATTATATGTGAATAAATGTATTATTGTTATTATGTTAAGTGAGATTTTGGGGTGCCACACTTGTTTTGAATAACATCAGGTCATCCAAATGATCCTCTTGGTAATTTCAGTACTTATGCTTAAATCCTTGCTATATATTGTAAACCCTTGCTTATATTGAAGCCTGAAATTCCATACTTGAATACCACATTTGAATCCATTGACTTCAATATTGATACTTGCTAGTTTAAAATCAATTATGGGAATATTGCTTGCTAAACATAGAACTTTCATTCTTGAAATATTGAAATATCATATTTTTTGCATTTAACTTGATTCCTTTGTGAAAGAACTCTTGAGATTTATTTTATGGACAACATCATATACCATTTAAAAATTTAACAACATGAATTATAACATGATTTATTGTATTTATGTTTGGATAACTGAATTCTTAAATTAAAATGTCAGGAGGATATGGAGACTATTTTTATATTTGTTAACACACTGAAAGACCCATACTTTGGTCACCTCATCAAAAGCACTCCACAAAGCTTTGCGGATTTCGTGAACACAGGAGAAAGAATAGAGAGTTCCTTTAAAATTGGAAGAATGAAAAGCATGAGTTCTGAACAAAGCACAACTAAAAAATGGGTCAGCTAGAAGAAGGAAAGGGAAACACAAATGATTCAAGGGCACTCATATCATGAGGGTCGAGCCAAATGAAAAGATAGAAATATAACCTTTGAGCTAGTGGTTAACAATATAGCACAACTAGGTGCACGACCACATATGATTTCTCTCCGAACTTCACCCAACCATAGACAACAAAACCCACAAATACTAGAGAGAGGATTCCATAAAGAAACTAGGAATATCGAGCCAATCCCTATGGCTTATTTAGAACTGTTTCCACAGGTGATGGAAAGACAACTTGTCCCTCCTATTTCAGGGGTACCCATATATTCTCTTTTCCCAAAATGGTATAATCCTGATGTTTGATGCGAGTTCCAAGTAAATTCTCCCGGGCATATGATTGATCGATGTTGGTAATTCAAACACAAGGTTCAAGCATTAAGAGATCTAGGTTGGCTAGTGTTTAACACTAAGGAACCCAATGTGCTTAGGAGTCCACTACCTAATTATAAGGGAGGTTCCATAAATGCTATAGGGCAGGAGGATGGTAAGATTAAGAAGGAAAAGTTAGAGCAGGTTCAGTTTTCACTAGACGAAAGGAGTTATGCTAGACAGGAATGCTAGGAAGTGAAGTAGTTTGTCCTGAAGGGACATTATGGAAGTGTTAGAGTAAATTTAGTTTGTTAGTACAAAGTTGCAAGACATTTCGAAATTTTTTGCGAAACCTCGTGGAGTCCGGCTGGATAGACATATATATATATATATATATATATATATAGAAAAAGAGAATACAGTGGTACTTATGGTAGGAACAGAAGATTATAATGCCATGCATCCGTAGTATACGAACAAAAAATTCATTCCTACGAGTACCTAGAAAAATTATTCAATTATGAAGGAAGCAAACAAGGGACCAACCAAGGTTGTTATATTGGTCCCAAGATCATTTCCATATTAGAATAGTAAGGAAGTACCCTAGAAGTATGGGTAAGACATTAATAATGGTGGTATTGCAGACAAGGAAAGCACAACCATTGTTGTTTATGCCAGCGTGATAACCCATGGCGGGAGAGTCTACACCTCGAACATTTAGAAAAGGAGAAAAAGCAAAAGCAGGGCAAAAACCAGTAGGGCAATCAAGGAACCCATCTCCTACAAAGATGCTGCAGAATTCCTAAAAAACATCAAATAGAGTGAGTATAGTGTGGTAGATTAGCTCAGTATACTCTCGACTCACATATCAAAACTTTCCCTACTTTTAAGTTCAGAAATGCATAGGGAGGCCCTCTTGAAAGTCCTCAATCAGACCTATATCCCACAAAACATCAACATATAAAATTTAAATCATATAATTGGGAGTCTCATGACGATCAATTATATAACATTTATCGATGAAGAGATTCCACTTGAAGGACGAGGTCAATTAAAGCACGCACTCCACATCTCCACTCGATGTAAGGATTACATGGTAGCCAGAGTAGTCAATGTCTTGATTGATAGAGGTTCATCCTTAAATGTCCTGCCCATGTCTACACTAAGAAACTACCAATTGACATCTCATATATGCAGCAAAGTAATTTGATTGTGAGGGCCTTCGATGGGACTCATAAAGAGTCCATGGGAATCATCAAAATACCTATACAAAATTGGTCTGGTGACTTTCAATGTTACATTGCAGGTCATGGCTATAGCACCCTCATATAGTTGCCTTATGGGAAGGCCTTGAATCCATATGGCAGGGGCATTACTCTTTTATTTGCACCAAAGGGTGAAGTTTGTAATAGACGAAAGGATGATTTGCGTATATGGAGAGACATATTTTTTGGTTACCAAACCTTCCACGACCCTGTATGTGGAAGCAGCTGAGGAATTACCAGATGATTCTTTTTGGTCGTTTGAGGTTGTAAATGCAACTTACATAGCTGAGGGCTTCTTGATCCCTTGACCTCGGATTTTAGCTACAACCCAAATGATAGCAACAAAGATGATTTGATCCAAATTCAGCCCAAGAAAAGTCTGGGCAAATATTTGTAGGGGATCCCAATTCTAATACGATTGGCAGGGGTAGGAGAGCACTTCAAACTGGGGTATGTTCCCACCTTCGCAGAACGCAAAAAGATGATTGAGGAAAAGAAAGAAAGAAGAATGGCGAGTCTTATAGGATAAGTGAATAGCCCGATAAAGGTGAAGATTCTCGCTTTGTCTGACTTGTTCCAAAGCGGGGGAATAGTAAATCCATATAACAATACCAAAATAGAGTTCGCATAACAGACATATCGAAAAATAAGACAAATGAGCATTTCGTGGTGGATCCATCCAACACCAAGAACAACATGGAAGGTTGGGTTTATCCCATGGTAGTAGAAACCGAGCACCAAAACTAGCATGAGCTCAAGTATCCCATAATGGCCGACTCAATGTAATGTTGTAGTGATTATGAGTTTCCTTTATTTTTATTTTTATTGAATAAGAGGACAATGCTTAACTTTTTTTTAAATCAATTTTGAGCTTTAATGAAATAAAATATGCATTTTAATTACATCTCATTGAATTCTTTTTGGTTACTTTTGCCAAATCTTGTTTGTTTTGCCTATGTTTCATGCAGCAACACGGGAATTACGGCTTTATTAGTACCAAAAAACCTAAAGTGGAAATGAACTTTGAGAATCTGATCAATAAGGCAGAAATAGAGGAAGAAGAGTTATATATGGCTCTTGAAATGCAAAAATTGATGGAACTTGAAGAAAAATAGGCAATTTTTAGTGAGGATCAAACATTGATAATTCAATTAGGAACTGAAAAGGAACCAAAACAAGTAAAAATTAGGGCATTATTAATAGATGGGGAAAAGAAAAAAAATAATTGATCTTTTGCAAGAGTACATCGATGTATTTGCATGGTCAGACCAGGATATGCCGACGTTAGAAACAGATTTGGTAACACATAGGATACCCATATATCCAAACAGTAAGCCTGTAAAGCAAAAGCTAAGAATAATAAGGTCAGAAATGTTGTTAAAAATCAAAGAAGAGGATAGAAAATTGTTTGAGCCCGGATTTCTAGAAGTAACTAAATATCCCGAATGAATGGCTAATGTTGTACCTATAATAAAGAAAAATGAAAAGTCAAAATTAGTGTTGATTATAGGGATCTAAATAAAGTCAGTCCAAAGGATAATTTTCCACTTCCACTTATAGATATTCTGGTTGATAACACCATAGGGCATTCCATATTTTCCTTCATGAATGGGTTCTCGGAATACAATCAAATTAAGATGACACATGAGGATAAAGAGAAAACAACGTTCATTACCATGTGGGGAACCTTTTGTCATAAGGTTATGCCATTTGCATTAAAAATGCAGGGACGACATATCAACAAGCCATGATGACATTGTTTCATGATATGATGCACAAGGAAATGGAGGTGCATGTGGATGACATGATTGTCAAATCTTGAGATAAAAAGGATCATAGGGTGAATTTGAGGAAACTATTTAAAAGGTTAAGAAAATGTCAACTCAAGTTAAACCCATAAAAATGCACGTTTGGTGCTACTTTAGGGAAATTGTTGGGATTCATGGTGAGTTGGAAAGGAATTGAGGTAGATCCAGACATGATAAAGCCCATTTGAGAAATGTCGATCCCATGGACTGAAAAGGAGGTCAGGAGTTTCTTGGGTAAGTTGAATAACATTGTCTGTTTCATTTCTCAGTTAACAACTAAGAGTGAGTCCATATTCAATATATTGCAAAAGAACAAACCTAAAAAATGGAATGAGGAATGCCAAAAGGCTTTCAAAAAAATCAAAGGATATCTTTTGCATCAAGCGGTGTTAGTTCCCCCAATACCTAAGAAACCACTTATCTTGTACTTGGCAGTCTTAGAAAATTCGATGGGATGTGTACTAGGGAAACATGATGTTTTGAAGGAAGGAGAAGGCTATTTAGTATTTGAGTGAGAAGTTTACAGAATGTAAGGTGAAGTACTCAAAATTGGAAAGAAAAAAATGTCATGCCTTGGTCTAGACCATCAATAGGTTAAGGCAATATACTCTGTGTTATATCACTTGATTGATTTCCAAAATGGATCCAATAAAATATATTTTCAAAAAACTCACAATAACTGGTAGGGTGGATAGATGGAAAATGTTGCTTACTGAGTTTGGCATTGTCTATGTTACGAGGAAGGTCGTGAAAGGGAGCACGGTAGTAGAATACCTTACAGACAAGGCTATTGATGATTACCAACCAATGGAGTTCGATTTTCTCGATAAGGATATCAATTTGGTGGGTTAAGTTGAGGAAAGTCAGGGTGGATAGGTCATGCTATTTGATGAAGCATCAAATGTTTTGGGGACATGGAATAAAAGCTGTGTTAATATCACCAGAAGATAAATATTTTTCGGTTACGGCAAAGCTCTCATTCCCATGTACTAATAATGTGGCAGAATATGAGGCATACATCTTAGGTTTGCAAGTGGCTCTTGATAGAGGGATTAAGGAGTTAACCGTTAAAGGATATTTCACTTTAGTAATATACCAATTAACTGGAGAATGGGAACCCCAAGATGCCAATCTAATCCCTTATTAGCAATTCATCCTTGAGATGGCGGAAGAATTTGACAACATCAAGTTTCTTTACTACCTGATTTTGAATTTAAATTCACGGCCCAGGTTTTAAATAAAAACCCCAAGCCCATGCTTTAAAAAAGACCCGGCCCATGTTTAAAAGAAAAGCCCTGAAGCCTATGTTTTAAAAAAGACCCAGCCGATGTTCTAAAGAAAAGCCCCCAAGCCCATGCTTTAAAAAGACTCTGCCTCACGTTTTAAAAAAAAAACCCATGCCTATGTTTCAAAATAAGTCTAGGCCCATGTTTTGAAACAAAGTCCAAGCCCACAATTTAAAATAATCTTAAAGCCCATGTTGTAATATGTGGCTTATATGTCGAGTGAAATGCATGTACAATGAGAAAACATGTTAGAAAACAACAGTTGTGGTTTGCAGAAGCAAACCCTCGATAGTTTCCCTAAAACCGTCAATGATTTTTTCTGGATGTGAAGAAACAGTCGACTGTTATGCAGTGGTTTATCGACTCTTTGTTCTCAGTATTAAACTGTCAATGATATGTCTGAAACTATCGACAATTTGGCTCGGTAACTTAGCTTTGGTCTTTCAAATTTTGAATTTGGGAAGTTGTACCGGTTAGGTTTTGGGGGAAAACCTCTGAGAAGGTTATATATACATGGTGTATGTTGTAACTCTGTGATGTTCATGTCTTTGGACACAAGATAGTGAAAAATTCATTGCCGTTTACTCTCGTGGAAGTAGGCATTGCCAAACCACGTAATTCTTCATGTCATTGTTTTATTAATTTCCTTATAATTTGCGTGATTATGTTTTTTGTATATTTCTATATTTGTTGTTGTGTTGTGAGATTGTTTGTTTTCGCTGCGCATTGATTTGCACAACAAATTGGCATTAAAGCATTGTTGCAAGGCTTCTAGAATTTCTTCTACAAAGTTTGATGTTGTTAAGTTCGATGGAACAAGAAACTTCAGACTATGGTAGAGAAGAGTTAAAGATCTGTTAGTGTAGCAAGGTATGGTGAAGGCTTTATACGGAGGTCAGCCGGAAGGCATGGATGAAACAAGTTGGAAGGAATTGGAAGTGAAGATTGTGGGAACTATCAAACTTTGTTTGACCGATGATGTGTTGTATCACATCATGGATGAGGAATCTTCTGCAGCTGTTTAGTAGAAACTTGAAATCTAGTATATGTTTAAGTCTCTAACGAACAAATTGTATCATAAGCAGGAGTTGTATTGGCTTAAGATAGCGAAAGGTTTAGATTTGAACCAACACATCAATGCATTTAATCAAATTTTAAGTGATTTGATGTAGGTTGATGTGAAGTTCGAGGAAGAATAAAAGGCATTGATGCTATTGAATTCCCTACTAGCGTCTCACACATTGAAAATCTGGTTACGACTCTAACATGGGACAAAGAAACCCTGAATTTGGAAGAGGCAGCAAGCGCACTATTGGGTTTTTATGAAAGAAAGAAGGGCAAAGATAAAATTTTACACGGTGAAGGGATTATGGTAATGGGTAATCAAGAACATGGGAGAAGCAAATTTCGAAGTGGATTAAGTGGCAATAAGTCTCAATCGCAATCCTAGAAGAAGAAGGACATACAATTTTTTAAGTGTGGAAAAATTAGGCACATATAACTAGAGTGTCCAGAGTGGAAGAATGGGAATGTAGAAAATCAAGAAGGTTTGTCAAAATCTCCAAATGTAGTGGAAGAAGGAGAGTTAGAGAGTAGTGATGGTGATATGCTTTCTATTTCATTGGGATCAGAATGCCTCACGGATTCTTGGATCCTAGATTCAAGATGTTCTTATCACATGACATCAAATAGAAATTGGTTCAACACCTACAGTTCAGTAAATTTTGGTACTGTTTTAATGGGAAATGATGCTTCATGAAAAATTATTGGAATAAAAAATGTCAGAATTAAAATGTACAATGGTGTTGTGAGAACATTATGTGATGCAAGGAATGTACCAAATCTATGGAAGAATGTGATTTCATTGGGCACCTTAGATTTTAACAGGTACAGTTACAAGTCTGAAAGTGGGATAATGAAGGGGTGTTAAGGCGACTTGATGGTGATGAAGGGACATAAATTAGCGGGAATACCTATGCATTACTGGGTACCATAATTGTAGGTGGAACTGTAGCTGCATATTCTGAGTTAGTTAATACTATTTTTTGTAAAACAACCACACATAAGATGGAGGGTATTCTTAACTACATTTATTCAGATGTTTGGGGACCGGTGAGGGTAGCATCACAGGTTGGACATATGTATGTCATGATTTTATCACGAAAGGTATTGGTGTACTTTATATAGTATAAGTCAGAGATGCTTTCTAGGTTTAACTTGTGGTAGAGGTGGAAAATCAAGTTAAGAGAATGATCCTTAGGTCAAAGATGGGAATTGAGTACGCTGGTGTTTAAGGAGTTTTGTGAGCAACATGGCAGGATGTATGCAGGGCTTGCAAGAAACTTCTTGGTAAAGTTAGTGAGTATGACATGTTTTTTGATTAATCGATCGCATAGGGTATCACAAGATGGGAAAGTTATAGGAGAGGTTTGGACAGGTAATGCGGTAGACTACTCTGGTTTAAGAGTGTTTGAATGTTCAACCATGCACATTTCTAGTGAGGTGAGATGTAAGCTTGGTGAAATGTCTAGGCAGTACATCTCTATGGGGTATAAGAAGGTGGGTTCAAGTTGTGTGATTCAATGAAAAAAATGATGATGATCAATGGAGACATGGTTTTTGGTGAGATGGTGCAGCGTACTCAAGTAGACAAAGAGAAACAGGTGTCAGAAAACTATAGTAGTAATGAGCATGTGATGTAGGTGGAGTTGGAGTTGTGTCCAGATGCACTATCAAGCCACCACTCATGTATGAATTTGATGATCTGGTGTCTTATGCATTCATTACTACCATAAAGGTTCTTATTATTTTTCAAGATGCGGTGCACAAAAAAGGAAAAAATAGATTGATGAGTGCTATGGTGGACGTGATGGAGTCATTGCAAAAGAATCAGATGTGGGATTTGGTGGAGCTTCCAGAAGGTAAGAGGGCGATAGGATGCAAGTGGGTATTTTTTCTGTTGTTTTATGTTAATGACATGTTAGTTACTGGGAAGACTTTCACTGAGGTTAATCAGTTGGAAACTCTGTTGAGAAAAGAATTTGACATGAAGGTATTGAGTATGTCCAAAAAGATTCTAGGTTTGGAGATTCACAAGGACATAGCTACACAGAGATTGAGGTTATCTCAGGGTGGCTTTGTGGATAGAACTATAGGGATATTGTTGTTGTCCCATGGTGGTTTTGTGGAGAAGGTATTGGAGAGGTTGAGCACGGTTAAATCGGTCACCGGTACACCGTTGGTGAATCATTTTTATTTATTTACCGCTTTAGTGCCCAAGGACGGATGGTGATGTTCAGGATATGTCAAAGGTCCCCTATGCCAGTGCAGTGGGGTGTTTCGACAGACAACAAAGTGATCCATCAGTTGTGAGATTTGTGGATGTAGGCTATGTAGGGAACTTGGATGATAAGAGGTCTATAACAGGGTATGTGTCTATTATAGGAAGGCCTATTTGTTGGAAGTCCAGGGTACAATCTATGGTTGTACTATCTACAATTGAGTCGGGGCTTTTGGCAGTAGCAAAAGCTGTCATTGACAAGTTCAAGCTTAGCTTGGACTTGTTTTTTATCTATAGTTGCTAGATGGGAGGCGGTCCCAACCTACATGGATTTTTTTCCCAGGTGGAGCAAAGGGTTATGTTTTTAATTTTCTCCTAAGGGGTGTATATTCTCCAAGGTGGAGATTGTTGTAATATGTGGCTCATATGTTGAGTGAAACACATGTATAATGAGCAAACATGCTAGAAAACAATAGTTGTGATTTGCAAGAGCAAACCATTGACGATTTCCCTAAAACCGTTGACGGTTTTTTTTGGATATGAAGAAACCATTGACAGTTATGCAGTGTTTTATCGATTATTTTCTCTCGGTATTAAACTGTCGGTGGTATGTTTGAAATCATCGATGGTTTGGTTCAGTAACTCAATGTTGGGTTTTAAAATTTTGAATTTGGGAAGTTGTGTGGGTTGGGTTTTGGGCAGAAAACTTGTGAGAGGGTTATATATACATGGTATGTGTTGTAACTCTGTGATGTTTATGTCTTTGGACACAAGATAGTAAGAAATTCATTGTCATTTTCTCCCGTGGATGTAGGCATTATAGAGTCACCTAATTCTTCGTGTCATTGTTTTATTACTTTTATTATAATTTGTGTGATTGCATTTTCTATATATTTCGCCGTTGGTTGTTGCATTGTGAGATCGTTTCTTTTCCCTGTGCATTGATTTGCACAACTGCCCACATTTAAAATAAGCCCAAGGCCCACTATGTAAATAAAACTGAAGCCCATTGTTTCCCACGTGTCCCAAGACCATATTTTAAAATGAGCCCAAAGACTAACAAACCCAACTAGAGCCCAACCACGAATCAAGCCCCAATTAGGCTTGATCTAACCCTTAGTGACTAGAGCCCATCTCTTTGACCTAACGAGAGATCTAACTAGGGTGGAGTCTAGACCTAACCCAACTAGACCACCAACCAGGGTTCGACCCTAACCTTACCACAGTCAAACCAAAGCCCAAACCATCTTGAGCCCGAGTCCAAAATAGAACCCCGAACAAGAATCTAACCCCAACCCAACCAAAACACCAACTAGAGTCCAACCCTAGTCCCACCATGGTCAAATTAAAGCCTGAATCATCTTGAGCTTGGGAGCCAATTTAGCTGCTAAGAAAATCCAACAAAAATCCTAAACAAATTATGACAGACATTGTCAAACAGAGAATAGAAATAATAATACTTATCTGTGAAAACTAAGGTGTAGTCCCAAGAGGGGGGTGAATAAGGTTTTAAAAGTTTCTTTTAACTCTTTTTACAATTTCACAGCTTATTGTAAGTTTATTAATCGCACAAGTACGATTTGAATTTCAAAATCAGCTAGATACCAAGATTCTCTTTTAAAAAATTTAAGAATGAGTAAATTGACTTGAACTTTCAGCAATGTCAATCAACACGCAATCAACCAATCACTAAACCAACACAAGTTACTTAACCAATATATGAGTTGCAAAGGCACTTCCACGATTTAGCGATTGAATAATAAAAAGCCATGTATTGATGGATTTAATGCACTTCCTTTTAATCAAGGTTTTCGCAAACGATTAATCAACGTACTCCTTTTAAGGTTTCTACAAAAGATCAATCAACGTAGTCCCTTTAATTAAACATTTCTCAATCTCAATATCAATTCAATTTCTTGCACTTAAACAAACATCCACGCAATTTTTATATATATGCAGAAATTTAAAGAGTAAGGGTAGAGAGTGAGACCAAGCTTTTACGAGGTTCGACAATACCAGCCTACTTCCTCGCCTTAGACAAGACCACCTAAGGATTCTACTATGCCACTTCTTTACGGGCGAAGCAAATCGTTACAATCCCTTCTTCAATCAGGGTGGAGCCCCCTCTCCAAGCGATACTCCATGCTTGGTACAACGATCCAATAATATTGAACCGCTAAGAAAACAAAGAAACATAAAAGAATTCTTGTGTACAAGAAGTACTCTTAAATAGAGCTGGTTAGTACAAGATTGAGCACAACTAATACTTCAAAGTAAATATCAAATAAGAATGAATTTGAAGCTCAAAGAATATTACACCGGGATTCTTCTTTTGATTTGAATCAAACCTCAGAAGATTTACTCTCAGATTAGTGATAAAAGAGTTAGAATATCTTAGAAAATCTCTGCAAGATTATGAGTGCAAGAGGGCTTTGAGAGAGTATGAGCAGTATAGCTTGAAAATAGATTTTCAATTCTTGGTGTCTAATTTGATTTGAGAAACCATGTATTTATAGGCTCAAAAAGGTATAAATTTGTGTTGCACAAGTTACTTGGAGTTTTTTCCAAGTTTATACGAAGTTTGGGGCACAAGCAACTCAAAATTTGGATTTTAAAGCTATTTAAAAACTAGCCGTTACGAGGGTCAGTCGTCTGAACCCATCGGTGTCAATCGCCTGACCTTTGAACACAATGTATTCTTTAGGTAAAAAACAGGGTTAGTCGCTTGAGGTGCCAAGGGTTAGTCGTCTGATCCTTCACTACCTGTTCAAATTTAACTCAATAATTTTTTAGTCGCCTGACCAAACATAGGTCAGTCGCCTGAACAGTTATAAGTACTGTTTTTAAGGTTAGTTTCCAAAAACCCTTAGCCATCTTGCTTTGATACTTTTAAAAAGCATTTTTCGGGGTTTTCAAAATAAGGTCTCTAAGTTCATAATAAACCCTAATGTGCTTCAAAGTATTCAACTTGATATTCAAATGAAGTACTTACATAAGACTTCCTAAAGACTTTAAAACACTCTAATCTTGAAGTCTTCATGTATATCTTTGTTTTGAGTCCTTTTTATCTTGAGCTTCAATATACTTTAAGCTTCATCATATTTTTCTGTCTTTGAATCCAAACTTTTCTTTCTTCAATTGTATTTTGCTTCATCATGGACCAAGTCTTTAAGCATAATCTTCATGTGAGTTTTTTTTTACAAACACTTGAGTTTGATCTCTTTATGAAAGTTTTTGAGCCCTGAAACGTATCTTAGCAAAACATGTTAAGATCCTTTACTTTGTTATCATCAAAACAAGATTCATAAGCCTTGTTAGGCCAACAACCCACATTCCCCATGGAATCAAACAATCCTTATACCTCATTTTGACTCAAAACTTGCAAGAAAAACAAACCCTAAGTTAGATCTTGTAAGGAAGCGTGAGAAAAAACAAGAGAAATAGGGTTATAGAACCAGAGAGTATAGAACTGAGAGAAGAGATTTGAGATAATCATAGAGAGTAAAAAAGAATAGAATTAGAGAAAATTAGAGAGAACCAAAAGAAGAACCAGAGAATACTAGAAAAAAAAAAAGAAAAAAACAAGATTTAGAAGAGGAAATGAGAGAAGAGAGGAGAGAAAAGAGGAGAGAAGAAAGAGGGAGAAGAGAGGGAGAGACTACGCAGATGAAGAAGAGAGAGAAAAAATATACGGAAAATGAGAAGAAAAATGAAAAAAAGAAGGGATTTTTATACTTAGGCCATAATGGACACGTGCCACCACTTGAGTGGTGACACATATCGTAATTTGGGCCAAGTCTCACTTTTACTATGTGGACAAATCTAGGCCGCTCGATCTGTGTTTTCTCTAAACGGCCAGATTTCTGCCACATCAACAATCCTAGGCAGATTTTTCCGACCAACCAAGGGTTCACACGTGGCAGTTGACGTTGTGCTAATGTCATCTTGTCAAAGTAAATAAAAAAATATAATAAAATCACCGGGTACTGCTACGTCATGGGTGACGTCAGCCTGGCACGTGGTAGGTGACGTTAGGATGACGACACCTATTAAAAAAAAAGAGAAAAAAAAGGGAGGGGCTGCTTCCACGTGTCCTCACTACGGGCAAACATGTGGCGCATTCAAATTGAACTGATTTGGCTTTTTCATATTTTTCTTTTTATTTTATTGTATTCTTATTTTCTTTAAATTAAATTTTAATTGGATTTTAAATGAAAAAGGGAAAATTAAAGAAAAATCGTAAAAAATCAAGGAAAATATTTTGAAAACAAAAAAAATAAGAAAAATTGTTTTTGGGCTATTTTGAGCCAAACTAAATTAGAAAAAGGTCTTTAAAAATCCCACAAATTTTATAAAAATTTTGAAAAATCTCAAAAAAAAAAATTTAAACTTTTTGAAAAATTTTGGTATATTTTTTAAGACTCTTTTATTCCAAAATTTAACAATTTTTTGATTTTTCTTCTAAATGTCCCTATGATTTAAAAAAGGGCAATGAGGTATTTTAGACCTCACATGTATTAGTTCTATGGGGGTTTGGACTAACAAGATCCTCTCGTTTGGAGGTCTGATTAGATACTCGTAAATCACATTGAGGTTTTTAACCTCCTATTAATTTAATTAATTAATTTATTTATTTGTTCATTTTTTAAAAGAATTAACTAGAAGTTATTAAATTCAATGCGGGTATAATTCATAGGGACAGACTGCACAGGTGAAGAAGAGAGAGAAAAAATATACAGAAAATGAGAAGAAAAATGAAAAAAAGAATGGATTTTTATACTTGGGCCATAATGGACACATGCCACCACCCGAGTGGTGACACATGGCCTAATCTGGGCCAAGTATCACTTTTACGATGTGGATGAATCTAGGCCGCTCGATCTGTGTTTTCTCTAAATGGTCAGATTTCTCCCACATCAACAATCCTAGGAAGATTTTTCTGACCAACCAAGGGTTAACACGTGGCAGGTGACGTTATGCTAACATCATCTTGTCAAAGTAAATAAAAAAATAAAATAAAATCACCGGGTACTACTACATCGTAGGTGACGTCACCCTGACACGTGGTAGGTGACGTCAAGATGACGACACCTAATCAAAAAAAAAAAAAAAAAAGAGGGGTTGCTGCCACGTGTCCTCACTACGGGCAAACATGTGGCGCACTCAATTTGAACCGGTTTGGCTTTTTCATATTTTTATTTTTATTTTATTTTATTCTTATTTTCTTTAAATTAAATTTCAATTGGATTTTAAATGGAAAAGGGAAAATTAAAGAAAAATCATTAAAAAATCAAGGAAAATATTTTGAAAACAAAAAAAATAAGAAAAATTATTTTTGGGCTATTTTGAGCCAAACTAAATGAGAAAAAGGTCTTTAAAAATCCCACAAATTTTATAAAAATTTTGAAAAATCACAAAAAAAAAAAATTAAAACTTTTTGAAAAATCTTGGGATATTTTTAAGACTCTTTTATTCCAAAATTTAACAATTTTTTGATTTTTCTTCTACATGTGTCCCTATGATTTAAAAAAGAGGTATTTTAGACCTCACATGTATTAGTTTTGAGGGGGGTTTGACTAACAAGATCCTCTCATTTGGAGGTCTTATTAGACACTCGTAAATCACATTGAGGTTTTTAACCTCCCGTTAATTTGATTCATTCATTTATTTATTTGTTAATTTTTAAAAGGAATTAATTAGAAGTTATTAAATCCAATGCGGGTATAATTCATAGGGACAGACTGTGCAGGTGAAGAAGAGAGAGAAAAAATATACGAAAAATGAGAAGAAAAATGAAAAAAAGAAGGGATTTTTATACTTAGGCCATAATGGACACGTGCCACCACTTGAATGGTGACACATGGCGTAATTTGGGCCAAGTCTCACTTTTACGATGTGGACGAATCTAGGCTGCTCGATCTGTGTTTTCTCTAAACAGCCAGATTTCTGCCACATCAACAATCCTAGGAAGATTTTTCTGACCAACCAAGGGTTAACACATGGCAGGTGACGTTGTGCTAACGTCATCTTGTCAAAGTAAATAAAAAAATAAAATAAAATTACCGGGTATTGCTACGTGGCGGGTGACGTCAGGCTAACATCACCCTGACATGTGGTAGATGACGTCAAGATGACGACACCTAATTAAAAAAAAAAATGGAGGGGTTGCTGCCACGTGTCCTCACTACGAGTAGACACGTGGCGCACTCAAATTGAACCGGTTTGGCTTTTTCATTTTTTTCATTTTTTTATTGTATTCTTATTTTCTTTAAATTAAATTTTAATTGGATTTTAAATGAAAAAGGGAAAATTAAAGAAAACTCGTAAAAAATCAAGGAAAATATTTTGTAAAAAAAAAATTTATTTTTGGGCTATTTTGAGCCAAACTAAATGAGAAAAAGGTCTTTAAAAATCCCAAAAATTTTATAAAAATTATGAAAAATCTCAAAAAAAAAAAAATTAAACTTTTTGAAAAATCTTCAGATATTTTTAGGACTATTTTATTCAAAAATTTAACAATTTTCTGATTTTTCTTCTAAGTGTGTCTCTATGATTTAAAAAAGGACAATGAGGTATTTTAGACCTCATATGTATTAGTTCCGATGGGGGTTTAACTAACAAGATCCTTTCGTTTGGAGGTCTGATTAGACACTCGTAGATCACATTGAGGTTTTTAACCTCCCATTATTTTAATTCATTCATTTATTTATTTGTTGCAACGTCTTAAAAGGAAACATTCTAACATCAAATAGAAAATGCACATAGAGTTGAGAAATGGGCTAAGATATATGTCAACGAAGTCACTACTATCCTGTTTATCTTAAGTACGGTTAGATCGCCTAAGTTTATCTTTATTAGTTATTTGGTCTTCCAACTATGCTTAGATCTAAAGAACAAGCAGTAATAATATGTGCAATTAAGTTGAGCTTGCAAGCTCATATATATATATATAAGGAAATGTATTAGCACCCTTTATATATATACTTGTGGCATAACAAAATTAAATTGAATTTACCTTTGAAATCTATTCATCAAAACTCCGATTCTTTCGTTTTATTCGAGTGTCATCCTTACTAATATTGCTTTACTCTCGACAAGACAAAGGCTACACTTATCTCAAGATATCCAAACACATGTACAAATATAACTCCTGAAACTTGCTGTAGGATTAATTTTTTTATTAAACAACTTTTCATTTTATTATTATTGTCACAACATACCGGCGAAAGGCCCTGAACAGTGAGGAAATAATAATATTGAAAATTTAATGGAATCGCCACTAACCTATTATTTACGAAGTGTAGTTTGAACACCTAATTACTACTCATTTGATTTGTCTAGACTTAATCCTCTGCCAAAGGATCAGTAGTCTCAGTCTGTATTTACCAAAGTGGGATTGGTGGTGGCATCCTTAGAGACCATATAAGTTCTTTTGTGATTGATTTTTCAAAATATTTTGGTTTTTGTTCAAATAATGAAGCTGAATTGAGAGCTGTGTTGGAGGAAATAAAGATTTGCAAACATTTGGGCTATACCTGTAGCGATATTGAATGTGATTCGAATATTGTAGTTAATTGGATAAGAGCCAGGAAGTGTTCCTTATGGTATTTGTGGGATTTTTGGGAGCATCTTATTAGTTTATTAGAGGGAGTATATTTTTCAATATCATTGGTATAGAGAAGGGAACAAAGTGATAGATGCCTTGGCTCGACAAGGTGCTATGAGAAAGAATAGTTTGTTTACAATAGTAGTCAACTCCCTAGAGTTAGCAATGATTTGTATAAATTGGAGAAGATGGGTACGTCTTATATGAAATATGTTTAGTTGATTTCCTTTTGGTTTTAGCTTATACTTTATGTTATTTATCTTTTGTTTTGTTTTGTTGCGTGAGGTTTGTTTTGTAGGTCATGTTTTGTTTTGTTTTGTCTGAACTTATAACTCGGTTTTTGGCTAGATGTTGGTGTTATTCTTTGGGAGGTTTTTAACATGTTGTCTTTTGTTATCTCCCATTGATTGTCTTAAAACCACGGTATTCTTCCACTAAAAGTGAGGAGTTATCAATAAATTAATGGAGGTGCCGCCCTTCTTAAAAAAAAAAAAACAAAAAAAAAAAAAAAACAAGATAAATTGTGGAATCTTGTGAATCGAAGAAAAGAATATTCAACCAAAAAAAAATATTACACGATATTGCAATAGACAATCTTTTCATATTTATAAAGTATATGGATAAGTCTACATGGTGCAAGTCACTCTTAATTTTAAATTAAAAAACTATGTAGGAAGGTACAACATTTGTTCCGCGTTGAACAAACCGCGTGTAGATTAAATTAGACATAAGGGGGGTCTTCTCAGTTGAATTGGCAAATTGCCCTTTGGCATTTTGTCCAACCGAGGGAGGCCTATGCGCTCAACCTTTAGGGCCCCCACCCTGTCTTCCGGACCGCAAGGGACCCCAACGCGGGTCTGCTGTCGCATAACATAAGGTCTCTTTCGCCTTTTCTGTCCAACTCGCCCACTACATTTATCCGTATGTAGCAGCCATGACCCCACTACGCTTTGGGCAAGTGCCCTTTAAACTGTTGCTTCAATTCAGATATTGTAGAAGTATATTCCCTTGCTCTTTTTTAATAAAAAAAACATTAGATAAAATAGTTTAATTAATCAAATTATGATACCATTATCTTCTGTTCAACCAATGTATAATTACATTATAAATTGATAGGCATGGTAATTATTTCTCAACAAAAACTATGTTAAAAAATAGAAGTCAATGATGTTTTCAAAAATAGAAAACATAAGCCATGTAGATATCTTATTTTCACTGACTTATTTAAGGCATGCTTATGATATATATATAGATACTCATAAAAAAAGGCATTTCTCTTGAAAGGTTCAACCTTTTCAGATACTTCCTCAAGACCCAAAAGGCTTCGGCTAGGTCGCATTATGGTCCTTTGGGTAATACTCTTTATTTTTTTTTTCTTTATTAATAGCTAGACCATTAGCATAGGTCTCCATTTTTTATTTATTTTTTTGAATATTGGAAGAGCTAGGTTATTAATCTTTGGAAAATCATCCTAGTAATATTTTTTATCATGAATGACATAGTGGAATAACAATGTGCCTTACATTGTTAGAGAGCATGTCTTTTTTCTCATCCTTGGATACCATCTAGATCTAGTTGAACCTCATCCATAAAGATAAGGAGGTTGTGCCAAATGTCATATCTGTCAACTAGTCTATCTTTGACAGTGAGAAGTAGTCCTTGGGGTACACGTTTGTCGTGACGTCCCCAGGAGCCACAGTGCCTCGGGGTGGGCAAAATAAAAAATAGTTTGATATTTTTGAGAAAAATGGATGTGATGGAGTTGCCACTAACATTTTGGAATGTGGTTAGAATACATGATTACCTCCCAATGAAGGGTAGAATCAATTTGCGTATACCAAAGTAGGGATCGAGAGTTTGGTTACATAAGGGGAAAGTATTAGCACCCCCTACATGCCCATTCTATGAACTGTATCTAATTAATTGAAGATTATCCCCAAATTAAATTTAACAGTTTTTTTATTTTACTCTTTTAGAAAAATTACACAAACACTAATACACATGCAAGTAATAAGCCATATAACTACTATATAATTAATATAAGTATTCCCTCAGAACTAAGACATATAATACTCTGAAGAGCCCATGCCCCCTTTTGAAATCATAGGGAAAGAAAATTGAGAAAATATTTAACAAAAGTAAACTCCGATATTTTTGAAATTTATATTTTATTTAAAATTCCTGGGAGGTTTTTGAACCTAGATGAAAAGTTTGCAAATTTTATTTATTTTTCGACCTAAACAATATTTTTCAAATTTTTCTCTAATTTTTCTAAGTTTTTTGTTTTTTTTTTTTTTTTTTTTTAATATTTTCCCAAATTTTTAGACAACAATATAATACAAAAAAAGAATTAAGGAAAATAATGAGAACTGTTGACTTTTTGAGTCTAATCTTTGTTTTGGTGTTGATAAAACACATGTATTTTATATGTGTGCCTAGTGTTCTGAACATATTTACAATTTGGTATGCACACACAAAAGAGGAAAGTAAAAGCCATCGGAACTTAAAGCTCACATCAATTGACATTTTTATGAAAGACAAAAGAGCAAAGAATAAGACATTTGTTTTTATTTGTATATGCATTTATTTTTATGTTGATAGATTTGTTGCAACCCCAAGAAGGAGGTGAATTGGGTATTTAAAATTTATTGCCTAGGTTAACTAGTTTAATCAATAGTGTAATATGGCTTAGGGTTAGTCTACGCAATCAACAGATAAACATACACGTGCAATAGAGGTAAAGTGCGAAAATGTAAAGAACATGTACGATATGTTATCGGGGTTCGGGCAACTATGCCTGCATCCCCGCCTTGGCCACACCAGCACGAGGATTATCACAATAATGCTTATTTAAACAGGTGGAGCGGCACCTATGCAACATGGTCAGTTCAAGGGGCTGACTTCAACCAACACTCTTTAACAGGATGACACACCTAGCTTTCCTAACCGGGTTTAAGCCAATCCAGGACTATTCCACAGGGCTAGGCTCCCTCTTCAGGCTCATGCCTGGAATACAACCAATGTGTATAAAGTTTGTACACAAAAATACGCTTCTAGACAAGCAGATGTGTGCACCAATACAACTCAATCAATATTGCAAGCACGAATGATACGTAAATTTGCTTAGTACTTTAATGTGTGCTAAACACCCAATCATATATAGATTTTCAGTCTAGATCTAAAGTGTACATCCAAGCAAGATTTGAAACACATTATGTGAATAAATCAAAATCAGATCAGGGTTTCAAATATGCTAAGCAAGTTTAATCAAACAAATACAATAAAATATTCTAATATACACAACACAATGGAGTTGTTTGAAGTGCAAGCTTTTGAAAAAGATTTTTTGCACACCAAAATCTAGGTTTATGTATCTTGCAATAACAATGCAAGAACCACAATCCTTAAAGTCTTTCCACACAAGATTTATCAAATGAAATCGATGGACGAACTTTAATGCTAAACTATTAAAAAAAATCAATCAAACAATAATGCAAATGAGAGTTCTAGCTAAAGAGGTTAAGCACAATAGCCTTAGAAATACTCACAATGCTTAAGGAAATAAAGAATGAGGAGTATGTGAGTGTTTGGAAGTAGTATTTGGCTAATATAGGGTTTTGAATGTTGAGAAAATTTTGCCCTAATCAAGTTTGTTAATCTTGCTAATTATGACAAATGAATGGATATATATAAGCAAGGAAAAATTTTTGATTGTTGGGGACACAATGGGTATAATTGAAATTGTTTAAAAAGCCATTAATAATATTAACCCATTTTACCCATTTAAAAATTTGGTAAAAATTATTTTAACTCGCGAGGTTTGGTCACCTGGCTAGAGGTTCAGGTGCCTGAACAGATAGTAAAAAATTCAACTTTTAATGGTTCGGATTCCTGAAGAGTGAGTCGGTTGGTCGAAACAAAGTCAGTAGCATTTTTTCGTTAGTTCGGGTGTCCGACTCACAGTTCGATTAACCGAACTAAGCACTTTCATCACCCAAGCCCAATTTGAATGCAATTAATCAACCACCCAGGTTTGAAAAATGTTCTAACATAAGGTCAAGTGCCTAGGGAAGACACGTTCAAATCAGGTTCGGGTGTCCGAACACTTAAGTCAACATGTTGACTAGTTCGATCACCCGAGCCATTTTACATGGCCTAGGTTCGGTCGCCCAAACCCTCTCAACTATTTCCATTAAGTTCATTTTAGCCTTAATTTGATTCTCCCCGATATGATAAGTGATGATGTGGATTTGTGTACTTAGTGTAGGTACCTAAACTCCAACTATGGTTGATCTGAGCATACCTATCTACCATGCATGATGCAAATTATTACAAGCCATAGGAGTACACAGTCCATAGTGAAATTTACATCCCAGAATGAAGAAATGAAATAATGAATAAAACATACAACACATAATTCTTCATTCTTCAGCACAAACACAGCACGTTATCATGATATGTCTTTTAGTCCGAGTACACGTACACAGTGAACCTGCATGCAAGTTGTCGCAACGTCCCGGGAGCGCGTGTGCCCCGGGCGGCGAAATTAAAATCAATTTTTAATATTTTTAGGAAAAACATGGTGTAGGAGTCGCCACTAACCTTTAGTGCGGTTAGAACACATGATTACTACCCCGTTAGGGGTAGAATCGGTCTACATTACCAGAATTGGGTTCGGGAGTTCGGTTACGCGAGGGGAAGGTACTAGCACCCCCTACGCGCTCGTTCTTACAAACGGTACCTAATTAATTTGAAATTATCCCTAAGTTAATTTAATAAGTCTTTACATTACTCCTTTTTTATGAATTTATAATTATACATGAAAATAAATAAATAAATAAATATATACATATATTCCCTCAGAGCTTAGGGTACGTGATGCCCAAAGGCTCATACCTCCGCAATAAAATCATAGGGATTTAAAAATCAAGAAAATATTTTATCAAAATATATACCATAGTACGTATAAGATTGAATAAAGAAAATACTAAAAATAGTGATGATATTATTAATAATGATAAGAATGATAACGTTAATAAATAATACTAATACTAATAACAATACTAATATTAATAATAATAATAAATATAATAATAGTAATAATAATAATAATAATAATAATAATAATAATAAATGACAATAATAGTGACAATAATAATATTAACAGTAACAATACTAAATATCATTAACTAATAATATACATATTTAAATAATATGATATTTATCTTAACATAAACACGCTGTCCAAGATATGCACAAGATATACATATGCTAACAATTAATCAAGGTAAACAAATCGAATTTAAAATATGTAAACTACTAAAACGGGCAAGAAAATAATTGAATTTATGGAAACAAGTTAATTCTAAAATTAATAATTACCTATTCAATATGGCAACCAAAATTAACGCGCAACCTTAACTATACAAATATTAAATACAAAGTGAGTAAAATAATGACCAAAAACCCTAAGTACATAATTTATATGGAAGCGTTTTCAACCCTAAAAGTACATCAAGATACTATGAAGTGATCAAAACCCTAATAAATATGAACATGACCAAAAAAATACCTAAACCGTGATAATGTGAAATACTTAAAATCCTATTAAATATAAATGTTAAATAATCAAAACCTAGCGATACTACTACATGATAATGAACCATAGCATATACAACACAAAATAATAAATCATAATATTATATAGATATGTACAATGACAAACCATAATAGATATGAATATGCATATATGATAATAAAACAATATGAAACACTGAGCCTTAATATGGAAACTAATAAAAATCCTAAAATATGCTTAAATAATAACATAACATAATTACAACCCTAACTATTAATATGCCAAATGCAAAATAAACATGGAAATAATTGAAATTATGGCGACAAATCAGCTTGAAAATTAACATGTAAATATACAATAATAAATATAGAAAACAATTAATGAAATTATGGTAACAAATCAACCCTAACATTAATATGCATAATGACCTAAGACAAACAACAATGATAATACAATAAATCAAAATATGATATACAATGTTAGAAATATATAACAATAATGTAATAATTTTAAATATGCAATAATATACGATATCAAAGTTCACTCATACATACAATAAAAACTCAAGCTTTAAATATTATAAACCACTTATACACATTTTGATAATATTACAAAATAAATATATAATAAAACGGAAACTTCTATAATGAATATAACATGAGCATCGTATACATAAAATAGCACTAAGAATAATCATACACAAGGTCACACACCACCCAATCATAAACCATAAAAATAATAAAAATAAAATAAAATAAAAACCTACCCTTAGATATTAACATCTAAACAAAATCAGAAAATATATGTCCATATCTATTTATATATATATCTACACACACACATATATCTATGCCTGCAAAAATGAACAACCATCTCAGTATTTCAGAATATAATAAACAAGGATGTGCAAGATAAAAAAGAGACGTGTGTGTGCTGTATGTGTAAGGAAACTCACCGGGGACTTACCATGGGGGGGGTACCACCGGAGTTAATGGGCGTCGTGGTTGGAGGGGGCTCGGTTTGCCTGTGAGATGGCCGGAGATAAGCCGCGACCGGGACTGGTATTCGGAGTAGCAGAGTTGTTGTGCGCGGCCGGAGGGAGGCGGGGAGATGGTAGGCCGCAAGGTGGCTGCTGTGTGGGTTCTCGGATGGTTGCAGCGGCGACGGTGAACGACGATGGCGGGTGAAGGTGACGGTAAGTGCCGACGAAGCTAAGACTGATCTGGTACGGCGCTGCGCTGGAATAACAACGGAGATGGTGTCTTCGGCTGGGAGATATGAGCGCTGGCCAAGGAGGAGTTTCAACGAAGAAAAGGCCGGCTGAGGAAAGCTGCTGCTGCTATCGCCGGAACTATTGGGGAGGCTCGCCGAAGTGTGTCTGTGCTGGTCTGCGGGGAACGATGGCATAGATGGTATGTCGGGGATTGCAGAAAGGGACGGTTGGGATGCCGGGTGAAAGCCGTGGCCATGGAAGAAAGAAGAAGAAGATGGAGAAGGAGACACAACAAGAAAATTTTTTATTTTTTTTATTTTTCGCTCGGCTGTGCTGCTCTGCCGCTGTCCCCCCTTCTGTGCGCCGTGTGCTCCCTTTGTTATATAAAAAAAAAATATCCCCGAAACCCTAAACAATTTTCCTTCTTTGGTTTTTGGTATTTTTCTTTTTTTGGAAATAATATATACTACTATAAGGAAATAATAATAATAATAATAATAATAATAATAATAATAATAATAATAATAATAATAAGGTAACAATATATATATATATAATAATAATAATAATAAATAAAATAATAGTAATAAAAAAAATACTAATAATGATGATAATAAAAATAATAATAATAATAATAATGAAAATAATAATAAATAATAATAATAATAAGACTAATTAATAATAATAATAATAATAATAATAATAATAATATGGATAAATGAAATAATAAGAATACTACTAATAATAATAATAATAAATACTAAAAATGTTAACAAAATTAATAATAATAACAAAAATAAATAATGATGATAATAATAATAATAATAATAATAACAGGATAATAGTAATAATAATAATGATAATAAAGGTACTAAAAATAATAATGATAAAATAATAATAATAATAATAATAATACTAATAATAATAAAAATACTAATAATCATAAAACAATAAGGGAACCCTTGTTCTATTTGGTTAGGGCAAAAATAGGGTGTCTACAGCTGCCCCTCTTTGTAGGCTTAGTTGTTTCAATATAACGGTAGGAACTCTCCTACGTTTTTTGTAATAACAAGCCTGCAAAGATAAGAGACACCTATTTTAGCCAGGCCACATAACTGTCTGGGCTTTTCAATCAAGGATTGTTTACTTTTGCCAATCAGAGACGATCTGTATCGAATGTAAGAATCCAAAAATCAAAGTATGTGAGAATGACTTGCACTGAGTTTTGAGAACTCGAGCGCCAAAGTATATGAGAATGACTTGCACTGGGTTTGAGGACCCGAGCGCCAAAGTACATGAGAATGACTTGCACTGGGTTTGAGAACCCTAGTGCCAAAGCACATGAGAATGACTTGCACTGGGTTTGAGAACCCGAGCGCCAAAGCACATGAGAATGACTTGCACTAGGTTTGAGAACCCGAGCGCCAAAGCACAATGAGAATGACTTGCACTGGGTTTGAGAACCCGAGCGCCAAAGCACATGAGAATGACTTGCATTGGGTTTGAGGACCCGAGCGCCAAAGCACATGAGAATGACTTGCACTGGGTTTGAGAACCCGAGCGCCAAAGCACATGAGAATGACTTGCACTGGTTTTGAGAAACCGAGCGCCAAAGCACATGAGAATGACTTGCACTGGGTTTGAGAACCCGAGCGCCAAAGTACATGAGAATGACTTGCACTGGGTTTGAGAACCCGAGCGCCAAAGTACAATGATGGCTTGCTTCGAATGTAAGAATCCGAGCCGTAGGGACACGATGATCCAGCCATGGGACACAATGATGGCTTGCTTCGAATGTAAGAATCCGAGCCGTAGGGACACGATGATCCAGCCATGGGACACAATGATGGCTTGCTTCGAATGTAAGAATCCGAGCCGTAGGGACACGATGATCCAGCCATGGGGCACAATGATGGCTTGCTTCGAATGTAAGAATCCGAGCCGTAGGGACACGATGATCCAGCCATGGGACACAATGATGGCTTGCTTCGAATGTAAGAATCCGAGCCGTAGGGACACGATGATCCAGCCATGGGGCACAATGATGGCTTGCTTCGAATGTAAGAATCCGAGCCGTAGGGACACGATGATCCAGCCATGGGACACAATGATGGCTTGCTTCGAATGTAAGAATCCGAGCCGTAGGGACACGATGATCCAGCCATGGGACACAATGATGGCTTGCTTCGAATGTAAGAATCCGAGCCGTAGGGACATGATGATCCAGCCATGGGACACGATGATGGCTTGCTTCGAATGTAAGAATCCGAGCCGTAGGGACACGATGATCCAGCCATGGGACACAATGATGGCTTGCTTCGAATGTAAGAATCCGAGCCGTAGGGACACGATGATCCAGCCATGGGACACGATGATGGCTTGCTTCGAATGTAAGAATCCGAGCCGTGGGGACACGATGATCCAGCCATGGGACACAATGATGGCTTGCTTCGAATGTAAGAACCCGAGCCGTAGGGACACGATGATCCAGCCATCTCAACCAGTAGCAAGGTGTGCAAGCAAAGTTTGGAAAGTTGTTACTCTATTTGGAAAATGCACTTGGGATAAAGTCTAAATGTCAATGAACGAATCCCCTATCTTTGGGATTTGTTGCCCCAGTTCAAAATAAATCAACGCGTGTCTGGGGTCAACTTGCCCTAGTTTTCCAAGTAAATCAATGTGTGCTTGGGGTCAGTTACCCCAATACAACTGAAATCTCTCCATCAAGGATATCAAATAACCATTTGAAAGCTCAAGACAAGTGTGAAGGGTGCTCTATTGCTGCTTGTGATGCTAGAATGCAATGATATGCTGCTATATGTATGCATGTTGCTAACTTGTGATTATATGTATGCATTTTTATTTTTTATTTTTGTGATGCTAAAATATGAAATGCATAAGATGGATGGTAATGCGTGAAATGCATGACAATGCATGAGATGCATGGTAATACATGAAATGCATGGCAATGCATGAGATGTGTGGTAATGTGTGAAATATAGGGTAATGCATGACATGCAAGGCAATGCATAAGATGTATGGCAATATGTGAAATGCATGGAGATGCATAAGATGTATGGTAATACATGAAATGCATGCAATGCATGACGATGCATAAGATGTATGGTAATGCTTGAAATGCATGACAATGCATGAAATGTACGGTAATACATGAAATGTAGGTACTGCATGCAATGGATGATAATGCATGAAATGTAGATAATGCATGAAATGCATGACAATGCATGAGATGAATGGTAATGCATGGAGCACATGGCAACATATGAAATGTAGGTAATGCATGAAATGTATGACAATGCATGAAACTTGGGGTAATGCATGACAATGCACGAATCTTTTCTCCCAACGCGCTCATGATCAATGACCTCATCTTTGGTCTCCACATGAAACTCGCCATATTTGAATGGATCTATAACTGATCTTGGCTTAATCTTCTTTATTTATCCGGTCATGAAAGTGATTGACTCAGCTTAAATGAAAATCACAAAATCTACCCCTAGTTGAATGGGCCTAAAGATGATCTTGACTCTGATTTCATATTCCAATCTGATAAGAAGGTGCTTGAATGGGACGTGCTGAGACTAAACTCGAAATTTGCCCCAGTTAAATTCATCTGCCAATGATCTTGACTCTATTGTTGGATTCCTTTTGAACTTGACATAACATTCGCCCCAGTTTGACTACTCTTTCTCCACAAGGATCTTCTTTATAGAAATTTCTGGTGATTCTGAAACTCTTTGACTATCCGTCCTCTTTTAATGCTCTAAAGAGTAAAAAGGGTTCCCCCTTTTTCTTTTCTCATTTTTTTCATCTTTTTTTTTTTTTTTTTTTTTGTAAGGAACAAGGAATGATTATGCAACTATGACATCAACTCGCTAAATCAAAAGGCCATCTGCACTAAATAAATGTTTTACCATGTTTCAATGCTATCGTAGGGGAAAATTCATGCCAGTATTCAAAAGTCATGTAACGTTGATTTCCCAGCCTAGATGACTGTTCCTTCTCTTCACTTGCCCCAGTTTCATCAACTCATGCTTTGATCTTAAGATGGTCTTTAAGACTTGGGACGAAACGTAGGCTTAGGGATGTAGGATTTCAGAATAAAAGGGAAACTAAGGCTCAAAAATACCACCCCAAATAATGTTTTATGCCCCCAGTTCGAGTTGAGGCGCTTTTGCAAGATGTTGACCGAACTTGTTATTTAAACAAGCTGCCTACGTACCTTTTCAGGATCAGGTCATTACGTAGTTCAGACTCAGTATTGAGTCTGACAAATCATTAGAGACAACAATGTATACCAATCTGGTTAGGACTTTCATTTGGACCGTAATGTAGGCTAAGGATATGGGTTAAAGAAGAAAGGAAATATATAAGGCTCAAAATCATCAATTTCATCAAGGGTAATTTGGTCAAAGATCACATATGTAGTAAGTCCCTTATTTTCTTTCTTCTTCCTTCTGCTTTTCTTTTTTCTTTTTTTCTTGTTAATCTTCTTTTCCTTCTTTTACCGCAACTTTCACTTTTCCTTTTATAAAGGAATCTTGTCTTCATTTTCATTTGAACTTCAATTGGGACCAATCTTTTAAGAACTGCCCCAGTGTGGGGTGTGATCCTTCGACGGGTTAATCAGGGAATGAATTTTTCAGGCTCAAAAGGGTTGTCAAGAGATTTCTTCTTTTGCTTTCTTTTGGATAGCAGAAAAATGGCTTTCCATCCTTTTGGTAATGACTATTGTCTCAAATGATTTGCCAAACGCTAAGGGACCCAAACCCAGGTTAGCTTTTTGGTGATCTGACTTTTAAGAAAAAGCTGGTTTAATATTCAGGCTCAATTTTGGTTAACAAATGGTAAATCATTGTTTGGGTTCTTTTTAGGGATAACTGGTCGGCCAAAGAGAGCCATCCATCATTTGATCAAAACATGAGTGATTAAAATAGTGCAGCCACCTCGTTGAATTCCTTGGAAAGTAAAAAAAAGAAACTTCTTCATAACGTCTGAATTCAGTGATTGTTTCATCCTTTAACATCTCTTTCTAGCTGATGAACACTAGCAATATTACTTTCCCTATTCCGGCATGAAACATAAGCAAACATAATTTGGCAATGGGACTCATGATGCAAGTTAGATAACAAAATGCATAATTCATTTTATTGAATATAGAAACTATTCCAAGACACAGGCGTCCACGGATTACGAAAAGCAAATAAAAATGAAAAACAAAAGAACATCAATTGAAAAGGATTAGATAGTCAAAAGTTCAGTACTCCATCACTTTAGCCTCGGTGGATAATGACTGAAACCATTGATTTGGGAACCTCCTGGATATGTTAACCACTTCCTTCCTCATGTTTGGGCAAAGGATTCCCTTGGACTCCCGGTTGCTTGTCATCAAAAGCTAACCATCCGGCATCTCTTAACGACTGCACCTTATGCTTGAAAGCCCAACAACGGTCAATGGTATGGCCGGGAGAGTTAGCATGGTACTCACAGCGAACCCCAGGGTCGTACCACTGTGGTGGAGGGTTTGCAACGGGCGTCCCAGGGATTGCAGATACCATCCCCTTTTCTCGCAGCTGAGGAAATAATTCGGCATATGTCATGGGAATGGGGTCCACCCTTCGGAAGTTTCTAGTCACATTCCTATCTTGTGCTTGTTGATTCGGTGGACCAGAGTGAACAATCTGAGGCCTGGTGCCTGTATGCGCCGTTTGATTTACCATGGGCTCAAAACCAAAGTTTCTCTTGGGCCATTGGTTCCCACCTCTGGTGTACTGATTATTCCAATTAAACTGCCCATGTATCATTTGTGCCTCTTCCTCTTTCTTCCTATTAGTCCACCTTTTGCCTAAGCCAGTTTCTGTGCCGCTATCCTTGATTAGGCCTGCCTTGATATCACCTTCAATTCTTCCTCCCGCAGCCACAATATCCATAAAATCATGGGGAGTTGCTCCCCGAAGGTGCGTACGGTAGGGGTCCTTTAATGTGCTCACGAACAAGGAGATAGCCTCTCGGTCACTCACCGGGGGGTCCACTTGGATTGACATATCCCTCCATCTATAAGCGTATTCTCTGAATGTTTCGGTGGATTTCTTCTCCATTTCTTGAAGAGTCATTCGATCAGGTGCCATTTCCGTCACGTGGCGATAGTGAGTGATAAAGGCACTGGCCAAGTCCTTCCAAGTGCGGACCCGAGCCTTATCTTGTTGAATGTACCAACGGATAGCAGACCCTGTCAAACTGCTTTGAAAGCAATGCATCATTAGTTTTTCTTCATCCGAGTAAGCGGCCATTGCTTGGCAGTACATCACTAGATGTGTTCGAGGGCACCGGGTCCCGTCAAACTTTTCAAAGTCTGGCATTTTGAACTTTGGCGGCAGGGTGACTTTAGGCACAAAGCAGAGGTCATTTGGATTAACTGAATCGAAATTATTAGACCCTTCCATTGCTTTTAAGCACTCTTCTAACACGTCGCAGCGACGCTCAGCCTCAGATTTACTCATTCGCATATCAGACGGTACTAACGGAGGAGTTCCTACCACTGGGAACCCCTGTGCTGGCATAGCAGGGATGAAAGGAGGCATATTTGGCGGTGGACCCCCCATGACACCAGGCGGTGGAATTGATGTTTGTCCATGATCTGGGGTGAACCCTGGGGGATGAGCGGGGTCCACATCTACTTCGGGATCAACATGCACTGCCTTTCCCTTGTTCATCAGTAGCTCCAAAACCTTACTTATCTTGTCATTTATCTCTTCTTGTCCTTGTTCTAGACCCAGGACTCTATTTTCCAATTGTTCACTCATTTCTCTCGCTCTTCGCCTGGTATTGTACTGATGCGTGGTGGTCTCAATTATTGCTTTATATTACTCAAACCACCTCTTCGATTAGGAACTGAAAACCAAAGAATTTCCCTTTTTAGAACCACGAATGCACAATTATGTACTGCATGAGTGAAAGTGTTTTGATGCATGATTAGGGTATGCAATGGGTGTTTATGCATGGATGCAACTAGTGCACTTATATATACAAACAAAGATATAAACATGCATGTAGCCTATTGTGCATGACTATGTATGAAATGAAATGCATGAATATGATGTACCCTACATTACTACTTAACCAGAATTCTAGAAAAATCCCACTAATGAAACAGGTCAAGATTAACATGATCATTGATGGGCTACAATTTCAATTCAATTTCTCCCTTGCCCATTCATTTCCTTGATGAGGGTTTATGTACCTCACATTCTATAAAGGGTCAAATTATGTTCTGAGGTTGGGGTTGACCCAGGCTAGTCAACCCGTTGGATTTGTGGACTTTAGTGTGCACTTGGGCCTCAAGTATTTTAAAATATGGGCTTCAATGTATTTCATGATGAGATCAGGTCTTAGTTTTAAAAAGGACTTGGGCTTGGATTATTTGAAAAATGTCGGCCCGAATTTTTAGGTAATAGGGCCGAAGCCCATTTTTGAAATTTGGGTTTGACCCCTTTTTGAAAATCAGGCCTGGGCCAAGTTTTTACTTAGGAAAAGGTCGGGCCTAGGTTTGTTTTTAAAGAATTGGGTCCGATTTATTTTAAAAGGGTTGGGTCGACCCATATTTCATGATGGGCTGAGGCCCTAGTTGAAAAGGAATTTGGACTTGGATTACTTAGAAAAATATTAGCCCATATTTTTAGACAATAGGGCCGACGCCCACTTTTGAAATCTGGGTTTTAACCTTTTTTGAAAATCAGGCTTGGGCCGAGTTTTTACTTAGGAAAAAGTCGGGCCTGGGTTTGTTTTTAAAGAATTGGGCCCAAGTTATTTGAAAAGGGTTGGGCCGACCCATATTTTAAAATGTTTGGGCCAAGTGCTTTGTTTTTTTTTTTTTTTTTGAAAGGATGGGCCATGGTCTCATTATTGGGCTTTTTTAGAATACTGGCTAAGTAGTATGTAAGTCTAAAATGGATGCCGCATGCATGGTATAATACAAGGTATCTCACAACATATATACAATAGACGGTATGGGGATAAGGATGTCCCAACCCAGGGTAGGTATGTATATACAGGGTTCTTCATGGCTCTATCATAGTTATGGAAGACTATAGATAAGTATGTGTGGGTAGGCTCTAATCCCTATTGACAAAAAGGTCCCCAATTTGAAATTTCATCCTCCCCCATAGGGGTCCGGACAAAACTCGCATTGAGCGGGGTGGTTCGCGGGTCCCATCAAGCTTAAGCTACGAAGGGACAAACGCTATTACACCCCTATCTAATCTTAGCAGGTAAAGCTCGGATATAGAGCGTGAGAGTGTGTGAATTTAAATTTATCCTAATCCCACTATCCCCACATTTATTCACATGCTATAAAGAATATGGAAGCAAGATATCTACCATTAATGTATTTATTCACAAGATATGGAAACATATTATCTGCCATTAACATGTTGATTCTAAAAAATTTGGAAACAAAAAATAAGGAAACAAAATATTTATGATTAGTATACAAAATATCTATAATTAATATGCTTATTCACAATATCTACAATTAATATGCTTATTCAGAATATTTAGAAACAAAATATCTACAATTAATGCTCAACAAATTAGGAAACAAAATATTTTTAATTAATTGAGGTTTTTTACAAATTATGGAAGTAAAATATTTACAATTAAGTAAAATTATTTACAAATTACAATATTTACAAAATAAGGAGTAATTAATAGATTTATTAAATTTAAACTTGGGATAATTTTCAATTAATTAATGGCTCGACTCTCTAGGTCCCCAGTGGAGTCGCCAAGCTGTCGCAACGTCCCGGGAGCGCGTGTGCCCCGGGCGGCGAAATTAAAATCAATTTTTAATATTTTTAGGAAAAACATGGTGTAGGAGTCGCCACTAACCTTTAGTGCGGTTAGAACACATGATTACTACCCCGTTAGGGGTAGAATCGGTCTACATTACCAGAATTGGGTTCGGGAGTTCGGTTACGCGAGGGGAAGGTACTAGCACCCCCTACGCGCTCGTTCTTACAAACGGTACCTAATTAATTTGAAATTATCCCTAAGTTAATTTAATAAGTCTTTACATTACTCCTTTTTTATGAATTTATAATTATACATGAAAATAAATAAATAAATAAATATATACATATATTCCCTCAGAGCTTAGGGTACGTGATGCCCAAAGGCTCATACCTCCGCAATAAAATCATAGGGATTTAAAAATCAAGAAAATATTTTATCAAAATATATACCATAGTACGTATAAGATTGAATAAAGAAAATACTAAAAATAGTGATGATATTATTAATAATGATAAGAATGATAACGTTAATAAATAATACTAATACTAATAACAATACTAATATTAATAATAATAATAAATATAATAATAGTAATAATAATAATAATAATAATAATAATAATAATAAATGACAATAATAGTGACAATAATAATATTAACAGTAACAATACTAAATATCATTAACTAATAATATACATATTTAAATAATATGATATTTATCTTAACATAAACACGCTGTCCAAGATATGCACAAGATATACATATGCTAACAATTAATCAAGGTAAACAAATCGAATTTAAAATATGTAAACTAATAAAACGGGCAAGAAAATAATTGAATTTATGGAAACAAGTTAATTCTAGAATTAATAAGAACCGATTCAATATGGCAACCAAAATTAACACACAACCTTAACTATACAAATATTAAATACAAAGTGAGTAAAATAATGACCAAAAACCCTAAGTACATAATTTATATGGAAGCGTTTTCAACCCTAAAAGTACATCAAGATACTATGAAGTGATCAAAACCCTAATAAATATGAACATGACCAAAAAAATACCTAAACCGTGATAATGTGAAATACTTAAAATCCTATTAAATATAAATGTTAAATAATCAAAACCTAGCGATACTACTACATGATAATGAACCATAGCATATACAACACAAAATAATAAATCATAATATTATATAGATATGTACAATGACAAACCATAATAGATATGAATATGCATATATGATAATAAAACAATATGAAACACTGAGCCTTAATATGGAAACTAATAAAAATCCTAAAATATGCTTAAATAATAACATAACATAATTACAACCCTAACTATTAATATGCCAAATGCAAAATAAACATGGAAATAATTGAAATTATGGCGACAAATCAGCTTGAAAATTAACATGTAAATATACAATAATAAATATAGAAAACAATTAATGAAATTATGGTAACAAATCAACCCTAACATTAATATGCATAATGACCTAAGACAAACAACAATGATAATACAATAAATCAAAATATGATATACAATGTTAGAAATATATAACAATAATGTAATAATTTTAAATATGCAATAATATACGATATCAAAGTTCACTCATACATACAATAAAAACTCAAGCTTTAAATATTATAAACCACTTATACATATTTTGTAATATTATCAAAATAAATATATAATAAACGGAAACTTCTATAATGAATATAACATGAGCATCGTATACATAAAATAGCACTAAGAATAATCATACACAAGGTCACACACCACCCAATCATAAACCATAAAAATAATAAAAATAAAATAAAATAAAAACCTACCCTTAGATATTAACATCTAAACAAAATCAGAAAATATATGTCCATATCTATTTATATATATATCTACACACACACATATATCTATGCCTGCAAAAATGAACAACCATCTCAGTATTTCAGAATATAATAAACAAGGATGTGCAAGATAAAAAAGAGACGTGTGTGTGCTGTATGTGTAAGGAAACTCACCGGGGACTTACCATGGGGGGGGTACCACCGGAGTTAATGGGCGTCGTGGTTGGAGGGGGCTCGGTTTGCCTGTGAGATGGCCGGAGATAGCCGCGACCGGGACTGGTATTCGGAGTAGCAGAGTTGTTGTGCGCGGCCGGAGGGAGGCGGGGAGATGGTAGGCCGCAAGGTGGCTGCTGTGTGGTTCTCGGATGGTTGCAGCGGCGACGGTGAACGACGATGGCGGGTGAAGGTGACGGTAAGTGCCGACGAAGCTAAGACTGATCTGGTACGGCGCTGCGCTGGAATAACAACGGAGATGGTGTCTTCGGCTGGGAGATATGAGCGCTGGCCAAGGAGGAGTTTCAACGAAGAAAAGGCCGGCTGAGGAAAGCTGCTGCTGCTATCGCCGGAACTATTGGGGAGGCTCGCCGAAGTGTGTCTGTGCTGGTCTGCGGGGAACGATGGCATAGATGGTATGTCGGGGATTGCAGAAAGGGACGGTTGGGATGCCGGGTGAAAGCCGTGGCCATGGAAGAAAGAAGAAGAAGATGGAGAAGGAGACACAACAAGAAAATTTTTTATTTTTTTTATTTTTCGCTCGGCTGTGCTGCTCTGCCGCTGTCCCCCCTTCTGTGCGCCGTGTGCTCCCTTTGTTATATAAAAAAAAAATATCCCCGAAACCCTAAACAATTTTCCTTCTTTGGTTTTTGGTATTTTTCTTTTTTTGGAAATAATATATACTACTATAAGGAAATAATAATAATAATAATAATAATAATAATAATAATAATAATAATAATAATAATAAGGTAACAATATATATATATATATAATAATAATAATAATAAATAAAATAATAGTAATAAAAAAAATACTAATAATGATGATAATAAAAATAATAATAATAATAATAATGAAAATAATAATAAATAATAATAATAATAAGACTAATTAATAATAATAATAATAATAATAATAATATGGATAAATGAAATAATAAGAATACTACTAATAATAATAATAATAAATACTAAAAATGTTAACAAAATTAATAATAATAACAAAAATAAATAATGATGATAATAATAATAATAATAATAATAACAGGATAATAGTAATAATAATAATGATAATAAAGGTACTAAAAATAATAATGATAAAATAATAATAATAATAATAATAATACTAATAATAATAAAAATACTAATAATCATAAAACAATAAGGGAACCCTTGTTCTATTTGGTTAGGGCAAAAATAGGGTGTCTACACAAGTCTTAATACAACCATTAATACCAAGAGTATTTATCATAATCAAAACTGGGTGTGACCTATCAGGTCAACATATATTATTTGGTTTGTAATAATGCATACAGCTGCATGATATGAGTTAAATGCTCAAATGACTGTAGAATGACCTTAGAGCACCTAGAGTTTAATAAAAAACCTTTTTCATAAAACCTAAACTCAAACAAAGGTTTTGGGACCGCTTTAGGTGACTTTGGTCTATCGAAGGTCGACTAACGTTAGGTTTTTAGGTTTAATTAAAAGCCTCGGGCGACCGACTGATTTATGTGTTATAGCCCTTGGTTGACCAAACACATTGTTGGGCAAAAAGTCAAATCTTTGACTTGACTACGGTGACCAACCTAGATTTGAACTAATCTTTCACGGTTGACTGAACCTTAAAGTTGACTTTTTCTACCTGCCCCGGCTAACCGAACTATCAGTTCAAAATACCTTTGGTCGATTGAACATATCATCTCGACAAACCAAACCCCTCACCAGGTGACCGAAACCACGAAGCCCTAGGAAATCGCTTGGCTCAGTCGATCGGCCTTTGGCCACAATCAACCGAACTGAAAAATTGCCTAAGGGCCATTGTGAGTCTTTAGGCGAACAACCCTATGTGTCGGGCAACCGAACCTCTCAGGTTGCCATATTTTTACCGCGGTAAACTGAGGTTAATTTTAATTAATCGTCATTAATCTTTTTCCAAAATGACCTCCGTGTCTCCAACAGTCATATCTTTGAGAAAAACTATATATACCCCTTCATTTGCTTAGATTAGCAACTTTGATAAACTTCAAATTCTCTCTAAACCCTTTGTTAATCAAAGTTCCCCTACACGCTTGTTCTACGAACATTACCTAATTAATTGAAGATTATCCCCAAATTAAATTTAACAGTATTTTTATTTTACTCCCTTAGAAAAATTACACAAACACTAATACATATGCAAGTTATAAGCCATATAGCTACTATATACTTAATATAAGTATTCCCTCAGAACTGAGGCATATAATACTCCGAAGAGCCCATGCCTCCTTTTGAAATCATAATGAAAGAAAATCGAGAAAACATTTAACAAAAGTAAACTCCCAGATTTTTGAAATATATATATATATTTTAAATTCATGGGAGGTTTTTTAACCCATTTGAGATGAAAAGTTTGGAAAAATTTTTTTTTTTGACCTAAACAATATTTTTCTAGTTTTTCTTTAATTTTTCTAATTTTTTTTTTCATATTTTCCAAAATTTTTAGACAACAATATAATACAAAAAAATAACTAAGGAAAATAATGAGAACTGTTGACTTTTTGAGTTTGATCCTTATTTTGATGCTGACAAAACACATGTATTTTATGTGTGTGCCTAGTGTGCTGAACATGTTTATAATTTGGTATGCACACACAAAAGAGGAAAGTAGAAGCCAGCAGAACTTAAAGCTCACATCAACTGACATTTTCCACAAAAGATAGAAGAGGAAATTATAAGACATTTGTTTTTACTTGTATATGCATTTATTTTTATATTATTTGGTTTGTAATAATGCATGCATCTGCATGATATGACATAAATGCTCAGATGACCGTAGACTAACTTTAAAGCACCTAGAGTTTAATAAAAAACACTTTTCATAAAAACTAAACTCAAACAAAGGTTTTGGGACAGCTTTGGGTGACTTTGCTCTACCAAAGGTCGATTGACGTTAGGTTTTTAGATTTAATTAAAAGTCTCGGATGACCAACTAATTTATGTGTTATAGCCCTCAGTTGATTGAACACACTGTTGGCCAAAAAGTCTGTTGGCCTAATTGGACTTTTCAATCTTATTTTGATGATAACAAAATGAAGGATGTTTTAACATGCGTTATTGAGTGGTTTTAATTCAGGTTTAAGTAAAAGGACACTCACGATTAATCATGGAAGTAAGCTGAAGATCAAAGTTAATCCAATGAAAGCTTCTCAGAACATTGAAGAAATAAAAGATACATGAAAAGCTTAAAGGTTAAGTAGACCTTAAAGTAAAGACTGAATCTTTAGAGGCTGCAAGACTTAGTGATTAAGAAGATCAAGCTTAGAAGGATATTTGTATGTACTTCAAGTCATCACTATTTAGATATGTGAAGCTCCTTAAGATACAAATATTTAGAGACTAGCACTTAAAAAAAAAAAAAAAAAAAAATCTTTAAAATGTTTTTGAAAATTTATAATTAAGTTTTTCAAGTGAACTAGATTTTAAAGAAATCAAAAATAGAAAACATTTGAAAAGAGAAGATTGCCTAGCCGACTTACTAGTGCAAAAAGTGACCCAGTCGAGTGAGTCAGTGACCCAGTCAAGTGAGTTAGCCGATTGACTCTGTGGAGAATTTTTGAATTTCAAACTTGCGGGAAAATTTTCAAAATTAATTTTATAATTTAGTATTTTTTTGAAGAGTTACATAAATGGAAGATTTTCAAAATTAATTCTATAATTTAATATTTTTTGAAAAGTTACCTAAATGCTTCAGGTTAAATGAGGAAACTTTTCCTTAAAAAGGTCTATAAATACCTTCCTTACTAAATGAAGAATACATTCAAGCAATACATGTTTTTTATGCTAAAATTCTCCTAAAACTCATTCTTGATCACACCTGTGCTAGGGGAAAACTCTATGAAATTACTGGATTAAAAAAGGGGTTTTGATTCTGAGTTGCATCTAAAATTCTTATATCAATGAGAAAGAAACTTTGGTGACTTCTAAACCTTGAGCTTCACATTTTCTATTTAGTTTTGGTTTTGAAGTATGATTTGAGATTTAACTTGTACAACTTGCTCTGTATTTGAGAGTGTTTTTGTACACAGATATCTATTACTTTCTACTTGATCTTTGACGGTTCAAGGTATTGTTGGATTGTTGGACCAAACATAGGTTGTAACTTGGAAAGGTTTCTCTTCCTGAAAAAGAGGTTGGTTATTGTAAAGGTTTTTGTTCCACCCAAAAAGAATAAGGGATAGTAAAATCCTTAGGTGGTTGACCTAAGGTGAGGATGTAGGATGGGGTAAGCCGAACCTCGTAAAAACAATGGTGTCACTCTCTTTCTCTTACTCTTTTTAAATTTCAACAAAAATATAAACTGTGCGAATGTTGTACTTCTTTCACTTATAAAAACAACGCATATTTAAAATTAAATAAACCAAAACCTAATTTGTTCTTGGGCTTGCGGAAACTGAAAGGGAGTACGCTGGTTAATTAATTTTTTGTGGAAACCATAAGGGAGTATGTTGATTGGTTAACAACCCAAAACCTATTAGCTGAAGGTTTATTTTAAATTTTGATCTTGAAAAAGTGTTTGGATGTTATTTTAATCTTCAGTTCAATAGCCAACTATAGGACTTGCACATTCATAAACAGGGTTGTTGAATATTGCAAAACTAATATTAATTACTTATATGGTGTTTGTTTGGCTTGAATGGCTATTAAATTGGTTGTTGTGGTTGCGGATTGAATAGTTGAAGTAAGTGTTTGTGTAGACTGCTTAATCAACAAGAATTTTAAGAAGTCTTTAAAAGATTGTAAAAAAACAAGAACTCTTAAAAAAACTCTAGAGAATTTTTTAAATAACCTAATTCACCCACCCTCTTGGGACTACTCCTTAGGTTTCGAAGTCAAATCTTTGACTTGACTCGGGTGACCAACCTAGATTTGAACTAATCTTTCTCGGTTGACCGAACCTTAAAGCTGACTTTTTCTACCTGCCCTGGCCGACCGAACTATTGGTTCAAAATACCCTTGGTTGAATGAACATATCATCTCGGCAAACCAAACCCCTAACTGGGTGATTGAAACCACGAAGCCCTAGAAAATCACCTGGCTCAGTCGACTGGCCTTTGGCCACGATTAACCGAACTAGAAAATTGCCTAAGGGCCATTGTGAGTATTCGGGCGATTGACCCTATGCATTGGGCGACTGAACCTCTCAGGTTGCCATATTTTTACCACGGTAAACTAAGGTTAATTTTAATTAATCATCATTAACATTTTTTCAAAATGATCTCCATGTCCCCAACAATCATATCTTTGAGAAAAACTATATATACCTCTTAATTTGCTTAGATTAGCATATTTGATTAATTCCAAATTCTCTCTAAACCCTTTGTTAATCATTTTTATTGCAAAAATATTTTCTTCGGGGCAAATCTTTTCATATTCTCTAATCTCTCTTTGATTCTTTCATTGAAAACATTTTTTTAAGGGAGTATTTTTATTTGCCATTTATTTTTAGAGTGTGTTTATTGCAAAAATGTTTTGAGCATAAATCCTATCTTCTCCAAACAATATTATTGCAAATCTTCATTGGAAAAAATATTTGTTTTACATTTGATCTTTGAAACTTTTGTTGGTCTTATAAAGCTGAAAATCTTATTTTGATGATAAAAAATTAAAGCAACTTAACATATTTGCTTAAATGATGATATTTCAAGATTCAAGTATGTGAATACAAGGTCAAGTGCTCACAAGGATCATTGAAAGTTTATACTCTAAAGAAAGATGATCAAATGAACCTTAAAGAATATTAAGGCATAGATTTAAAGATGATCTAATGAAACTTGAAGATCATAAGAGCATGAATATTAAAGAGAACTTGTTAAAATCTTAAAATATATTGAAGTTTGAAGACAAGAAAGAGTCAAAGAAAAACAAGCATGAAGACTTAAGTGCTTAGAATGTCAAAGTCTTAAGAAGTCATTATGTAAGTACTTCAAATAATTTCAATATGGATGCACGGAACTCTGAGGTTAATTACTTGGACCTAGATACCTTTGAACATACTTGGAAAATATTTTTATAAGGTCAAAATTTATTTTAAAAAGGCTAAAATTATTTTTGGAATGAAAAGTACTAAAAATAGGATTTTCTAAATGCTATAATTTTTTTCTATATCTACATTGATGTGCATTTTTCTCTATTAAAAACTCCTTATTTTAAAGAGTGTTCAACATGAAAGTTGTGGGAATTTCTATTAGACTTCCGTTGATACCAAGAACGTATAATTTGGAGTTATATAGAAAATGTTATCATAAAAATTCTGAAGGGGGGTTGAAGCTGTCAGGAAACCAAAGTTTTTATCTACCCAGAAGACTGAAGTTTAACTTTAGTCTATGGAAGAATTTTATCAAAAGACTAAAGATTAAATTCAGTCTAATGAAGAATTTTCTCTTTCAATGTTTTAAAGTACTTTAGAAGACTGAGCCTAACACTTCAGTCTACTGAACATTGTTAAAGGCCATATTGTTTTAAAAGTTTTTAAATTCAATTTCGTATTTCTTGTGCTCCAACCTTTGTATAAACTTGGGAAACACTCCAAGTCACTTGGGGAACACGAAATACACTTGATTTCTCATCAATAAATAACCCCCAAGGCTAAGGATTAATCACACTGAGAAAATGAAACAATCAAGCTTTCTTGCTCTCAAATCTCCCAATTCTCTCAAAGCTCTCTTGTGGAATCAATTTCTAAATTTCATTACTGAGATTTTTCTGATTTAAAGGTCACGGTTCTTGTGTTCTTAACTGAGTTTTACAATTAGGAAAGAATCCCGATTATATCTTCTTGAGCTTCATCTTTCCATATTGTGTTTTTAATTGAAGTATATAGATTTAAATTGTACTAACCAACTCTATGTGAGAGCATCTCTTGTACACAAAAATTTTGTTGACTTTGGTGCAATCCCAAGGTGCGGTGAATTAGTGATTTAAAAAATTTCTTCCTAGGTCAACTAGTTCAGCAACAGTATTATGCAACCTAGGGACAACTAAGTATGTATGAAATTGCATATATGATATATAAAACAATTTTCAATACATGCACCATAATTTCAGTATTTCTCAATCAGATACAATACTCGGTCAATCAAATATGCAATATATTCAGCAAGAAAAATAAATCAAGTACAAAACATAATTTAATGCAGAAAATGTAAAAGTGACACCAAATATGATATCGGGGTTCGGCCAATATTGCCTACGTCTCCGCCTTAACTCACAAACACAAGGATTCCACTAAAAACTCACTTCACGAGTGGAGTGGTACCGGTTACAACACCTTACCACGATGGTGCACCTAAAGTTCCTAACCAAGTTGAAGCCAGTCCAGGACTTTTACAAGGGCAAATCTCCCTCTTCAGGCCCATGCCTGGAATACAATAATCAGTATAATTTTTGCGTACAAATAAAATGCTTCTACACAAGCAGAGATGTACCACAACAAAGTCTAGATAATTATGCACGTACAAATGATAGTAAATATACTCAGTGCCAATAACGTGTGCTAAACACTCGATCTGATGTAAATGTATAATTAGGATATAGAGTGTATTTTCGAGCAATCGTTAAAATTAAGTATTAATGTAAATCAATCACAACAAGTTTCAAAGAGTTCCAATACGTGTATTCAAAATATCTCAGAAATGTTTTTCTCAAAATAATAGCTCAAAAGATATTTGAAAAATAAATAAGCTTGTGAAAAATATTTTGCAAATAAAAAATTACAAGCTTGATGAGTCTTGCAACAATGATGAAAAGACTCACTTGCTATGAGGGTTTTCCCACGCAAAGATTTATTAGTTAAAGGAAAAACCCTAACTAAAACTCTTAATCAAAAACAATATTGCAATAAGTAACAAGGAGAGTTTAAGCACTAGAAACACCCAAGAACACTCTTTAGAGACTTGATCTATCAAGGTAATAGCAAAGAGTTAGTATATGGGCTTGGTATAGGAAAAATATGCTTTAGGAAATTCAGAGGATTTTTTGCTAATTGAGAATGCTAATCACCCTTAATTTTTGCAAATGAACTCATTTGTATAGAGAAGGCTAAAAATATAATCGTTGGGATAGACAGGAAATTATTAAAAAAATTTTAAATAAGTTTAAGAAATTAACTTTATCTTACTCTAATTAACTATGGTAAAAATTTAGCCAACTCGAGAGAATTTCGGTCGACCAAAATATAGGTTTGGTCACCCGAACAGATAGAACAAGAAAATGTGAATTTGAATTTCAGGTGCTTGAATGTGGGTTTAGTTTGGTGAGCAAGGCAATTTTCCATTCTGTCCGAGGTTCGGTTAGCTGAACCAAAGTTCCGTCTACTAAACTGCCAAGTTTGGTTGCCCGAGGTGAAAAAGAACTATAAGTTTGGGTGCTCGGGGACGATGGAAAAGTAAGGGTGCGAGTTCGGTTGACCGAGGATGGTGAAGTCCTTTTTGGTTCGGTCGCCCGAAGTTAGGTCAACTATTTGACCAGTCCACAGTTTGGTCGACCGAAGCAATTTGACTTGCCAGGTTCGGTCGCCCAAAGTCCTTATGAGTTTAGTTTAAGGTTCATTACTTGATTTTAATTTTATCCCTGATTACATGTGAACTATAGTGGGGTATTGTGCACTAAGTGTTGGAACTTAATGTAAAGACCCAAAAAATTAAAATGATTAAAATAATAATAAAATAAACAAAATAAAAAATAAATAAATAAAAAGAATGACGTGGGAAAAAGAAGAAAAAAAAATAAAGATAAATTAAATAATTAAATAATTAGTTATTAAATTAAATATTTTTACATTGGATTTAAAAAAAAAAAAAACTAATTGAAATAAGAGAAATATATATATAATAAGTATAAGTTAAAGTTATATATATATATATATATATATATATATATATATATATATATAAAGTAAAAGAAGAAAGAAGAAGAAGAAAGAAGAAGAAGAATATAGAAGAGGCGGCCAACCCCCCCTGAAAATATTTCCTGCACGTTCGTCTCTGTCTCTCTCTCTCTCTCTCAATTTTTCGATGAGTTTGCGGTGGATTGGAAAACAGAAGGTGCCATTGGATTCCTGGTTTCGACACCGACATTTCTACTGGAGCAGATTTATCATGCAAATGACTTAAGCATTGCTCCTGGGGAAAGGTAATTTTTACCCATTTTCTCAATTTTGCTTTAAATTTGCGGTTAAATTGATGATCGGACACCACCACGGGGTCCTAGTCGTCGTCATCGTCATTTTAGCGTTGGTAATTTTTCAATTGGGGTTTTCTAGGCCCCACTTCAAAGCGAGAGTGAGATTTGGGAAATTTGGCAAATTAGTTAAATTTGAGGGTATATAACTGTTAATTTGAAAATTATGACCATAAAAATATTTAAATAGTATTTTATTTAGGAATAATTTAAATGGAATTAGGGTTTTTGATTCAGCATCCAGGTGAGCGTCGCAGGTATTTTCCGGAGTCCCTGTTGGCGTAGTTCAAGAAATCAGGTAAGGGGAAATTATATATTAAATCAGATTTTATGAAATTAAAGGTAATAATTTATGTTATATTATATGTATGTTTTGGTGTGAATTATTAAAATGCCAACTATGTAAAACTATGATTTCTGAGCTTAGGACCACTTATCTAGTTATGTATTTGTGGAAATGAACTGAACAAAATGGAAGGAATTTTCTAGATAATTATGTAAGAAATAGAAATTATATTTTCAGTAATTAAATGTTAAATGTGGGTTGACCTATTTTACAGGAATATGTATGAATTTTACTGTTAAATTGGGTGGCATGAGATTTTGTGCAAATATATGTTAAATGTATGAGATGCAGACTAAGTAAGTAAAGTAATGAGAATAAAATATGATATGGACAATGTTGTCTGTGTATGTTAAATGCGACTATGTAAAGGTACAACAGCTGAAAGCCTGGTTAGCAGATTCTAGGACATTTCTATGTGGACTAATTGTAGTAGATTCTAGCGCATTTCTATGTGGACTAACAAATGACGGCTAAAGAGCGACTGCAGTACAAATGAATGAAATGAAATGACAAGGAATGACAATGCAATGAAATGAAATGTGAAATGTGAATTATACAAATGGGAAAGAGTCACTTAAAGTGAAACACAAGGAAATGTTAAGTTATGAACATGAAAGAATGTGAATGATTGAATAATGATGGAAAGAATGATGCATTATGACATTAGAAGTATTTATGTATGTAGAACATGTTACGTTTGGGCGGGGTGCACACTTTGCCCGAGGGCTTGCTGAGTAAGGCGAGTGCACTAGTAGCTTCAGATATGGTAGTAGCTGCATAACACACTAGGGCAGAGGGAACCTACTTGTATGGGTGGGTAGAATTCCCTATCCTTAGGGCCTTTGCCGGTAAACTGTTGTTGAATGCGTGAGTACGAGATCAAGTTAACATTTGAGGGCTTATTGAGTAAGGTGAGTGCTCTGGTATGCTTCAGTAGTGACCTTCAGGTTACCTAAGTATCAGAGCAGAGGGGTGCTACTTGTATGGGCAGGTAATCACCCCTATCCTTGGGTAGTCTCGTGGGTATACCTTTGCATATGATTGTTAGGTACAGAAAATGACTTTCAGCTTTATGTTAATGGTTTGCAAATATTATAATATGATATGTATATCTTATGTTAGCCACACGCTAAGTTTAATATATTATTTTTTCCCTTACTGAGATGTGTCTCACCCGAATATAAATGCATTTCTTTTTCAGGACATCCTCGAGGTCGAGCTTTGAGAGCTTGAGGTTTTATAGCATTATTGGGAAATAGAAAAAGAAAAGAGTATATTTCTATGTTAATTTTGGGGAATGTAAATATTTATCTTTTATGTCTGTATGTTTTAAGGCTATTGAGTAAGGAATGATTGTGAAAATACTGAATTGTTTTGGGAGTTATGGATTTATGGAAATGCAGGTGATGGATAATTTATTATAGTTTATAGATATATTTTAGAAAACTCTGGTATTATAATTGAGAGATTATATTTATGTTTTCCGCTACGTATATGTTAATTATGGATTATCAGGGATTTTATCACATATAACGCATCGAACCCGGGTTTAAGGGTTCGGGGCGTTACACCTAAGGTCCATCTAAGGCCAATCTGAGCATACAATTCTATTGTTGGACTAACTAGGCTTTTCAATCTTGTTTTGATGATAACAAAATGAAGGATGGTTTAACATGTGTTGTTGAGTGGCTTTATTTCAGGTCTAGGGACACTCACAGTTAATCAAAGAAGCAACCTGGAGATCAATGTCAATCAAGTGAAAGTTTTTCAGTATATTGAAGCAATGAACGACAAATAAAGAGCTTAAGGCCAAGCAGATCTTGAAGTCAAAAGTGAATCTCAAGAGGCTGCAAGACTTAGTGATTAAGGAGATCATGTTTAGAAGGATATATGTAAGTACTTCAAATCATTACTATTTAGATATGTGAAGCTCCTTAAAGATACAAAGACTTAGAGACCAGCATTTAAAAAAATCTTGAAAATGTTTTTGAAAAGTTATAATTAAGTTTTTCAAGTAAACTATATTTTAAAGAAATCAAAAATTAGAAAATAGTTGAAAAGAGATGACTACTCAGCTGACTGACTCGTTGAACTAAAAGTACCCAACCTGTCACGCCCTGAACCCGCAGGTGGGTCCCAGGTGTGAATTTGAGTAACCTAACCTATCTCAGTATCAATTTAAACGTACATGATATATTTCAAATAGGAGGTCCAACCCCGTGGGGTGAACGGATGCCCACTTACATACATACAAACATCCATACTCATCCATAATAGGCAGCGGAATACGGTCTTTTATACATGAACAATATCATACCAGAGTCTATACAAGCTAGGATATACATCCCCATAATACAACGTATACCCTAGGTGTCCAAAAAACTATCCCAACAACCTGGATACCAAAACTTGAACCTAGTAGGTACTAGCGGTAGCTACGACACCCTTGCTCCAAGATGCTAGGATGCTACTTACGACTACTTGAGGGACCTGAAAAACATTGAAATTAGGAATAGCTTCCCAAGAGGGGGGGGGGGAGGTGAATTGGATTCTAAAAATTTCTTTTAATTCCTTTTAAGTTACCTTAAACTTCTTTTATTTCTTTTAACCAATTCTTGACTTGTTTGTTTAATTCTTTAATCAATCAAGAACTAAGTTCTTTTATCCAATGAATAACACAATTAAACAAACACAATCAAACATTCAATCTTCAACCACACTTCGAAAGTAGAAACAATCAAACAATTAATCACAATTTCCAAACCAATACACCCAATTTGATTGCCAAATATAAATTTACTTTAGCACAATAAGATTGATGTAAAATTCAAGATTTAGCATTTTTGGAATACAAACACTATCCAATCAATCTCAAGCTTTATACCATTCAATTACAATATATCTTTTGTTGTCAGCCCTGGATATGAAATTGAAAGCCTTGTAGTTGAATTATAATCTATACTTTGCTGATATAGATTTGCTTCTTCAATATGTTTTTCAACAACACATTCACACTCTTCTCAATATTCAGAACTCAACTAAACTCTCAGTTAATTTATCCTTGGGCTGTTAACCAAGTAACGTACTCCCGTATGGTTTTCGCAAGATATGATATAACCAACGTACTCCCTTTCGGTTTCTGCAACCCAAATCAAAATTAAACTTTAAGTTTACTTGATTTCTATATTACGTAGTATATATATGATTATCAAATAAACCATCCAAGCAATTTAAATATGCTAAAAATAAAGAGTAAGAGAAAGAGAGAGTGAGACGGGGATTTTTACGAGGTTCAGCTTATCCCCAGCCTACGTCCTTGCCTTTGCCAAACCACCAAAGGATTCACTAAACTTGTTCCGTTGATGGGTGGAACAAACCTTTACAACACTCCTTTGTTAAGGCTAGAGCTCGCCTTCTCCAAACGATATCCCCTCGTCTGGTCACTCCTTAATTAGGCTAGAGCCAGCCTCTCTAAGAAATATCCCCTTGCTTAGCCAACGATAAAAACAACCCTTGGAATCGTCAATCTACAAGAAATAATTCAAATAGATGCGTACAAATAATGCTCACACAAAGAGCTGATTAGAACACTTTAGAAACTAATATACTCCAAAATCAAAATATCAAAAGAATGAAGTAAGAAGCTCTATGTGAATATCACCGGATTACTTCTCTTTGATAAGGATCAAGAACTTAAATTAGATGCTTCAGAGAAGTTGTAAAAGTTCAGAGATTTTTCAGAAATTTCATAGCCATTCAGAACTTTGGGAACAAAATAGCAAGAGCTTGAAGTGAAAGATATCTTGAAGGAATTTTCAATACTTGGTGTATTTGTTTCTTATAAACCATGTATATATAGGCTTAAAAAACACTCTTATTCGTGCTCCCCAAGTTTCCTTGGAGTGCCCCCAAAAATATTAGGGCACAAGTCAATTGGATTTGAAAAAGAGAAGTTTAAAAAATCTGCCCGTTACCGTACTTCGGTTGCCTAAAGTACAACCTCAGTAGCCTGAGGTACGTTCAGGAGCCTGAAGACACAGGGTCAGGCGCCTGAAGGTACACTGCTTGTGTAATTTTATGTAGCAAAAATCTTCGATTGCCTGAGGTCTTAACCTTAGTCGCTTGGGCAGTACACAACCACTTTCCTTTTTTCTCTTTCAAAGAAATTTTGTTTCTTTGCTTTTTACTTTTGAAAAACATTTTCTTGGGGTATTAAAATAAATTCTCTAAGTCCATATTTATCCCCTAATGAGCTTCATTTCATTCATAATGACATTTTTAACTTTGAAGTACTTACATTAAGATGTCCTAACAATATGAAGATTTCTTTGTTCTTTGAAACTTCATGATCGTCTTGAAGCTTTAGGTTCATTTCATCTTTAGATGTCTTCGTGCTTCCCAGTTTGATCATTTTTTGACACATGATACATCTTTAAGCTTGATAGTGATCTTTCAAAGCTTTGTTGAGTTTGAATTTTTCAGATTTATGAAAACATCATTTCTTGAACACATAATTTCATTAACCTTATTCATCATTTGTTATCATCAAAACAAGAGGTGAAAGCCTTAGGCTAACAAACATTGTACGTACATTTGGGTTGAGACACCTCTCAGTAAGGAAGAAAGCAGGTTATATCAGTTCATTTTCAAAATCAGGATCTGTAAGCTTGTAAGCTACAATCGTATGTATGTTATGATTACTTATTTGGGGAAATCTATCGGGTAAAAATACGGGATTTTTGGGTTACAGTTTTGGGGAAAATTGGGGATTTCGGGTATCATCTCTACTTGGTTTGGAAAATTGTTAGTTACGTTGAAACTGTATTATTGAGGTGACCATAATCCATATTTTCATAAACTGTATACTTGAATTTGTAAACGATATGATTTTCCGTAAACCAAATAAGTGTGGTATGTATGGGTGTATGTATTTGTTCCAGGTATTTGTGAAATAGCTATGTGGTGGCTAATTACCGTACTTTAAAATGTATAGGAACGTGAGTTCCAAAATGATTCCAGGGATTTGTAAAACAACCATGTATTGGTTAACTACCGTGGGTGAGAGTGGTCGGCTCTATATCCCGGGTGTGAAATATCACTAGTATGATCTAGCTGGTCACCGAAGGGTGTGTTCTACACTGTATGTAGCAATGTAATCACCGTGGGCCTAGGTCGTCGCAACATAGTTGTGCATGTGGCAATGTAATTGTGGTGAGACTAGGTGACCTTGTGTAGTTGCGTATGTAGCAATGTTATCACTGTGGGCCTGGGTCGTTGCATTGTAGTTGCGTATGTAGCAATGTAATTGATGTGAGACTAGGTGACCTTGTGTAGTTGCGTATGGAGCAATGTAATCACTGTGGGCCTAGGTCATTGCATAGTAGTTGCGTATGTAGCAATGTAATCAATGTGAGACTAGGTGACCTTGTGTAGTTTCGTATGGAGCAATGTAATCACTATTGGGCTTAAGTCGTCGCATTGTAGTTGCGTATGTAGCAATGTAATCGATGTGAGACTAGGTGACCTTGTGTAGTTGCGTATGGAGCAATGTAATCACTGTGGGCCTCGATTGTCATAGCATAGTTGCGTATGTAGTAATGTAATCGCTGTGAGACGAGGTGACCTTGTGTAGTTGCGAACTAGTATGACGACACTGACCGTATGTTTTGGGTATCGTATGTACTGGAATGGTTTTTATGAAAACACTGAAACTGTATGGAACTGTATGTAAATGTATGAAACTGTATGAAATGTTTCAACTGTATCGTATCTTTTATAGTGTTATGAAGTATGTAAAATAACACTGGTATGCCACATACTGATATAACCTGCTTTCTTCCTTACTGAGAGGTGTCTCACCCCGAATGTACGTACAATGTTTTTCAGGTCCCTCAAGTAGCTGTAAGTAGCATCCTAGCATCTGGGAGCAAGGGTGTCATAGCTACTACTAGTACCTACTAGGTACGAGTTTTGGTATCCAAGTTGTCGGGATAGTATTGTGGACACCTCGGGTATGTGTTGTATTATGGGGATGTATATCCTAGCTTGTATAGACTCTAGTATGATACTGTTCATGTATAAAAGACCATATTCCACTGTGTATTATGGATGAGTATGGATGTTTGTATGTATGTATATGGGCATCTGTTCACCCCACGGGGTCGGACCCCCTATTTGTATTGTATCATGTACATTTAAATTGATACTAAGACAGGTTAGGTTACTTAAATTCACACTTAGGACCCACTTGCGGGTTCGGGGCTTGACTCAATCGACTGACAGTACCTAGCCGACTAACCATTTTTGAACGTGGTTCAATCAGCCAATTGATAGGAAACCTTAAGCAAAGTTAACTGTCTAGCCAATTGACTCGATAAACTGAAAACGCCTAGCCGATTGACAGTACCTAGCCGACTGACAATTTTGAACGTGGTTCAGTTAACCAACTGACAATTTATCAGAATTATTTTTTGAGAGACAGAATGGTGTCATCCGCTTGTCCAGCTGACTGACTAGTGTAAAAAGTGACTCAGTCGAGTGAGTCAGCTGACAGACTATGCAGAGGATTTTAAATTTCAAACTTACGGGAATATTTTCAAAATTAATTCTATGAATTAATATCTTTTAAAAAGTTACCTAAATGTTCCATGTTAAATGAGGAAATTTTTCTTTAAAAAGTCTATAAATACCTCCTTTACTCAGTGAAAAAAATATACTGAAGCAATATACAATTTCTATGCTAAAACTCTCCTAAAGCTCATTCTTGCTCACACATTTGTTGGAGGGAAAACTCTACGAAATTGCTAGATTAAAAATAAAGGTTTGGTTCTGAGTTGCATCAAAATCTTTAAGAAAGAGCCATTAGTGACTTCTAAACCTTGAGCTTTACATTTTCTATTTAGTCTTGGTTTTGAAGTATGATTTGAGATTTAACTTGTACAAGTTGCTTTATGTTTGAGAGTGTTTTTGTACGCAGATATCCATTCGTTTCTACTAGAGCTTTGACGGTTCAAGGTATTGTTGAAATGTTGGACCAAACATAGGTTGTTGCTTGGAGAGGTTTCTCTTCCTTAAAAAGAGGTTGGTTATTGTAAAGGTTTTTGTTCCACCTAAAAGGAACAAGGTATAGTGAAATCCTTAGGTGGTTGACCTAAAGCAAGGACATAGGCTGGGGTAAGCTAAACCTCGTAAAAGCTGCGGTGTCACTCTCTTTCCCTTACTCTCTTTAAATTCTAGAAAAAAATAGAAACTATGTGGATGTTGTAATTCTTTCAATTATAAAAATAACGCATATTTGAAGTTAAATAAACCAAAACCTAATTTGTTATTGGTCTTGCGGAAACCGAAAAGGAGTATGTTGGTTAATCAATTTTTTGCTAAAACCATATGGAAGTACGTTGATTGGTTAACAACCCAAAACCTATTAGCTAAACGTTTATTTAAATTATGATCTTGAAAAAGTGTTTGGATGTTATTTTAATCTTCAGTTCAAAAGCCAACTATAGGAACTACACATTCATATATAGGGTTGCTGAATATTGCAAATAAAAAATTGATTACTTGTGTTGTGGTTGTTTTTCTTGAACAGTTAATTAATTGGTTGTGTTTGTTGTGATTGTGGATTGAATAGAAGAAGTTAGTGCTTGTGTGGATTGCCTAATAAAAAAGAATATAATAAGTCTTTAAAGGATTGTAAAAAGTCAAGAACTCTTAAAAAGACTTTAAGGAATTTTAAATAACCTAATTCACCCCCCCTTTTGGGACACACCTTAGGTTTCACCTACCATGCATGATGTAGTTATTACAAACCATATAGTATTATAGTTTGGAAATAAAAATATAAAAAGTACAAAAACAAATAAAGTACAATATTGTTCAATCTTCCTTGAGGTCACCATATGTCATCATGATAGTGTTTTTTTCAATTCCATGCCTAGAGTGAACCTGCATGCAAGCTCAGTACCAAGTGTATTTGTCATTTTCAAAACGGGCTATGACTAATTAGGTCAACAAATTTGTTCATGTCTTGTAGTTTCTTTGATGATTCTAGGTTGTAGGATTGTTGGACTAAGCGTGGGGTATCGCTTGGAGAGGCGTTGCTCTAACCTATTGAAGGAGTGACTAAGTGTGGGGTGTCGCTTGTAACGGTTTGCTCCGCCCAGAATGGATTGTTCAAGTGGAATCCTTAGGTGGTATTAGCCTAAGGTGAGTACGTAGGCTAGGGATAAGCCAAACCTCGTAAAAATATTTGTCTTGCTCTTAACCCTTCTCTTTACTTTTAGCATATATATATATATATATTGTGTGGAGTGTATGAGCACGGGTTGCTGAAATCAAAAACGGAAATCAAGAAGAACTCTTAACTCAAGAAAGTACATTTTGATTAAACATTTGTGGAAACCCAAAAGGGAGTACGTTGTTTAATCATTTGCAAAAATCTTAGTTAAGAGAGTGCAAACAAATTTCATTCTTTACAGGGCTTGAAACAATTATATACACAAGGCTACAAACAAAAGTTGAAAATTTCCAGAGAGTTGCATACCATATATTGATTGGGTATTTTGGTGATTGATTGCTTTAATTGTTGATTGTTTGATTATTTGAGTTTTGGTTTACTTGTGTTGTGTTGAATAGGTTTGTGGATTGAATAATTAACTAAGCTTTTGCTGTGTGTTTGATAAATCAACAAGAGGTCAAAGAATTCATAAAAATAATTAACAGAAAATTTTAATATCCCAATTCACCCCCCTCTTGGGACAACTCCCTAACTTTCAATTGGTATAAGAGCAAAGTTATAGCAAATCTTAATCAGTAGCTATATAAAGATCTAGATGGCACACGTAGGAGTAGCTCCTTTTGGAGAGAGTCAATCCTCAACTAGACCACCCATCTTTTGTGGACTCAACTATACATTTTGAAAACAAAGAATGAGGATCTACCTTCAAACCATGGATTGGAAAGCATGGAAGGTTGTCACACATGGTGACTTAATTCCTTCAAAACTAATAGATGGAAAAGAAGTACCTAAAGAAGAAAAAGACATGATTGAAATTGATCACAAGGTATTACAAATAAAATCTAGTGCTTTTAATGCCTTATATTGTGCCCTTGACATAAATGAGTTCAATAGAGTCATGGCTTGCAAAACAACAAGAGAAATATAGGACAAACTAGAAGTAACTTAGGAAGGCACCATTGATGTAAGAGATAATAGAATTGACATGCTTACTAGTGAATATGAAGCTTTTAAAATGAACCCGAATGAATCTATCACAAGTATGTATACTAGGTTCACTTACATCATAAACTCCCTTAATGCCTTAGGAAAGAATTACTCAACTTATGAAATGATTCAAAAAATCCTTAGAGGTCTTCCACCCATTTGGGAACCTAAAGCCACAACTATTACGGAAGGAAGAAACCTCAAAAGTACATCCCTAGATTAACTCATAGGATCCCTTCTCACATATGGGATGACTATGAATGAAAGAAATACTGAAAGCAAAGGAAAGCTCTAGTGAAGAAGAGGAAGATACAAGTGGCTTAGATGATGAAGAACTAGCATTCATTACTAAGAGGTTTGGAAAATTATTTAAAAGAAACAAAAAGTTTGTTAGAAAATTTAAAGGGTCAAAATCTGAAAAAGGAGAAACTAGTAAAAAGGAAACTAAGAAAGAACCCCCTACTTGTTACAATTGTAAAAAGGTTGGACATATTAAACCCGATTGTCCATAGCTCAAAAAGGATGCCAAAAAGAAGAAAAAGAAGGCGGTGAAAGCTACTTGAGATGATACCTGCTCAAGTGAATCAGAGAATGAATCAAGTGACTAAGAGTTCACGCACTTTATGGCTTGGGACGATGAGGAAAGCTCCTTATCCAAATCAATTAGTGATTCTTGCAATGATTCATCTGATGAATCCAATGATAAAAGTATACCATCTTATGAAGAACTTCAAATGAACTATTCAAGGTGCATAAGATCTTAGTTAATGTGACTAAAAGATATACATCATTGAAAAATAAGAAAGAAAGTATAATGAAAGAGTTAGAATCTCTAAGACTTGCTGAAAGAGAAAAAGATTCAAAAATCAATAGACTAGAAAGAAAGAATGAGAAGGTGATAAAAGAACTAGAAGATTTAAAGTTCAAAACTTCCATGGATAATGAAAAAGACTTATATATTTCTGAACAAGAAAATAAAATTACCAAGATGTCTTAAAACCAAGAAAAGTTGCAAGAAAAGGGTAAAAATACTCTAGACTCAAGAATCAATGATCTTAAGAAGAAAAATGAGGATCAAGCTAAAATTATTTACAATTTCACTAGAGGAAAAGAGAACTTTAATAGAATGATTGGTGCACAAAGAATGTCTTTGAATAAAGAAGGCATAGGGTTCAATGGAGTTGAAAATATAAGGAAAAAAAGCCTCTATATGGGGTACTTTACAAAAGTGTTCAAAGACTCTGCTAACACCTCCTCTAATACTTATACTCACACTACATGTTTTCTATGTAAAAGGAAGGGATATATGAAGTTCAAACGTACATAAAGAGGAAAGATGTGAAAATCAAACAAGTTTGGAAAATAAAAGAAACATCTCTTGTTAAACCATTCGAACCTAAGAAAGTATGGGTACCTTGATTAAAAACCTAGTTCACAAACTAAGGACTCCATAGATAGTAGGATTAGTCATTCCCTTTTAGAAATTAAGAAAGTCACTTAATCCAATTTTTGATAAGAATAATGAACTAGTTGAAATAAAGAAAATCTTATGAGATAATTGACAAACCACAAAATGTCATTGGTAGCCTTAAATCAAGAGAACCTTAATTGAACATGGCTTATCGTCAAAGAACAAGGAAGCTATATATCTAAAAAGGCAATGCTAAAAGATGTTTGAAGCCTAATAATTTGACAAAGCATAATAGGAAAGTAATTTAGGAAGGTTTCAGGATAAGAATAAAAATATTTTCAAAAATTTATAGACTTCAGACAACTGAGCTTGTAATCTCAAACGATTGAATACTGTAGCATTGAAGGCTCAGATGACTGAGTCTAGACCTCAGATGACTGAGGCGCTATTGCCTGTTCAGTTTCCCGATTCTGAAAATCTTCAGAAGACTGAACTAAAACTTCAGTCTTCTGAGGTCGCGAGAACTATTGACAACTGTAACATTGAGACAAATAAAAACAAAAATGACATTGTTGGCCAAAATCATAGAATGATTCGTACAAGGCTTAACTTAGAAAATATTAAGAAAGCAATATGAATTTTGGGAATTCATATGAAAACAAAAGAAAGAAATTTAAAGCAAATTGAGCTTATTGCATGAGTATTTTGATTAAGAAAAGATATTTGAGCGAAATGAGACATATTTAAGAAAAATGAGAGATATTTGAGAATGAGAAATACTTGATCAACATGAGAACAATTTGAGAAAAATTGTAGCACAATGCAGAAATGATAATAATATGCTCCATGCTTATATGATATGATACATGCTAACGTACTAAATTATGATATTCTGATATGCATATGTGGTGAGAAACTAATGATATGATAATATGAACTAAATACTGAGCTATGGCTATGCTAAAATGCTAACATGTATAATATCTTGATATTACCAAAGACGTGATAATGACTTGACTTATATTGATGATTTATGGCTCACTATACATTGCAAATTTGAGCATGAAATTATTGAGCATGATTATGAAGCATGAATCTTGATATTGATATGATATTGGTATTATTCTTGATATTGGTATCCATGAGCACTTACATGAAATAAATTAATATTTGAAGCATAACATGATAAATTTGAAAGCACAATTGGTATCTTCATGAATACATAGTTTACAATTCACAAATGAAAGTCTGAATTTATTGAATATAAGATACATTTCATTTAGGGGGAGTTAGACTTATTAAATAATGATATCATGATTGATGGAAATCATTGAAAATTATGATATACGATCCTTTGTATTTTTTCATGCTACTTTGAGACTGTTTGTTAATCTTATTATGCATGTTGAATGCAAAAATTCTATTTTGAGCCTTCACTAGATTTATACTTTTGCTTATGATTGCTCATTGCCTTAGTATTTATACAATTTTTTCGATATCTTAATCTTTTTTATTGATATCAAAAGGGGGAGAAATTTTGGGCAAAAATTGAGCATGATATTGCATACTTAAGTTGATATATTTGTATTTGATCTTGAATTATGTGATCTTGATTTTGAATGATGTTATTTTGATATATGAGCATGATATTGAAATTAATATTGAAATTGAACTTGATATTGCAAATATTGTTAAGTTAATGCTTATTGTAAGGGAAAGTCTCTTTAAGACTTCAATTTTTTGCTCCTTATTTGTCATCATCAAAAAGGGGAGATTGTTAGCCTTACAAGACTTAAAATCTTGTTCTAATGATAAAAAATTAGAGGAACTTAACATATTTGGTTAAGTGATGATATTTCAGGACTCAAGTATGTGAATACAAGGTCAAGTGCTCACAAGGATCACTGAAAGCTTATACTCCAAAGAAAGATGATCAAATGAAGCTTAAAGAATACTAAGGCATGGATTCAAAGATGATCTAATAAATCTTGAAGATCATGAGAGCATGAACTTTAAAGATAACTTGCTAAAAGCTTAAAGTATATTGAAGTTTGAAGACAATATGGATCCAAAGAAAGCCAAACATAAAGATTTAAGTGCTTCGAATGTTAAAGTCTTAAGAAGTCCTTATGTAAGTATTTCAAACAATTTCAATATGGATGCATGAAGCTCTTAAGTTAATTTCATGGACCTAGATACCTTTTAACATACTTGGAAAATATTTTTATAAGGTTAAAAGTTATTCAAAAAGTTATTTTTGGAATGAAAAACACCAAAAATAGGATTTTCCAAATGCTGTTTTTTTTTTTTTCTATATCCACATTGACGTGCATTTTTCTCTATCCAAAACTCCTTATTTTAAAATTTATTCAACATGAAAGTTTTGGGATTTTTGCTTAGCTTTCTATTGATACCAAGAACATATAATTTGAAGTTATATAGAAAATGTTATGACCAAAATACTGAAGGGGGGTCGAAGTTGACTGGAAACCAAAGTTTTTGTCATCCCAGAAGACTGAAGTTTAACTTCAGGCTACTGATGAATTTCCTCAGAAGACTAAAGATTAAGTTTAGTCTACTAAATAATTTTATGGAGAAATCCTGAAGAGGCAGGATAGCCTCAGAAGACTGAACTCTTCTCTCTAGTCTTTTGACCCTCTTTCCAGACTGAATTTTTCAATGTTTTAACGACCATATTTTTTAAAAGTTTTTAAATTCAAATTCATATTTCTTGTGCTCCAACCTTTCTATAAACTTGGGAAACACTCCAAGTCACTTGGGGAACATGAAATACACTTGATTTCTCATCTATAAATAACCCCCAAGGGTAAGGATTAATCACATCGAGAAAATACAACAATCAAGCTTTCTTGCTCTTAAATCTCCCAATTCTCTCAAAGCTCTCTTGTGCAATCAATTTCTAAATTTCACTACTGAGATTTTTTTGATTTATAGGTCACGGTTCTTATGTTCGTAAATGAGTTTTACAATTAGGAAAGAACCCCGGTAATATTTTCTTGAGCTTTATCCTTCCATATTGTGATTTTGATTGAAGTATATAGATTTAAATTGTACTAACCAGCTCTATGTGAGAGCATCTCTTGTACACAAATAATTTGTTCTTGTCTTGTAGTTTCGTTGACGATTCTAAGTTGTTGGATTGTTGGACCAAGTGTGGGGTATTGCTTGGAGGTGTTGCTCTAGCCTATTGAAGAAGTGACTAAGCGTGGGGTATTACTTGTAACTGTTTGCTCCATCCGGAAAGGAGTGTTCTAGTGGAATCCTTAGGTGGTGTTGGCCTAAGGAGAGGACGCAGGCTGGGAATAAGCCAAACCTCGTAAAAATCTTGGTCTCGCTTTAATCCTTCTCTTTACTTTCAGCACACACACACACACACACACACACACACACACACACATATATATATTGTGTGGAGTGTATGAGTGTAGGTTGCTGAAATCAAAAACTAAGATCAAGAAGAACTCTTAACTCAAGCAAGTACGTTTTAATTAAACTTTTGCGAAAACCCAAAAGGGAGTACATTGTTTAATCATTTGCGAAAATCTTAGTTAAGAGTGTGCAAACAAATTTCATTCTTTACAGGGCTTGACACAATCATACACACAGGGCTACAAACAAAAGCTTAAAATTTCCAAAGATTTACATACCATATATTGATTGGGTATTTTGGTGATTGATTGCTTTAATTATTGATTGTTTGATTGTTTGAGTTTTGGTTTACTTGTGTTGTGTTGAAGTGTTGGTTTGTGGATTGAAAAATTAACTAAGCTTTTACTGTGTGTTTAATAAATCAACAAGAGGTCAAAGAATTCATAAAAAGAATTAAAAGAAAATATTAATATCCCAATTCACCACCTCTTGGGACAACTCCTTAACTTTCAGCTTTTATTGCAGGTTTCATATAAATCAAAGATCTTATATATTAGTTTTTACAAAAATATTTTTAGAGCAAACCCTAAGTTCTCCGGTGTATTTGAAAAATATTTTTAGGAGAATATTTTATCAGGGTTCAAATCTTTGAAGCATTTTATCATATATATCTTTCTTCAAAGATTAGAATATTTATTTTGAAAAACACCCTTACTTTACTGAGCATTATTGCATATCATATTAGAGTGCATGTATTTAGATCATAAACGTGTACATTTCTACTTATATGTTTCAGTAGCATTTTTATGAACTGGTGAGTCTCAGCCCCCTAAGTGAGACAAGTTTTGTTCAACCTTGTAATTGAGCTGGGGTTTACCTCGCCCCGTAAGGAGATGTTGTAACGACTTTTGCTTTACCAGTTTAAGTGAGCAGGGTTAGTGGAATCCTTGGGGGGCTATGCCCAAGGCGGGGACGTAGGCTGGTTTGGCTAAACGTCGATAACAAATATCGTGTGTGTGTGTGTGTGTGTGTGTGTCTCTCTCTCTCTCTCTCTCTCTCTCTCTCTCTCTCTCTCTCTCTCTCTCTCTCATTTAATTTCCGCACTTAAATTTCTATATGTGTATGCTTGTTTATTTACTGTTACAATTATTTGCATGCACACATTAAATTAAATGAGATATACTGCACACGTGTATACCTGCACTTATAGTTTAATTATTTTACATACGCATTTATTTTATGAATGAGATATGATATGTGGTTACTCGGCGTAAATGTTTAATTTAGCTAAAATTTTTTTAAAACCCAATTCACTCCCCTCTTGGGATCACACCAATTCCAACAATATGCAAGTTAAAAATATTTTTATAATTTTTTCTTGATTTTTCTGAATTTTTTTTTTTTGTAATTTTTCCATATTTTTTGGATTTTAAAATCAAAATAAAAAATATATTAAAATTTTTTTGTTAAAATAAAATAAAAATTGGTTCGGGACTTGTTTAAGAAGTCAACTGGCTTGAGGGGAATCAATCTGGGTCAAGGGCTAGGCCACGTGTCGGCGGTTGAGTAGATGGTCAAAACTGATCTGGATTGAATACCTGGCATCATCACGTCTGTTGCCCAGAAGAAAGAATTGAATGGCTCAAGGGAAGTAGCATGACGCCGAGTGTGTGTGGAGGCGAGTAGGCCACGTGTCGGTGGCCGAGTAGAGGGTGCTGACACCTGAGGATCCATAACATGGCACGATCCGCACTAAAATTGGAATAGCTTTCCCAAGAGGGGGGTGAATTGGGATTTTTAAAAATTTATTTCCCTTTATAATACTTTTGTGTTATAACAATAATCAATGCTCAACCACAATCACAAAATTGAATCAGAGAAATTACAACAAAAACAAAATGATCAATCACTTAATAAAAGCCCTGTAGTAATGTGAAAAACTTGCTGAATTTGTATAATCCCTATTGTATAAATTTAACAAGCGACCTTCTTCCCAATGTTCAGCTTTTAAATAAACTTTCAGTTTAATAAGTCAAGGATGATCAACCAACGTAGTCCCATTCGGTTTCCGCAATCAATGTTGATCAAACAAAAAAAGGTTTCCGCAATCAATGTTGATCAAACAAAAAAAAGTTAACTTCTGGTCTATTTAACAACCAAATGATTTGAATTCAGAGTTTGATATAACATCCACACAATTTAAAATTTTTTCTAAAAAGTAAAAAGTAGGGGAGAAAGAAGAACACAAGATTTTAGGAGGTTCGGCTTCAACACAGCCTACATCCTCGCCCTTGGCAAAACCACCAAAGGATTCACTATCATCGTTCCTTTACTAGATGGAACAATACCGATTACAATACTCCTTGGTTAAGGCTAGAGTTCGCCTTATCCAAACAATATCCCCTTGTTTGGTCCAACGATTCTTCACTCGAACCGTCTATCAATCTGCTGCAAAGATCTAAATCAAGGCGTACAAGAATTGCTCCTCAAGAGTTGATAAGTACAGATAAAAACTATATACTTCAGTAAATTCATAGAATGAAACTCAGATTGATGCTCTAAAGTTTTATCACCGTAGGAATATTTCAATGGATGAAAGAATTAGCAATTGAAGCACGATCTTAGTGAGACAATCAAGAGAGCTTTTGAGAATTTCGTGGATGTTGAGAGTAATAGAGAACTTTCAAACTTTCAAAGTGCTTGAGAGAGAGTTGATTGCTGATTTGAAAACTTGGGGTCTAAATCAATGTAACTTGAGGATATTTATAGATGAGGAAAGGTTTCTTGCTTGTTTCCCAAGTTTACTTGGAGTAGGGTCCGAGTTTTTAAAATAATTTGAGCTTCAAATAACTGAAATTTTAAAAATATGCCCATTAAGAAATTTTAAATTTCCCACGAGACAGACGACTGTGGGATCTTTGGCAGTCGCCTATCCATATATTTCATGCATATTTTTCATAAATAGAAAGGTGGCAGTCGGCTGTCCTTAGGGTGGCAGTCGTGTGTCACGAACAACTCAGTTTTAAAAACAACTCAGAATGGTGGCAGTCGGCTGGCAAAACACACATAGACGTCTCATTTTTCACTAGAAGTCATCTGTCAAGAACTTGATAGTTGTCTGTCAGGATTTTGACTTCTATTTAAAATCCTTTAAAAATATGCCAGTCGTCCGTCCAGCAGACATTCCTTCTTTTAAAAACATTTTTAACTCTCTCATTTATGCTTAGATATTTTTGGAATATAAACTTGTTTAACTTTGAAAAACATGTTCCAAGACTTTTAAAACATCAGGTTTCTAAGTGTTTCTTTGCCTAATGAGCTTCAAAATGAAATTTCATACTTGAATAAACTTGAAGTACTTACAAATCTTTGTTCTAAAAACAAATTTGACATTTTATTTGCTTTGAAACACTTCTTTGCTTTGAGTTCTTTCTTTTACTGATCTTGGATCTTTCAGACTTCTCTTAGCTTTATGGATCACTTTATGTGAGGCTTTCCTTGTTCCTTGATCCTTGTGAGCTTTCATGCTAGGGTATTTGAAGTTTGAGCAAATCATCTTTGCCTGAAATAGTATCACTTGGAACCACATTAGATAACCTTACTTTGTTATCATCAAAATCAAGAATTGTAAGCCTAGTTAGGCCAACATGCACCATCCCAGGAAAACACAAATCGAACGGATGGAGGGTTTGTTCACTTGGTTCTGTGATGTGGTTAGATCTACGTCATACCAAGAAAGCACAAATCAAACGGATGGGGGTTAGTTCGCTTGGATCTACAACGTAGCATGATCCTAGATGTATAGGGAAGCTTCGATCAAATGGTGGGGGACAAGGCATGTACCGATCCATGACATGGCTCAATCACCACCGTCTCTTGAAAGCACAAATCGGACGACTTAAAGAGCAACGTGTATCTCCTTTATTGAATGTAAAGCATTACACCATGTGTCAGCTTCCAGTAGCTTCGGAGTCAAAGATATTTAAACCAATTTTTTTGTTTTTGCTCATTTTTTCCCTTCCCTCTCTCTAAGCACACTCTCTCTCTCTTCTCTCTTCACTTTCTGTAGCCGAACCCTATGGTTTCTGTGACTCAACCATGCATCTTCTCTCTCCAGAGACCCCAGGTCTCTAGTTCTCTTCTTAGACCTTCATTTCTCGAGCTCTCTCTTCTCACTCGCCTGTTTGTCCCTATTTCTTCAAGCTAAACTCCTTTTGGAAACCTTAAACCTTTTGTCTTCCTTGAACACCTCTTCCCACTCTCTCTACTTCTCTCTGCACCTTCTCCTTTTCCTTCGAGTTAAACCCTTCTGAAAACCCTAAATTTTCCAAAACTCCTTCTGATATGAAAAGCTCCCTCTGATTTCAAGTTTGTTTGCCCGGGAGCCCTAGTACTCTCTCTTTGTATCTCTTTTGAATCCTTGAATCCATGCGGTTTTGAAAAAAAATAAAATTAACTCCATTCTCTCTCTAGCCTGCAAAACACTTGAACCCCTAATCTTCCCTCAGTCCTTCAGAAGCTTTACTCCCTACAACTTCATGCCCTAAATTTTCCTTGAGGCTCTTGCGCTATTATTGCGAATCTGAGGTTCCTACAGTGTTTGTGATTTGAACATGTAAGATCAAAGGGGGGGCTAGTTCAAACCAAGACCTGAGAAGGGTCTAATGCAGATAGAAAGGCTAAGTGTTCCTCCTTCTCTCTTGTTTTCTTTTATTTTTTGATGTGTGATGTGTGTTGTGTTGATTGAATGCTGGTTGTTTATTGTTTGAATATTGGATCATATGTCCAAGTTTCATTGTGGTTGTGTTTCGAGTGTTAGTGTTTGGATACATTATGGTCTCAAGTTAGGGTTGTAGGTCTGTTGAGGTTTTGGGTTGAAGAGGAGTCAAATCGCCTTCTCCCGATAAGTTCATATGGGGTTGAATCACACGAGTCAACTTGATGAGTTGTGTAGACTTGGATAAGCCTGAGTGGGCTTGAACATGTGCAAGGGTTGACAAGTGTTGGGCTCTTTCCCTTTTTAAAAGTATTAAATCAAATGGGGATCAGGTGTTTTTGAATGGGCTTTACGCTTGTTTTTTTTTTTTATAAAAAAAGAGGCTTCAGGTTAGTTTTTTGAACTAAGCTTCGAGTTAATTTTTTTTAAAGTGGGCCTCGAGTTCGTTTTAAAAATGGGCCTTGGGTTAGTTTTTTAAAATGGGCCTCAAGTTAATTTTAAAAATGGGCCTTGAGTTAGTTTTTTAAACGGGTTTGGGTTATTTTTTAAATGGGCTTAGGTGTTTTAAAATTTGGGAGTGGGCTTTGGGTCTTGAATTTGATTTGAACCTGAGTTCGGGTTCGAGTTGGAGGTTCTAATTTGGATCAAGGGATTCAAGCCCGAGTTCTGGTTTGGATCTAATCCCTATTGAGTTTAGGTTGTGGTTCAAGTATGAACCTAAAACCTGAGAGGAGGTATTTCTGCATTCACACTCACACACACAGTTGTTGTATGGATTGAACAAGATAGGAAACTTTAAATTTTACCTTTTCCTTTTCTCTCCTCTCGTCTTCTTCTCTAGTGGGTGGGTCTGTAGGTGTGTGCTTATGATAAGTTTGTAGGCTTTGATTCTAGGTTCTGGATGAGAGGACACTAGGGGAGTGCCTTCTTGGCTTCTGTCTATCTGTGCTACTTACCCTAATTGATCTCTGAATCTCTTGTTGATTGCTCTCTACACTGATTATTCTAGTTGCTCTCTGTTTTTCCGATTGCTCTTACTCTCATCTGTTTAAATTTTTCTTCTAACTACTCTCTTCTAATTTCTCTAACCCTCTATCTCTTGCTAACTTTTCTATCCTCTCTTCCTATAAGTTTTTTCTTCGCAGAGCCCTCTCTCTAACTGTGTGAGCCCCTTTCTTTTTCAAATTGCCCCTCCTTTTTCTATATTGCTCTTTGATTTCTCGCTAATGCTCTCCCCTCTTCTATGTGTCTCATGCCCTTTTTCCTTCTTCTTCTTCTTCTTCTTTTTTTTGCAAAGCTCTCTTCTTTTTGTCCGAGCCCTCTTTCCTTTTTACTCCCTCTTCACTGCACTGTGCGAGACTACCTATTTATAAGGAGTCTAGGCAGGGTTTTGGCACCCAAATGCTCCCTAGCAGGACTCCCCTCTAACAGAATTTTATTCTAATAGAATTTCCATTCCCTTTATTCTCGCGATCCAATTTGTGGGGCAGGGAATATTTGGCCATTCTACAATTTTCTCCTTCGCACACATATTTTTTTTATTTATTTAAATTTCATTTAATGGCTCTGACTTACTGACTTTTTTTTGTTTTTTTGTTTTTTTTTTTGTGAAGAGGACCCCCCAGATGCCTTGGAATATGTTGCACGAGCTCAGAATATTTTTATTTGTATTTTTATTTTCCTGTATTTTTGTATTTCCTATATTTTTTGTGTTTCCTTGTATTTCATTTGTATTTCCTTGTACCTGCACATTTTTTGTATTCCCTCTTGTGTAAGTGAACTCCTTGTATTTCATAACTTGGCCACGTGCCCCCTTTTTCAATAAAATGTATTATTTCACTTATGTATGAATCAAAGCAAGCATTAAAAGGTTCAATTCACCAATTGATTTTAACAACACCAATGATTTTTGATCATTCCTAAACCCATTTAAGTTTTTATGAAATGCATGGTTAGGAACAATTATGAACATGGTCAACTAAGTTAATTGCGACCTGGCTAGCATAGAAAATTGCAGTAAATTAATGGTAAATGATCTCAAACTCCAAACTAAGTCGATTCAGAATCCCTATTCCCTAATTAAACGACTTGGTAAAACTTAGGGTATCTACAGTTGCCCTTCTTTATAGGCATTGTTGTTTGAAAGTGATAGTGGAGATTATTCCTTTGTAATGTTGTAGCAACATGATTATAAAGACAAAAGACATCTATTTTTACTAGGTTGTAGCACATGCTTTAAAATGACTAAGCTTTGATTGTCGGGATAAAACACCTTACCTTAGCAAACTTCTTCGGCCATTAGTGGTTAGTGGGGACCCACAAAAAGTTGAAGATGACCTCCATTGGGTATAGGATCTCGAGGGCAAGTGGCATGGAATGTAAGAATCCGAGCCGAAGTAACGCAAGGGTGGCTTGCATCAAATGTAAGAATCTGAGCTAGCATCAACAGGGGTGACTCGTACTGTGTGTAGGATCTCTCAGAGCTAGATGCATTGTCAAATTGAAAAGTAAATACTCAGGTGTAGGATCTCAAGAGCCTGTGGAAAATGAATGCTCAAGTGTAGGATCCTGAGTCTCTGGAGAATAGCTATTCTAATAAGGATGACCATTCGGGTGCATGATACCAAAAGCTCTTGGAAGATGCCTACTTGAGTGTAGGACCTCGAGAGCTGGATGATGGTTACTTGAGTATAGGATCCCAAGAATCCTAGGAAAAATGTCTACTCTACTTGGGATGACCACTCAGGTGTAGGATTCTAAGAGTTAGATGACTGCTCGGGTCTAGGATCTCGAGGGTCTTTGGAAAATGACTACTTGGATGTAGGACCCCGAGAGTCTTTGAAAAACGACTACTCGAATGTAGGATCCAAAAATCTTGATGACTGCTTGAGTATAGGAACACGAGGGTCTTTGGAAAATGACTACTCGAGCATAGGGCCTCGAGAGTCTTTGGAAGACGACTACTCGGGTGTAGGATCCCAATAGGATGACTGTCGATTTAAAGATGAGTGCTCAGGTGTAGGATCTCGAGAGGAATATGGCTGCTCGGGTGAGGATCCCAAGTGCTAGATGACTGTCGAATTGAAGATGAATCTAGGGTGTAGGATCCTAAGGACTAGATGACTACTCGATTTGAAGATGAGTGCTTGGGTGTAGGGTCCCGAGAGCTACATGGCTACTCAGGTGTAGGATCCTGAGAGCTAGATGATTGCTTGATTTGAAGATGAGTGCTCAGGTGTAGGATCTCGAGAGCTAGATGTGTCATGCCCTGAATTTAGAACCATTTTTTTTACATAAAATATTATTACTCTAATAATAATCTCATATCATAGCATATGATCAAATTCTAAGTCATAGTCAACTCGGCCCATAGGTATTGGGGATTCACGTGTTTATACATACATATCACCTAAGCAACGGAACCAAAATACACTTTACAAATATGCAATACCACAATTTCTCTATTTCTACATATACCCATTTATACCCCAAATATCCATCATGAGTTTGACCCGACTACTTACCCTGCAACTCGATAGTACTTATGAATTCCTCCATCACGGAGCTTGCTACACTCGTTTGTCGGAGTTTCCTAAAATATTCATAATACTAGGGTGAGACACCTCTCAGTAAGGGAAATAGACTAATATCAGTGTGTGGTAATGTGAGTATTATCATAATATAAACATATACAGAAAATAATGTAACTGTAGTATATATGTATCTTAAACTGTAATTGATATCATATGAAAATATTTACTTTTAAGTACGATTCGTACTATAACATAATGAATTTCATATCTTTAAAATCATGTCTTAAATATGTATTTTACTGAAATTATACCCTAGATGTAAACATGTGTATCATGACTCCACCCCTTATGATTAGGGTTGTGTGGCCCATAGGCTGGACTTAACGCTGGTTGACATACCAAGTTAAGCCAAACATAACATAACTATGCATGATTGCCCACCTAACCTAGCCCACCCAACCTACTACATCAACAATCTCTAGGGAACAATTACACAGTGAGTATCCTACTACACCGCCTACACTTCCGAGCTAATCGGCCACCGACCCACACTTCCTAAATAGTGTGGTTGCACTGTCGGCTATACCCAATCTGGTCCACCTAGCCTACTCACTGACAACCTCTAAGGGTCGACATTCAGTGGGTATCCTACTACACCGATTTGATTAGCTAGCTATGGTACCGTGCTCTTAACATATGTAACCATCCGGGTTCTGTTACTACATAATACATTTCACATAATATATATTTCTGCTCGTAGATAATGCTTTCATATCCCTGTAATAAAATCTAGCTTCTACATATTTCTGAATAAAATTTGTCATTTCATAATTTCTAAATAAATCATTATAATTATACTGATCTCAGCATCTACACCGGCTAACATATCTCGGCGTCTGCGCCGGCTATCATATCATAATATACTAGAAGTATCTATAGTATCTGTTCTTTTTTATAATCTTCTGAAAATTATTGGCAAATCATACATATTCTGTGAAGTAATAACATTTTTGACATACTATTATTAAAATTTATACTCATGCCACACGAGTGAGTTCTTCCCTATACTATACTATAACATGCTATAAAATAATTTTCTCTATTCAACACCAATATTCCCAAAAATACATTAATTCATAAATAAATTTATGAAAATACTTGACTTAATCTATTCCTTTACCTATTTCCTATTGTGCCCACCAAAACCCTAAATTTACGCCCCTCGGCGTCTGAAACTCAAAAACCCCAAAATTATATTATCATCTGATATTCCCTAGGCCGTAAATACTTCAATTTAACCATTAAAACAAATATTTAACACCCTTATCTCTCTTTTGGGGTGGTGCCTCGAAACCCCAAACTGAAATTCTGCTCTATCTACGTTGTAGAGAATCTTCTTAGGAACCTTGTGGTGGATCCTAATCATCAATCCGAGCTTTAACGGAGCCGGAATTGAAAGTAGAAGAGTGGAGGTCTGTAGGGTTTCTTAAGAGAGAGAGAGAGAGAGAGAGAGAGAGAGAGAGAGAGAGAGAGAGAGAGAGAGAGAGAGAGAGAGAATATTTGTTTTTAATTTTCAAATGAAACTCTCGGTTGTTATATCTTTAGCACTTCCAGCTAAAATCGTCGACAGTTTTGTCTTGTTCTCAGAAAACCGTCATTGGTTTTCTGTTTAGCTGGTCAATTTTTACCGTTTACTTGTTACCGTCTTGCAGTAATTTCCCAAAACCGTCACCAGTTTTCTCTCCTCTCTAGAAAACTTTTTCCGATTTTCTCCTTTTCCAACTAAAAATCCACTTTTTTCCCATTTCTTTTAATTATTATATTTTTCGGGCCTCTACATTCTCCCCTCCTTTTAAAAATTTCATCCTTGTAATTGCTAACTATACATGTTCACCATCATCTGAGGAAAAATTCGCTACTTATTTTATTAATTACCCTCATTTATAGTGGAGGAATACCGTGGTTACATATACGGTTATGAAAGATTACAATAATCAACCAAAATTCTCCCAAAACCCACTATATCGCATAAATGAAAACACAATTTATACATTTATTACCCTACACTACATAAAATAAAATCAACACACTACTTGCCTTACCTGAGCTATTCCTCTTCCTTTCTCTGACTAACACTAATCCCCACCGAATAGATGTGGGTACCTCAGTCATATTTCCTTCTCTAGCTCCCATGAAGCATCTTTCACTGCGTGATTCCTCCACAAGACTTTTACTAGTGGAATTTTCTTGGTGTGCAACTCCTGTACTTTCCTATCTAGAATTTGCACTGGTGTTTCGTCATATGCTAAAGTATATCTAAGCTCTATCTTCTGGTAGTTGATCACGTGGGAGGGGCCAGGGATGTATTTCCTTAGCATGGAAATATGGAATACGTTATGAATTCTAGATAAAGTTGGTGGTAAAGCTAGCCTGTATGCAACTGAACCCACTTTCTTAAGTATCTTGAATGGATTAATAAACCTAGGGATTAGCTTACCCTTCTTCCCAAACCTCATAGCTCCTTTCAGCAGTGCTACTTTCAGGAACACATGGTTTCCTACCTCAAATTCCAATTTTCAGCGGCGAGTATCTATGTAGCTTTTCTGCCGACTCTGTGCTGCATTGATTCTATATTTAATAAGTCAGACTTTATCGTACACTTGTTGCACTAACTTTGGTCCTAAAACTCACCTCTCACCCATTTCACCCCACTATAGTGGAGAACGACACCTCCTACCATATAACGCCTCGTAAGGTGCCATCTTGATGCTAACCTGGTAGCTATTATTATACCTGAACTCAACTAGAGGCATGTACTGGGTCCAACTTCCCTTGAAATCCAGCACCCATGCTCGTAGCATATGTTCAAGTATCTGGATTGTCTTCTCTGTCCACCTATTAGTTTGAGAATGAAAGGTTGTTCTAAATGATAATTGAGACACCAAAGCTTCCTGTAAACTCCTCCAAAATCTTGACATAAATCTTAGGTCTCGATCTGAAACTATAGATACCGACACACTATGCACTCAAACTATCTCCTGAATATATAATTTCGTCAGCCTGCTCATGGAATAATTGACTTTAATCGGGAGAAAATGAGTAGTCTTCGTCATCCAATCTACAATCAACCAAATGGAATTTTGCCCCTGCAACGCCGGCGGTAACACTGTAACAAAATCCATGGAGATATGATCCCACTTACACTTAGGAATGTGGAGTGGCTGCAACTATCCTGTCGATCTCTGGTGCTCAGCCTTTACCTGCTGGCACGTCAAATACTGCTCCACAAACTCGGCTATCTCCCTTTTCATGTCGCTCCTATAGAATGACTCTCGGAGGTCTCGATACATCTTAGTGTTTCCAAGATATATTGTATAAAGAGATATGTGTGCCTCTCGTAGGATTGCCCTTCTAATCTCAGCATCTACAGACATGCACAATCTGGTACATAATCTGAGAGCTCCATCGTCTAAAATACTAAACTCCTTTCACTGTCCATTCTGCACTTTATCTATCAGCTCTACTAATTCTGCATCATTCCTCTGAGTAGCTTTAATCTTTTCCTACAGAGTAGGCTATAGTACCAGACTGACAATGAATGCCTGGTGATCACCCTTTATTAGCTCCATATTGAGCCTCTCCAAGTCCATCTGAATTGGATGCTGGATCGTCACTGATGACATAGCTGCACCCACCGATATCTAGTTCAGAGCATCTGCTACCACATTTGCTTTCCCTGGGTGGTAGTTGATAGTGCAATCATAGTCTTTAATGAGCTCTAGCCATCTCCTTTGCCTCATATTCAATTCTTTCTGGGTAAAGAAATACTTCAAACTTTTATGGTCAGTGAAGATCTCACACTCCTACCATAATGATAATGCCTCTAGATCTTTAGAGCATACACTACTGCAGCTAACTCTAAATCATCTATTGGGTAGTTCTTTTAATACTCTTTAAGTTGCCGAGAAGCATAAACAATAACCCTCAAGTGCTGCATCAACATGCATCTGAGTCCCTTCAAGAATGTGTCACTGTATATAATGAATCCATCCTCTTTTGATGGTATAGATAATACCAGTGCAGAGACCAGCCGTTGTTTTAACTCTGGGAAACTCTACTCACACTCGTCGGTCCATTCAAACTTCACATTTTTCCTTGCAAGCCACGTTAGTGGACTCGATAATCTGGAAAAACCATCCACAAAACGTCTATAGTACCCTTCCAAACCAAGGAAACTCATGACCTCCTAAACATTTCCCGGTCTCACCCAATTCACCACTATCTTTATCTTGCTTAGATGTACTAATATGCCATCCCTGAAGATCATATGTTTGAGGAAAGTGACTTGCCTTAGCCAAAATTCACATTTATTGAACTTAGCATAAAACTTATTATCTCTCAGTACCTGCAGTACTAGTCTCTCAAATGATCTTCGTTTTATTTAAAACTCTTTAAACCAATATATCATCTATAAAGACAACAACAAACTGATCTAAGTACTAATACAATACCCGATTCATCAAATCCATAAACGCTGCGGGTGCATTGGTTAGACCAAATGGCAGAACTAGAAATTCATAGTGGCCATATTTGGTCCTGAATGACGTCTTTCGAATATCCTCTGCTTTAACTTTCACCTAGTGATATCCCGACCGAAAGTTAATTTTTGAGTAAACTTGGGTCCCCTGGAGCTGATAAAATAAATCATCAATTCTGGGAAGAGGATGTTTATTCTTGATTGTCACTTTATTTATCTCTCTATAATCAATGCACATCCTTATAGTCCCGTCTTTCTTCTTCACGAACAAGATTGGTGCTCCCCAAGACGACATGCGAGGCCTAATAAATCTTTTATTCAACAACTCCACTCAACTGGTCTTTCAATTCTTTCAGTTCGCCTAAAGCCATTATGTAGGGTGCTTTAGATATCAGTGCCGACCCTAGTAGTAAATCTATGGCAAATTCAATCTCTTGATCTGGTGTTAAACTAGGTAATTCCTTTGGAAAAATATCTGGAAATTCTCTGACTACCGGAATATCAACTTGTTTCAATTCTTCTTTTGGAATTTCCTTTATATAAGAAACATACCCCTGGCAACCACTCTAAAGTAGCCTCCTCACCTGAATAGCCGACAACAACTGTGGCGAGGCTGTGAACCCACAAATTTGAATTTCTATTCTCCTGGGGGTTTGAAAATCAACTATTTTTTATGGCAATCAATGCTGGTGTAGTTAGTTGTTAGCCAGTCCATGCCCAATATCATATTGAATCCCTGCATGTCTAATACCACAAGATCGACTGGCAGTATTTTCTCCCGAATGCTCACTGGAAAATTTTTAAGTACCCTTCCACATCTTACTACTAATCCAATTGGCATGGTTACTGACAAATTAGTATTTAACAACTGTGTCTCAACTCCAGTCGACTTAACATACACTAATGATACGAATGAATGGGTGGCACCTGAGTCAAATAAAACAACAGCTTTATATGATAAAGCAATAATTATACTTGTCACGACGTTGCCTGCAGCCTCAGCATCTCCTAGCGTCAACGCATAGACCCTCGTTGGAGCTGTGTTCCTCTGCTAGCTGCCACCCCTGGGTGCTTGGATATTCCCTCGAAATGGTTTGGGAGCAAGAGCAGTACTCTACGACATATGACATTCCCATGCTACATGACCCAGTCCACCACATTGGTAGCATACATTCCTCCCTACTTGGCATTCTTCCCGGTGTCTCTTTCCATATGTAAGATAAACTGGAAATCCCTACTCACCTTGAATCTCCCATCTCCCAGTCTCCTACCTCTTGACTCTGCCATATCTGTCTCCTCTCCAAGGGCCTCGGCTAGACTCTGCCTGAAATCTTGGAGGCGTGGGCCTCTTCCTCTGACTTGACGTCCCTCTAACTACTCTCCTTTACCACTATGGCCTTATCCACTAATTCAGAGAAATCCTACACCTTTAGGATCACTACCTGTCTATGGATGTCATGCCTCAAACCCCTCTCAAACATCCTCACCTTATTAACTTCATCTGGAATGATATAGGGAGCAAAGCATGACAGCTCAAGAAACTTTGCTACATACTGCTGCATTGTCAATTGCCTGTGTCTCAGATTCAGAAACTTAGCTATCTTAGCTTCTCTAACAGTGAGAGGAAAATAATGATCAAAAAACATCTCCTTGAATCAGTTCCATGACATGACCACTAGTACGAGGCTGTGTTCCTTAAGCAACTTCATGGTTGTCCACCATCTCTCAGCTACACCCGTCAGCTTATATATGGCATATAGGACCCTCTGTTCATCGGTGCAATGAAGCATCGCAAATATTTTCCCAATCTCTTGCATCCAGTTTTCAATAGCTGTAGGATCAGCTCCATCTGAAAATGCCAGAGGATTCATTTTAGTAAACTTCTCTATCGTGCAAACTTGGTTTACTTCTGTTCCTCCCTACTCTCTTGAGCTTCATGCAATCTCAGCCATAACCCACTGAGCTACACTAAGCAGAACTGCGTCTAAATCACAACCCGCACCAGATGGGCCTACACCATCATCAACACTGGCGTGGGCACTGCTACCCCCAGGGTCCATCCTAAAAAGAAGATAAATATAATCTGAGGACCCTGTTTGCATAACATAACTAACATATTTATCTAACTGAAATCTTATGTCCTCAATAAACCTAACGTCCTTATTCTCAATTTAACATTCAGTCCATTGATTGAGAAACACAACCCGACAATAGTTTACTATGACTTTTCTGAAATCGTTATCTCAGGAAAAACACAGAAACTACTACGGAAATCCTGCTTACTGATCACTAAGAAAAACCCTAAATACGCATCTTAATTTCCCTAGCATTGATTCACTAAATTCCTGATCTTTTTCTATACTCTGAAATTTTTTTTGCTGCACATGAAAGTCTATAGAATCAAGCAACCTAGGCTCTGATACCAAAATGTCACGCCCTAAATTTAGAATAATTTTTTTACATAAAATATTATTACTCTAACAATACTCTGATACCATAACATATAATCAAAGTCTAATTCATAGTAAACCTGACCCATAGGTACTGAGGATTCACCTATTTATGCATACATATAACCTAAGCAGCATAACCAAAATACACTTTACATATGTACAATACCATAGTTTCACTGTTTCTATATATACACATTTATGCCCCAAAAATCCATCACGAGTTTGACCCGACTATTTACCCTGCAACTGGGTAGTACCTACGATCTCCTCTATCACAAAGCTCACTCCACTCGTTTGTCAGGGTTTCCTAAAATATTTGTAATGCTAGGGTGAGACACCTCTCAGTAAGGGAAATAAACTAATATCAGTGTATGGTAATGTGAGTATTATCATACTATAAATATATACTGCAAATAATGTAACTGTAGTATATACGTATCTTAAACTGTAATTGATATCATATGAAAATCTATACTTTTAAGTAGATTCATACTACAACATAATGAATTTCATATCTTTAAAATCATCTATTAAATCTGCAATTTACTAAAATTATACCCTGGATGTAATTTTGTGTATCATGACTCCACCCCTTTTGATTCGAGTTGTGCGGCCCATAAGCTGGACTTAACGCTAGTTGACCTACTAGGTTAAGTTAAACATAACATAAATATGACGATTGCCCACCCAACTTGGCCTGCCAAGCTTACTACACTGACAATCTCTAGGGGTCAGTAACACAGTGGGTATCTTATTACAGCGCCCACACTTCTGGGCTAATCAGTCACCGACCTACACTTCCTAAACAATGTGGTTGCACTATCGACTATACCCAATTTGGTCTGCCCAACCTACTCACCGACAACCTATGGGGGTCTGCACTCAGTGGGTATCCTACAACACCGATTTGATTAGCTAGCTACGGTACCATGTTCTTAACATACATAACCATTCGAGTTCCATTACTATGTAATACATTTCACATAATATATATTTCTATTCGTAGATGATATTTTCACATTCTTGTAATAAAATCTGGTTTTTACATATTTCTGAATAAAAAATGTCATTTCATAATTTCTTAATAAATCATCATAGTTACACTGATCTCGGCATCTGCGCCGGCTGTCATATCTCGGCTTCTACGCCGGTTATCATATCATAATATACTGGAAGTATCTATAGTATTAGTTCTATTTATAATCTTTTGAAAATTACTAGAAAATCATACATATTCTGTGAAGTAATAACATTTCTGATATACTGTTTTTAAAATTTATACTCACGCCACACAAGTGAGTTCTTCCCTATATTATACTATAACATGCTAGAAAAAAAATTTTCTCTATTCAACACCAGTATTCTAAAAAATACATTAACTCATAAATAAATTTATGAAAATACTTGACTTAATCTATTCCCTTACCTATTTCCTATTGAGCCCACAAAAACTCTAAATTTTTGCCCCTCAGCATTTGAAGCTCAAAAACCTTGAAATTATATTTCTCCCAAATTAATCAACTAAATCTCCAAAATATTATCATCTAATATTCTCTAGGCCCTAAATACTTCAATTTAATCATTAAAACTAATATTTAACACCCTTACCTCAGTTTTGGAGTAGTGCCCCGGAACACCAAACTGAAATTCTGCTCCACCTACTTTGTGCATAATCTTTCCAGGAACCTCGTGGTGGTTCTTGATCGTCAATCCGGGCTTTAACGGAGCCAGAATCGAAAGCAGAAGGTGGAGGTTTGTAGGGTTTCTTGAGAGAGAGAGAGAGAGAGAGAGAGAATGTTTGTTTTTAATTTTCAAATGAAGCTCTCGGTTCTTATATCTTCCACATTGCCAGCCAAAACCATTGATGGTTTTGTCTTGCTCTCATAAAAATGTTACTGGTTTTTTGTTTAACCGATCATTTTTTTTCGTTTACCTGTTACCATCCCGTGCTAATTTCCCAAAACCATCGTCGGTTTTCTCTCCTCTCCAAAAAACTGATGACCATCACCAGTTTTCTTCTCTTCTAGCCAAAAATCCAAAATTTCCCATTTCTTTTATTTATTATATTTTTAGGGTCTTTACAAGATGATAGCTCGAATGTAGGATCCCGAGAGTTAGTTGACAACTTGGGCGTAGGATCTCGAGAGTTAGGAAGAGGGCTACTCAAGTGTAGAATCGTAAGAGTCAGATGACAACTTGGGTGTAGGATCCCGAGAGTCAAGAAGAGGGCTACTCAAATGTAGAATCTTGAGAGCCAGATGACAACTCGAGTGTAGGATCTTGAGGGGCAGGAAGAGGGCTACTCAAGTGTAGAATCTTGAGAGCCTGATTACAACTCGGGTGTAGGATTTTGAGAGTCAGGATGAGGGCAACTCAAGTGTAGAATCTTGAGAGCTAGATGACAACTCGAGTGTAGGATCCCGAGGGTCAGGAAGAGGGCTACTGAATTGTAGAATCCTAAGAGCCAGATGACAACTCCAGTGTAGGATCCCGAGGTTTAGGAAAAGGGTTACTCAATTGTAGAATCCTGAGAGCCAGATGAAAACTCGGGTGTTGGATCCCGAGAGTTAGGAAAGAGCCAGATGACAACTCAGGTGTAGGATCCCAAGAGTCCAAAAGAGGGTTAGTCAAGTGTAGAATCTTGAGAGCCAGATGACAACTCATGTAACGACCTGCTTATCTTATCATATAATAAAACATAATAAATAAAATAGTCAACCTGAAACCCATGGGTAACGGGGACACTTGTCATACACAATGGAACCTAGGCAACAGTAAATGTAAATCATCATTCTCACAACCACAAAATATATAATACTAGATTTAACTATATTCCAAAACATTGTATTTATATACATCTCCCGAAAATATAAAAATATCACTAGGATCCCACACCAAAATCTCCTGATCCCAGTTTAAACTTACCTTCCTAATGGGGTAGCACAAGAGACTTAACGGTGGCCTTGATCAGCCGGTCTTTTTGGGTTTCTTGAAAATTATTTAAGTTCGGGGGTGAGACACTTCTCAGTAAGGGAAAATAAACTAAATACAACTCTGTGGCAACATGAATATCTCGTTCTATAATACATATATAGTACATTTCATAAGCTGAAAAACATTCATCATAACATACTGAATAATCGTATACTTTCATAGTTTCTAATAATTCATACTGATCATGGAATATCTAATATAACTATAATACTAAAATTTACCCAGGATGTATAGCTAACTGATGTCATGTATTACCCCCCCATGACGGGTTGTGCAGCCTGAAGATGGGACCCGACAATGGCTAGCTGACCACTGCCGAGTTAAAAATGTCTGTAAGTACGATGGGCCCGCCACACCCTAGTCCGGATTGCCAGGTGAACGTCTACAACTCTATATTGAAAACCACATCGACTATCCATCTCTCACCCCCTTATGAGGCAGTTAGCACAAATCTGAACATACATATCTGATCTATATAGTTACGGTACCGTGCTCCTGAAACTGAACTAAACTAACATCTGTGTTCTAATAACATATAATACATGATAATATAGTGTTTAACATAAATGGATTGATACATTTTCTATAATTTCATAAATACGGCCTTGCACCAGCTATCAATCACGGCCTTACGCCGAATATCTCATACATATCATTCTGATTAAATAAATCAATTATCATGTATTTCAAAATCATAATGTACTATATTATTTCATAATTCCTAAAAACATGCTTTACTTGTAAAATTTGCCATAACATAATACTTATCATGTAAAACCATATTCACGCCACACAATACTGAGTAAAATCATATATTTTATTCTAAAATTATATTTCCTGTATAACAACAGTATTTTCCCAAATATGCATTTTCTCAACAATATTCAAATATAATACATACTTTCTTGAAAATTAATTTTCTAATAAATAATAATAATTTGCATGGAAAATAACTGCTTTAGTTTATTCCCTTACTTGACATTGAAAAGAAACCCCTTAGAATGTGCTCGTTCTGCACCCGCAGGGTTCCCCATTCAACAACCTGAAAATGACAACTCCTAAAGCTAAACTTCAGTATTTTTCTGTGAATAATATTTTCTATAACTATGGGAAGACAAAATTTTGCATAAAAAGTCTTACCTTAAATCAGGGATGAATTTCAACTCTATTCTACCGACGATCCGCTCCAGTAGACTTGGAGAGAACTTCCCCAGGAGCATTGTGGTTGCCTCAGATCGTTGATCCAGCAAACGATAGAGCCGAAATCGAAGAGAGAGAAGAGATAAATCGTAGGGAGAAGAGAGAGAGCGTTTTTGCCGATTTTTCTGCGTAAAAACTGAGTTTTAGGCTATTTATACTAGGGGTTTCATCAACGAGCCACGTCACCTCATCGATGAGGTCAAGAGGAAATTCATCGACGAACTCTCCCCTTTGTCGACAAAATTTAGAGTCACCCAAAACATCCCCTCGGTATCTTCTCGTTGATGAAGCAGGGCTTCGTTTTCCTATTTTTCCTTTTCTCTATTGTTTTAATACCATTATTCTTCGGTTCATTACAAATCAGGTGTAGGATCCCAAGAGTCTAGAAGAGGACTACTCTAGTGTAGAATCCCAGTAGTCTCTAAAAGATGACTACTCGAGTGTAGGATGCCGAGAGTTAGATGAAAGAGGACTACTTGAGTGTAGGATCCCAAAGAACCAGATGACAACTCGGGTGTAGGATCTCAAGAGTCAGGAAAAAGGCCACTCAAGTGTAGAATCCTGAGAGCCAAATGATAATTCGGGTGTAGGATCCCAAGAGTTAGGAAGAAGGCTACTTATGTAATGACCTGCTTAATTTTTATAAATAATAATTTTATTTTTCACAATATAAAAAAACCTATATAATAAACCTAACAGATCATAATCCACTTGGACCCGTGGGTACCAGGGATACATCAGAAACACATAACAGAAGCTTAAGCAGCAGGAAACATATAATCATAATATCATAAATACAAAACCATCCATCACAATACTAGAGTTACTACATCCATTACATTTAAGTATATACATCCCAAAAGGAAAGACCTAGGGACATTTCCCACAAAATCCAACCGTCCCCATGAAAACTTACCCTTTAGAGAGAGCAGATCAATAGTACTATATCAGCGGAGCTTTACCCGCTCTCCTATTAGGGGCTCCTAAAATGTTTATGAAATTCGGGGCGAGGTACCTCTCAGTAAGGGAAATAAACTAATACTAGTGTGTGGTAACATGAGCATTTCTGTGATATATATATAATCATGAACATAACTAGTAAAGCTGTATATATATTTCTGGGAAAAACATGTATAATCACAACATGAGAGAACATACTATATTCTCATAGCATAACTCATCTCATATAATAATAATAATACAAAACCATTCCTGATAGGTTAGTTGGCTATTGTCATGTATTACCCCTACATGACTGGGTTGTGTGGCCCGAAGGTGGGACCTGACAATAGTTGGCCGATCATTGCCAAGTCCAGAGTACAGTCTGTAAGTTCGATGGGTCTGCCAGATATGGTCCGTACACTAGGGGCGCTCACACTTCTTAAAATCACATCGACCATCCAATCTCACACCACTCCGAACAGCGGCGTTAACACAAATATCATGATGAATTATAAACACATAGTATCGGTACCATGCAAGTGCTAGCCTAGACCAAGCTAACCAGGTTATGATAACATATAGCATATACTGAAGCTGTGATACATGGATATTTCATACCATTAATTATCAAATCAATTATATCATTTAGCATATATACGTAGATCATGAAAATCATCGGCCCATACGCCGGTAGTTCATATTTTACCATAGCTCGGCCCGTACGCTGGCAAATCATATTCATAGCTTGACCCGTACGCTGGCAAACATATCCATAGCTCGGCCTATATGCCAAAAAACATATCCATAAGTTAGCCCGTACGTGGGCAAATCATATACATAGCTCAGCCTATATGCCGGCAAATCATATACATAAGATGACCCATACGCCGGTAAAATATATCCATAGCACGGTTTGTACGCCAGTAAACATATAAAAATCTCTGCCCGTGCGCCAAGTTTTCATTATAAAAATCAATATCTTTATTACATTCCCAAAAAATAGTATTTCTTTATAATATCTACTCATGCCACACGAACTAGGTTTTTTGTATATTTAACATACCATCATTTTCAGCAGTATTTCCCAAATATAAATCATATATAAATATATTTATTTTCTTGAAATCAGATGTTGTAATACATACATACGTTTTCATAAAATAACTAGCTTAGTTTATCCCCTTACCTGATTCTTGAAAAAGCCCCTTTAAGAAAACAATCCCAAAAACAATTAACTCATCACCCGCTGGGTTCCTCGTTCAACACCCTAAAAATGACATTTCCCAGAACTAAACTTCAGCATTTCCACGCGTACTACACTTTCTACAACTGTCAAAAAGTTAAATAATGAGTAGAAAGCCTTACCCTGAATTTGGGATGAATTTCAAACTCAACCCACCAACGATCCACTTCGGTAGATTGTAGAGAACTTCACCAGGAGCGTCATGGTGGCCTCAAATCGTCAAACCGGCGACAGATCGGCCTGAGATCTTAAAGAGAAGGGGGGAGGGGCATAGAGGAGAGAGAGGGAGGAGTATTTGTGCTGGAAATGGCCAAAAAAATGAAGGTTGGCTCTATTTATACATTGGGCTTCGTCGATGAGCCACGTCATCTCGTCGACGAGGCCAAGAAGAAGACTCGTCGACGAACTCTCTCCTCATCGACGAAATTTAAAATCACCCAAAACCCTCTCTTGGTATTTTCTTGTCGACGAGACATATCCTCGTCGACAAGGCTTGCTGCCCCTTTCTTTTCCCTTCCAACTTCTATTTTCCCCCTCTTTATCATTATTTAAAATACCATAATTTCTCCAAATCATTGCATTCTCTTCTCCTTATCAAAATTTCGTCCTCGAAATTTACTGTTCACGTAACTCATCATCCCTTAAAAGAAAAATGGTCTACTTATTTTATTACTTACCCTCACTTATGGCAGAGGAATACCGTGGTTACATTCCAAGTTTTGGGAGATTACATATACAAAAGAAAATTCTCCCAAAACTAAAATACCACTTACTAATTAAATTATTACATGTACCTATAAAAGAAACATTACCTAACTACTTATATTTTACCCGATTAAACTTCTTGGAATTAGTGCGGATACTTTTGCTTCATCTGCTCCTCGGATTCCCAAGAAGCCTTTTTAATTGTATGATTCCTTCACAAAACGTTTACTAGAGAAATGTTTTTATTATGGAACTCTTGCACTTTCCTATCCAAAATCTGTACTAGCACCTCCTCATACACCAATGAATCACTGAGCTCTAATTCACCATAACTAATAATATGAGAAGGTTCTAGGACGTACCTCCTCAACATAGACATATGGAATACGTCATGAATTCTGGATAACACAGGTGGCAAAGCTAGCCTGTAGGCCATTGGCCCCACTTCCTCTAGAATTTCAAATGGATCGATAAACTTAGGACTTAGTTTACCCTTCTTCCCAAATCGCATAACCCCTTTTAACGGAGCTATCTTCAAATATACATGATCACTAACATCAAATTTCAAATTCCTTCAGCGATTACCAGCATAAGTTTTTTGTCGGCTTTGAGGTGCACTGATTCCCTCTCTGATGAGTTGAACCTTATCACACACTTGTTGAAGAAGCTCTGGTCCCACTACTCGCCACTTCATCCCAAAATAAAAGAGAATGACATCTCCTAATATATAGAGCCTCAAACGATGCCATGCCAATGCTGGTTTGATAACTGTTATTATACGAAAATTTCACCAGTGGCATGAATTGAGTCCAACTACCCCCGAAATCTAATACGCATGCTCGAAGCCTATCTTCCAATATCTGTATCGTCCTCTCATTCTGTCCATCCAAATAAGGATGGAATGCAGTGCTAAAAACCAACTGAGACCCTAAAGCTTCCTGCAAACTCTTCCAAAAATGTGATGTAAAGCTTGGGTGTCGATCTGACACAATAGATATTGGCACCCCGTGAGAACGAACTATCTCCTGAATGTAAATCTCTGTCAAACGGTTGAGGGAGTAGTTGATCTTAATAGGTAAAAAGTGGGCGGTCTTACTCTATCGGTCTACTATCACCCAAATTGCATTCTGGCCATGTAACGCCATCGGAAGTCCTGACACGAAGTCCATGGATATATGATCCCATTTCCACTATAGGATAAACAATGGCTGCAACTGCCCTGCCGACCTCTGGTGTTCAGCTTTTACCTGCTGGCACGTCAAACACTAGGCTACATATTCGACGATCTCTTTCTTCACACCACTCCACCAGAATGACTCTCGCAGATACCTATACATCTTCGTACTGCCGGGATGAACTGTGTACAAAGATCTGTGAGCCTCCTCTAAAATAGTCTTCCTGATCTCAGCATCAGTAGGAAGACATAATCTGGAATGGAACCGCAAAGCTCCATCATCTGCAATACTGAATTCCTCCCCCTAACCACTCTGCACTCGATCCATCACCTCTGCTAATTCTAGGTCTTCTTTCTGAGTAGCTTTAATTCTTTCCTATAGAGTAGGTTGCACTACTAAACTAGCAATGTGAGACTGAGAACCACTCTCAACTAATTCGATGCTGAGTCTCTCCAGATCCATCATAATTGGATACTGGATCTCCATAGCTGCCAACACTGATTCCCTAGATTTCCTGCTCAACGCATCAGCTACCACGTTTGCTTTCCCTGGGTGATAACTGATAGTGCATTCAAAATCTTTAATTAGCTCCAACCACCTTCTATGCCTCATATTCAGTTCCTTCTGAGTGAAAAAGTACTTTAAACTTTTATGGTCGAAGAAGATCTCACATCGTTCGCCGTACAAGTAATGCCTCCAAATCTTTAATGCATGTACTACTGCAGCCAATTCAAGATCATGGGTAGGGTAGTTCTTTTCATACTCTTTCAACTATTTGGAAGCGTATGCCACCACCTTACCATGTTGCATCAATACACAGCCAAGTCCCTTCTAGTACGCATTACTGTAAATGAAAAAACCCTTACCCCCTGACGGGATGATCAGCACCGGCACTGTGACTAGGCTTTGCTTCAACTCTTGAAAACTCTGCTCGCAATTGTTGTCCCATTAAAATCTGGCATTCTTCCTAGTCAGTCGTGTTAGAGGCCCTGATAAAGCTGAGAATCCCTTAACGAAATGATGGTAATAACTAGCTAACCCTAAGAAAATTTTGATCTCCTAGATGTTCCTTGGTCTAGCCCAATTCACTACCGCATCAATCTTACTGGGATCCAGAGAAATACCATCTCCAGATATAACATGCTCAAAGAATATGACCTTCTTAAGCAAGAAGTCACATTTACTGAACTTAGCGTACAATTTCTTTTTCCATTGTGTCTACAGAACCTGCCTCAAGTACATCTCATGCTCCTTATAGCTCCTCGAATAGACCAGTACATCTTCAATAAATATAACAACGAACTGGTCTAGGTATTGGTGGAAACATCTATTCATCAAGTCCATAAATACCATAGGAGCATTCGTCAGACCAAACGTCATAACAAAGAACTCGTAATGCCCATACCTGGTCCTGAAAGATGCCTTCGAGACGTCTTCTGCTATCACTTTCACCTAATGATAACCTAATCTGAGGTCAATCTTCAAATACACCCATGTACCCTGGAGCTAGTCAAAGAAATCATCTATACGGGGCAGAGGATATTTGCTCTTGATTGTCACTTTATTAATCTCCCTGTAATCTATACTCATCCTCATAGACCCGTCTTTCTTTTTCACAAATAGTACTCGAGCTCCCTACGGAGATACACTAGGTTATATGAAGCCCTTATCAAGCAAATACTACAATTGATTTTTCAATTCTGCCAACTCTGCCGACGCCATTCAATACAGTACTTTAGAGATCGACACTGTACCTGAAAGTAGATCAATGGGAAAATCTACCTCATGATCAAGTGGCAAACCCAGTAATTCATCTAGCAACACATCGGTCAACTCCTTTACTACTGGCGTACTGGTAAGCTTCTCTTTATTCCCTATCATTTCCTTCACGTAGGCCACAAATCCTTGACAATGACTCAACAGTAGTCTCTTGGCCTGAATAGCTGAAACTAGTTGAGGCGGGATTGCACTCGCGACTCTACAAACTAGAATTCTGCTATTCCCGGAGGTCTAAATATCACTTCCCGTGAATGGCAATCTATGTTGGAAAAATTAGCTGCTAGCCAATCCATGCCGAAGATCACATCGAATCCATGCATATCTAACACTATTAAATCGGTAGATATGATTTCCCCTTAGATTCCAATAAACAATCCCGGAGCACCTTACTACATCTCACTACAAACCTAGTCAGTGTAGATGCCAATAGTTCAGTATTCAACAACTGTGCTTCCATCCCACACAACTTAATATACCCCAAAGACATAAGCAGGTGTGTGGCACTTGAATTAAATAATGCAATAACTTTAAAAGAAAGCATACTAACCATATCTGTCACCACATCGCTAGTTGTCTCAGCGTCACCCGGCGTCAGAGTGAACACTTTAGCTGGAGCCGTATTCCTCTGCTGGCCCCCATGTGGCGTCTGATAACCTCCCCGGTGTGGTCTGGGAGCTGGAGCTGCATCTGGTGGTGTAGGGCAGTTTCGCACCATGTGCCCCGGTCTACCATAGCGGTAGCAGACAACTCCACCTGCTTGAGACTCTCCCTAGTGTCTCCTCCTACAAGTCTGGTAGACTAGAGGACCGTACACTGCTTGTACCCCACGACCTCTAGTCTCCTACCTCCGTACTCTACCATGGTTTCCTCTTCTCCACTAATTCTGTCTAGGACCCTGCTGATAGCCTGTAGATGCAGATCTTTTCATTTGACTCTGCTCCTCTACATCCAAACGCTTACCAACCTCTGCCAAGGCTACTCTATCAACTAGCTCAAAAAAATCCTGGATTCGTAGCACCACCTCCTGCTTGAATATACTCTGCCTCAAGGCTTTCTCAAATTGCCTCTTTTTCTTCACTTTATTAGGGACAATGTACGGGGCAAAATGAGGGAGCTGGATGAAACGTGCCACACACTACTGGAATGATAACTGTTGTTGCTTCAGACTTAGGAACTCTTCCACTTTAACCTCCCTAATAGTAGCTAGAAAATATCTATCGAAGAACAACTCTTTAAACTGGTCCCATGTCATGGCTATAAGAGTCGCTCTCTGCTACTCCAGCAATCTCACCGCAATCCACGACCTCTTGGCCTCTTTTGTCAAATTATAAGTGGCGAAGAGGACCTTTTGTTCTTTTGTGCATTGCAGTATGGCCAAGACTTTCTCATGTCTCCTGCATCCAGTTTTCAACGTCTATAGGATCGACTCCTCCTGAAAAGGCCAGAGGATTCATCTTTGTAAACTTTTCGATAGTGCACCGATAGCCTACCGATGGACCACTGTGCTCTCTTGACCTCCTAATGATCTCAGCCATAACCTGCTTAGCTACGCTACGTAATATTGCGTTAGAGTCTGTTAGCCTAATATGACTTACAATTCTTATTTTAATGATAACAAATCAATGATATGTTTAATATGTTTCAAGTAAAATTTTTTTAGGAAAGTGACAAAGCCCAAGTGCATAAAGAAGCCTATGGATTACAAAGAATTCTTGAAGAACACAAATATAGTTTATGGATTACAAAGAATCCTTGAAGAACACAAAGAAAAGCTTATGGATTACAAAGAGCATGAGGAATAAAATTATACTGGTGAAAAGCTAAAATAAAAGATTGAAACAACAAACATGATGGAAGAACAAGATTAAAGATTAAAGAATTATATTTTAGGATGTTCTTAATGTAAGTACTTCAAAGGTTAAACTCAAATATAAAGTGGTTTGAAGCTCATAGAAAATCAAAAATATTTTTTTAAACATATATACTCTAAAAAGTATTTTTTTAATAAATAAAAAGGGCTTAAGAAGGGAAGATTTTTTAAACCATGTTTTTAAACATATTTATTTCAAAATATTTTGAAATGAATTTTAGGAATCTTTGGGAGTAATGGGTGGCTTCTAAAAACATCTATAAATAGTCAAAAGCCTCAAAGGTTCAAAATAATGATCATAGAGGCAATATTGAAAGATTTTTGAAATTAAGCAATTCTCAAAAGTTTCAGATCTAGAAATCTTCAAAAGTTTCAGATCCAGAAATCTTGAAAGTTTCAGATCCAACAATCTTCAAAGTTTAAGATCAAGTAACCTTCAAGGTTTTTAGATCAAACTATTTTTCAAAGCTTTTTAGATTGAGTGTTTTTCAAATATTCAAATTTCTCAAAGGATCTAAAATTTTCTTGTGCTTAAACTTTCTGATCTGATATTGATTTATATTTTTTGAAGTAAAACTTTAAAAGATCAGAATCTTTCATTTTCTTTGAAAAATCATTTGGTAATTCATACTAAGCGTTGGGCTTCAAATTTCTTATATTTGAATTACTTTGGAGTATAAGTGAGCTGATCATTGTACTAATCTACTCTATTGTGAGAGTTCTATTTTGTACACAAATTTCTTTATCATCATTCTTAAACGATTCAGAGTTGTTGAATCGTTGGACCAAACAAGGAGTTATTGTTTGGAGAGGCGACCTCTAGCCTGATAGAAGGAGTGGTTGTAAATTGGTATCGTTCCACAAAGTAACGGAATTGATATAGTGGAATCCTTTGGTGTTTTGCCAAAGGCGAGGACGTAGGCTGTGTTGAAGCCGAACCTCGTAAAAATCTTGCGTCTTTCACTCTGCTTTACTTTATATTATTTACTTGCTATTGTCGTATGATTTAAATGTGTAGGTTGTAAATTCTTAAGTGAGAAAGAAAGAAATGTACTTGATATTTAGAAATTAAGTTTTAATTTATCATTTGCGAAAATCCAAAAAGGGAGTACATTGGTTAATCTGTGGAAATCTTGATCAAGTAAAGTGCAGACTAAGAGTTTACAAAAAAATTAACTAAAGCTCTAATATTTTTGGTTGAGTGATTGAATTACTATGATTTCATTAAGTCACTTGTGAATTTAAATTTCAATATTTTTAAGTGTAGTTATCGTTTATATATCTTGTTTTCTGCGTAATTAAAATCAATAGCTTAAAAATCATTAAAATTTAAAAAGAATCCAATTCACCCCCCTCTTGGGAAGCTATTCCTCATTTCAATTGGTATCACAGCCAGGTTATAGAAATTCTTAATAAGAAACTATAAAAAGATCTGATGGCAAACATTGGAGTAGCACCCTTTGGTGAAGGACAATCCTCAACCCGTCCACTAATCTTTTATGGACACAATTACACTTTTTGGAAAAGAGAATGGAAATATATCTCCAACACATGGATTGGAAAGCTTGGGAAGTTGTTATGGATGAAAATCTTATTCCCACTAAGTTAGTTGATGGAAAACACATTCCAAAAGAAAAGAAAGACATGACAGACTTAGACTATAAAATGATTCAGATAAATGCAAGTGCTATAAATGCGTTATATTGTGCATTAGATGCTAATGAGTTTAATCGATTCATGGCTTGCAAAACAACTAAGGAAATTTGGGATAAGTTAGAAGTAACTTATGAAGGAACCGTCGATGTTAGAGACAATAGGATAGATATGCTAACAAGTGATTACGAAGCCTTCAAAATGAATTCTAAAGAAACAATATCAAGCATGTACACAAGATTTACCCATATAATAAACTCTTTAAGTTCCTTAGGAAAAACCTATACTACATATGAAATGATTAGGAAAATTTTAAGAGGTCTACCCTCTATTTGGGAACCAAAGACCACAGCTATCACGGAAGGTAGAAACCTTAAGACTACGTCTTTGGATGAACTTATAGGTTCACTTCTTACATATGAAATGGCGCTGAAGGAAAGAAACCCTGAACCAAAGCATAAAAAATCCATAGCTTTAAAGGCATCTAGCCATAGCTCTAGTGAAGAAGAAAGCGAAATAAGTGACCTAGATCAAGATGAATTGACATTCATTACTAAGAGACTCGGAAAATTCTATAGAAGAGATAAAAGGTTTCCTAGAAAATTCTACAAAAAGAAAACAGAAAAAGAAGATACAAGTAGGAAAGAAAATAAAGGTAAGAATGAATTACCAATTTGTTATCACTGCAAAAAGCCAGGACATATTAAACCGAAGTGTCCATTGTTCAAGAAGGACAAGAAGAAAAAGAAGGAAGCAATGAAAGCAACTTGGGACGATTAAAACTCCAGTGAAACTGAAACTGAATCAAGTGAACAAGAGATGACAAATTTATGCTTCATGGCAAATGATGAAGAGGTAAATTCTTATTATTCTTCAACAGAATCTCAAAATGTGTCTTGTGATGAGTCATGTGACAGTTTGCCTTCTTACAAGGAATTACAAACTGAATTATTTTCACTACATAAAAGATTTATAAAAGTGTCTAAAATAAATATAACTTTGAAAGATAAGAATCAAGAACTAGTAAAGCAACTAGAATCATTCAAAGTTATTGAAGAAGAAAGAAATACTTATATTAAGAAGCTGGAAGAAGAAATAAAACAAGAATTAGATAAAACTCATATAGATGGTTTGAATAAGAAAGATTTAGAAATGAATGAACTCAAAAAGATAGTTAAGGATAAGGAAAAGATTATCTATAACTTTACTAAAGGTAAAGAGAACTTTGAAAAGATGATTGGACAGCAAAGGCTTTATGGAAACAAAGAAGGAATAGGCTACAATGGTTAAAAAAATAAAAAGAATAAAAAGCTATACATGGGATACTTTAATAAGGAAGCTAGGTTTTGTGCTAGCACTTCATCAAATAACAAACATGAACACACCACTTGCTATATGTGCAAGACTAAAGGTCATATAATCTTTAATTGTCCATTAAAGAAAAAATATGTCAAAGTCCAAGGAGAATGGAAAACAAATAATGGAACTAACAGTAAAACAATGAAAGTCAAAAGAATTTGGGTTCCAAAAACTAACACATAGTGTCCCTCATTATAGGTTTGCCTTAGGACAACAACGACAACGGACAAATGGTACTTGGATAGTGGATGCTCAAGACATATGACCGGTGACAATAACAAGTTCACTACCTTAAAACAAAATGATGGGGGATACGTAACCTTCGGCGACAATGCCAAAGGTAAAATTGTTGGTATAGGTAAAATTGGTAAAGAACCTTCACTCACTATAGATAATGTGTTACTAGTAAAAGGACTAAAACATAATCTTTTAAGTATCAGTCAATTAAGTGATAAAGGGTTCGAAGTAATGTTCATGAAAGAAAAATGTGTCATCCAGAATCCCAAAAATAAAGAAACCTTGTTTTTGGCTCATAGAATAAATAATGTTTATTGTATAAATCTAGAGAAAATAACAAATGAAAACATAATTTGTTTAATAGCCATGAATGAAGCAAGTTGGTTATGGCATAGGAAATTAGGACATGCTAGCATGGACCTACTATCTAAATTATCTAAGAAAAATCTTGTAAAAGGATTACCAAATATTAAGTATGTAAAAGACAAGATATGTGATGCTTGTCAAAAGGGAAAACAAGTAAAAACAAGTTTTAAAAAGAAAAAATTCATATCCACCAAAAGACCCCTAGAACTCCTACACTTAGACTTATTTGGTCCAATTAGAACCTTAAGCCTAGGTGGAAAACAATATACTATTTTAATAGTAGATGATTTTTCATGATTTTCTTGGGTAATACTTTTAGCAAACAAAGATGAAGCTTGCAATCAATTAATAACCTTATGCAAGAAACTACAAAATGAGGAAGTTTATAACGTAACAAGCTTTAGAAGTGACTAAGGAAGAGAGTTTAAAAATAAGGAAGTTGATAAATTTTGTAATGAACATGGAATAACTCACAATTTTTCAGCACCTAAAATTCTAAAGCAAAATGGAGTTGTTAAAAGGAAAAATAAAACTTTGCAAGAAATGGCAAGAACAATGCTTAATGAAAATAGTTTACCTAAATATTTTTGGGCAGAAGCTGTAAATACAGCATGTTATATTGTAAATAAGGTATCAATAAGATCAAAAATAGATAAAACACCATTTGAACTTTGGAAAGATAGAAAACCAAATATATCTTACTTTCATGTATTCGGTTGCAAGTGTTTTATATTAAATACTAAAGATGACCTAGGAAAATTTGATGCAAAGTCGGATGAAGGTATTTTCTTAGGTTATTCTACAAATAGTAAAGCTTATAGGATTTATAATAAAAAAAACTTCTACAATTATGGAATCAATTTATATAACTTTTGATGAATCAAATCATTATAACATTAAATATATGAATGATGAAAAAGAAGTCACTTCACAAAAGGAAAATGTTCTAGAAATAAAAGAAGAAAAGAACAATGATGCATTAAATGAAAACCTTTCAGAGAAGCTGAAACTTCCTAAAGAGTGGAAATATGACAAAAATCACTCAAAAGAAAAATTCTTGGTGAAACCTCAAAAGGAATAACTACTAGAGCCTCACTAAAAAATATTTGCAATCATTATGCTTTCTTATCCCAACATGAACCAAAAAATATTGAAGATGCCTTAAATGATGATTCTTAGATTATAGCTATGCAAGAGGAAATGAATCAATTCGAAAGAAGTCAAGTATGGGAACTAATACCAAAACCCAAAGATAAATCAATTATAGGAACTAAATGGGTGTTTAGAAATAAGAAGGATGAAAATGGAGTTGTTGTGAGAAATAAAGTTAGGTTAGTGGCACAAGGATATAATCAAGATGAGGGAATTGATTACGATAAAACTTTTGCACCTGTGGCAAGAATGGAAGCCATTAGGATGCTTTTAGCCTATGCAGCCCATAAGGATTTTAAGTTATCTCAAATGGATGTGAAGAGTGCATTTTTGAATGGATATATAAATGAAGAAGTATATGTCAAACAACCACCATGGTTTGAATGTTCTAAAAGTCCAAACCATGTTTTCAAATTGACAAAAGCTCTTTATGGTCTGAAACAAGCTCCAAGAGCTTGGTATGAGAGATTAAGTAAATTCTTACTTAAAAATGAATTTACAAGAGGAAAAGTTGATAGTACCTTATTCATTAAAACTAAAAACAAAGATTTGTTATTAGTTCAAATATATGTGGATGATATTATATTTGGAGCTACAAACAAAGATCTATGTAAAGAACTTGCCACATGTATGCAAAAAGAATTTGAGATGGGTATGATGAGAGAATTAAATTACTTTCTTGGATTACAAATCAAACAAGCAAAAAATGGAATCTTTATAAATCAAACTAAATACATTAAAGGCATGTTAAAAAAGTTTGATATGGAAGAAAGTTAACCCATAGGAACTCCTATGAGTACTTACACTAGTCTTGACAAAGATAAAAAAGGGAAACAAGTTGAGACTAAGCATTATCGAGGAATGATAGGAAGCCTACTCTATTTAAAAGCAAGTAGGCCAGATATTATGTTTAGTGTATGTATGTGTGTAAGATTTCAGTCAGCCCCAAAGGAATCACATCAAACAACAATCAAAAGAATTCTTAGGTATCTCGTAGGTACACTTGAACTAGGTTTATGGTATCCAAAGGAATCTAGATTTGAAATGATTAGTTATTCAGACACAGACTTTGCTAGTTGTAAAATAGATAGAAAAAGCACAAGTGGAACTTGTCATTTTCTAAGACATTCTCTAGTTTCATGGTCTTCAAAGAAACAAAATTTTGTAGCATTATCCACAGCAGAAGCAGAATACATTGCTGCATGAAGTTTTTGTGCTCAAACATTATATATGAAACAACAATTAAAAGATTTTCAAATACAATATCAAACTATCCCTATCAAATGTGATAACACAAGTGCTGTTAATATTTCAAAAAATCCAGTATCTCACTCAAGAACAAAACACATCGATATAAGACATCATTTCTTGAGAGATCATGTACAAAATGAAGATATAGTACTAGAATTTGTAAATACACATGATCAATTAGAAGATATTTTTACAAAACCTTTGTCAGAAGAAAGATTCATATTTATAAGAAGAGAATTGGGCATGCTTCACAATCGTGAAGTAATCTAGAAATTGTCCTCCACACAAACACCGAGCTTAACTTAGAGTTTCTTTGATTTTCTTCTTCATCCAAACATGCCTAGATCAAAATACGTTGGTGTTAAAGGATCTTCCTCTTCCACAGGAATAAATAACGATGAGGTGGAGAAATGGTTGGTCACTTCACACGCCAAGCACCTTTACCGAAATCAAATTGCATCAGTTGAACCGATATTAGGTAAGGTACTCGACGTAACATTCTTCAATTCTGATTTTCCCAAAATCTTGGAACTTTTCGAGAACACTGGATGGGATAAATTTATCACCTACCAAGCTAAAGGCTATTATCCCAATGTTGTGCGTATTTTTTTATGCAAACATGGAGCGATGCGATAATGGAATCAAAAAAAATTTGCTAGGGAAAGACATCCATCTAAATCTCATATCTTTGGAAAAGATTCTTCGAATTAAGCCAGGGGATTTTGAGATTCATATTATTGAGAAGCAATGGATTATGGTTCAAGGTTTTACACCACAAGAGTTTTTGCCACTAGTTATGACTGACACTCCAGTAAACTTTGGTCATCCTCCACTTTATAAGTAGCTTAGTTTGAAAGCCCTCATTTTGCACAAGCTTATTACAAAAAACATTTTACCAAGATCTGGTTCTCACGATCACATTTTGTTTCTGGATTGTTTTGTAATGTGATGCATCCTCAAAGGGAAGAAGATGGATCTTCCAAGTTTGATCATTCAGTGGATTATCATGAAAGTTGATGCTCCCCATGTTGTCCTACCATATGTGGGAATGTTGAATATGGTTTTGCTCATTTTAATGTTTTAACTCCATCATTCAACTTTACTAGCAAGACGTACTATGATATCTTTTCTGACACCATTCTAAAACGGATGGGCTATAAAAATTCTCCTTAAAGGTGGTTCCATAAAGGAGATAGGAATGTCTCATTTGCACCGCCACCTTCTTCATCATCTATCCACACACCTTTAGTTCAGCCTGATCCAGATACTCCGTCATGGTTTTTTCCATTTTTTAACCATTACATGACATTTAGTGATGGTATGAAATCAGGCCTCGGTACTTTACAAGAGAAGGTTAAATCCATAGAAACTCATCGTTCACAAATTGATAGGCGAGTTGAAAAGATTGAGCAACAGTTGGCCAGTTCCTCTAAAGGAAAATCTCCTATGAGTATTGTTTCTGCTACATCCAGTGAGGATGAATCTGGAGAACAAGAAGAAGGAGAAGATGAAAGTGAACAAGAAGAAGGAGAAGATGACAGTGAACAAGAGGAAGGAGATCATAAATCAAAAGAACAAGAAGAAGAAGATGATGAAAGTGAATATGGAAGCCTCTGACTGATGTGCCTTTACCTATCACTTTTTTGTGTTTTTATGTAATTCAAGTTTTATCGGCTAGGCTATCTTTAGTTTTTTAAAACTAGTACTTTGACTTGCAACATTTCTTTGTTTTTGTCTCTCTCCTTCCTTTTTGATTGATGTCCAAAGGGGGAGAAAATGTTTAAGAGAAGTGAGTGCAAAAATATGATATATAATGGTTTGTAAAACCTTTTAAGTACCTTTTAAATGGATGGATGAATCTTTTACGTGTATGTATGGTTTATTCATGGATTATCTTTTGGACTTACATACATGAATTGTATCATGCTTATTCATAGGGGGAGTCATGAATATTAAAAATCTTATTATTTTTGCTCTCGATTTGTCATCATCAAAAAGGGGGAAATTGTTGACCTAATAAGACTTACAATTCTTATTTTAATGAGAACAAATCAATGATATGTTTAATATGTTTCAAGTAAAATTTAATTAGGAAAGTGACAAAGCCCAAGTGCATAAAGAAGCCTATGGATTATAAAGAATTCTTGAAGAACACAAAGAAAAGCTTATGGATTACAAAGAGCACGACGAATAAAATTATACTGATGAAAAGCTCAAATAAAAGATTGAAACAACAAAGATAATGGAAGAACAAGATTGAAGATTAAAGAATTATATTTTAGGTTGTTCTTAATGTAAGTACTTCAAAGGTTAAACTCAAATATAAAGTGGTTTGAAGCTCATAGAAAATCAAAAATACTTTTTTAAACATATGTACTCTAAAAAGTATTTTTTTTTTTAATAAATAAAAAGGGCTTAAGAAGGGAAGATTTTTTAAACTATGTTTTTAAACATATTTATTTCAAAATATTTTGAAATGAATTTTAGGAATCTTTGGGAGTAATGGATGGCTTCTAAAAACATTTATAAATAGTCAAAAGCTTCAAATGTTTAAAATAATGGTCATAGAGGCAATATTGAAAGGTTTTTGAAATTAAGCAATTCTCAAAAGTTTCAGATCTAGAAATCTTCAAAAGTTTTAGATCCAGAAATCTTGAAAGTTTCAGATCCAACAATCTTCAAAGTTTAAGATCAAGCAACCTTCAAGGTTTTTAAATCAAGCTATTTTTCAAAGCTTTTTAGATCAAGTGATTTTCAAATATTCAAATTTCTCAAAAGATCTAAAATTTTCTTGTGCTTAAATTTTCTGATCTGATATTGATTTATATTTTTTGAAGCAAAGCTTTAAAAAATCAGAATCTTTCATTTTCTTTGAAAAATCATTTGGTAGTTCATACTAAACGTTGGGCTTCAAATTTCTTATATTTGAATTACTTTAGAGTATAAGTGAGCTGATCATTGTACTAATCTACTCTATTGTGAGAGTTCTATTTTGTACACAAATTTCTTTATCATCATTCTTAAACGATTCAGAGTTGTTGAATCATTGGACCAAACAAGGGGTTATTGTTTGGAGAGGCGGGCTCTAGCCTGATAGAAGGAGTGGTTGTAAATTGGTATTGTTCCTCCAGGTAACGGAACTAATATAGTGGAATCCTTTGGTGTTTTGCCAAAGGCGAGGACGTAGGCTGTGTTGAAGCCGAACCTCGTAAAAATCTTGTGTCTTTCTCTCTACTTTACTTTATATTATTTACTTGCTATTGTGGTATGATTTAAATGTGCAGGTTGCAAATTCTTAAGTGAGGAAGAAACAAAGGTACTTGATATTTAGAAAGTACGTTTTGATTAATCATTTGCAAAAACCCAAAAAGGGAGTACGTTGGTTAATCTGTGGAAATCTTGATCAAGTAAAGTGCATACTAAGAGTTTACAGAAAAATCAACTAAAGCTCTAATATTTTTGGTTGAGTGATTTAATTACGTTGATTTCATTAATTGACTTGTGAATTTAAATTTCAGTATTTTTAAGTGTTGTTATCGTTTATATATCTTGCTTTCTAGGTAATTAAAATCAATAGCTTAAAAATCATTAAAATTTAAAAAGAATCTAATTCACCCCCCTTCTTGGAAAGCTATTCCTCATTTCAGAGTCAGTCCCTGCTTGCACTTGAGGGCCCTGCCCCATCACTGCCACTCGCATGGGCACTACCTCCTCCTAGATCCATCCTGGAAAACAACAAATGTAACTTAGAAACCCTATGCTTATAATTTACCCACTTAACCTAACCTCGTATCTCAATACTCTCAACTTATTTCTAACCCCAGTCCTACATTTTAAGAACATAACCTGATAATAGTTTACTATGATTTTCCTGAAATCGTCACCCCAGGAAAAACACATAAATCACCACGGAAGTCCTGCATCTAGACTTTAGAACAAAACCATAAATCATTTCCTATACTCTGGTATCGTTTCCGCTGCATTCTATAGTCTACAGAACTTAGCAACCTAGGCTTTGATACCAAACTGAAACGACCTGCTTAATTTTCATAATTAATAATTTTTTTTTCATAATACAATAAAACCCATATAATAAACCTAGTAGATCATAATCCACCTGGACTTGTGGGTACCAGGGATACATCAGAAACACATAACGGAAGCTTAAGCAGCAGGAAACATACAATCATAATATCATAAATACAAAACCATCCATCACAATACCAGAGTTACTACATCCATTACATTTAAGTATATACATCCCAAAAGAAAGACCGAGGGACATTTCCCCCAAAATCCAACCATCCCCACCAAAACTTACCCTTTAGAGAGGGCAGATCAACAATACTATATCAGCGGAGCTTTACCCGCTCTCCTATCAAGGGCTCCTGAAATGTTTATGAAATTCGAGGTGAGACACCTCTCAGTAAGGGAAATAAACTAATACTAGTGTGTGGCAACATGAGCATTTCTATGATATATATATAATCATGAACATAACTAGTAAAACTATATATATATTTTTGGGAAAAACATGTATAATCATAAGATGACAGAACATACTGTATTCTCATAGCATAACTTATCTCATATAATAATAATAATACAAAAACATTCCTGGTAGGTTAGCTGGTTGTTGTCATGTATTACCCCCATATGACTGGGTCGTGTGGCCCGAAGGCGGGACCTGACAATGGTTGGCCAACCACTGCCAAGTCAAGAGTACAGTTTGTAAGTCCGATGGGTCTGCTAGACCTGGTCCGTACACTAGGGCCACTCACACTTCTTAAAACCACATCGACCATCCAATCTCACATCACTCCGTATAGCGGCGTTAACACAAATATCATGATGAATCATGAACACATAGCATCGGTACCGTGCAAGTGCTAGCCTAGACCAAGCCAACCAGGTTCTCATAACATATAACATATACTGAAACTGTGATACATGGATATTTCATGCCATTAATTATCAAATCAATCATATCATTTTGCATATATACATATATCATGAAAATCATCGGCTCGTATGCCGGTATTTCATATTTTACCATAACTCGGCCCATACGTCTGTAAATTTTATCCATAGTTTGGCCCGTATGCTAGCACACATATCCATAGTTCGGCCTGTACACCGGCAAACATATCCATAGCTCAGCCCGTACACTAGAAAATCATATACATAGCTCGGCCCGTACCCTGACAAATCATATACATAGCACGACCCATACGTCGGCAAAACATATCCATAGCACGGCCCGTACGTCAGTTTTTCATTATAAAAATCTATATCTTTATCACATTCCCAAAAAACAGTATTTCTTTATAATTTCTACTCATGCCACACGAACTAAGTTTTTCGTATATTTAATATACCATCATTTTCAACAGTATTTTCCAAATATAAATCATATGTAAATATATTTATTTTCCCGAAATCAGATGCTGTAATACATACATACATTTTCATAAAATAACTAGCTTAATTTATCCCCTTACCTGATTCTTGAAAAGGCCCTCTAAGAAAATAATCCCTAAAACAATTAACTCATCACCTGTTGGGTTCCCCGTTCAACACCCTAAAAATGACATTTTCCGAAACTAAACTTCAGTATTTCTACGCGTACTAACTTTCTACAACTATAAAAAAGTCAAATAATGAGTAGAAAGCCTTACCCTGGATTTGGGATGAATTCCAAACCCGACCCATCGACGATCCACTCCGACAGATATGCAGAGAACTTTACTAGGAGCGCCATGGTGGCTTCAAATTGTTGAACCGGTGACAAATCATCTCGAGATCTTTGAGAGAAGGGAGGAGGGGCGTAGAGAGAGAGAGAGAGAGAGAGAGAGAGAGAGAGAGAGAGAGAGAGAGAGAAAGAGAGAGGAGTATTTGCACCAGAAAATGGCCAAAAAATGAAGGTTGGCTCTATTTATACACTGGGCTTCGTCAACGAGCCAGATCATGTCATCGACGAGGCCAAGAAGAAGACTCATCGATGAACTCTCTCCTCGTCAATGAAATTCAGAATCACCCAAAACCCTCTCTCGGTATCATTATTTAAAATACCATAATTTCTCTGGGTCATTACAACTTAAGTATAGAATCATGAGAACCAGATAACAACTCAGGTGTAGGATCTCGAGAGTTAGGAGGAGGGCTACTCAAGTGTAGAATCCTGAGAGTCAGATGAAAGCTCAGGTGTAGGATCCCTAGAGTTAGGAAGATGACTACTCAAGTGTTGAATCCTGAGAGCCAGATGACAAATCAGGTGTAGGATCACGAGGGTCTTTGGAAGATGACTACTTTTTAATTTTAGGGAGAGTATTACGTAAACGGTGAATTAGGACGAGATAGCTCAGGTGTAGAATCCCGAGTAGCAGAGTGTCTGAGAAGGACTTGTATCAAGTATAGGATCATGAGAACCTTTGGAAGATTGTATATGACTCAATTTGGATATGGGCTAGTTGCCCATAGTTTCAAAGTGGATGAATCAAATTGTACCTAGGTCAGTTGCCCCCGTTTCAGAGTCAATGACTCAATTTGGAAATGGGACAGTTGCCCCACTTTTGGAGTAGGTGACTACATTTGGACTTGGATTGATGCCCTAGTTTCAAAGTGGACAATATCAATTTTGGGAACTAAGGACCAATTGCCCTAGTTTCAGACATTAGCAAGGCGAGAGTTACTGGGACAAGGATTTAGAGAGATGTGCAAAAATCTATACAACAAAACAAGTGTGAATGGATGATGTTATGTGATGTACAAATATTGCTATCTATGATACTAGAATGTAGCGGTGCATGCATGTTGCTTGATATGATGTGTATGCATTTTTTATTTCTATGCAATGCATGAAATGGGTGATGATGTATGAAATTTCTTTTTCTAATGCACCTATATTCAATAGCCCAATCGCTAATCTTGGCTATATTTTCGAATTCCAATCCGATGTGAATGTCCCTGAATTGGTTCCCCTAAAACTCGACATGAAATATGCCCCAGCTAAATTCATCAGTGACTGATCATATATATCTTGTATTTTCTCAATAAGGACCTTTTCTTACAAGAAAATATGTTGGCGATTTGCAAGAAACCTCTTTGACTGTCTATTCTTCTTTTGGAGCTTTTGAAAAATGAAAAAGGGAATCTTTTTGTCTTTTAAAAGATGAATTATCATGCATTTAGGACATTAATTTTCTAAATCAAAAGGTCATATGCACCAAATAGATGTTTTACCATCTTCACATGCTATTTTAAAGGAAAATTTTATACCAGTATTCGAAAGCCATATGACGTTGATGTTAATTTATTAGGCTGAATGACTGAATTTTTCCTTTTACTGATTGCCCTAGTTTTATCGAGGGACACTTGCTTTCTTCTATCTTGTTCTGATGTGAAACCACTAAAAATCTCTTGTTTAACGTTTGCCCCTAGTCAAGTTCTGCTTTTGTTTCAATCATAAGATGGACATTAAGACTGTAAACAAAACATAGACTTAAGGATTTAGGTTTCAACAAGAGCAAGGAAACTAAGGCTCAAAAACCCCTTCCCCAAATGATATCTTGGGCCCCATTTTGTGGCAAAAAATTTGCAAGATATTGACCGACCTTGTCATTTGAACAAGCTATCTGCATACCTTTTTAGGATCAGGTCGTTGCATAGTTCAGACTTGACATTAAGTCTGATAATTAATTTGAGACAACAATATGTACCGATTTGGTCAAGACTTTCACTTGGACCGTAATGGAGGCTAGGAGATAAAGGTCAAAGAAGGAAGAGATATACTAAGGCTCAAATTTTATAAAGGGTAATCATTTTTCAAGGATCACTTTTGAAGCATGTCCCTTTATTTTCTTCATTCTTTTTCTTTATTTTCTTATTCTTTTGCTGTACTTTTTGATTTTCCTTTCACGAAGGACTTTGAGCATCACTTTCATTGGGACTTACTTGGGATTACTCTTTTTGAAACTACCCCTGTGTGGGGTGTGATCCTTTGATGGGTTTAATCAAGAATTGAATATTTCAAGCTCAAAAAGGCTAGCAAGGGGTTTTTTCTTTTCTCAATTTTTCTTTCTTGGTAGTAGAAAAATGGTTTGCCGTCATTTTGCGTAGCTAATTGTTGCCTCTTATTATTTAAGAAACCCTAGAAATCCCAAACCCAGTCAAACTTTTGGAAAATGACTTTTGAAAAAAATGGTTTAAGTTCTAGGCTCAAAGAGTTTAACGAGTGATAAATCAATGTCTAGTTCTTTTATGGAATTGGTCAGCCAAAAATGGTCATCTATCATTTGATCAAAATAAGGGCAATTAACTGACATGAAATTCTTGGAATAGCACATATATTTTTTTGAATTCCTTCGATATTTTCAAAACACTTCAGTGGACATCTCAATTTTAACTAAGCCCCTTCCCCAAGGATACCCAGTGTAATAAGACCTGATTTCGAGTCCTTAACGAAATCCTTTTTCTAAAAATAAGACCCTGAGTCCCCAATTGAGTCCTTTTGATTTTAGGAGGTCAAGTCCCTTAAAAATGTCAAAATTGGGTTGAAATCAAGTCTTGTAAATTTGTAATACGAGTTTTGAGTTTTCAAAATAAAGTTTCTTAGGTTTTAAAACAAGTTGTTAGATTGAGTCCTTTTTTATTTTAATTAACCATAATTAGGTTCTTTTAGTTACAAAATTAATCTATGTTATTAGTTAAGTCCTCGTAATTTCGAAACCAATTTCCCTCAGGCTAGGTATTACGGTTCGAGTCTTAAAAATCCAAAAATTGAGTCCTTTCAAACTAAGATGCTTCAGATTTAATTAAATCCAAAATTGGTTTTCTTTCATTAGGGTTTTCAAAATGGAGTTCCTCAAACTTTTAGTTTCTTCTATTTGTGCTGAAACCTTTCAAATTTTAATTTGAGTCTTGGAATGTTAATTGAGCCTATCCAATTTTTTTTTTTTTTGAATTTCTAGTTTAGGTCTGGAAAAAGTCTTTCAAATTATAAGGTTGAGTTTATTGGTTTCAAAAACCAGGTGTTTGTTTAGGTCTTAAGGTCATACTTTAATCACTGGGTTTTCTTTGGAAAATTAACTGGTCAAAAGCTAAATAAGAAGTACATCAAGGTCACATATTTTTATTAAAGCTACTCAAGGGTGCACATGTCCAACTCACCACAGAAAAGGTACAAGGAAATGAAATGTACAAATGCATAAGGGTTACAATGCATAGTCATAGGGAAAAGAGTACTGGGGTACATCCGGTACGAGGAAGCAAAAATCCAAGAAGTTCAACTGATACAGGAAAATGAAAATACAATGAGCAAGGAAATTTGTACAAATAGTAGTTGCAGTGGGAGCAACTCTGGGGTACATACAGGGTACACTCACCAAATAATTTTTCAAAAATTACAATATATAAAAAAAAAATACAAAACAAAAAAAACCAATTAAAATCCCATGCCCTCCAATCCATAAGCCCCACTTGGGAGCATCTCTCAAAGCCCTCCATTCTCTAGATGCCATCTGGCATATCTAAGACTCCCAAGCCAACCTGCCCACCAAAGAGGGAATCAGTTAGTTAGAGCATAAATTGAAGAAAATAAAAATACAAGTTCACGTGCGCATTGAGAGAATGACACTTATAAAGTAATATTCCTCATTCTGTTAGAGGGGAAAATTGGCGCCAAATAGTGTTGACTTTTTGAGTCTGATCTCTATTTTGATACTGATAAAGTACAAGTATCTTATATGTGCAATTAGTGTGTGAACAGATTTACATAACTGCACGAACATAAGATATAGGTGAAATGGAAGCCTAGATAGAACTTAAAGCTCACATCATTCGACATTTTCCATGCACACGAGCAAAATAAGAAGAAGATATTTATTTTTATGGTAATGCATTTTAGTTTTTCGGTTATACTAATTGCATTGCATGCATGATAAGTATTTAATGCTTAATGGCCATAGAATGATCGTAGGGAACTTTTCGGTCGACCGACATTGGATTTTTTAGTCAAATTTAGGGCAAAATAGTAAATTTAAAATACACTCTGTTGACCGACCACCTGGTGTTATATTACCAAGGTCAACCAAACCACTATGCCATAGGGTCAACTTTTGACCAAGCCTCGCCTGACCAAACCCAGCATGCACAAATAGGCTTGGTCAACTTAACAAGTTTGAAGTCAACATATTGACTTCCCTCAGTCAACCGTTTTGTTTTGAATGCACTGTCCTTGGTCGACCGAATCAAAAACCATTGACACCCCAACTACTTGGCCGACCAAACCATGTAGTTCAAATTTGAGATGGTCGACCGAAGCTATATAAATGGTCAACCAAACTTTGCCTTAGTCGACCTAACCCACGATGGGTTCAAAATTGCCTTGATACGGTAGACCAAATCAGTAGTTCTAATTCTCCTCGGTTGACCGAACTTACAAAAGTCGTGGACCAAACCTTTCCCTTGGTCGACTAAACCTCTCGGGTTGCCAAGTTTTTACCGTGGTAAACAAGGGTTAATTTTTAATTAAACATGGTTAAACTTTTCTTAAAATTCCTTTTAAGTCCCCAACGGTTATATTTGATGGGAAATCTATAAATACCCTTTCATTTGGTCAAATTAATGGTGATTAGCATTTTTTATTAGAAAATTTTCTCTGAAAGTCTGATTGTGCTAAAACCTCTCATACTCCCACATTTTCATAAGCTCATTGTTAAAACTCTTTCTCAAACTTTATTGATTACACATTTTTGAAAGAGTGCATTGTGTTCTTCATTTTCACTTGCAAAGTTATTGCAACTTGAGGATTGAGTGAACACTCATATCTTGTAGGCATGTATATTATTGATAAATATTATTCAGCATTGTGTTTGATTTTGATTTTCGAGAGTAAGCTAAAATTTTTCCCATTATATTTTATTGATAAATATTATTCAGGAAGAACTCCTTGTTTGTGAATCTTGGCATCCTTATTGTAAGGTTCAAAAGCTTACTTTGTGTTCTTGATAAAAATATCACTAGCAAGCTTAAACCCTAATATCTATTGTGCTTGATATTTGATAAAATATTTTGAGATATTTGCTTAGGGGTTTTAAAGCACCTTTGATTATTCATTTATTGAATCTACTATATTGAATCAAAGGTCTCACTCTCGTATGTACACACACACACACACATCCTTGAGAGTTGACATATAACTTCACATTAGCATCTCTCACATTATCATATAATTTGTTTATTTGATTGAGAGATATATTAGATATACTCACTTGAGCGTGAACTCTTATGATATTTGAGTGCATTGGTTGTATTGTGCTTATTGTGGTACATATTTGCTTAGTGTAAGAAGCATCTCGATTATACAAAAAAATTTATATTTCATTATCAATTGTATTCCAGGTGTGGCCTGAGGGGGTGTTGATCTAACTAGTACGGATTGGTTGTAAAGGTTGGGGTCAACCTTGTTAATTCGACTTGGGGTTTCCCTCGCCTAGTAAGGAGAAGGTATTGTAAACGGTGTTGACCCACTCATAAGTGAGCAAAGGTAGTGAATCCTCCTCCTTGTAAGCTTGAGGCGGGGACGTAGGTAGTGTTGGCCGAACCCCAATATCATACTATATGTCATTCTCTCTTTTCCTTATACTCTTTATATTTCAGCCTTGATATATGCACATGTATGTTTAATTATTTATTACTTTGATCATTCCTCATACATGCTTTGAATATTTTGGGTATTGGAATCTATTTAGAAAGACCCTAGGTTGTAATACACTACTTGTGGACTTAACTTAAACCTAGGAAAGTTTTAAAATTCCAATTCACCCCCCTTTTTAGGAATACACCAATTCAAACAAACAGACCCTTAAGCCTTCATATAAATAGGGAGGCTCGCACTATAGCTAGACATTTAAAGCGCTTAGTAAATTTCTAGAAAAATAAAGAGAACTTAGAAGTAAATTGAGAGCATTAGAAAATTTCTAGGGAAATTAAGAGAAATAAATGAGGGAAAAATAGAGAGCATTAGGGAGGTTATGCCAAATTGTAGATAGCAAAGAGGTAGAGGAGCTGGAAGCAGAGAACTAGACTAGAGGAGCTGGAAGCAGGGAGCTAGACCAAAGAAACAAATCCTCAAGTAGAAAATCTGAGAAGAAGGGAAGAAGAAGGAGAAAAGGAGAAGGGTAACAATTCCTAAACTCTCTCCTTGTTGAATTATTCCATTCATATGAATTATATGTGCAAATACAGGTGTGCTCCCAAGCCTCAGGCTCAAAGTTGAACCTAAGCTCACTATGAATTAGATCTGAACCCATAACCAAATTGAGGTCTGAACCTCGTGTCCAAATTCCCAAACTATATGATTCAACACCATTGGACCCGAACCCTATAGCCCGAACTTAGGTTCGGGTTCAAAGCATTCCCTCAAAGCCTTATTTGTTTTAGAAAACCCACAAAGCCCACCTTAGTTTAAAACTAAACCAGCATAACTCCCCATTTTAAAATAAAACAAGCCCACTTGTTTAACCCTGCCCATCTCAATCCAAAACTAACCTAGCCTAGCTCTATTTTTAAACTAACCTCAAAGCCCAATTTCAAACCTAGGCTCGGGCAGCTTTTTAAAATTCAACAAAGCCAAAATTTGTTTTTAAAAACTAAACCATACCAAATTTTTTTTTTTAAAACAATCAAGCCCCTACACAGTTTTTTGAACCAACCCTATTCTTTTCTTAAAAAAACTAGCCCATTCTTTTTTAAAACCAACCCATGTTGTTTTATTTTTCTTTTTTTAAAAAAAGCCAGCCCATTTTTTTTAAACCCAGCCTAGATTGAATTTTTAGAAACGAGCCCATTTTAAAACCCAATTCAAAGCCCATTTATGAAGTTCCCCAAAGCCTAAATTAATTCCAACTCAACCACCCCCTCCCCCATGTGCCGGACCACATGTGTAACTTAACTCACTTAGGGTCACTTGAGTCCACCAGGTTGACTCGCATGAGTCAGCTCTAGTTCCACTCATCGAGGGGAGATGATTGGACTCGTCTTCGTCATCAAACACACCCAACCCAAGAACCATAATTCCCTGATCCCGCTCGTCAGCACAAACAACCAGCACTCAAACAACTCAACGTTCAATCAAAATCGCACACATCACACATAAAAACTTGTTGAATTTTGTGTAATCCCAAGAGGGGGGTGAATTGGATATTTTTAAATTTTTAGGTCAAATGATCAACAATCGGTACGATCGCAACCTAGTGTCTATATTAAAATCGTATTTAAAAACAGATAAATAAATCAGTAATTAATGTGCATGAATATTTACTTTAGATATTCTCAATCAATCATAAATATGTATTCAAGAACAGATTTAGTAGATATATATATATATATATATATATATATATCAAGAAGTAAGTGCTAGAAAGTAAAACATTCATAATACGAGATGACACTAGATATGTTATCGGGATTCTGCAGCAGTGCCTACATCCTTGCCTCGAGCTAATAGGTAGGAGAATTTTCACTAAACCTTTGCTCACTTGCGGGTGGAGCAACACCATTTACAAAGCCTCTTCCTTACTAGGTGAGGTAAACCCCTAGTCATTTTAATAGGGCTAACCCCAACCTTTACAACCATTCCTTACGAACTAGAACAAAACCCCCTTAGGCAACGCTTAGAATACAACAGATAAACAATATAAATTTTCGCGTACAATATCAATGTTTCTCCAATAAGAAAGTATGTTCCAATACACAATCAAACACTCATAGATAATAGTAATTCATGCTCAAGTGAGATAAAAGTCAATTTATATGTCAACTTTCAACCAATGTGTATATATTGTATATACATGAGAGTGATACCTTTGATTGGAGATAATATATTCAACAAGTAAATAATCAAAGGACTTTAAACTTCTATGAAAATATCTCAACAAATATATTTCAAATATTAAGCACAATTGAGATAGGGTTTCAAGCTTGTAAGAAAATATTTTATCAAATAACACAAGCAAGCCCTTGAGTCTAGCAACAAAAATGGCAAGACTCAGAAGCTAAATATGAGTTCTTCCCGAATAGTATTTATCAATGAAATAGAATGGGAAAAAAACTTTAGCTTACTCTCTAAAAATCAAGTTCAAATCATGCAATATGAGAGAGTTGTAAGCTTCGAGAATATGTGTGAAATGAGCACACTAATATGAAATCAAACTCCCTTACAAGTTGCAATTAGTTTGCAACCAAGGGATATAATAGATGATTCTCCTCAAGAAATAGTTTTTCAAATCAAAGTGTAAGGAGAATGAATAAACTATTTAGCAGATTTGAAGTATATAAGCAAAATGAGTATGAAAAGTTCAGAGGATTTTTTTTCTAATGATATTTTCTAATTTGATTACTAATTAAGACAGATGAGGGGGTATTTATAGAAATCCATGAAAAATTAACCTTTGGGAATACGAAGAACATGTGGAAAAAGATTAATCATGTTTTGTTAAAAATAACCTCATTTACTTGCGGTAAAAAATTAACCAACCCGAGAGGTTCGGTTGACCAAGGACAAGATTTGGTCGACCACTTTTATAAGTTCGGTCAATCGAACTACAAGTTTGGTCAACCATATAAGAGTCTTTTTGAACCCTTCGTGGGTTTGGTCGACTAAGGTAATGGTTGGTTTACCATTGATATAGATTCAGTCGACAAAGGCCAATTTGAACTACAAGGTTTGGTCGACCAAGTAGTTGGGATGTCAGTGGTTAATGGTTCTGTCAATTGAGGATGGTGCGTTCAATTTAGCATGGTCGACCAAGCGAAGTTAGCTTGTTGACTTCTGACCTGTTCGGTCTATTGGCCTTTTAAGGCTTAAAATCTTGTTTTGATGATAACAAACAAAAGGAACTTAACATATTTGGTTAAGTGATGACATTTCGGGACTCAACTATAAGGAAGCAATGTCAAGTGTTCACAAGGATCCATTGAAGTCTTAAAATAAAAAAAATATGATCAAAAGAAGCTTAAAGGCATTGATTCCAAGATGATCTATTAAAGCTTGAAGATTATGACAGTATGAATATTAAATAGAAAACTTAAAGTATATTAAAGCTTGAAGCCAAAGCAAGCATGAAGACTTAAGTGTTTAGAATGTCAAAGTCTTAAGAAGTCTTTATGTAAGTACTTCATATTTGAATATCTCTTGAAATATGTTGAAGCTTTTTAGGATGCAATATTGACTTAGAGACCAATTTTGAAAAGCATAGAAAATATTTTAAAATTTGCATTTGAGTTTTTCAAATAACAAGGGTTTAAAGTCTTAAAAATTAAAATTTTTGGAAAAATGGACTGTCTAGCCGACTGACCAAGAATGAATTGGGTTTTCTCAGTAGACTGACAATTAAAACCTTTAATTGGACTGTCTAGCCCACTGACCAAACTGAACTAGGTTTTCCCAGCCGACTGACAATTAATTCTTGAAATTTTTGGACAGGTAGAATGGACTTAGCCGACTTTCTAGCGACTGACCTAATACAAAACAGGCCCAGTCGACTGTCCAGCCAACTGACTCACGGAGTTTCAAATTTTGAACTTCAATGGGAAAATTTCAAAAAATTAGGTTTTGAAATTTAGATGTTGGGGGACACTCCAAGCAATTAGGGCAACAAGGAAAATCACTCTAAAAACTCTATAAATACTCCTTTAACCCAATAAAATCAAAGACCAAGAACAAAAGAATTGAAAAATATGTTTTAGCTGAAAGCTATCTTGGTGCTCTCTCTTGCTCCTTGTAGAACCAAATTATTGAAAGTTTCTAAAGAGCCAACCTTTCCTACACTGATTTATACTGCTAATCATCATCTAAGAAGGAATCTTGGTGAATTCTATACTTAAGCTTCAAATCTAGGTCATCTTGATATTTAATTATTGAAGTATATAGTGCTGAATTTGTACTAATCTACTCTTTGAGAGAGTGTTCTTATATGCCTCAATTATCTTGTATTCTTACATTATTCTTAGATGATTTTAGGTTGTTTGATCATTGCCCAAGCGTGGGGTATCACTTCCAAAGGTGATTACTCTAGCCTATTGAAGGAGTGCCCAAGCATGGGGTATTGCTTGGAGAGGCGTTACTCTAACCTAGTGAAGGAGTGTTTGAGTGTGGGATTCGTTTGTAATTGTTTTGTTTTTCCCAGAAAGGAACAAGTATAGTGGAATCCTAAGATGGTTTACCTAAGGCGAGGACGTAGGCTGGGGATAAGCCGAACCTTGTAAAAGCCTTGGTCTCCTTCTCTTTCCCATACTCTCTTTATTTTCCAGCATACCTATAAACTGCGTGGATGATTTAAATTCTTAGTCATATATACTAAGTAGTTTGAAAATTAAATAAGCTAAAGATTAAGTTGTTTTTGGGCTTGCGGAAACCGAAAGGGAGTACGTTGGTTGATTAATAATTTATGAAAATCATAAGGGAGTACCTTGATTGGTTAACACCCAAAGACTCTTTAACTAAAAGTTTATTTCAAGTCTACGCTTTTGGAAAGAGTGTTGGATTTTATATTGCACATCATATTGAGAAAGAAAAATCATTAATACAGGGCTTTATATTAGCAATCATACATTCTCAATCTTTACTTTAAGTGTTGAAACTTGCAAGCATTAAAATCTACCTCTGAATTAATCTTGATAGTGCTGCAGTGCATACATTGACTTGTGCTTGGTAAATCAATTAATTGGTTGTTTAAGTTTTGTTTAATTGTATGGTTGTGGATTGAATAAAAATAACTAAGTTTTTGTGTGATTGCTAAATCAACAAAAAGTTAAGAATTCATTGAAAGAATTAGAAGAGTTTAAGAATTCATAAAAAGATTTAAAATAAAATTTTTAAACCCAATTCACCCCCCTCTTAGGACTGCACTTTGGTTTTCATGGTCAACTAAGCCAGTTTGTGCATGATGGGGTTGGTCGACCGAGCTAACCAAAAACATAGAATTTTGTTCCTCTTTGGTCCCTTTTTCTTTAACAACCTTACGTCAACAAGCATATGTCTTTTAAGTTCAAGAGTAGTGGTCCTATGGTCATTTTAGGGCATCTTGAGCATAAATACCTATTATCTATGATATGTAGATTATTACAGACCATTATTACAGACCAACAAAACTAAATTGCAATTACAAGAATGAAAGATTTGTTCTTCATTTCTTTTTGCTTCTTCAAAAACCATCTTGTGGTGTGAGCATTAAGATCTTTATGGCTTCCACTGTATCCTAACCCTTGTGTGCAAAGTATGGTCTTGTTTACAAACTCAAGGAACATGTAAGAAATAAAGATATTTATCATTATCAAAATGAGATATAACCAATAAGGTCAACATTATTCCCTTTTTTGATGATGACAAATACTTTAAGCAAAAATGGGTATAGCCTTGAAAGGCTCCCCTAAAGAATATGCATAATAAGAATGTATAATAAAGCTTAGCATATGTGAAAGGAAGACACTAGCTAATCAAACATGCATACAATCAAGTTGTTGGTAGCATAGCTTAAGTACATGGGAGAATAAATATTATGTGTGATACCAAGTAATCACTCCCAAGTTGATTTACCCATTTTTGCATACTTCTCCCCCTTTTGGAATCAATAAAAGGACTAGGGTGATAGAAGCTTATAAGCATGCAGTGGATAGTAGTCATTCAAATACAAGATTTAAATTTAGGAAAATTTTTAGAAATTTTGCTAGCATGCCATTTGAAAGTAGAGCATTTTCCAAAAAAAAAAAATTCTATATCAAAGACCTGATTGATTTCAACAAGAATTTTATAATATTCCACATCAATGAACTCAACCAGTCTAGTATGAATCAAAGCAGTTCATATAATAAGTACATTACTTCCAACATCCAAAAGATAGTATAGTCATGCAGTGCAAAATGGATAACAAAAGGGATCTCACAAAATATAAAGTATATTAATAATTGATGTGAGAGAATGTTTATATTTTCAGAGCCGTGTTTTCCTAAGTTAAGTAGCTCCCCCTCATTTTTATGCACTCAATCATACTTCTAGGTGGCAGCTCTACTGTGCATTAGACCTAATTCATGCCTAATCTTTATAAATCTATCCTCCTAAATAGGTTTTTTGAATATGTTAGCCCACTGTTCATTAGTGCACATGAACTCAAGTGCCACATCCCCCTTTTGCACGTGATCATGAATAAAAATGATGTCTAAATTCAATGTCTTTGGTTCTTGAATGTGATATGGGGTTCTTTGAGATATTAATTGCACTAGTATTATCACATTTGATTGGAACCGTGTTATAGTGCAATCCAAAGTCCATAATTTGTTGCTTCATATAAAGCGTTTGGGCACAACGACTTCTAGCCGCAATATATTCAACTTTGGCTATGGATAGTGCAACTGAGTTTTGTTTATTTAAAAACCAAGAAACCAGAGATTGTCCTAAGTAATGACAAGTGCCGCTAGTGCCCTTTCGATCTACTTTACTACCGCCAAAGTCAGCATCCATGTAACTAACACTCTCAAATGAATTATGCTTAGGGTACCACAATCCTAATTCAATAGTCCAAACAAGGTACCTAAGTATCCTCTTAATAACTAATAAATGTGAGTCTTTGGGTGCAACCTAAAACCTAGCACACATGCACATGCTAAACATAATGTCAGGCCTACTAGTAGTTAAGTACAACAAACTACCAGTCATGCCACAGTAGGGCTTGACATCTACCGGTATACCTTACTCATCTTTTTCTAGTTTTGTGGAAGAGCTTAAGGGTGTTCCTATAATTTTACCATCTTCCATGTTAAATTGCTTGAGCAATTCCATAACATATTTTGATTGGCATATGAATGTCCCACGTTTGGCTTGTTTAATCTAAAGTCCTTGGAAGAAGCTTAGCTGACCCATCATTCTCATTTCAAATTCATTTTGCATGCATTTGATAAACTCGTTACACAATTCATCATTTGTAGCTCCAAAGATAATATCAACATATATTTGCACAAGGAGCATGTGATCATTTTTAGATTTAATGAAAAGTTTAGTGTCAATCTAGCCTCTGGTAAATCCATTTTCTAGAATAAAACCACTAAACCCCTCATACCAAGCTCTAGGAGCTTGTTTCAATCCATACAAAACTTTAGACAATCGATATACATGATTAGGATATTTATGGTTTTCAAATCCTGGTGGTTGTTCTGCATAGACCTCCTCATTGATATAGCCAATTAAAAAGGTTCTTTTAACATCCATTTGATATAATTTAAAGTCCTTGAAAGTGGCATATGCAAGTAACATGTGAATGGCTCCCATCCTAGCCACGGAAGCATATGTTTCCTCAAAGTCTATTCCTTCCTCCTGATTATACCTTTGGGCTACTAACCTAGCTTTCTTTCTAATCACTACTCCATTTTCATCCTTTTTGTTTCTATAAACCCATTTGGTTCCAATAATAGTGTGATCATCAGGTCTAGGAACTAAGGTCCAGACTTTACTTCTTTTAAATTGACTTAGCTCTTCCTGCATAGATAGTTCCGATGATTCATCCTCTATGACGTCATTAATATTTTTAGGTTCTTCCTAAGATAGGAATGCAAAATGACTAACTAGGTTTCTTAAGGAAGAACATGTAGCAACTCCACATGAGGGTTCTCCTATAATATGTTCAATAGGATGGTTCCAAACAAATTTACAGTCTTTAGGCAGTTCCTGAATATCATTTTTAGCTTTATTATCTTCAATTGATGTATCTTTGATCTCTGAATTCTTATCTACATTATTTTCAATGGATAGCTTCTTTAATCCTGTTCTAATTTCAAAATCATCTTCATTAGCTCTCTTAGAGAAAGGATTTGATTCATCAAAGACTACATGGATGGATTTAATAACAATTAATGTTCTTTTATTAAATACTCTATAAGCCTTACTATCAAGTGAATAACCTAGAAAAATTCTTTCATGAGATTTTGAGTCAAACTTTTCTAAGTGTTCATTATCCCTATGCACAAAGCATCTATAGCCAAAGACATGAAAATAGGAGATGTTTGGTATATGGTCATTCCATATTTCATAGGGAGCTTTATTAAGAGAGAATGATTAAGACTTTATTCATTATGTAGCAAGCAGTGCTCACTGCTTCAGCCCAGAAATATTTGGGTAATTTATGTTCATTAATCATTGTTCTACCCATTTCTTGCAATGACATATTCTTTCTTTCGACAAGACCATTTTGCTGTGGAGTCCTTGGTGTAGAGAAATTATGAGATATGCCCTCTAAGTCACAGTAGTTCTCTATGCCTTCATTTTTAAATTTTGTTCCCCTATCACTTCTAATGTATGTTATTTTGTACCCCTTTTCATTTTGTATTTTCTTGTAAAGTTTAGTAAATTGTTCAAAAGTTTCATATTTATGTTCAAGAAATAAAACCCATGTGAATCTAGAGTAGTCATCCACAATTACAAATGCATATGCTTTTCTTGCTATACTCAAAACCTGATTAGGACCAAACAAATCTAAGTGCAACATTTGAAGTGGCCTAGTAGTAGAAATGGTTTTTTTTTCTTAAAACTGGATCTAGATTGCTTACCAAACTAACATGCATCACAAATTTTATCTTCTACAAATTGAATTTTCAACAAACCTTTAAGTTGACTTTGGTGTGATCCCAAGAAGGGGGGGGGGTGAATTGGACATTTAAAACTTTTTGGCTAATTCAAAACATTTCATCGATTCACCACAGTTCATATCCCATTCAATATTGAAAGCGTGTATGTAAAACAATTATGTTATCAGTGCAGAAATACACGCGTATCTCATTTAAAATAAATGTGCATGCAAATGATTATAGTTGTAAATGAAATGACATACACATATGAAATTAATATATGGAAATTAAATGAGATAGAGAGAGAGAGAGAGAGAGCGACACACGATATTTGTTATCGAGGTTTGGCCAAACCAGCCTATGTCCTCGCCTTAGGCCTACCCCTCAAGGATTCCACTAACTCTGCTCACTTAAACGAGTGAAGCAGAAACCTTTTACATCCTCTCCTTATGGGGCGAGGAAAACCCCAGCTCAATTACTAGGCTGAGCCGAACTAGCCTCACTTACGGGGCTAAGACTCCGCAGTTCAATTCTGGGCTAAACCCAATTGATACATGGAAAACATTTTTGTTCATGAAAATGCTTCTAAAACATACAAGAAAAAAATGTACACAATAAAACTCAAATATATGCACTCCAATATGATATGATTTATGCTTAGTAGAGTAAGGGTGCTTAAATATATTTAAACCCTAATAAGACAATTTCTCCAAAACATATATTTCAATAATAATATGGGAGAACCTAGGGTTTTTCTCTTTCAATAATTTTTGCACAAATAATATATATGAATATATATATATATATATATATATATAAATGGGAAATATGTTCTTCAACAAAGATTTTTTGCAAATAAAAGTGTTTGGAGAATGTAGGATTTTATGTCCAATAGAATGTTTATGGAGTAAATAATTTCTCTTGAAAAATATTTATCACTAAAATAATCAGGAGAAACCCAAGCTATACTCTCAAAATTTGATTTTCAAAAATAAATAGTATGTGAGAGTATAACATGTGAATACAAAAATAATTGCCCAAAACAAATATACTCTCTCACAAAATGATTTTGAAATGAATGGATGGAAAGTGAGTTTGAGAGTTTAGTTTGAAAAATTTTACCCCAAAGAAAAAATTTTTGCAATAAAAATAGTTTAGGGGAACTTTGATTAACAAAGGGTTTAGAGAGAATTTGGAGTTAATAAAAGTTACTAATCTAGACTAATGAGGGGGTATTTATAGATTTTCTAAAAATTATTACCGTTGGGGACAGGTTTGGTATTTTGTAAAATATTAATTAAAAATTAATGACATTTTAGCCCTTACAAAATTTCCAACCTGAGAGATTTCGGGTGGTTGAACTTTAGTTCAGTCACCCAAATAGACTCAGCTCAAAAAGCCATTTTAATGGTTCAGGTGCCCGAGTTCAAGCTCGGTTGGCTGAACAAAAATCAGAAACATTTTGTCTGAGGTTCAAGTGCCCGAAACTAAGTTTGGTTAACTGAACGGTCCACTTCGATTGCCCGAGGTAATTTTGAACGTGAGGTTCGGGCGCCCGAGTTGGTGGGAAAGTGCCTAACATAGGTTCCGTCGCCCATGGAAGATATGTTCTTTTTTTGTTCGGTTTTTCGAACGCAGATCAACACTTTGACCTGTCCATGGTTTGATCGATCGAGACAATTTGAACTACAAGGTTTGGTCACCCTAAAGCCTTCTGATTTTTACCTAAGGTACTTTTCTTAAATTTATATTTACCCCAAAAAATATATGAGTTAAGTGGGGACTTGTGCATTTAAAGTGTGGAAACCTAAGGTATTTCTAAGGAGAAAAACCTAGCCTCAATTGACCTTTAGTCGAGCGAAGTCAGCCTTAGGGTCTGTCTATGGTTTTGTCTGAGCATTCAATTCATATCATGCAAATGCATGCATTATTATAGACCAAAATATAAAAATTAAATGCATATACAAAATAAATTGAATGTCTTCATTTTTTCTCTTCATTTTTCATGGAATACGCTGGAAAATATGATCTTTATGTTCCTCCAGGCTTCCATGTCCTTTACCTCATGTGTGTGCTGAATCATGGACCTATTCAAAAACACTAAATGCACACATGAGATACTTGTGCTTTATCAGCATCAAAATAGGGATTATACTCAAAAAGTCAACCATTTAACTAAATCCTTTTTAACTAGCCTTAATATTAAATCCATGCTAGGATGCCCTAGTCTTCTGTGCCACAACCAACTTGCTTCATTTATAGCTGAAAAACATGTTACATGTTGTGAAGTTAAGTTATCAAAGCTAGTGGTGTAGACATTTTTATGATGATCGTATTCTCAACAATGAATTTGTCATTTTCAAAGGACACTCTATAACCTTTATCACATAATTGACTTATGCTCAGTAGGTTATGTTTTCGACCATCAACTAATAAGACATTATCAATAACAAAGGAAGGTTCCTTACCAACCTTACCTACTCCAATGATTCCGCCCTTTGTGTTGTCCCCAAAGGTCACGAACCTTCCTTCCTTGGGTGCAATGGATGCGAACTTGGCCTTGTCGCCAGTCATATGTCATGAACAACCACTATCCATATACTACTTGTCCTTAAAAGAGGACGATCTCATACACATCTGCAAAAATATTTAAGTAACTGATGCCGGTACCCAAATTTTGTTGGGTCCAAAAAGGTTAGTGCTTAGTTCACCTTTAACTCTCCACACTTTCTTAATTTTCACACTTCTATTTCTAAATGGACATTCAAATTAAATATAAACATGTTTGCATTTATAACATGTCATTTTCCTGAATGAATCTTTAGGTGGAATGTGTCTTTTTGATTCACGAGCAAAATGTCCCAAATAAAGATCATTTCGTCTTTTGTTTTCAATTCCATTAATGCCAAGACCTTCTTTATCAAGCGAATCTCTTTGGACCGCAAGAAGTTTTTCAAAATTGTTTTGGCCCTCTGTAACTTTATAGATAATTTTGGAGCTATCCTCCAATTTTCTTTCAAGCTCTACAATTTCAAATGCTTTTCTTTTAAGTGACGCGGTATGGGACTTTTTTCCAATTTCAAAATGTTTTAACCAATTTTCACATTTATTTTTCAAAACACCATTTTTATTAGTCATATTATTTAGCAATTTAAAGGCACAAATATATTCATGTTGTAGTTCTTTATATGTAGACATGCTATTAGAATCAGAATCATCCTCAAAATAGTAAGACAATAAAAGGCAAGATGATTGTAGCTCATCGTTGCGTGCTATGAAGCACAAGTTAGGAACCTCAATGTTACTAGAATCCGTGTCTGAATCACTGCTATTATCTTTATCCCACGATGTGCCAACTTTCATTGCTTTTTTTTTTCTTTGATTCCTTTATCTACAATGAGCAGTCTAGTTTGATATGCCCAACTTTGTCACAATTGTAGCATGTGGGAGCATTTGATTTTTCTTTTCTTTTTCTTGACTCTCCCTCTTCAGATGCTGCACCCTGAAGCCTTCTATACGGTCTACTATTCTTTCTAAAAAACTTACTACATTTCTAAATAAGCATAGCCATATCTTCTCCTGATTTTGCTTCACTACATTCACTAGAAGTGTTAGTAGATGTTTTTAAAGTAGGTACTTTCTTTACTCTATTGTGCTTGTTGGCCTAATAAGGCTTAAAATTCTTATTTGATGATAACAAATCAATGATATGTTTAATATGTTTCAAGTAAAACTTTTTCAGGAACGTGACAAAGCCCAAGTGCATAAAGAAGCTTATGGATTACAAAGTGACAAAACCCAAGTGCATAAAGAAGCTTATGGATTACAAAGAATTTTTGAAGAACACAAGTATAGTTTATGGATTACAAAGAATCCTTGAAGAACACAAAGAAAAGCTTATGGATTACAAAGAGCAGGAGGAATAAAATTATACTGGTGAAAAGCTCAAATAAAAGATTGAAACAACAAAGATGATGGAAGAACAATTTTGAAGATTAAAGAATTATATTTTAGGATGTTCTTAATGTAAGTACTTCAAAGGTTAAACTCAAATATAAAGTGGTTTGAAGCTCAGAAAATCAAAAATATTTTTTTAAACATATATACTCTAAAAAGTATTTTTTTTAATAAATAAAAAGGGCTTAAGAAGGGTAGATTTTTTAAACCATGTTATTAAACATATTTATTTCAAAATATTTGGAAATGAATTTTAGGAATCTTTGGGAGTAATAGATGGCTTCTAAAAACATCTATAAATAGTAAAAAACTTCAAAAGTTTAAAATAGTGATCATAGAGGCAATATTGAAAGGTTTTTGAAATTAAGCAATTCTCAAAAGTTTTAGATCCATAAATCTTCAAAAGTTTTAGATCCAAAAATCTTCAAAAGTTTCAGATCCAGAAATCTTCAAAGTTTCAGATCCAGCAATCTTCAAAGTTTAAGATCAAGCAACCTTCAAGGTTTTTAGATCAAGCTACTTTTCAAAGGTTTTTAGATCAAGTGATTTTCAAATATTCAAATTTCTCAAAGGATCTAAAATTTTCTTGTGCTTAAAATTTCTGATATGATATTGATTTATATTTTTGAAGCAAAGCTTTAAAAAATCAGAATCTTTCATTTTCTTTGAAAAATCATTTGGTAATTCATACTAAGCGTTGAGCTGCAAATTTCTTATATTTGAATTACTTTGGAGTATAAGTGAGCTGATCATTGTACTAATCTACTCTATTGTGAGAGTTCTCTTCTGTACACAAATTTCTTTATCATCATTCTTAAACAATTCAGAGTTATTGAATCGTTGGACCAAACAAGGGGTTATTGTTTGAAGAGGCGAGCTCTAACCTGACAGAAGGAGTGGTTGTAAATTGGTATTGTTCCACCAGGTAACGAAACTGATATAGTGGAATCTTTTGGTGTTTTTCCAAAGGCGAGGACGTAGGCTGTGTTGAAGCCGAACCTCGTAAAAATCTTGTGTCTTTCTCTTTGCTCTATTTTATATTATTTACTTGCTATTGTGGTATGATTAAAATGTGTAGGTTGCAGATTCTTAAGTGAGAAAGAAACAAAGGTACTTGATATTTAGAAAGTACGTTTTGATTAATCATTTGCGGAAACCCAAAAAAGGAGTACGTTGGTTAATCTGCAGAAATCTTGATCAAGTAAAGTGCATACTAAGAGTTTATAGAAAAATCAACTAAAGCTCTAATATTTTTGGTTAAGTGATTGAATTACATTGATTTCATTAATTGACTTGCGAATTTAAATTTCAGTATTTTTAAGTGTAGTTATCGTTTATATATCTTGTTTTCTGGGTAATTAAAATCAATAGCTTAAAAATCATTAGAATTTAAAAAGAATCCAATTCACCCCCCTCTTGGGAAGCTATTCCTTATTTCAATTGGTATCAGAGCCTAGTTATAGAAATTCCTAACAAGAAACTATAAAAAGATCTCATGGCAAGCCTTGGAGTGGCACCCTTTGGTGAATGACAATCCTCAACCCGTCCACCAATCTTTTGTGGACACAATTACACTTTTTGGAAAAATAGAATGGAAATATATCTCCAACACATGGATTGGAAAGCTTGGGAAGTTGTTATGGATGGAAATCTTATTCCCACTAAGTTAGTTGATGGAAAACACATTCCAAAAGTAAAGAAAGACATGACAGACTTAGACTATAAAATGCTTCAGATAAATGCAAGTGTTATAAATGTGTTATATTGTGCATTAGATGCTAATGAGTTTAATCGAGTCATGGCTTGCAAAATAGCTAAGGAAATTTGGGATAAGTTAGAAGTAACTTATTAAGGAACCGTCGATGTTATAGACAATAGGGTAGATATGCTAACAAGTGATTACGAAGCCTTCAAAATGAATTCTGAAGAAACAATATCAAGCATGTACACCAGATTTACCCACATAATAAACTCTTTGAGTACCTTAGGAAAAACCAATACTACATATGAAATGATTAGAAAAATTCTAAGCGGTCTACCCTCTATTTGGGAACCAAAGGCCACATCTATCACGGAAGGTAGAAACCTTAAGACTACGTCTTTGGATGAACTTATAGGTTCACTTCTTTCATATGAAATGGCCCTGAAAGAAAGAAACCCCGAACCAAAGCATAAAAAATCCATAGCTTTAAAGGCATCTAGCCATAGCTTTAGTGAAGAAGAAAGCAAAACAAGTGACCTAGATCAAGATGAATTGACATTCATTACTAAGAGACTAGGAAAATTATATAGAAGAAATAAAAGGTTTTCTAGAAAATTCTAAAAAAGAAAACTGAAAAAGGAGATACAAGTAGGAAAGAAAATAAAGGTAAGAATAAATTACCAATTTGTTATCACTGCAAAAAGTCAGAACATATTAAACCGGAGTGTCCATTGTTCAAGAAGGACAAGAAGAAAAAGAAGGAAGCAATGAAAGCTACTTGGGACGATTCAAGCTCCAGCGAAACTGAAACTGAATCCAGTGAATAAGAGATGGCAAAAATATGCTTCATGGCAAATGATGAAAAGGTAAATTCTTATCATCCTTCAACAGAATCTCAAAATGTGTCTTGTGATGAGTCATGTGACAGTTTGCCTTTTTACAAGGAATTACAAACCGAATTATTTTCACTACATAAAAGATTTAAAAAAGTGTCTAAAAGAAATATAACTTTGAAAGATAAGAATCAAGAACTAGTAAAGCAACTAGAATCATTCAAAGTTATTGAAGAAGAAAGAAATACTTATATTAAGAAGCTGGAAGAAGAAATAAAACAAGAATTAGATAAAACTCATATAGATGGTTTGAATAAGAAAGATTTAGAAATAAATAAACTCAAAAAGATAGTTAAGGATAAGGAAAAGATTATCTATAACTTTACTAAAGGTAAAGAGAACTTCGAAAAGATAATTGGACAGCAAAGGCTTCATGGAAACAAAGAAGGAATAGGCTACAATGGTAAAACAAATAAAAAGAATAAAAGGCTATACATGGGATACTTTAATAAGGAAGCTAGGTTTTATGCTAGCACTTCATCAAATAAAAAACATGAACACACCACTTGCTATATGTGCAATACTAAAGGTCATATAATGTTTAATTGTCCATTAAATAAAAAATATGTTTAAGTCCAAGGAGAATGGAAAACAAATAGTGGAACTAACAGTAAAACAATGAAAGTCAAAAGAATTTGGGTTCCAAAAACTAACACGTAGTGTCCCTCATTATAGGTTTGCCTTAGGACAACAACGACAACAGACAAATGGTACTTGGATAGCGGATGCTCAAGACATACGACCGGTGACAAGAACAAGTTCACTACCTTAAAACAAAAAATGGGGGATACGTCACCTTCGGCGACAATGGCAAAGGTAAAGTTGTTGGTATAGGTAAAATTGGTAAAAAACCTTCACTTACTATAGATAATGTGTTATTAGTAGAAGGACTAAAACATAATCTTTTAAGTATCAATCAATTAAGTGATAAAGTTTTCGATGTAATGCTCATGAAAGAAAAATGTGTCATCCAGAATCACAAAAATAAAGAAACATTGTTTATAGCTCATAGAATAAATAATGTTTACTGTATAAATCTTGAGAAAATAATAAATCAAAATATAACTTGTTTAACAGTCATGAATGAAGCAAGTTGGTTATGGCATAGGAAATTAGGACATGCTAGCATGGGCCTACTATCTAAATTATCTAAGAAAATCTTGTAAAAGGATTACCAAATATTAAGTATGTAAAAGACAAGATATGTGATGCTTGTCAAAAGGGAAAACAAGTAAAAACAAGTTTTAAAAAGAAAAAATTCATATCCACCAAAAGAACCCTAAAACTCCTACACTTAGACTTATTTGGTCCAACTAGAACCTTAAGCTTAGGTGGAAAACAATATGCTTTTGTAATAGTAGATGATTTTTCAAGATTTACTTGGGTAATATTTTTAGCAAATAAGGATGAAGCTTGCAATCAATTAATAACCTTATGCAATAAACTACAAAATGAGAAAGTTTATAACATAACAAGCTTTAGAAGTGACCAAGGAAGAGAGTTTAAAAATAAGGAAGTTGATAAATTTTGTAATGATTATGGAATAACTCATAATTTTTCAGCACCTAGAACTCCACAGTAAAATGGAGTTGTTGAAAGGAAAAATAGAACTTTGCAAGAAATGATAAGAACAATGCTCAATGAAAATAGTTTACCTAAATATTTTTGGGCAGAAGTTGTAAAAATAGCATGTTATATTGTAAATAGGGTATCAATAAGATCAAAAATAGATAAAACAGCATATGAACTTTGCAAAGATAAAAAACCAAATATATCCTACTTTCATGTATTCGGTTGCAAATGTTTTATATTAAATACTAAAGATGACCTAGGAAAATTTGATGCAAAGTCGGATGAAGGTATTTTCTTAGGTTATTCTGCAAATAGTAAAGCTTATAGGATTTATAATAAAAGAACTTCTACAATTATAAAATCAATTTATATAACTTTTGATGAATCAAATCATTATACCATTAAAGATATGAATGATGAAAAAGAAGTCACTTCGCAAAAGGAAGATGTTCTTGAAATAAAAGAAGAAAAGAACAATGATGCATTAAATGAAAACCTTTTAGAGAAACTGAAACTTCCTAAAGAGTGGAAATATGATAAAAATCACCCAAAAGAACAAATTCTTGATGAAACATCAAAAGGAATAACTACTAGAGCCTCACTAAAAAATATTTGCAATCATTATGCTTTCTTATCCCAACATGAACCAAAAAATATTGAAGATGCCTTAAATGATGACTCTTGGATTATAGCTATGTAAGAGGAATTAAATCAATTCGAAAGAAGTCAAGTATGGGAACTAATACCAAAACCCAAAGATAAATCAATTATAGGAACTAAATGGGTGTTTAGAAATAAGAAGGATGAAAATGGAGTTGTTGTGAGAAATAAAGCTAGGTTAGTGGCACAAGAATATAATCAAGAAGAAGGAATTGATTATGATGAAACTATTGTACCAGTGACAAGGATGGAAGCCATTAGGATGCTTTTAGCCTATACAGCCCATAAGGATTTTAAGCTATATCAAATGGATGTGAAGAGTGCATTTTTGAATGGATATATAAAGGAAGAAGTATATGTCAAACAACCTCCAGGGTTTGAAAATTCTAAAAATCCAAACGATGTTTTCAAATTGACAAAAGCTCTTTATCGTTTGAAACAAGCTCCAAGAGCTTGGTATGAGATATTAAGTAAATTCTTATTTAAAAATAAATTGACAAGAGGAAAAGTTGATAGTACCGGTCGCGACGTCCCGGGAGCGCGTGTGCCCCAGGCGGCGAAATTAAAAATCAATTTAATGTTTTCATGGAAAAACATGGATATCGGAGTCGCCACTAACCTTTAGTGTGGTTAGAACACATGATTACTACCCCGTTAGGGGTAGAATCAGTCTACATTACCAGAGTTGGGGCCGGGAGTTCGGTTAAGCGAGGGGAAAGTATGAGCACCCCCTACGCGCCTGTTCTTACAAACGGTACCTAATTAATTTGAAATTATTCCTAAGTTAATCTAATAATTCTTTAAATTACTCCTTTTTATGAATTTATAAATACATGTAAAAAAATAAATAAATAAATAAATAAATACATATATATAATCCCTCAGAGCTTAGGGTACGTGATGTCCGAAGGCTCATACCCCCGCAATAAAATCATAGGGATTATAAAAATCAAAAATATTAAAAAATATATATATAATAAAATAAAATAATAATAATCATTATAATAATGAACATAATAATAACAATAATAATAATAAATAACAATAGTAAAAATAATAATAATGGTACTAATGATAATAATAATAATAATAATAATAATAATAATAATATTAATATTAATAGTAGTAATCCCATAATGACAATAATAAATAATATTAATACGCACATATTAACAATAAATACATATTCTAAATACCATAATAGTAACATACTAATTTCACACATGATAATAATAATAATACACTATAGATAAAAGGTAATAATAATAATCTTCCTAATGGTACACACCCCTAATACCTTTACACCCATATGGAAATAATTGATAAAAGAGATAAACCAAATTTCAAATTAAAACATGTAAACCTATGCACAAGTAAAGAAATAATGAAATTATGGAAACAAGGCATTGCTGAAAATAATAAATACAAGATGGTTGCCAAAATTAATACACAACCCTAACTATACAAATATTAAATACAAAGTGAGTACAATAATGACCAAAAACCCTAAGTACGTAATTTATATGGAAGCAATTTCAACCCTAAAAGTACATCAAGATACAATAAATCAAAATATGAGAATACAATAAATCAAAACATGATGTACAATGTTAAGAATATATAGTAGTAATGCAGCAATTTTAAATATACCCTAATATATAATATAATAACATAATCCCAAAATACTAAGGTTGCCAAGATAAATGATATTGTGTACATTAAAATACTACGAATATGATAGTAATAAATATATAATATGTAATATCCATTATAATATTGAACAAACCTTAAAACTAACATGCCAAATACACTAAAATACTAAACACAATATTACTAGATATATCAACATGCTAACCGTAACCAATATATAATATATGCAAATCAATTGTATAAACCTAAACATAATAATGAAACAATCTACATAATAAACCCAATAATAGCATATAACAATAATAAAACAATCTACATAATAATAATACCAACCATATGCAAACAATAGAATATTAATACTAATAAAATCAATATGATAATTAATATAATAATAACATCCAAACCATACCGTAATTTTACTAATAGTAATATACAAACCAGTAACATAAGAATAACGCAATCATGTAATTAATAATAATATACAAACTACGTAATACTAATAGTAATATAATTAATATAATAACAATGCTAATATTAATAAACCAACTATATAATAATATTACTAATAATGATATATAAATCATATAATACTAATAATAACAATACACCTATGATGTGAGGACAATATTAGAAATATTATACAAATCATATAATAATATTATTAATGGTAATATACGAACAATCTAACAACATTATTAATAATGATATACAAAACAACATAATAACATAATATATAAATAATAATAATATTACTATCAATAATATACGTATAATAATGCTAATATGGTCAATATAGTATATACATATAGAGGCAAATATATGAAAAGTTTAAACTTTAAGTATTAAAATCCCAAACCAAAACCAATATATACGTGTGTATATATATATATATATATATATATATATATATATATATATTAACACTAATAAATATATAAATATATATGTGTATTGTGTGTGTCAGTGTTTGCATGCAGTAGGGCTTACAGAGGGAGCCGGAGACGGGTGTGTCATCTGGCTGTGCGGAAGCAGGAGGCCGCCGGGGTGACTGCTGGTCTGGCTGTGGTGCTGCGGTGGTATCACAAGGCTCACGGGGGGTTTGATAGAGGAGATTCAACCGCTGCTGGTGTCTCGGTTGGTGGCTGCTCGGGTGGTCGCCGGAGTTGTAGAGGAGCTGGAGTGTGGATGATGTTGGTGTCTTGGACCAGTGGTGCTCACCGGAGGGAACTTTCGGGACTGGGTTCGGAGGGTTCTACCCGTGCTGGTGTGGAGAACCTCCGGCGGTTGCAGAAGCTGGCGTCGTGGAGCCGAGACCAGCAGGAGTTGGGTGGTGCCGCGGGACTAAGGTGGTCTGAGGAGATCCACAGTTGCCGGTGATGGTTGAAAGATTGAGGTGAAGATGGAGAAGAGAGGATGGAGGGGCTGGCCTGGTGGTGTGGGAGAGACAGAGAGCAGAGGGGAGAAGGAGATGGGAGAGGCTAGGGTTGTCGGAGAGCTACTGGGTGCAGCGGTCAGGCTGAAGAACAAAGAGAGGTTTTTTTTTATTATTTTGTTTCTGCCCCCCGGCTGTGTGCAGCGCCCCCTTTAGAAGAGAAGCAAATGGCCTTTTTATAAAAATTATTTTGAAACCCTAACTCCCTCTTTCCTTTTTGCTTTATGGTATTTTTCTTTTTTGGAAATAATATATACTACTATTATGGTAATAAGGAAATAATAATAATAATAATAATAATAAGGTAAAGATAATAATAATAATAAAATAATAATAATAACAAAATACTATAAATAATAATAAAAATACTCAAAATAATAATATAATAATACTAATAATCATACAGATCCTCCTCCCTCCTCCTCCTCTCCTCAGATCCTACTCCTCCCCCTCTCCGCCCTCCTAATGCTCCTCCCGCTACCTCCTCCTCCTCCTGCCCCTCCCTCTCCTCCTCCTCCTCCTCCTCGTCCTCCTCCTCCTCCTCCTCCTCCTCCTCCTCCTCCTCCTCCTCCTCCTCCTCCTCATCATCCGCCGCCGCCTCCGCCGCCGCCGCCGCCTCCTCCCACCCCCCCCTCCTCTCCTCCTCCCCTCCTCCTCCCCGCCCTCCCCTCCTCCTCCGCCTCGTACTCATACCCTGCTCCCTTCTCCTCCTCCCCGTTAATCCCCCTCACTCTCCTCTCCCCTCCTCCTCCTCCTCCTCGCCGTCCCCCTGCCCTCCCCGTCCTCCTCCTCCTCCTCCTGCCCCCTCCCCTCCTCCTCCTCCGCCTCCTCCCTCCTATAATAAGTAAATGAAAAAGTAATAATAATACTAATGAAAAATAATAATAATAATAATAATAAGAATAAATAAAATAATAAAAATACTAATAAAATAATAATAATAATAATAATGATAATAAATATATTGGGTCTGGGTAAAAATGGGGTGTCTACAGCTGCCCCTCTTTGTAGGCTTCGTCGCTTCAAAGTAAAAGTAGGAATTCTCCTACGTTATTTGTAGCAACAAGCTTGCAAAGATAAAAGACGCTGATTTTGGACCGGGCCCAATGTAACAAAAGAGACCAAAATGATTTGTGAAAACCAATTTGCAAGTATGCTTGAGAGCACATGAGAATGACTTGCGTCGAGTGTAGGAACCCGAGTTATAGTTCAAGGATGGGGACTTGCACTGGGTGTAGGAACCTGAGCTATAGTTCACGGAAGGGTGACTTGCACCGGGTGTAGGAACCTGAGCTATAGTTCACGAGGGGTGACTTGCACTAGGTGTAGGAACCCGAGCTATAGTTCACGAAAGGTGACTTGCACCGGGTGTAGGAACCCGAGCTATAGTTCTCGAAGGGTGACTTGCACCGGGTGTAGGAACCCGAGCTATAGTTCACGAAAGGTGACTTGCACCGGGTGTAGGAACCCGAGCTATAGTTCATAAGGGGTGACTTGCACCGGGTGTAGGAACCCGAGCTATAGTTCACAGAAGGGTGACTTGCATCGGGTGTAGGAACCCGAGCTATAGTTCACGGAAAGGTGACTTGCACCGGGTGTAGGAACCCAAGCTATAGTATGAGGATAATGTGCATCAAGCGTAGGATCTTGAGGACTTCTTAGATGTAGGATTCTGAGAGTATAATGATTGCTCAAGTGTAGGATCTCGAGGCCTTCTTAGATGTAGGACTCTAAAAGTCTATTGATTGCTCGAGTGTAGGATCTCGAGAACTTCTTAAGAGTCTGTTGATTGTTCGAGTGTAGGATCTCGAGGACTTCTCAGATGTAGGATTCCGAGAGTATAATGATTGCTCAAGTTTAGGATCTCGAGGCCTTCTTAGATGTAGGAATCTAAAAGTCTATTAATTGCTCGAGTGTAGTATCTCGAGGACTTCTTAGATGTAGGATTCTGAGAGTCTGATTGCTCGATTGTAGGATCTCGAGGACTTCTTAGATGTAGGATTCTGAGAGTCTGCTGATTGCTCGAATGTAGGTTCTCGAGGACTTCTCAGATGTAGGATTCCGAGAGTCCACTAATTGCTCAAGTGTAGGTTCTTGAGGACTTCTCAGATGTAGGATTCTGAGAGTGTGATTGCTTGAGTGTAGGATCTCGAGGACTTCTCAGATGTAGGATTCTGAGAGTCTGGCAATTGCTCGAGTGTAGGATCTCGAGGACTCTATCAGATGTAGGATTCTGAGAGTTTTCTGATTGCTCGAGTGTAGGATCTCGAGGACTTCTCAGATGTAGGATTCTGAGAGTCTGCTAATTGCTCGAGTGTAGGATCTCGAGGACTTCTCAGATGTAGGATTCTGAGAGTCTGATTGCTTGAGTGTAGGATCTCGAGGACTTCTCAGATGTAGGATTCAGAGAGTCTGCTGATTGCTCGAGTGTAGGATCTCGAGGACTTCTCAGATGTAGGATTCTGAGAGTCTCCTGATTGCTCGAGTGTAGGATCTCGAGGACTTCTCAGATGTAGGATTCTAAGAGTCTGTTGATTGCTCGAGTGTAGGACCTCGAGGGCTTCTCAGATGTAGGATTCTGAGAGTCTGTTGATCGCTCGAGTGTAGGATCTCGAGGACTTCTCAGATGTAGGATTCTGAGAGTTTTCTGATTGCTCGAGTGTAGGATCTCGAGGACTTTCTCAGATGTAGGATTCTGAGAGTTTTTTTGATTGCTCGAGTGTAGGATCTCGAGGCCTTCTTAGATGTAGGATTCTAAGAGTCTATTAATTGCTCGAGTGTAGGATGTCGAGAACTTCTCAGATGTAGGATTCTGTGAGTCTCCTGATTACTCGAGTGTAGGATCTCGAGAAATTCTCAGATGTAGGATTCTGAGAGTTTGTTGATTGCTCGAGTGTAGGATCTCGAGGACTTCTCAGATGTAGGATTCTGAAAGTTTTCGGATTGCTCGAGTGTAGGATCTCGAGGACTTCTCAGATGTAGGATTCTGAGAGTTTGTTGATTGTTCGAGTGTAGGATCTCGAGGACTTCTCAGATGTAGGATTCTAAGAGTCTCCTAATTGCTCGAGTGTAGGATCTCGAGGACTTCTCAGATGTAGGATTCCGAGAGTTTGTTGATCGCTCAAGTGTAGGATCTCAAGGACTTCTTAGATGTAGGATTCTGAGAGTTTTCTGATTGCTCGAGTGTAGGATCTCGAGGGCTACTCAGATGTAGGATTCTGAGAGTTCGATTACTATTCGATGGGAATTATGGACCAATGGTTAATGATGACTCGGGTATAGAATCCCGGTTAGCAAGATGAATGTTCGACTTGATGATGAATACTTGGGTATGGGATACCGAGAGTCAGATGAATTGTCAATTTGATGATGAAAGCTCAGGTATACGATATTGAGAGCCAGATGAAATTTTGAATTTATGATAAATGCTCGGGTATAGGATCCCAAAAGCCAGATGAATTTTTGAATTGATGATGAATACTCGGGTATAGGATCCCAAGAGTCATGCGACCTAATTTGGTCCTGAAGGCAGATGCCCCAGCTTCAAAATGAATGCTAAAATTTGGACTAGGGTCGATTGCCCCAGTTTGGAAGTGAAAGACTTGAATAAGACCTGGGCCAGTTGCCTAAGTCTCAGGGTAGATGGATCGATTGGTACCTGAGCCAGTTGCCCCAACCCTCACTTTTTTTTTTTTTTCTTTTAGATGAAACATGGATTGCTTAGACAAGGATGACAAGACAGGTGTGAATGAATGATGCTATGTGGGGATGTATGCATGCAAGGTGTTTGATATGACACTAGAACATGGGGATATGTAGGCATGTTGCATGATATAACATGTATGCACTTTTTTGTGTAATGCATGAAATACATGACGATGCATGAACTTTCTTTTTCCAATGTGCCTATAATCAACTGATCAATCTCCAATCTTGACTACGTTGCCTTTGACCTGGTTCCCTCAAAACTTGCCCCAACTGAATGGATTCATAACTGATCTTGGCCCACTTTTCTATTCATCCTATCCGATAAGAAGGTGCTTGAATAAGTCCCACTGAAACTCAAATCGAAACTTGCCCCAGATGAGTTTATCTGCCACTGATCTTGGCCTGGTTGTTTGATTCTTCTTGAATAAGTAGATCTCTAAAGCCTGACATGACATTTGCCCCAGTTAAATTGACTGATTCTATGTGCATCGTATTTCCTGAATGGGGACCACCTCTATAAGAAGCACACTAGTGGTTTCGAAACTCTTTGAAATGAGGAATGATTATACAATTATGACATCAACTTGTGAAATCAAAAGGTCAACCACCCAAAAATAGATGTTTTACCATGTTCCAATGCTATTACAAGAAAAATTCATACCAGTATTCAAAAGCCATATGATATTGATGTTTAATTTACCAAACTAAATGGCTGATCTTTTCTTCGACTATCCCAACTTTATCGATGACCACCTCTTTTCTTTTGTTTCATCATGCTGTGAAACCATTAGAAATTTCACCTATTTAAACGTTGTCTTTAGTTTAGTCAAGTTCAACTCATGTTTTGATCTCAAGATGGTCTTTAAGACTCGGGACGAAACGTAGGCTGAGGGATACAGGTTTTCAGAATAAAATGGAAACTAAGGCTCAAAAAATACCACCCCAAATAATGTTTTACGCCCCCAGTTTGAGTTAAGACATTTTGCAAGATGTTGACCGAACTTGTTATTTAAACAAGCTGCCTACGTACCTTTTCAAGATCAGGTCATCACGTAGTTCAGACTCGTCATTGAGTCTGACAAATCATTTGAGACAACAATGTATACCAATATGGTCAGGACTTTATTTGGATTGTAATATAGGCTAGGGGCATGGGTTAAAGAAAGAAAGAGTTAAATAGGGCTCAAAATCATTATTTTCATCAAGGGCAATTTGGTCAAGGATCACATGCGTAGTATGTCCCTTATTTTCTTTCTCTTTTCTTCTTTCTCTTTCCATTGGCTTTTACTGCTCCCTTTTGTTTTTCTCTTTCATGAAGGGATTTTTTCATTTTTATTTGGGACTAATCCACTAAAATTGCCCCAGTGTGGGGTGTAATCCTTTGACGGGTTAATCAATAAATAAATTTTTCAAGCTCAAAAGGGCTTGCAAGAGATTTCTTCTTTGAATTTCTTTTGGGTAGCAGAAAAATGGCCTGCCATCATTTCGATAGCCCATTGTTGTCTCATATGACTTGCCAAACGCTAGAAGACCCAACCCAGGTTAACTTTTTGGTGAACTGGCTTTTAAGAAAAGACTAGTTTAACATTCAAGCTCAACTTGGTTAACAATTGGTAAATCAATATTTGGTTCTTTTTAGGGATAACTGGTTGGCCAAAGATGGCCATCTATCATTTGATCAAAACATGAATAGTGAATTGACTTGAAATTCTTGGCACATCACATATATTTTACTGAATTCCTTCGAGATTCTTTATTACAACATCTGTCTTCATAGGGTGAGGAAAATTGTTTTATCTTCTTCTGATTCCACCTCCCGTGTTTGGTTTTCAAAATTAACATCACTTTCTGGCTTATGAATATTGGTATTATTATTTTCCTTATCTTTACACGAAACATCAGCAAACAAATTTTTGGTCAACTTGAACTCAGGACACAAGTGATATGAGAAAAATGCATAATTCAATTTATTGATGAAAGGGAAATTTCCTGAGACAATGGTGTCGGCCTACTGCCAAAAGATAGGGAATTAAAATGACATCATCACATGAAACAAACTGGATAATCAAAAACTTGCCCCTTGTATATTTTCTCCCTTTGGGCTCCTTACAAGAACTCTAGGATCCATAACTTGACATATTCTTTTGCTTGATCTCGGCTCCCAGTCCTTCGTGCAACATATTAACCATTTCTTTCCCCGTGATTGGGTAAGGGATCACTCTGGACTCCTGACTGCTTATCATCGAAGGCTATCCATCCAAAATCTCTCAATGATTGCACTTTATACTTAAAGGTCCAACATTTTCAATCGAATGGCCTATTGTCCCAGAGTGATAGTCACATCGAGCATTTGAGTTGTACCACCTTGGGTAAGGGGGCTGTATCAACATTCCTGGTGTAGGCGCAACTAAATGTCTTTCGACCAACTGTGGGAATAACTCTGCATAGGTCATCGGGATAGGCTGAATTTCCTTTCTTTTCTTTTCCTTCGGAGGCATCCCTGGTATCTGTAAGTTATGTTGCTCCAAAGTTTGTGAAGGACTGAAGGAATCCATGTGCTGTTTTGCACCCCTAGGTACTATGTTACTTGCCCACCTTTCTTTCCTTTCTTCAACCCCTTTCGAAGAACTTTGTCTTGGCCTTATATATTGCACTCCTTTTATTTTGAACGCTTCCTTAACCTGCTTTCTGGTGATCCTCAAGCAAGCTAAATTCTGAGAAATACCTCTGATTTGGTTGTCAACACCTTGGTCTTTGACAAAGTCATCACATGAATAAATTGTTTTTCCTTTTTCCACCCGAGGATAACTCTGTGTTGTCATTTCTTCTTGATCGTGAGAGTACCTACTTGCCTTCTTCTCCACATTTCGTAAAATCTGCTTTTCTGAAGCTATATCATTGTTGTACTGAGCGATAAAGGTGGGAGTTAAATCCTCCCATGTGTGGATCTTTACTTGGTTATACCATCTTAGGGCTTCCCCAGTCAGGCTATCTTGGAAACACTGGATAAGCATATCATCATCACCACAATGCGCAACCATCTTCTGTAAGTACATCCCCAAGTGAGCTAGTGGACACTCGGACCCACTAAACATCGTAAAATTTGGGACCTTGAGCTTTGGGGGTAAGATAAAATTCGGCATCAGACAAGAATTGAAAGCATCCGACGAACCAGACGCGTTTGCTTTTTGCATAGTTTGCAGCTGTTCTTCCCAAACTTCATTCTTATGATTCATTTCTTGACGAGGTATCTGCTTTTTGCCCCTTTCTTCAGCTATTCTCTCTTCTTGAATATCAGGATAGGGAACTTGGACATCACTCACCGGTTGGGGTCTCAAGTCCTGAGTTGCTAGGATAAATGTGTGCAGGCTTAAACCTAGACCAAACAACGACTCCATCGATCGTGGTTTGAATGAAGGCTGGTTTTCAACTGCCTGCTTTGGATGCTGTGTAGTTTTACTCCACAAGGGGGCTACCTTCTCCATCTGATCCTTAATCTTTTGCACATCTTGATGGACGTCTTCATGATTTTGTGCGGGAGAGCTTATCTGACCTTCTAGATCCTTCCACATGAGTCTAACCTTTTCCTAGGAACTTAAAAAAAATGTATAGGGACCGTTCTGCTTCGCCTGCTTTTGGGAATACTGGATCTTGATTTCACCACCTTGGTACACTAGTTTTACAGAAAAATGGGGATATGATTACCGACTCATTAGATATGACTATGCATGCATGGTTATGAAAGTAAACATGGAAGGATTATGTTATGCAATGGGTGTTTATGCATGGGTGTACCTAGTGCACAAATACATAACAATAGGGATATTAACATGTATGCAACCTATCATGCATGGCTATGAGTGTGAAATTATGCATGAATGCATGGATGCCATGAATGTTTGTACATGGATGTAACTAGTGCAATTACCCATACAAATAGAGATATGAACATGCATGTGACCTATCGTGCATGATTACGTGTGAAATTATGCATGAATGCATGGATGCCATGAATGTTTATGCATGGATGTAACTAGTGCAATTACTCATACAAATAGAGATATGACCATGCATGTGACTTATCGTGCATGATTATGTGTGGAATTATGCCTAAATGCATGGATGCAATGAATGTTTGTGCATGGATGTAACTAGTGCAATTACCCATACAAATAGAGATATGACCATGCATGTGACCTATCGTGCATGATTATGTGTGAAATTATGCATGAATGCATGGATGCAATGTAACCTAACTAACTACTTTGTCAGCATTCTAGGAAAAATCCCACTAATGAGAGATTTTAAGATAATCATTGATGGGCCACAATTTCAATTCAATTCTTCCCTCAATCATTCTTTTCCTTGATGACGGTCCATGTACCTCAGATTCTATGAGGGGTCAAATTATGAGCTGAGGTTGGGGTTGACCCAGGTTGGTCAACCCACTGGATTTGTTCAATACGGGCTTGTGGACTTTAATGTGCACTTAGGCCTCAAGTATATTAAAATATGGGCTTCAATATATTTCATGATGGGATCAGGCCCTAGTTTTAAAAGGATTTGGGCTTGGATTGTTTAGAAAATATTGGCTCGGATTTTTAGGGTAATAGGGCCAAAGACCATTTTTGAAAACTGGGTTTGACCCCTTTTGGAAAATTAGGTCTGGGCCGAATTTTTACTTAGGAAAGGGTTGGGCCTATACTTGTTATTTCTCAAAAAATTGGGCCCGAGTTATTTGAAAAGGGTTGGGCCGACCCATATTTTAAAATAGTTGGGCCAAGTGCTTCATTTTGAAAGGATGGGCCTTTGTCTCATTACTGGGCTTTTTCTGAATACTGGCTAAGTAGTATGTATGTTTAAAATGGATGTCAAATGCATGATATAATTCAAAGTCTCTCACATATATACAACATATTATACATGGAGAAGGATGTGGCTCCTGTCCCAACCTAGGGTAGGTACGTATATATAGGGTTCTTCATGGCTCTATCCTAATCAGGGAAGACTATAGACAAGTATGTGTGGGTAGGCTCTAATCCCTATTGACAAAAAGGTCTCCAATTTGAAATTTCATCCTCCCCCATAGGGGTCCGGACAAAACTCGCATTAAGCGGGGTGGTTCGCGGGTCCTATCAAGCTTAAGCTACGAAGGGACAAACGCTATTACACCCCTATCTAATCTTAGCAGGTAAAGCTCGGGTATAGAGCGTGAAAGTGTGTGAATTCAAACTTTAACCTAATCCCGCTATCCCCACATTTATTTAAATGCTACAAACAATATGGAAACAAGATATCTACCATTAATATATATACTCAAAAGATAAGGAAACACAATATATGCAATCAATATGTTTATTCAAAAAAAAAATTGGAAACCAAAAAATAAGGAAACAAAATATTTACGATTAGTATACAAAATATAATTAATATGCTTATTCACAATATCTACAATTAATATGCTTTATTCAAAACATTTGAAACGAAATATCTACAATTAATATTCAAAAAATTAGGAAACAAAATATTTTTAATCAATTAAGGTTATTTACAAATTATGGAAGTAAAATATCTACAATTAATCAAAGTTATTTACAAATTAAAGTATTCAAAAAATAAGGAGTAATTAAAAGTTTTATTAAATTTGAACTTGGGATAATTTCTAATTAATTAATGGCTCGACTCTCTAAAGTCCCCAGCGGAGTCGCCAAGCTGTCGCGACGTCCCGGGAGCGCGTGTGCCTCAGGCGGCGAAATTAAAAATCAATTTAATATTTTCATGGAAAAACATGGATATCGGAGTCGCCACTAACCTTTAGTGCGGTTAGAACACATGATTACTACCCCGTTAGGGGTAGAATCAGTCTACATTACCAGAGTTGGGGCCGGGAGTTCGGTTACGCGAGGGGAAGGTACGAGCACCCCCTACGCGCCCGTTCTTACAAACGGTACCTAATTAATTTGAAATTATCCCTAAGTTAATCTAATAATTCTTTAAATTACTATTTTTATGAATTTATAAATACATGTAAAAAAATAAATAAATAAATAAATATATACATATATATATTCCCTCAGAGCTTAGGGTACGTGATGTCCGAAGGCTCATACCCCCGCAATAAAATCATAGGGATTATAAAAATCAAAAATATTAAAAAATATATATATAATAAAATAAAATAATAATAATCATTATAATAATGAACATAATAATAACAATAATAATAATAAATAACAATAGTAAAAATAATAATAATGGTACTAATGATAATAATAATAATAATAATAATAATAATATTAATATTAATAGTAGTAATCCCATAATGACAATAATAAATAATATTAATACGCACATATTAACAATAAATACATATTCTAAATACCATAATAGTAACATACTAATTTCACACATGATAATAATAATAATACACTATAGATAAAAGGTAATAATAATAATCTTCCTAATGGTACACACCCCTAATACCTTTACACCCATATGGAAATAATTGATAAAAGAGATAAACCAAATTTCAAATTAAAACATGTAAACCTATGCACAAGTAAAGAAATAACGAAATTATGGAAACAAGGCATTGCTGAAAATAATAAATACAAGATGGTTGCCAAAATTAATACACAACCCTAACTATACAAATATTAAATACAAAGTGAGTACAATAATGACCAAAAACCCTAAGTACGTAATTTATATGGAAGCAATTTCAATCCTAAAAGTACATCAAGATACAATAAATCAAAATATGAGAATACAATAAATCAAAACATGATGTACAATGTTAAGAATATATAGTAGTAATGCAGCAATTTTAAATATACCCTAATATATAATATAATAACATAATCCCAAAATACTAAGGTTACCAAGATAAATGATATTGTGTACATTAAAATACTACGAATATGATAGTAATAAATATATAATATGTAATATCCATTATAATATTGAACATACCTTAAAACTAACATGCCAAATACACTAAAATACTAAACACAATATTACTAGATATATCAACATGCTAACCGTAACCAATATATAATATATGCAAATCAATTGTATAAACCTAAACATAATAATGAAACAATCTACATAATAAACCCAATAATAGCATATAACAATAATAAAACAATCTACATAATAATAATACCAACCATATGCAAACAATAGAATATTAATACTAATAAAATCAATATGATAATTAATATAATAATAACATCCAAACCATACCGTAATTTTACTAATAGTAATATACAAACCAGTAACATAAGAATAATGCAATCATGTAATTAATAATAATAATATACAAACTACGTAATACTAATACTAATATAATTAATATAATAACAATGCTAATATTAATAAACCAACTATATAATAATATTACTAATAATATAATATAAATCATAAAATACTAATAATAACAATACACCTATGATGTGAGGACAATATTAGAAATATTATACAAATCATATAATAATATTATTAATGGTAATATACGAACAATCTAACAACATTATTAATAATGATATACAAAACAACATAAAAACATAATATATAAATAATAATAATATTACTCTCAATAATATACGTATAATAATGCTAATATGGTCAATATAGTATATACATATAGAGGCAAATATATGAAAAGTTTAAACTTTAAGTATTAAAACCCCAAACCACAACCAATATATACGTGTATATATATATATATATATATATATATATATATATATATATATTAACACTAATAAATATATAAATATATATGTGTATTGTGTGTGTCAGTGTTTGCATGCAGTAGGGCTTACAGAGGGGGCCGGAGACGGGTGTGTCGTTTGGCTGTGCGGAAGCAGGAGGCCGCCGGGGTGACTGTTGGTCTGGCTGTGGTGCTGCGGTGGTATCACAAGGCTCACGGGGGGTTTGATGGAGGAGATTCAACCGCTGCTGGTGTCTCGGTTGGTGGCTGCTCCGGTGGTCGCCGGAGTTGCAGAGGAGCTGGAGTGTGGGTGATGTTGGGGTCTTGGACCAATGGTGCTCGCCGGAGGGAACTTTCAGGACTGGGTTCGGAGGGTTCTACCCGTGCTGGTGTGGAGAACCTCCGGCGGTTGCAGAAGCTGGCGTCATGGAGCCGAGACCAGCAAGAGTTGGGTGGTGCCGCGGGACTGAGGTGGTCTGAGGAGATCCACAGTTGCCGGTGATGGTTGAAAGATTGAGGTGAAGATGGAGAAGAGAGGATGGAGGGGCTGGTCTGGTGGTGTGGGAGAGACAGAGAGCAGAGGGGAGAAGGAGATGGGAGAGGCTAGGGTTGTTGGGGAGCTGCTGGATGCAGCGGTCAGGCTGAAGAACAAAGAGAGGTTTTTTTTTTATATTTTGTTTCTGCCCCCCGGCTGTGTGCAGCGCCCCCTTTAGAAGAGAAGCAAAGGGCCTTTTTATAAAAATTATTTTGAAACCCTAACTCCCTCTTTCCTTTTTGCTTTATGGTATTTTTCTTTTTTGGAAATAGTATATACTACTATTATGGTAATAAGGAAATAATAATAATAATAATAATAAGGTAAAGATAATAATAATAAAAAAATAATAATAATAGTAATAACAAAGATACATAAATAAATAATAATAAAAATAATAATAGTAAAATAATAATAATAATAATAATAATAATAATAATAATAAATAAAATAATAATAACAAGATAAATAAATAATAGTAATAATAATAATGATAATAAAGATACTAAAAATAATAATGATAACAAAATAATAATAATAATAATAATAATAATAATAATAGTAATAATAATTATAATAATAATAATAAGAAGAAGAAGAAGAAGAAGAAGATAATACTAAAACAAAATAATAATAATAATAATAATAATAATAATAATAATAATAATTTTAATAATAATAACAGAAATAAATAATAATAAGAATAGTAATAATAAAGATAGAAATACTAATAATAATAAAAGTTAAAAATAATATTAATAATAATGAAAATAATAAATAATAATAATAATAATAATAATAAATAATATAAATAGAAGTAAAAATGAAAATAAAAGTAATAATAAAAATACTAATGAAAAATAATAATAATAATAATAAGAATAAATAAAATAATAAAAATACTAATAAAATAATAATAATAATAATGATAATAAATATATTGGGCCTGGGTAAAAATGGGGTGTCTACAGTACCTTATTCATTAAAACCAAATACAAAGATTTGTTATTAGTTCAAATATATGTGGATGATATTATATTTGGAGCTACAAATAAAGATCTATGTAAAGAATTTGCCACATGTATGTAAAAAGAGTTTGAGATGAGTATGATGGGAGAATTAAATTACTTTCTTGGATTACAAATCAAACAAGCAAAAAATGAAATCTTTATAAATCAAACTAAATACATTAAAGACATGTGAAAAAAGTTTGATATGGAAGAAAGTAAACCCATAGGAACTCCTATGAGTACTTCAACTAGTCTTGACAAAGATGAAAAAGGGAAACAAGTTAATACTAAGCATTGTTGAGGAATGATAGGAAGCCTACTCTATTTAATAGCAAGTAGGCCAGATATTATGTTTAGTGTATGTATGTGTGCAAGATTTCAGTCAGCCCTAAAGGAATCACATCAAATAGCAGTTAAAAGAATTCTTAAGTATCTCCTAGGTACACTTGAACTAGGTTTATGGTATCCAAAGGAATCTGGATTTGAAATGATTAGTTATTTAGACGCAGATTTTGCTGAATGTAAAATAGATAGCAAAAGCACAAGTGGAACTTATCATTTTCTAGGACATTCTCTAGTTTCATGGTCTTCAAAGAAACAAAATTTTGTAGCATTATCCACAGCAGAAGCAGAATACGTGGTTGTAGGAAGTTGTTGTGCTCAAACATTATATATGAAACAACAGTTAAAAGATTTTCAAATATAGTATCAAACTATCCCTATCAAATGTGATAACACAAGTGCTATTAATATTTCAAAAAATCCCATATCTCACTCAAGAACAAAACACATCGATATAAGACATCATTTCTTGAGAGATCATGTACAAAATGAAGATATAGTACTAGAATTTGTAAATGCACACGATCAATTAGCAGATATTTTTACAAAACCTTTTTCGAAAGAAAGATTCATATTTATAAGAAGAGAATTGGGCATACTTCACAGTCGTGAAGTAATCTAGAAATTGTTCTGGTTGGCAGGCGACTACCACTAGGGTACCAGGCGATTGCCTGGCTACTGTGTTTCAAAATTTGACAAAGACAGGCGCCTGCCACATTGAAGCAGGCAACTGCCTCGTGGCGGGTAGGGTTTAAAACCCTATTTTAAGTCATTTTAAAACTCACCAGGCGCCTGACCATTCATTTTTGCTCTCTAAAACCCTTCGTCTCCATCACTTTCCATACACAAATCCTGCTTAAAGCATCTTGCAACCTAGTATCAAATCCTTCCTCCACACAAACACCGAGCTTAACTTAGAGTTTCTTTGATTTTCTTCTTCATCCAAACATGCCTAGATCAAAATCCGTTGGTGTTAAAGGATCTTCCTCTTCAACAAGAATAAATAACGATGAGGTGGAGAAATGGTTGGTCACTCCAAACGCCAAGCACCTTTACCGAAATCAAATTGCTTTAGCTAAACCGATATTAGGTAAGGTACTCGACGTAACATTCTTCAATTTTGATTTTCCTGAAATCTTGGAACTTTTCAAGAACATTGGATGGGATAAATTTATCACCTACCAAGCTAAAGGCTATTATCCCAATGTTGTGCATATTTTTTTTATGCAAACATGGAGCGATGTGATAATGGAATCAAAAAAATTTTGTTTGGGAAAGACATCCATCTAAATTCCATATATTTGGGAAAGATTCTTCGAATTAAGCCAGGGGATTTTGAGATTCATATTATTGAGAAGCAATGGATTATGGCTCAACGTTTTACACCACAAGAGTTTTTGCCACTAGTTATGATTGACACTCCAGTAAACTTTGGTCATCCTCCACTTTATAAGCAACTTAGTTTGAAAGCCCTCATTTCGCACAAGTTTATTACAAACAAAATTTTACCAAGATCTAGTTCTCACGATCACATTTCGTTTTTGGATTGTTTTGTAATGTGGTGCATCCTCAAAGGGAAGAAGATGGATCTTCCAAGTTTGATCATTTAGTGGATTATCATGAAAGTTGATTCTCCCCGTGTTGTCTTACCATATGCGGGAATGTTGAATATGGTTTTCGCTCATTTTAATGTTTTAACTCCATCATTCAACTTTACTAGCAAGACGTACTATGATATCTTTTCTGATACCGTTCTAAAACGGATGGGCTATAAAAATTCTCCTCAAGGGTGGTTCCATAAAGGACATAGGAATGTCTCATCTGCACCACCACCTTCTTCATAATCTATCCACACACCTTTAGTTTAGCCTTATCCAGATACTCTGTCATGGTTTGTTCCATTTTTTAACCATTACATGACATTTAGTGATGGTATGAAATCTGGCCTTAGTACTTTGCAAGAGAAGGTTAAATCCATAGAAACTCATTGTTCACAAATTGATAAGCGAGTTGAAAAGATTGAGCAATAGTTGTCCAGTTCCTCCAAAGGAAAATCTCCTATGAGTATTAGTTCTGCTACATCCAGTGAGGATAAATCTGAAGAACAAGAAGAAGGAGAAGACGAAAGTGAACAAGAAGAAGGAGAAGATGACACTGAACAAGAGGAAGGAAATCATAAATCAGAAGAACAAGAAGAAGAAGATGATGAAAGTGAAAATATGGAAGCCTTTGACTAATGTGCCTTTACCTATCAATTTTATGTGTTTTTATATAATTCAAGTTTTATCGGCTAGGCTATCTTTGGTTTTCTAAAACTAGTACTTTGACTTGCAGCATTTCTTTATTTTTGTCTCTCTTTTTCCTTTTTGATTGATGTCCAAAGGGGGAGAAAATGTTAAGGGAAGTGAGTGCAAAAATATGATATATAATGGTTTGTAAAACCTTTTAAATACCTTTTAAATTGATGGATGAATCTTTTACGTGTATGTATGGTTTATTCATGGATTATCTTTTGGACTTACATACATGAATTGTATCATGCTTATTGATAGGGGGAGCCATGAATATTAAAATCTTATTATTTTTGCTTTCGATTTGTCATCATCAAAAAGGGTGAGATTGTTGATCTAATAAGGCTTACAATTCTTATTCTGATGATGACAAATCAATGATATGTTTAATATATTTCAAGTAAAATTTTTTCAGGAAAGTGACAAAGCCCAAGTGCATAAAGAAGCATATGGATTACAAAGTGACAAAGCCCAAGTGCATAAAGAAGCCTATGGATTACAAAGAATTCTTGAATAACACAAGTATAGTTTATGGATTACAAAGAATCCTTGAAGAATACAAAGAAAAGCTTATGGATTACAAAGAGCATGTGGAATAAAATTATACTGGTGAAAAGCTCAAATAAAAGATTGAAACAACAAAGATGATGGAAGAACAGGATTGAAGATTAAAGAATTATATTTTAGGATGTTCTTAATGTAAGTACTTCAAAGGTTAAACTCAAATATAAAGTGGTTTGAAGCTCATAGAAAATCAAAAAATTTTTTTTAAACATATATACTGTAAAAAGTTTTTTTTTTTTTTTTAAAAATAAAAAGGGCTTAAGAAGGGAAGATTTTTTAAACCATGTTTTTAAACATATTTATTTCAAAATATTTGGAAATGAATTTTAGGAATCTTTGGGAGTAATGGATGGCTTCTAAAAACATCTATAAATAGTCAAAAGCTTCAAAGGTTAAAATTAATGATCACAGAGGCAATATTGAAAGGTTTTTGAAATTAAGAAGTTCTCAAAAGTTTCAGATCCAGAAATCTTCAAAAGTTTTAGATCCTGAAATCTTCAAAGTTTAAGATCCAGCAATCTTCAAAATATAAGATCAGGCAACCTTCAAGATTTTTAGATCAAGCTACTTTTCAAAGGTTTTTAGATCAAGTGATTTTCAAATATTCAAATTTCTCAAAGGATCTAAAATTTTCTTGTGCTTAAACTTTCTGATATGATATTGATTTATATTTTTGAAGTAAAGCTTTAAAAAATCAGAATCTTTCATTTTCTTTGAAAAATCATTTGGTAATTCATACTAAGCGTTGAGCTTCAAATTTCTTATATTTGAATTACTTGGGAGTATAAGTGAGTTGATCATTGTACTACTCTACTCTATTGTGAGAGTTCTCTTTTGTACACAAATTTCTTTATCATCATTCTTAAACGATTCAAAGTTGTTGAATCGTTGGACCAAACAAGGGGTTATTGTTTGGAGAGGCGGGCTCTAGCTTGACAGAAGGAGTGGTTGTAAATTGGTATTGTTCCACCAGGTAACGAAACTGATATAGTGGAATCCTTTGGTGATTTGCCAAAGGCGAGGACGTAGGCTGTGTTGAAGCCGAACCTGGTAAAAATCTTGTGTCTTTCTCTCTACTTTACTTTATATTATTTACTTGCTATTGTGGTATGATTTAAATGTGCAGGTTGCAGATTCTTAAGTGAGAAAGAAACAAAGGTACTTGATATTTAGAAAGTACGTTTTGATTAATCATTTGTGGAAACCAAAAAAACGAGGACATTGGTTAATCTGCAGAAATCTTGATCAAGTAAAGTGCATACTAAAAGTTTATAGAAAAATCAACTAAAGCTCTAATATTTTTGGTTGAGTGATTGAATTGCGTTGATTTCATTAATTGATTTGTGAATTTAAATTTCAGTATTTTTAAGTGTAGTTATAGTTTATATATCTTGTTTTCTGGGTAATTAAAATCAATAGCTTAAAAATCATTAAAATTTAAAAAGAATCCAATTCACCCCCCCTCTTGGGAAGCTATTCCTCATTTTAGTGCTTATTCAGTCTCTCATTAGTAGCCATATCGTATGTGATGAGTGACCCTTGTAGTTCATCTAGAGTCATTGCTTTTAAATCTCTACCTTTGGTTATAGCAGTACTCTTTGCTTCCTATACTAGTGGTAGTCCCCTGAGTATTTTCCTGATCATTTCGTATGTGAGGTATGTTTTGCCTAGAGCATGCAATGAGTTAGTGATGTGTGTGAAACAAGTGTACATGCTCTATATGGATTCGCTAGTGTTCAGCCTGAATGCCTTGTACTCACTAGTTAACATGTCAATCCTACTGTCCTTAACATCTCTAGTGCCTTCATAAGTAATTTCTAATTTATCCCATATTTCCTTAGCAGTTATGCATGCCATAACCCTGTTGAATTCATTTGCATCAAGTGCACAATATAAATTATTCATCGCAGTTGCATTTACATTTATTGCTTTCATGTCATCATCAGTGTATTCTTCCTTAGTCTTAAGTACTCTAGTCTCCTCTTTAGTTTTCATAGGAATATAATTTCCTTTAGAGACCACTCTTCACACCTTCCAATCAATGTTTTGAAGGTAAATACACATCCTTTGTTTCTAGAAAGTGTAGTTCACACCACTAAAAATAGGTGGACGTGTGGACGAGTGTCCCTCAACAAAAAGGGTTACACTAACATGAGCCATTACAATCTTTTTGAAGAAAAACGATTAAGTCCAAGCAACTATGCTCGGATACCAATTATTGACTTTTGTGTAATCCCAAGAGGGAGGGGATAAATTGGATATTTTAAGATTTCTAGGTCAAATGATCAGCAATCAATATGTTCACAATGTAGGGTCTATCTAAAACTCAAATTTAAAAATAGACAAATAAATTAGTAATTAATGTGCACGAACATTTACTTTAGATATTCTTAATTAATCACAAATATGTATTCAAGAAGAGATTCAATAGATATATATATATATATATATATATATATATATATATATATCAAGAAGTAAGTGCTAGAAAGTAAAGACTTCAGAATATGAGATAACACCAAATATGTTGTCAGGGTTCAGTAGTAGTGCCTATGTCCTCGCCTCGAGTTAATAACCAGGAGGATTTCCACTAAACCTTTGCTCACTTGCTGGTGGAGCAGCACCATTTGCAAAGCCTCTCCTTAATGGGTGACATAAACCCTAGGTCAGATTAACAGGGTTGGCCCCAACCTTTACAACCAATCTGTACGGGCTAGATCAACACCCCCCTAGGCCATGCTTGGAATACAACAGATAAACAATATAAATTTTCATGTACATTATCTATGCTTCTCCAATAAGAAAGTATGTACCAATATGCACAATCAATACACTCAAAGATAATAGTAATTTATGCTCAAGTGAGATAAACGTCAATCTATATGTCAACTCTCAACCAATGCGTATTTATTGTATATATATGTGTGCGTCATACCTTTGATTAGAGATAATATATTCAACAAGTAAATAATTAATGGACTTTAAACTTCTATGAAAATATCTCAACAAATTTATTTCAAATATTAAGCACAACTAAGATATGGTTTCAAGCTTGCAATAAAATATTTTATCACATAACACAAGCAAGCCCTTGAATCTGGCAATAAAAATGGCAACACTCAGAAGCTAAATATGAGTTCTTCCCGAATAGTATTTATCAATAAAACAGAATGGGAAAAAACTTTAGCTTACTCTATAAAAATCAAGTTCAAATCATGCGATATGAGAGAGTTGTAAACTTAGAGAATATGTATGAAATGAGCACACTAATATGAAATCAAACTCCCTTACAAGCTGCAATCAGTTTGCAACTAAGGTATATAACAGATGATTCTCCTTAAGAAATAGTTTTGCAAATCAAAGTGTAAGGAGAATGAGTAATCTGTTTGGAAGATTTGAAGTATATGAGCAAAATGAGTATGAAAAATTCAGAGGATTTTTTTGCTAGTGATATTTTCTAATTTGATTGCTAATTAAGATTTATAAGGGGGTATTTATAGGCATCCATAAAAAAATTAACCTTTGGGGACACGGAGGACCTTTTTCTAAAAGATTAATCATGACCAACTCGAGAGGTTCAGTCGACTAAGGACAAGGTTTGGTCGACCACTTTTATAAGTTTGGTCGATTAAGGAAAATTTGAACTACAGGTTTGGTCGACCATATCAAGGTGTTTCTGAACCCTTCGTGGGTTTTGGCGACCAAGGCAAAGGGTGGTTGATCATTCATATAGATTCGGTCAACCAAGTAGTTGGGGTGTCAGTGGTTAATGGGTCGGTCGATCGAGGACGGTGTGTTCAATTCAGTATGGTCAACCAAGCGAAGTTAACATGTTGACTTATGAGCTGTTTGATCGGCCAAGCCAGTTTGTGCATGATGGGGTCGGTAGACTGAGCTAACCAAAAACTTTGAATTTCGGTCCTATTTGGTCCCTTGTGCTTTAAAAACTTTATGTGAACAAGCATATGTCTTTTAAGTTCAATAGTATTAATCCAATGGTCATTCCAAGACCTTTTAAGCATAAATAACTATTATTCATGATATGGAGATTATTACAGACCATTATTACAGACCAAAAAAATTGTAATTAAAAAAATGAAATATTTGGTCTTCATTTCTTTTTTGCTTCTTCAAAAACCATCTTGTGGTGTGAGCATTAAGATCTCTATGGCTTCCACTGTATCCTTACCATTGCATGCAAAGTATGGTCCTGTTTAAAAAATTAAGGCACAAGTAAGAAACAAAGATATTTATCATTATCAAAATGGGTTATGACCAATAAGTCAACAAAATTGAAAGAAAACAAGAAGGGTTGAAGAGATACTTAGCTTTTGTTTTCATCAAACCCCCCTTAGGTTAACCTATCTTGCAATTTCCAGTTGCAAACAAACCAAAATCTTTAGCTTCATGGTAAAATACTGATGGGAAAGTCAATATGTGAACTAAGGCTCTAGGAAAAAGTCTTTACTAAGACACGAGCCTAAAAGAGAAGGAGAAGGGATAGAAGGTTTTTAGTTAGGGCTTCAAGACCTGTTCTCCATTTATAGAAATCAAAGGTGAGAAATCAAAGGTAGAGGTCAGAAGTGAGTGAAGGCAAAGGAGAATCGCAAGGCTGGGGTTCCTGTGAATTCTCAGAGAATGAAGAGACTTTAGAAGTTGAAAGGTTGGGTTTGGGGATCTTTAAGGAGGTTTAGAGAACACGAAGAGAGAAACGATTGAGGGAGTTGCAGGGAGAGAAGGGACTGAGAAAAAAAATCTTAGAAACTCTAGGGTTTCTGAGCCTCATTCAAAGGAAGATGATAAGAAGCCTTAGGGTTTTTGGGTTTGCCTCGTAGAAAAGAGAAAGAAAGAGAGATAGAGAGAGGATAGAGTAAAAATAAGAGAGAAGCAAAATTTTTAGCTTAAATATGTTTAGCTTAGGAACCGCAGGATGTCAACATGTGAAGCCCCTATGACCCTAGGATTAAATGTATGCAAGGCCAGATCTAGATCATTCATCTGGTGTTAGTGTTGAATGCCTCGGATGAGGACACGTGGATGATCAGCGTGCTCTCCACCACAACCGTTGGATCTGTAGTGAATCAACAATCAGCATCGCCTCATGTCAAAAGTAATAATTGCAGCTTGCTTTCTGCGTGGCTGTCCCATTGACCTACCAAATGACATGTGGCCACGTCGTGCTCCACACATGTAGAAGCATGCACGCTTCATCTCAGCTGCTGGATTCACGTTCTCAGTGGATGGCTAAGATCGAGCCATCACATTAGTCCTCACCCGTGTGCACCCCCCACTCCTAGATAGCCACGCCATCCCCCACTCTCTCTCTCTTCCACTCTATCTTGTTCACGATCCTACACTGAGTGCCTGATTGGTATCAGAGCCATAACATCTTAGAGACTCCTTCAGAGCCTTTATCACTCCTGGAATGATGGATCTCTTTGTTCACCTACAGTGGTTCTAGTTCTACACTAAGTATGATCTGTGTTTGCCACATTTATGTGGATCCTCCACACCAGAATAGTAGTGAACAAAGCACTAGACACTTTGGTTCTATCTTGATAATCTTGTAGTGTTGATAATGTATCAGGTAAAAAGTATTGATTCTGTATAAGTGATTTTATTTTGTTGAAATTATTAGAGAGTAAGACCTAAAGTGCCCTTGACCTGTTGAAGGCCATGAAGAGGCTATGTTTGGTCGGGCTTAACTGGCTTCTCTGGTAGTGAAAATAAAAGAAGAACACTTAGATGGATTCATTGCTTCATTTCTTGATGATAGATGCAAAACATAGTTATTAGGACCGAATATGTCCATCATATCTACACAAAGGTGCATAGAAGATCTATTATTCAAAGGTTGTGAGAAAGGGTTATGAGTTTGTCATTTGAGTAACCATATCTTCTAAAACCATGCTCAGTCGATCTTCATCCTCTAGCTTTTCCCCAAGATTTTTATCTTCAACTTTATTCCCTTCTAATCATTATAATTCTATGTATGAAATAGATTACAAACCATAAAATCTAGAAACCAGCCTTGTTCCTCAAACCAAAGATCCCAAAACCACAAACCCATACTTTGTCTATGACAAGACCAAGTATCCTTTGAATCTCCTGAAAAGGTTCACAACAAAGACTCTAGTACCAAAGGGAGTGAAGGAGCTTATTGAAGCTTCAAACATTGATTCTCACCAACTGATGGACACGAAAGCAAAACAGTTTGTGACTGGAATTCCCTAATGACTTCCAACAAAAATATCTTAACCAAGAATATACTCATATACACATGGGGGCCGTTAAGCTCTATTTAACCTTTCACGTGACGAAAGGTCTTCCAATCAGTTCCAGAATTGCTTTACTAGATTCCAAGTTCTGCAAGTATGAGCATGCCTACATTGCTACTATGCAAACTACATTAAATGTAGGAACAATGAGCTTCATGATCTTTCCAAACTATTGCATACCTTTGACTGATCCAAGTATGAGAACAACTTTCAAAGTCCAAATTCAAATTGTTGGAGCTTCACAGATTTTTGACTCTTGTGCAGCCACTCTTCATCACCAAATGGTTTACAGACTACAAAACCATTCCTTTAACATGGTTGCACCAAGAGAAAATCAGGATGCACTCTTGGTTAACTATGATACTTGTCTCATTCCTAGTCATGTCCATATTCCAGACAGATATCCAAAGAAGAGCTAATCAAACTCCTTCCAAAAGCCTAGATAACCAAATATGAATAACTCCATCACATCCCCAAACCAATCATAATTCATGATTCTGTTTACAAAACCATGCCAAATGGAGATGTCCATATATCCTTTCCCAAAGCCCATGAATCCACAATTGATTCCTAACCAGTTTTCCCTACCATGATGATTCAGCCATACCAAAAACCTCCTATCCATCTAGAAGAGCAAAAGGAAGAAATCAAACCATCATCCCACAATGTCAACTTGGCAGATCCAAAAGCATTGCAATCTAATATCCTAATTCCTTACTTCCAAAGAAATGGCGCTCCTATGTATAAGCCCTACACAAAGGACAGACATAAATGGTTCTATGTTATTGCATATGCAATGATTGCCTGACAAAAACCACTTATGATTCTCAAGATAATTAGAAAGGAAAAAAATGGGAAAAGAAAACATAAGAAAAAGAATTCTCAACAGCGGCTCAAAGAAAGATATGAAGAAGGAGATCCAATAATAGGCTTGTTGGGAGAACCATCCGGAAAGGTTGACTACTACATCAACTATAGAGCTGGATGGCCATATGGATATCTAGAAGAACAACAAGGCGATGATAGTAGGTATCCCTACAAAGGTTATGATGTTCTTCAGGTCAATATGATCAGGACCTCAAACTATGAAAATGATTTTCCACCATTGGAGTATCAAGACCCAAGACTTAAAACCAGACTAAAAAGCTAAGGTGTACTCCTAAAAGGGGGAGTGAATTGGGTTTTTAAAAAACTTTTTAAAAAAAAAATTCTTGTTATACAAATTCTTTTAATCAAGTACTAACCCTTTTTTTAATTTGAGTTAATATGTAATATCAACCCCCTTTTCAATTTGAGTTAATTTGTAATCTCAAAAATCAACTTCAAAATCACTCAATCCAATTAGTGAAGTAAGCTTGATATTGCAATATGAAATAAAATACAAAATTCAACCAAGCTACCAAAATTTAAATGTTAATATTAAATAAGTATATTGATCTTAAGAATGTAACCAACCAATGTATTAATAAACTTTGGTATTAATCTATCAACGTACTCCTTTGTGGTTTCTAAAATAATATTGATCAATCAACATACTCCTTTATGGTTTCTGCAATTTCCAAAGGCAAATTAATATTCAGCAAATTAAGTACACAACCACATAGTTTATAAGTGTTGAAATTTAAAGAGAGTAGGGAAGAGAAAGACACCAAGTTTTTACGAGGTTTGGCTATACCCACCTACATCCTCACCTTAGGAAACACACCTAAGGATTCCACTATACCACTCCTTTTCAGGAAGAGCAAACCTTTACAGCACTCCTTCAATAGGATAGAGCCTTCCTCTCCAAGCGATACCCTAAGCTAGGTACAACGATTCAACAACCTGAACTGTAAAAAACAATAAGAAACAAGAACAAATTCTTGTGCACAAAGACACTCTCACAATAAAGTTGATTAGTACAAGTTAGAACACTAATATACTTCAAATTTAAATATTAATAAAGAATGAATTTGAAGCTCAAGAAATTAATCACCAAGTTCTTCTTTAGATTGAAAGAAGCTTGGTAAGAACACAAGACCCGAGTGGTAGTATCAGCAGAAATTCAGTATAACTTCAGCAAGAGTGAGTGAGCAAGAAAGCTTTGAGAATTAAAGACTTTAATTGATTGATTGCTTGTAGTTGTTGTTATGAAAATCCTTTGGTATTCCATGTATTTATAGAGTTTTAAAAGTAATTCCTTGTTGCCCAAGTTTACTTGGAGTATTTCCCAAGTATTTACAAAGTTTGGAGCCCAAGTAAACGTTTTTGAAGACTTTTCAATGCTGCTTTATTTGAAAAATTTATGAACGTTAGTCGCCTGACCAAAAGTGTCAGTCACATGTCATGTTAAAAACTCAGGATATTTCAAAAGTCAGTGCCTTGTTAGTCATCTGACAATGTCCTGTCAGTCTCCTGACTACTGTCAATCGCTAGAGAGTGTTTTGTGAGGCACCTGTCACAGTTTTGTTTACCTTTTTTAAAAACCATATAATTTGTCCGTTGCCTGACGAAACCTAGTCACTCACCTAAGCATGCATTTTAACAATTTTTAAGATTTTGTTTCCAAAAACTCTTTTAACTTTTAATCTTAGAATCTTTGATTTGAAATTTGAAAAATATGTTTCCCATTGTTTTAAAAATAGGTCTCTAAGTCTGTAATCATTCCTAAAAAGCTTCAAAGCATCCCTATTGATTTTTAATTAAAGTACTTACATAAGACTTTCCTTAAGACTTAAACTCTCTAAGTGTGAAGTCTTCATGTATATCTAGCTTTAAGTCCATCTTGAATTTGAGCTTCAAAAATCTTTAAGCTTTCATAAGATTTGACAAACTTGATCTTGTTGAGCTTTCTTTTGATCTCTTGTTTGGAATGTAGGCTATCAATGCATTCTTGATCTTGACTTTAATGCTTGATTCCTAAACGATCACCACTTCATCCAAAATATGTTATTTTCCTTTGATTTGTTATCATCAAAATAAAATTCGTAAGCTTTATTAGGCCAACAATCTTCCCCTTTTTGATGATGAAAAATAAGGAGCAAAAGAGAGTGAACCTTTATAAGGCTCCCCCTTACAATAATGTAATAACCTGAAAAAAAAAATTAAAAAAAATTAATTAATTAATTAAAATTATTAATCAATTAATTAGTCTAATATTATTAAATTAATGTGTTAAATAAATAAATAAAGGAAATAGGAAAAAAAATTAAATTAAATTAAAATTATTTATTAGTATTTAATTAGTTAAACATTATTGAATTAAATAAATAAATAAATAAAATAGTAAAATATATATATATATATATATATAGAAAAGATTAATATAATATAAGTTATATGTGTATATATATATATATATATATATATATATATGTAAGACTATTATAATATAAGATATATAAGTTAAAGTATAATATATATATACAAAACTTAACCTTTAAGGAATGAAAAGCAAAAAAAAAAAAAATAGATAAGGATCTCCCTGTTCTGCGCAGCCTCTCAGTATCTCTCTGTCTCTCTGTACTCTTCATCTCCACTCCTCCGTCTTCGCCTCTCTTTCTTCCTTTATTTCTTGACGAATACTCAACCTCTCGAAAAACAGAAGATGCCGTTGGGTTCCGCCACCAACATTTCTACTGGAGCAGATTTTTCATAGGAACGACTTAGGCACTGCTCTTGGGGAAAGGTAATTTTTCCCTAATTTCTTAATTTCTGGTTAAATTTGCTGTTGAATCGACGATCAGGCACCACCATAGGGTCCTAATCATCGTTGTCGTCATTTTGACATAGGTAATTTTTTAATTGAGATTTTCTAGGGCCTACCCCAAAGCGAGAGTGGGATTTGGGAAATTTGGCAATTTGGCTAAATTTAAGGGTATATTTATTTATTTAGGAATTATAGTCTTAGGAAATATTTAAATAATATTTTATTCAGGAATAATTTATTGGAGTTAGGAATTTTTGATTCAGGGTCCGGGTGAGCGCCATAGGTATTTTTCGGGATCCCTATTGGCGTAGTTCAAGAAATTAGGTAAGGGGAAAAAAATATATAAATCAGAATTTTTATGAATTTAATAGGAAAATAAATTATGTTATATGTACGTGTATATGTTTCAGTATGGGTAAAATGCCAGCCATTTGAATTATATTTCCTTCGAGTTTAAGACTGTGTATTAGATATGTATGTGTGAAAATGAACTAATGAAAGTGAAAAAATATTTTTAGAATATTTATGTAAGACATGAAAGGTATTTTAGTATATAAACGTTAAATGTTGGTTGGCTTATTTTACAGGCAGTGTATAAATTTTATTGCTAAATTGTGTGGCATGAGAATCTGTGCAAGTATATGTTAAATATATAAGATATTAGTTAAGTAAGTAAAACAATGAGAATAAAATATGATATGGGTAATGTTGCCTGTGTATGTTAAATGCAACCATGTAAATGTAAGACAGCTGAAAGACAACCATGTTAGCAGATCTAGCACACTTTTGTGTAGACTAACTGATGATAGCTAAAAGGAGCTATGTTAGTAGATTTAGCACGTTTCTACGTAGACTAACTGATGATGGCTAAAGACCAGCTGTAGTACGAAGTAATGAAATGAAATGTTATGCAATGAAATGACGATGAAATGACAATGAAATGAAATGACAAAGGTAAATGATGTAAATGGGAAAGAGTCACTTAAAGTGAAATGAAAAGCAAAGTTAAGTTATGAACAGGAATGAATGTGCATGAATGTATAATGACAGAAAAGAATGATGTATTATGATAATAGAATTATGTATGTACGTAGAACATGTTACGATTGGGCGAGGCATACCTTTCGCCTGAGGGCTTGTTGAGTAAGGCGAGTGCACTAGTAGCTTCAGATGTGACAATAGCTACGTAACGCAATAGGGCAGAGGGAATCTACTTGTATGGGCGGGTAGAATTCCCTATGCTTGGGGCCTTTGCCGATAAACTATTGTTGAATGCGTGAGTACGAGATTAATTTAACACTTGAGGGCTTACTGAGTAAGGTGAGTGCCCTGATATGCTTTAACTGCGCCCTTTGGGTTTCCTAGGTATCAGAGCAGAGGGGTGCTACTTGTATGAGCGGATAATCACCCTTGTCCTCGGGTAATCTCGTGGATTAAACATTTGCATGTGTTTGATTAGGTTCAGGGAATGATTTTGGAAATTATGTTAATGATTTTCAAATTTTTTCAAATTTTAAATATTATGTTATATATAAACTCATGTTGGCCACACGCTGCTTTAATATATGGTTTCTTCCCTTACTGAGATGTGTCTCACCCAAATATTAATTCATTTTTTTTCAGGATTTCTCAAGATCGAGCTTTGAGAACTCGAGATTTTATAACATTTTTGGAAGATATAAGAAAAAGGGTATATATTTTTATGTTAATTCTGATATGTATATTTTATGTTTTATATCTTTATGTTTTAACTCAGTTATGAAAGGATAGTTGTGAAACATACTGGTATTAGTGGATAATGTTTTGGAGACATGTATATATTTGAATACTGGTGAATGATTAATTTATTATGGTTGGTAATTAGAATTAGTAAACTTTGGTATTATGTTATGTGGAGACTATGGTTATGTTTTCCGCTGCATATATTATGGATTATCAGGGATTTTATCAAGTATAACGTGCCGGAACCGAGTTTAAGGGTTCGGGGCGTTACAAAGCATACATTTAACAATGTTTTTTTTTTTTTTAAAAAAAAAACAAGTCCTCAGATATCGTAAGTTTAAACAAGTATCAGTGCATTATAATATAACAATCAAGCATTAGTGCATCATAATTCATTTCATCATATTATCAAAATCATATCATAGCTCATGTCATATCATATCTCATATCATATCATGTCTCATGTGTTTTATATAGTCAAAATCATTTTATATCTCATGTCATATCATATCATGTCTCGTATGTTTAATATAGTCTGTTTCATTTGTTTTATATAGTCCACATTGTTGCTCAATTTTGCTCTCATTTTTGCTGAACTTTCTCCCCCTTTTGACTTCAATCAAAAAGAAAAGTAACATAACAAAGGCAAAAGTACTACATAATAGATATTCATAGTCATCCAAAAGTGCATATAGTGTCAAAGACATCTAGAGATACAAACCAAAGTACAAAAACTAAAATTTTAATGCAAAGATAGATGGATAATTGAGATACATAGCAACAAAAAAAAAAAAAAAAAACAGAAAGAGATGTCAAGCATCATTAGCTGCATCATCATCCCTAGCATTTTCTTCATCTTCTTCAGATTCATCATCAGATGCATCATCACTAGGAGGTGCAGAGCTGATGTCCATAGGATCTCTAGTGTGTGAGGAACTAGCCAGATGTTGTCCAATACGTCCAATTTGCTGATTAAGTGAGGAATAGTTGATCTACAGAGATGCAAAAGTTAAGGATAAGCATGTAGGAATAGTTTTTCAACATTTATATGAGAGTATAAGCATGTAGAATCTATATGGAATAACTCAAGATACTCTAAAGGAGAGTTTGTAAAGGTTAGATCAGACCTTGGAATTTGACCTGATTGTAATCGGAGTCACTCCACCCATTAAGTGAGCAATAGTGGTAATCCTCTGACTTGCGAGCTAAGATGGGGATGTAGGCAGTATTGGCTGAACCCCAGTAACATATCGTGTATACCCTGTTTTACATTTTCGTAATTTATTTACTGCACGTGTATGTTATATTATATATGTTGTGCATGATTTAATTTCTGAATCTTACATTTATCTGTGCATTTGGGTATATTAGTATATAAATCGACCCTAGGTTAGGAAATACTGTTTGTGGAATTGAAATCAACCTAGGAAGTTTTAAATACCCAATTCACCCCCCCCCCCCTCTTGGGATTGCACCAAAGTCAACATAACCAATGGCAAAAACTCTTCTAGAGTGAAGTCTTGGGCCATTATCCATGATTTGTTAGTTTGAGGACATTCAAAATCACTATGCTTAATATGGAGAAATTTAACTAAGGATTTTGGAGTGAGAGTAATTGAATGCCCCATGACCTTGGTGGCTAGTCCCAAATCTTGTGTGACCAAATTTGCATAAACTATTTTGATCAAAGTTGGGTAATATCCAGTAGCTTGATATGTGATAAACTTCTTCCATCCAAATCTTTCAAACATGGTCAATATTTTAGGAAAAATGGTTCTAAAAAAGGATGTGTCAAGAACTTTATAGAAAATAGGATCGGTGGAGCGAAGGTGATTCCTATATAGTTACTTGGCATGTGAAGAGGTCAGCCATTTGTCAACTTCATCATCTTCAATAGGTGTCGAGGATGAGGCTTTGGTGTATTCCCAAAGGGGGGGGGGGGAGGTGAATGTGAATTTTAAAATTATTCCTAGGTTAAACAAGATGTTAGTAGAATATCACAACCTTGGGTCTTTCAATGCAATCCCAAATGCGCAGATAAATATAATATGCAGAAATTTAAATCATGCGCATCATTCACACTATAACATACACGTGCGGTAAATATAAAGTGTGAAAATATAAACAGATACACGATATGTTATCGGGGTTCCGCCAACTGTGCCTATGTCCTCGCCTTGGCTATACTAGCACAAGGATTCCACTAATGCTCACTTAATGGGTGGAGCAGCACCAGTTACAACGAGGTCAATTCAAGGGGCCGACCTCAACCAACACGCCTTACTAGGATGGCACACCTACCTTTCCTAATTGCGTCTAAGCCAGTCCGGGACTATTCAACAGAGCTAGTCTCCCTCTTCAAGCCCATGCCTAGAAGACAAAAAATGTGTATAAAATTTGTACAAGGAAATACGCTTCTTACACAAGCAGGTATGTGTACCAGTATAGCTCAATATAGTCAATGCACCTCAATGATGTAAGAATTATAAGCTCGGTGCTCTACGTGTGCAATGAACACTCAAGGTTATGTCTGTAACAATCAGGCACAAGAGTGTATCAATAAGCTAATCTTTGAAACTTTGTATAAAAAAAATATTTCTCAATAACATTCTAGGGTTTCAAATATTTTTAGCAAATATAATCAAACAATCTCAACCAATATATTCTCAAGATGCTAACACAAGAGGTGTTTGAAAATATACTTGTGAAAATATTTTTGCACAAAAAAATAAAGCTATAGGAATCTTGCAATTACAATGCAAAGATCCTTAAGCTTATGAGTTTATCCCAACTTTATTAATAAAAATCTATGGGATAAACAAGGCTAAATTCCCTAAAAACAATATCAAATATTCAAGCATGGTAATAGGAGTATTAGCAATACCTAATATGCACTAGCACACTAAATATACTCACAATGCGAAGGTGTATGAAGGGAATGAATGCATGAGAGTATTTGGAGTGGAATAGGCAAAAATAGGTTTTTGAGATTGAGAGGATTTTTCACTAATCGTATTGCTAATCTCATTCTAATAATTCCAAATGAGGGGGTATATATAGACTACCCCAAAAATATAATTGTTCAGGACCCATATGGAATTATTATAAAAATTTTAATATAATTTAACCAAGTTAACCCCATTTAAAAATATTAACCACGATAAAAATAATCAGGCATCTCGAGAGAACCGATCGACTGAAGGAAGTTTGGTTGACCAAGCTGTGTTGAGTTCGGTCGACCGAGCACAAAATGAACTACAAGTTCAGTCGACCGGACATGGAGGTTCCAGGGCAATTGTCCTTTTTAGCGTGGTTCCATTGATTGGGAGCTTTTGAACTAACTAGTTCGGTCGACTACACCATTGAGTTCCACACGTGGGAACTCAGTTGACCAGGATGTTGGCATTCAATTTAAACTCGGTCGACCAGATGGTCAATGTGTTGAATCCTAGGGAGTTCAATTGACCGGGTGAAAATGAACTGGGAAAGTTCAGTCGACCAAGTAGTGGTCAAACTGTTGACTTGGTCCTGGTTCGGTCGACCGAGGGAATTTGTACTTCAGTAGTACGATCGACCGAACATGCAACTTAAGTGCATTTCGGTTCTTTTCACTTATGTAATCACTCATTTCATTTGGCCATATATATATATAGATATATGCGCGTATATGAGTGTCTTAGGGTCATTTTAGGTTGTCTTTAGAACATCGAAAAAATCCAGTGTTGGTCAACCGAACACTAAGGTTTATCTATGGTCATTTGCTTTTCAAGTGATGTGTAGGGACCTAGAGTCGTTCTATGGTCTTTGAGCTTTGTAGTTCTACATGCATGATATGCACCAATTATTACAGACCATTCCTACTTAAATATTACAAACTCAAATTAAAATTAATATAAATTACAACAATGAATATTCAACTAGGGTCTTCATTTTCCTCCGGGTCTCTGAGTGCCATCATGCCATCATATGATTCCCAAGATAAACCTACACATCAACCCGGCAGACATTAAATACCCGATTATTCGTCATAATCAAAACAGCGTATGACCCATATGGTCAACAATCACCCCTTTTTTGATGATGACAAATACTTGCCTACTTCTCCCCCTCTTGGCAACAGCAAAAGGGGTCCAGATAAACATTTAAGTATATGTAGACAAATAATAGGAAAATATCATTTGTATACAAGATATGGTTTGGAAAAATTTAAGAAAATTTGGCAGTATGTTGTTTGAAAAATACAATTTTCCAAAAATATCTGTATAGAAATGACCTGATTGAGTTCAAATTTTAAACTATCCACAACAATAAACTCAAACAGTCCAGTGTGATGAAAAACAGTAAATAGGAGTATAACTATCAACATGCAAGAGACATGATAGTCATGCATTTTAAGGCATAAACAAATTCACAAAGCATGAAATATAGCAATGAGGCACACACAGCATTTTAACGGGTCATTTAAAAGATTAAAATGACATGTAAAACATGGTTAGACCAGAAATATACACAAACCACTACAATTGAAACATATCATAAGACCCGTGGAAGATTTGAGTTAAAGGCACACAACATATGATACCAAAAGAAGGTTTGAGCATAAATATGATCTAACTAGTTCGCATGCATTTTCATGTAAGATCCATGAACCAGTTATACAACATTCTTTGCATTTTTTTTATGAACAAACAAAAAATATAACCAGAAAATCACAACCATAATGATCCTAAAAATTTATCAATCACATGCAAGATCATATGGCAAAGACAAAGAATATGTGGCTAAGTATTGTACTTTTCAATTAAGATATTCAATAAGGACATCACAATTGAGCACGTGCCACAGTGAATAACAAACTCATCTAAGCCAAAATTGCTGGTGAGCAAAACAAGATAGGAATTTATGTTTAGATCCCCCTATCAATTTGAGTACGTGCTCAGATTCTTTACTACTTATACTAACCAAAGACTAATTTCATTATGCTTAGTAGTACAAGCCATCAATCTAAATCCTTAAAATCAACTATGATGAGTATTTGTTAATCACATTTGTCACTTGATTAGTATAGTTGTCCCTATAGACCATAGATGCATCATTAAGGCATGCAATAATGTTCATGACCCAAAAATATTTCATATCAAACCAAAAAACTTCAAATGCAGGATATAATGTCTAGGGATTTCACAATAGTCTCAATAACTCAGTAGATGAAAGCGATGCATATGGATCATTTATGCGCTTCCTATAGGGATGGATCTGAGTTTTTTTAAATGATTGATGATTATGTTAGGATGAAGTTTAATTATTTATTTTGTTTCACTCATCCTTTCAAAAATATTTTAATATTAATTTTATCATAATCATCTTTAGCACAGGGTTTTATTTTAGGAAAATTCTTGTCGAAATTTAGGCAGCATACCGTCTGTGAATCAGACATTTTCCCATAAAACATGTACCTGATAGGTTCAATTTAGCAATTTATAATTAAGTTAAAGGCCCATGAGAACCTATATCCACTACCAACATACAATTCTCATCAACTGCATCCGCCATGTAGGAGGCATTCTAGACTAAGCATGCAATCAGGTAGCAAGTAACAATTCATAAAATATAATCTATCCATCAAAGAATATAAATGGTAGAGAGTAGAGGATAGATTTGAGTTCAATACAGTGTTGTCATTCATTATGGCATATAAAATATGATCATGAGAGCATTTAATATAAATAGCCATAAAAGAGAAATGCTCCCCCTAAGTTATGCACTAATCCATTTTATGCCTTTTTCAATTTCTAATTTCTTTAGCCAAAAGTTATATGATTTTCAATGGTTTAATCTTGGTATGAATGCCTCTTTTCTAATAATATTTCAATACGTGAGAGAGGCTTGAGTTAGAATGACTTTCGACTTAAAATTGCACATGCATAGGTCTACTTGAATTTTACACATTCATCTAGATTGAGACCTAGGCGATCATATCAGCCATTCAATTCATCTCTAAGTACATAAAGCTCTAAAGGATATGACTTAATGATTTGAGAGTTTGTGAAGGGAAGATAAATAAATACTCTTTGAAAATTTAGATCACTAGTGGGTACAAAAGAGTATTTTTGTAGAAGCAGAACATTATGCAAGGTAAAAATTCTAAAGAATATATCCTAACTTATTTTGGAAAAGAGCAATGTGGAGTATATGAATAACTAATAACTGATGCTCTTTGGTGATCGGAATGTATCCTTAAGACATGATCACAATTTAGAGTAAGGATACCACTGGTGTGAAGAATGGATGTCTTTTTAAACAAGCACTTGTATAATAGGCATTTGTGATCATTTGTGCTTAAGCCTAAAGTAATTACTGCTACTTTTTCAAGGCTTTAAAGTTCAAGGATGGGTTTAGGATTAAATGATATATAGTTTGAGGTAAATCCCCTAAACCACATGCTTGTGTTATGGACAACAATGGCTTAACTTAAGATGATTTATCTTTAAGTATGAGTTAAGTATTTTGGAATTGTTTACCAAGCAAAAATGCTTTGTCCATTTTTAAAGTGGATTTTATTCAATTTTTGTATTGGCTTGGTTATCTTATGATTCTTAGTATGGCAATAGTGTATAATAAATACATATACTAAGATTTGAAATTTTAAGCATACACCACTTCCCGAGCCTATAGTCATCACTACCCCTTAAACCTAGGAACTAAGGGATGATTAAAATATTTATACAGTTTCTATTGGAATCTGATCTTCCTTAGACCCTACAGGGTTTGCTTTCATGATTACCCACATTATTTCTTTTTCTAACCCTCTAGCACTTCTGGATGAGAAAATAAATCGTTTGTGCCCTTTTCTTTTATAATGGAAGCAGGTTTTGTAAATACGTGAAAGGATATGCTTACAATTCTTATGATTGCTTGTTAAGGCATGATAGCGGAAATTATATGATAATCCTAAATCCTTTTTGAAAGGATTTTTCTTTTTAATATCTAAGGATTTATTATGATTATTCTTCTCATTTATAACTTTGAGTGCAACTCTACAATAATCATTCATTTCTTCTTCTAAGCAGATAATTTTTAGGATCTTCTAAAATTTTCTCTTTTCTAAGATGGTGTAATAATCTTTTATTTTTCATAAATGCTTTGCCATGCTTTTATTTTCCTTTTTCAAAATGAGTTTTTGCTTAGATAATTTATTCATTTTCAATACGGTTTTATCTAGCCTTTCATACGAAGGGCATGCTTTCATTTATCAAATTAGCACATGACTCATCACACAATTTGACACAAGAATTATCATATGAATCAGTGCTTGAATTTTCATCCAAAATATCACATGAGCAATCAGATGATTCATCACAAGATTTTTCACAGTAAACATAGCATGAACCATTTACAGTATTATCAACAAGTGATTTAGTATATGACACATCACAACATTCATCAAACGAGCTAGAATGAGAATCATATACCTCCTCGTTGATTTCTAGCTCATGATTTACCTCCTTCTGATCATTTGAGTCTGGAGCATTCGGAGGAGTTACAATCTCCTTCTCCTGGGATTTTCCATATTTCTTTTCTAGTTCATCCCAAATTTCCTATGCACTATTACATGCCACACACTTAAGTAGAATATTAGAATCTAAAGCACAGTATAATAAGTCCATGGCATATGAATTCGCATGCATTAACCTAATATCATTTTCATTCAAGGGCATACGAATCCCATTAATAATCACCCACTAGGCCATCAAATTCATTGATTTTATAAATATGCTCATTCTAATTTTCCAGGTGGTGTTATTGACACCACAAAATATAGGAGGCCTAGAAGCTGACTGTCCCTTTCCGAATAGGGATACACCAAATTGAGCCATTGTGATTTTTTTGCAAAAACATTTAAGTTTAGTGCAATGAGGATCTGATACCAATCGTTAGCTTTGGTGTATTCCCAAGAGGGGGGGGGGTGAATTGGAATTTTAAAACTTATTCCTAGTTTAAACCAGATGTTAGTAGAATATCACAACTTAGGGTCTTTCTATGCAATCCCAAATGCACACATAAATATAATATGCAGAAATTTAAATCATGCACATCATTCACACTATAACATACACCTGCGGTAAATATAAAGTACGAAAATATAAACAGACACATGATATGTTATTGGGGTTCCACCAACTATACCTATGTCCTCACCTTAGCTACACCAGCACAAGGATTCCACTAATGCTCACTTAATGGAAGGAGCGGCACCGGTTACAACCAGGTCAATTTAAGGGGCTGACCTCAACCAACACGCTTTACTAGGATGGCGCACCTACCTTTCCTAATCGCGTCTAAGCCAATCCAGGAATATTCAATAGGGCTAGTCTCCCTCTTCAGGCCCATGCCTAGACGATAACAAATGTGTATAAAATTTGTACACGACAATAAACTTCTTACATAAGCAGGTATGTGTACCAGTATAGCTCAATATAGTCAATGCACCTCAATGATGTAAGAACTATAAGCTTGGTGCTCTACATGTGCAATCAACACTTAAGACTATGTCTGTAAGCAATCAAGCACAAAAGTGTATCAATAAGCTAATCTTTGAAACTTTGTGTAAAAAAATATATTTCTCAATAACAATCTAGGGTTTCAAATAGTTTTAGCAAATATAATCAAACAATCTCAACCAATATATTCTCAAGATGCTAATACAAGAGGTGTTTGAAAATATACTTGTGAAAATATTTTTGCACCCAAAAATAAAGCTATAGGAATCTTGCAATTACAATGCAAAGATCCTTAAGATTATGAGTTTATCCCAACACAAGATTTTATTAATAAAAATCTATGGGATAAACTAGGCAAAATTCCCCAAAAACAATATCAAATATTCAAGCATGACAATAGGAGTATTAGTAATACCTAATATGCACTGGCACACTAAATATACTCACAATACGAAGGTGTATGAAAGGAATGAATGCATGAAAGTATTTGGAGTGGAATAGGAAAAAATAGGTTTTTGAGATTGAGAGGATTTTTCACTAATCGTATTGCTAATCTCATCGTAATAATTCCAAGGAGGGGGTATATATAGACTACCCCGAAAATATAATCGTTTAGGACCCATATGGAATTATTATAAAACTTTTAATATAATATAACCAAGTTAACCCCATTTAAAAATATTAACCATGGTAAAAATAATGGAGAAACCCAAGAGCACTGGTCAACCGAAGGAAGTTCAGTTGACCAAGTTGTGCTGAGTTCGGTCGACCGGGCATAAAATGAGTAACAAGTTCGGTCGACCGAACATGAAGATTCCAAGGTGATTTTCTTTTTTAGCACGGTTTGGTCGACCGAGAGCTTTTGAACTAACTAGTTTGAATGACCAGACCATTGAGTTCCACACGTGGGAACTCAGTCGACTAGGACGTTGGCATTCAATTTAGACTCGATCGACCAGATGGTCAATGTGTTGACTCCTAGGGAGTTCAGTCAACTGGATGAAAATGAATTGGGCAAGTTTGGTCAACCGGGCAGTGGTCAAACTATTGACTCGGTCCCAGTTCAGTCGACCGAAGGAATTTGTACTTGAGTAGTACGGTCAACCAAACATGCAACTTAAGTGCATTTCAGTTCTTTTCACTTATGTAATCACTCATTTCATTTAGCCATATATATATATATATATATATATATATATATATATATATATGTGAGTGTATGAGTGTCCTAGGGTCATTTAGGTCTTCTTTAGGACACCAAAAAAATTTTGGCGTCGGTCGACCGAACCCAAAGGTCCATCTATGGTCATTTGCTTTTCAAGTGATGTTTCGGGGCCTAGAGTCGTTTTATGGTCTTTGAGTTTTGTAGTTCTACATGCATGATATGCACCAATTATTATAGACCATTCCTACTTAAATATTACAAACCCAAATTAAAATTAGTATAAATTACAACAATGAATATTCGACTAGGGTCTTCATTTTCCTCCAAGTCTCTGGGTGCCATCATGCCATCATATGATATTGTCAAGATAAACCTGCACATCAACTCGATAGAAATTAAATACCTGAGTATTTGTCATAATCAAAATAGGGTATGACCCATAGGGTCAACAATGATGGAAACGCATACACTTTTTGAACGAAAATGGAGTAGAAGTGTGTGCTTCAAGTTAGAATTGAACGATTATGAGATGGGAGAGGCTGGAAATTGAAGGGAGTGAGTGTCAGATGAGTGAGGAAGCAGAGTCATAAGAATAAAGGTTTCAAAAAATAATGGTTTTTCGTTTATAAGCAAAAGACCCACCGCTTTTCAATTGCCTGACAATTGAAGAGTCAGGCGCCTGATGAACTTATTTTCGTCAGGCAGTAGTGAGTCAATCACCTGACGCCTCATGGTCAATTGTTTGACGTGTAGATTTCCTATTTTCTTCTTTAAATATCTTCTCTAATATGTAACAATCCTAATTCACGTCTAATAGAGATAAATCGATCCTCTAAAAGTTGTTTTGTAAAGATGTTTGCCCATTGATCATTTGTATTAAAAAATTCAAGAATTATATCCTATTTTTAAACATGATCTCTTAAGAAATGGTGTTTAATATCTATATGTTTTGTTCTTGAATGTGATATTGAACTTTTAGAAATATTTATAGAACTTGTATTATCACACGTAATGGGTATCGTTGAGTACTCTAAATTAAAGTCTTTTAATTGTTATTTCATATAGAGTGTTTGAGCACAACAGTTACCTACTACAACATACTCAGCTTCAGTAGTGGATAAGTCTATGGAATTTTGTTTCTTGGAAAACCAAGACACAAGAGATCATCCTAGAAAATGACAAGTTCCACTTGTTCTTTTTCTTTCAATTTTACATCCTGCATAATCTGCTTATGAATAACTAATCATCTCAAATCCAGTGTTCTTAGGATACCATAGACCTAAGTCAATAGTGTCTATTAAATATGTTGACTCTATGAGTCCAATCCTGTTTTGATAATGACAAATAACTTGGTATTTGACTTGCACAATTGAGTTTGTGAATAGAATCATGATTTAGAATGCACGAATGGTAAGCATGATATGGAAGCCATGAGGAACACGGAGTACATACCACTTGGCTCAATCCATAGAACTAGAAGAAGAGAAGTTTGAAGAAGCAAGCTTCAAATTCAAGATCTTCAATGAGAATAGGTATTTAGAATTGAATGTATTTACATATGTCATATGATATAATTTGAAGCTCAAATATACCTTAGACAGATCTTAGGACTTATGCATTTCATAAAAGATACATTTACATTAGTTCTAGGTTGAATGAATTTTTAGAGGCAAATTTAAGAGGCCTTGTCGATGAACCACATGGCCTCGTCAACGAATGCATAAAGGCCACTTAGGGACGAACAATTTCTTCTTGTCGACAAAAAAATACTGAGAGCTCAAAAATTTTGGATAGTGCATCACGTTCCCATCGACGAACGAGTGTTGAACACCCGTCGACGAACACAAACGAAATTCTTTAATTCTAAATGATCCAATAGTCAGGATTCGATCAACTACCAAGAATGCTTATAAACCTAATTTCTAAACCCTAAGGAATAAAATTTTCACCTACATTATGAGAGCCTTGAACATATTGGTGAACTTGTTCCTGCGCTCCAAAAGCAATCACATTCAGTTTTGGGCATTTGTTACGTTAATCAAAAGGCATTCATGCACATATTTTACAATCATCGTTGGTATTGAGGTTTGAGTATTTTGAGCATTCAAATCTTATTTTTGTTTTCCCATACTTAGTATATTTAATATATTTCTTAGGAGAAAAAATCATAATCTGTGTTTTTTATATTCATTGATTGAATAAAATACTTGAGAAAAGTTTTTCTAAAACAAAATTCTTTGAGATATTTAAAACTATATTTTCATTCAAAGATTTGATATTTTGTTACTACAAAAACTATTTGATTGCAAATTTTAAAAGCTTCTAAATACATATTCTTGAGGAATATCTTTTGAAAAATATTGTTTAAATCCTTACAAAATCCAAAGTTATATTTTTATTGAAAGATTTAATCTAATAAATTATTTGATAACAAGAACATAGATCTACGTATTATTCAAGATTATTTTTAAAAGGATTTTATTTTCTATTCTTGCATAAAGTGATCTGACAACAAACCCTATGATCTCCAAAGCACTCATTTTTAATAAATTATTTTTGGGAGATATTGATTAAATGGTAAATTTGGGAAGCATCTCATTACTCATACAACAATCTTATCTTTACATACATATTGAGCTTCATGTTTTATCATATGATTATGTATTAATATTTATCTTGTACTCACTAGCTTTGTTAGAAGCATTTTGAGTTTTGTAGAAATTGAATTCATTATATTGTATTCACGATTGGGGTTGTGAACCGGGGTTGAGGAGGAAGATACGCCTCTTGTAAGTAGTAGACTATAAGGAAGCTTCATCCTAATTAAAGGAGCAGGGATTCGTGGAATCCTTGAGTGGGTTGCTCAAGGTGATGATGTAGGTCGGGTTGGCTAAACCTTGTAAAATCGTGTTTGCATCTCTCTTACCCTTAACTCTTTTAATTTCCACGTAAATTAAGTTATGTGAATTGTGTGAATGTTTTGATTATATAGTAGGTTTGCAAAGTAATTGGGTAAAATTGATTGACTGAAAAAATCACTCATTAGGTTGGTTAATTGAAGAACATTAAGCTAGTTGTAGGCAGCTTGCAAGTTTGTAATTGAAAGTTTTCAAAAATAGAACTTGAAAGACTTAATTTTTAAAATACCCAATTCACCACCCTCTTGGGTTAACACTGAAATTCACATTTAGTATCAGAGCGAGGTTACATAGACTTAACCATTTTTCTTTGTAAAAGATCACAATGGCATACATCGGTGTAACCCCATTCGGTGAGGGATACTCGTCCATTAGACCACCAATTTTTGGAAGTGTAAATTACACCTACTAGAAATGAAGGATGAGTATATATCTTTTAAATGTTGATTGGAAAGTGTGGAGAATAGTTTCTAGAGGAAATCCTGTTCCTAGGAAAGTACTTGATAAAGTAAATGTACATAAGACTGAAGATGCATATATAGAGGATGACTGGTGAAAACAAGAAGTGAAAGCTTTGTTAGGCTAACAATCTCCCCCTTTTTGATGATGACAAATAAGGAACAAAAATTGATAAAAACTTTTAGAACGCTCCTCTTTACAGTAAGCATAGATTCAAGTAATGTTTTATAAAGTAGTCCAAAACTCATTAAGTTATTTGCAAATCCTTATAACATATTATAATATTGTATATTTATCAAGGCATTTGCATAGCTCATATATATAGTCAACATTCATAACTCAAATATTTGCAATTCCTTATAACATATTATAATATTGTATATTTATCAATACATTTATCAAGGCATTTGCATAGCTCATATATATAGTCAACATTCCTAACTCATATATTTCATATAGTCAACATTCATAGCAAATTGCATGTTCAACATTCAGCTCAGCATTTTCCATTTCTCTAAACCATTCATATATTTTTGCTCTTTAAACCATCTCTCCCCCTTTGACATCATGCAAAAGGGATACAAAATTGTAATACAAAAAGCAGAGAACCATATAGATACGCATCAAGGTAAAAGAGTCATAAGTAGTACAAACCAAAACACATCACTAAGATGTGACCTACAACAATACAATGCATCATAAAAAGAGCTAAGTTTAAGTTTACATCTTAAAAGCTAAGACACTTAATCATCATGTCCTTCATCTTCAGCACCATCAGGGGCATCATTATCATCTTCTTCCTCTTCTTCTTCATCTTCATTCTCATCATCACCATCATCTTCAGATTTTTCTATTGGCCTTACAAGGCTTAACATCTTGTTTTGATGCTAACAAACAAGTAGAACTTAACATGCTTTGTTTAAGTGATGTATTTTTAGGACTCAATGATGAATGCAAGGTTAAAGAATTCATGAAAGCTTGTACTTCAAAGAAGGATGATTATATAAAACTTGAGGCGTGAATTAAAACTTGAAGATCATGAGAGCATTGATATAAAAGAAAAAGCTTCAAGAATGAAAGCCCAAGTGATCAACATGGAAAGCTCAAAGATCAATGAAACTCAAAATCTAAAGTAATATTGAAAGATCAAGAGAGATAGATCTTGAAAGCTCACATCAAATTCAGGATCATTGGAGCTCAGTAATAAAGAGAACACAAAGCAAAGAAGAGTCAAATGAGTCTTTAGGACAATCTTTGTAAGTACTTCAAATAATTTCAATATGGATGTATGAAACTCTTAGGTTAATTTATTGGACCTAGATACCTTTTAAAATACTTGGAAAATATTTTTATAAGGTCAAATATTGTTTCAAAAATATTGGAATCATTTTTGGAATAAAAATCACCAAAAAAGAGGATTTCTCAAATGTTGTCAATTTTTTTACATCTGCATTGATGTACATTTTTCTCCATCAAAAAATCTTTATTTTAAAATGTGTTCAATATGAATCTTTTGAGCTTTTATCTTAGCTTTTATTTGAAACTAATAACATAAAATTTGGAGCTACACATAAAATATTATGATCAAACTACTGAAGGGTGCTCGAAGTTGATAGCTTGACAGACGACTGTTAAGAACTGGACAACCGACTGTGAGTGCACTTTGGGGCATCTATTCATGCTTGGACAGCCAGATACCACCTTACTGTCCCTTTGGTTTAAGGGGAAAGAAGACTACTAAAAATGACAATCATCTGTCACGCGACTGTTTTGAATTTTTTCATAACGGTCAAATTTTTAAATGAGGTTGCTTGAGGCTCAAAATTTGTGAAAACTTGGGGAATACTCTAAGTCACATGGGGATCAAGTTACATACCTTTTCAAGTCTATAAATAAGCTTTAAAGATCATTGAATCAAGGCACCAAAAATTCAAATTCTGCAAATATTCAAAATCTCTCTCAATTGCTCTAAATTTCTCAAGGCTCTTTCTTGCTCTCAACTTGCACAAATTCAACTGAGTTTTTGCTGATCTTCTTCCACCAAAATTGTACTATAAATTCTAAATCTTCCAATCATTGAAAGAACTAATCGGTGATATACTTCATTGAGTTTCAAGTTAAAATTCCATATTGTTATTTACTTTGAAGTATATAGTTCTGAATTGTTGTACTAATCAGCTCTTTGAGGAGCAAATTATTTGTACACATCTATTTGATTTATTTCTTGTAGATTGACGATTCCAAGGATTGTTTGGATCGTTGGCTAAGCAAGGGGATATTGCTTAGAGAGGCGGGCTTTAGCCTAGTTAAGGAGTGACCGAACGAGAGGATATCGTTTGGTGAAGGTAGGCTCTGGCCTTAACCAAGGAGTGTTGTAAAAGTATTGTTCTGCCCATCAAAGGAACAGGTTTAGCGAATCCTTTGGTGGTTTGCCAAAGGCAAGGACATAGGCTGGGTATAAGCCGAACCTTGTAAAAATCTTCATCTTACTATTTCTTTCCCTACTTTTTATTTTCAGTACATATTTATATTGCGTGGATGGTTTAAATTGAAAATTGTATATACTACATATATTTGGGAATCAAGTAAACTTAAAGTTTAATTTTGATTTGTGTTGCGAAAATCGAAAGGGAGTACGTTGGTTAAACCATATCTTGCGGAAACCATATGGGAGTACGTTACTTGGTTAAACATCCCAAAGATAAATTAATTGAGAGTTTATTTGAATTTTGAATATTAGGAAAAGTGTAAATATTGTGTTGGATTTTATATTACATATCATATTATGCAAATCAATTATTACAAGGCTTCACATCAGCAAACACAAATTATCATTCACTATAGGGCTTAATTCGAATTTATATCCAGGGCTAACAACGAAAACTATATTATGATTGAATGGTTTAAAATTTGATATTGAGTAGTTTGTGTTTATATTTCAAAGAGTGTTGAATCTTGCAAATTTCCATCAATCTAAATTATGTTGCAGGTAACTTGTGCTTGGCAAATCATTTGGTTGTTTGTTTTCAAATTGTGGATGATTGGCTTGATTACTTGAATGATTGGTTTGGTTGCTTGGTTGTTTACATAGTTGTGTGTATTGATTGAATTAAAAGAACAAAGTTCTTGAGTGATTAAAGAATTAAACAAACAAGTCAAGAATTAGCTCAAAGAAATAAAAGAGGGTTAAGGATTCTTAAAAGGAATTAAAATAAATTTTTATAATCCAATTCACCGCCCTCTTGAGACTACACCTTACTTTTCAATTGGTATCAGAGATAGGTTATAGCAAATCTTAATTAGTAGCTATAAAAATATCTAAATGGCTCAATTAGGCGTAGCTCCCTTTAGAGAGGGACAATCTTCAACTAGGCCACCAATCTTTTGTGGACACAACTATACATTTTGGAAAAAAGAGAATGCAAATATACCTTCAAACCATGGATTGGAAAGCTTGGGAGGTTGTCACAGATGGTGATCTAATTCCTACCACATTAGTAGATGGAAAACAAGTACCTAAGGAAAAGAAAGACATGACTGAAAGATATTATAAAATGTTGCAAATAAACTCTAGTACTATGAATGCTCTATATTGTGCTTTAGATGTCAATGAATTTAATAGAGTAATAGCTTGCAAATCAGCTAAGGAAATATAGGACAAGCTTGAAGTCACTTACAAAGGCACTATAGATGTTAGAGATAATAGGATCGATATGCTCACGAGGGAATATGAAGCTTTTAAGATGAACCCGGATGAATCCATAACTAATATGTTTACTAGGTTCACTCACATAATCAATTCCCTAAATGCACTAGGAAAAACCTACACTACTTATGAGATGATAAGAAAAGTTCTTAGAGGGTTGCCACCTATATGAGAACCAAAAGCTAGTGCCATAAACGAAGGAAGAAATTTGAAAAACACTTCCTTAGATGAACTTATAGGTTCTCTCCTTACATATGAAATGGAAATAAATGAAAAGAATAGAAAAACCAAAGCCCAAGAACCAATAGCCTTTAAAGCCTTAGAAAACAACTCAAGTAGTGAAGATGAAGTAGCCTTCATATCTAAAAAGTTAGCAAGGATACTAAGGAGAAACAAATTCAAAAGAAGAAATCAAAACTCTGAATCAGAAGAAGAAGATACTAGCAAAATGAAATCAAAGAATAAAACTCCAACATGTTATAATTGCAACAAAGATGGACATTTAAAACCATAATGTATACTTAAGAAAGAGTCTAAGAAGAAAAAGAAAAAGGCCATGAAAGCCACTGCTTGGGACATGATGAGTACAAGTAGTTCAGAAAATTATTCAAGTGACCAAGAGGTTGCTTATACGTGCTTTATGGCTTGGGACGATGAGGAAAGCTCCTCATCTAAATCTTCAAATAATTCTTGTAGTGATGAATCCAATGATGAGTGTATGTCATCTTATGAAGAACTTCAAAGTGACTTATTTAAAGTACATAAGATGCTAATCAAAGTAACCAAACAAAACTCATCATTGAAAAACAAGAATGAAGCTATGACAAAAGAGTTAGAATCCAAAAATCTTGCTGAAAAAAAAAAAGATTTAAAAAATAAAGAATTAGAAAGCAAGAATGAAAAAATTGATAGAATACCTACGATCCCTATCCTCTATAGAATATAAGAAAGATATATATATATTTCTAAATTAGAGGATAAAGTAAGAAAATTATTTCTAAAATTAGAGAAATCTCAAAAGAAGGTTGATAACAAGAAAGATAAAGAGATAAATGATCTCAAGAATCAAATTGAAGATAAAGAAAGGATCATTTATAACTTTACAAAAGGAAAAACAAACGTCGACAAAATGGTAGGCTCCCAAAGAATGTCTCTAAACGAAGAAGACATTGGATTTAATAGAATTGAAAATAAAAAGAAAAGGAATCTTTACATGGGTTATTTCTCAAAAGCCTCCAAAGATAATGCAAGCACATCCTTTAATGCTTACACTAACACCATATGCTATCAATGTAAGAAAAAAGGGCATATAAAGTTTGAATGTCCATTTAAGAGAAAACGAGTGAAAACTAAACAAATATGGAGAGTTAAAGAAACATCCTTTATCAAACCAACTGGACCCAAGAAAGTATGGGTACCAAGATGAAAGACTAGTTCATAAATGAAAAACTCCATGGATTAAGTCATTCCCCTTTAAAAATTGAGAAAGTAACTTAATTCACGATCAACAAATAAGTTTAAGAGCTTATTATAACAAATTCAAAAATGGCATTGTTGGCAAAATCATAGGATGATTTTTTTTTTTACAATGCTTAACTTAAGAAAATATCAAATTGAGCTTATTGCATAAGTACTTCAAGTTGATTCAAGTATGATTTTTTTTTTTTAAGCTCACTAGGCAAAGAGACTTAGAGACCTTAGTTTTAAGTTTTGGAACTTATTTTTCAAAGAAGAAAAAATTGAGATTTTAAGTCCAAATAAACAAAAAAAAAAAAAAGAGAAATAAAAAATGTCTTGAAATAAGGAACAACTTGTTGACAAACGACTGTCTGTCATGGATAGTCAACTACCAAATTAAAGGACCTAAATTAAGTAGACTAAAGCATGAAAAATGACTGTCAGTGACAATTGAGATGACTGCGTAGGTTTTGTCAGTCGTCTGTCACCCTTCTGTTCATTTTTAAAAAACCCGGTTGTTTAGTGACAGACGACTGCCCCTTGTTCATAGGTGACTGCATAAATTTTTTTAAAAGATATTTGAGAATGAAATGCTATATGCTACATGCTTACATGCCTATATGATATGTTATATGCTACATGTGTATGACTTGACTTGACTTGACTTATATTGATAATTTATGGCTCACTATTTGAGCATAAGATTATTTAGCAAAGCATGAATTTTGACATGAGATTAGTTCTTGACCATGCATGCTAATAATGAATCAAGTGGATAAATTTGTCTTGTGTTGTTATTTATATCTATGAGCCATGAAAGATATAATAAGTTATATTTGTATCCATGAGCTATGCATAATGTGATAATGACTTTGATATCCATAAACTATGCATGATGTGATAGTAGCTTTGGTATCTATAAAGTATTTTTGGTATCACATTTAAAATTTTTTTTTTTTCGGTATCAAAATTGAAAAGCTCACTTGGTATCAAAATCTAGAAGTTCAACTTGTCTTTTAAGTATGACAAGTATGATTATATCTATGAGCATAGTATGACATTGATGATATTAGCATGATATTGATGGCCTAGTATGACATTGGTGATATTAGCATGATATTGATATTTGATACATGATGTGAATCAATCTTTTGAATCTTGGGATGATAAAAGCATAATTGATAACAAAACTGGATGTATTAAATTCAGGGGGAGTGTTATGACTTATTGCTTATATTATGATCATTTCCCTATTAATCATTTGATATCATGAATTAAATTTTAAATTGGTATCACATATTTGTTAAATGTGAATCAATCTTTTGAATCATGGGATGATAAAAGCATAATTGGTAACAAAACTAGATGTATTAAATTCAGAGGGAGTGTTATGACTTATTGCTTATAATATGATCATTTCCCTATTAATCAATTGATATCATGAATTAAATTTTAAATTGGTATCACATATTTGTTAAATTGGTATCATAAAATCAACAATTGGTATCTTGAATAATGTCAAAGGAAGAAAAAGCTGTTAGTAAAGATATGACTATTAAAACACATTACACATGTTGTATTGAAAAATAATAAATCGAGTGTGTACATATGTTGATATGCATGTTTGATGATATGCTCAACATGTGATTTTACTTGAACTTAATCATTTTTTTTTCCTTTTTTATGGATACCAAAAGGGGGAGAAGTATTAAAGTAAAAACTGAGCATGAACATAATATATATCAAAAGGAGAAGTATTTGATAGCGATGAGCATGACTGTAAAAGAGTTTTTGAAATTGATATTGATCTTACAAATATTGTTAAGATGATGCTTATTGAAAGGGGGAGTCTTTTTAAGACTCACTCAAATTTTTCCTTCTTATTTGTCATCATCAAAAAGGGGGAGATTGTTGGCCTTACAAGGCTTAACATCTTGTTTTGATGCTAACAAGCAAGTAGAACTTAACATGCTTTGTTTAAGTGATGTATATTTAGGACTCAATAATGAATGCAAGGTTAAAGAATTCATGAAAGCTTGTACTTCAAAGAAGGATGATTATATCAAGCTTGAGGCATAGATTAAAACTTGAAGATCATGAGAGCATTGATATAAAAGAAAAAGTTTCAAGAATGAAAGCCCAAGTGATCAACATGGAAAGCTCAAAGATAAATGAAGCTCAAAATCTAAAGTAATATTGAAAGATCATGAGAGATAGATATTGAAAGCTCGCATCAAATTCAAGATCATTGGAGCTTAGTAATAAAGAGAACTCAAAGCAAAGAAGAGTCAAATGAATCTTTTGGACAATCTTTGTAAGTGCTTCAAATAATTTCAATATGGATGCATGAAACTCTTAAGTTAATTTATTGGACCTAGATACCTTTTAAAATACTTGGAAAATATTTTTATAAGGTCAAAGATTATTTCAAAAAGATTAGAATCAATTTTGGAATGAAAAACACCAAAAAGAGGATTTCTCAAATGCTTTCAATTTTTCTATATCTGCATTGATGCACATTTTTCTCCATCAAACAATCTTTTTTTTTTTTTAAATGTGTACAACATGAACACTTTGGAATTTTCTCTTAACTTTCATTTGACACCAAGAACATCAAATTTGGAGTTACACAGAAAATGTTATAATCAAACGACAGAAGGGTGCTCGAAACTGACAACCTGACAAACGACTATCAAGAACTTGATAGCCGATTGCCAGTGCACTTTGAGGCGTCTCTTCGTATTTGGACAGCCGACTACCACCTTATTGTACCTTTAGTTTAATTGGAAAGAGGACTACCAAAAATGGACAGTCATTTGTCATGCGGCTGTTTTGAATTTTTTCATAACGATCAAATTTTTAAATGAGTTTGCTTGGGGCTCAAAATTTGTGAAAACTTGGGGAATACTCCAAGTCATTTGGGGAAAAAGTTACATACCTTTTCAAGTCTATAAATAAGCATCAAAGATCATTGAATCAAGGCGTCAAGAATTCAAATTCTGCAAAAATTCAAATTCTCTCTCAATTACTTTAAAATTCTCAAGGCTCTCTCTTGCTCTCAACCTGCATGAATTCAAATGAGTTTTTACTAATCTTCTTCCACTGGAATTGTTACAAATTCTAAATCTTTCAATCATTGAAAGAACTAGTCGGTGATATACTTCATTGAGCTTCAAGTTAAAATTCCATATTTTTATTTACTTTGAAGTATATAGTTCTGAATTGTTGTACTAATCAGCTCTTTGAGGAGTAAATTATTTGTACACATCTATTTGATTTATTTCTTGTAGATTGACGATTCCAAGGATTTTTTGGATCGTTGGCTAAGCAAGGGGATATTGCTTAGAGAGGCGGGCTCTAGTCTAGTTAAGGAGTGACCAAATGAGGGGATATCGTTTGGAGAAGGCGGGCTCTAACCTTAACCAAGGAGTGCTGTGAAGGTATTGTTCTGCCCATCAAAGGAATAGGTTTAGTGAATCCTTTGGTGGTTTTCCAAAGGTGAGGACATAGGCTTAGTATAAGTTGAACCTCGTAAAAATCTTTGTCTCACTCTTTCTTTCCCTACTTTTTATTTTCAGTACATATTTAAATTGTATGGATGGTTTAAATTAAAAATCATATATACTACGTATATTTGGGAATCAAGTAAAATTAATAATTTATTTTGATTTGGGTTTCGGAAACCGAAATTGAGTATGTTGGTTAAACCATATCTTGCGAAAGCCATACGGGAGTACGTTACTTGGTTAAACATCCCAAAGATAAATTAACTGAGAATTTTTTGAATTTTGAATTTTGGGAAAAGTGTGAATATTGTGTTGGATTTTATATTACATATCATATTAAGCAAATATTCACATCAGCAAACACAAATTATCATTCACTATAGTGCTTAATTCAAATTTATATCCAGGGCTGACAACAAAAGCTATATTATGATTGAATGGTTTAAAATTTGATATTGAGTAGTTTGTGTTTATATTTCAAAGAGTGTTGAATCTTGCAAATTTCCATCAATCTAAATTGTGCTGCAGGTAACTTGTGCTTGGCAAATCATTTGGTTGTTTGTTTTCAAATTTTGGATGATTAGCTTGGTTACTTGAATGATTGGTTTGGTTGCTTGGTTGTTTATATAGTTGTGTTGATTGATTGAATTAAAAGAACTACGTTCTTGAGTGATTAAAGAATTAAAGAAACAAGTCAAGAATTAGCTCAAAGAAATAAAAGAAGGTTAAGGATTCTTAAAATAAATTAAAAGAAATTTTTATAATCCAATTCACCCCCCTCCCTTTTAGGACTACACCTTACTTTTCATCTTCATTACCAGCATCTGCTTCTTCTTCTTCATCTCCTTTATCTTCTTCAGATGCTTTTGTTGATGAGTGATTGCTACGGGGTATGGAGCTAGTGTCCATAGGATAACCATGAGAAGAACTTCCCCGTATCTGCTTAATGCGTGTAAGATGCTGATATAAGGAAGAGTAGTTATCCTGTAGAGACTTAAGACCATCACGCATATCTCGGCTGAAGGATGTGAATTCATTATAGAATGGTATGAATCAAGAAGGAGTTTCAGTTGTGGATCCTTGAGCCTGAGGTGGATGAGAAGGTGCAATTGCCGCTTTTCATTGTCTACCTCCTTTTAAGAACCACTTTCGGTTTCATTTTTCATATCCCATCTATTTGAGGGTCGTGGAGGTAAAAAGGTCATACCTAGTCCTTTTGATGAAAAAAATTTATGAAGATGTGATATTCTGATTTGAAAAGATCATATTAAGAGCTCCACCATATGGAAGAGTGACTCGTGTTGCATCCATCTTTGCCCACATCCATTTCATAATAAGACTAGCCAAAACAAGCTTCTTCCCCTTTAACAGACACCACAATACAAAGCAGTCTATATACGAGAGATGGTCATATGATCTGGCTTGTGGCAGAATGTTATTGGTGATAATCTTTTGGAGGATTTGAGCTTTTAGGTTAAGTTGCTTATATCGTGGTGGATATCCAAAATAGGTAGGTTCATTCTCCATGATCAATGGTAAAAATTCTTCCAGCATAAAACCTTGTTGAAGTATCCAAGATTGGGCAAATGTAGGGCATTCAAACTCTCCTGGAGTAATGTGGAGAATGGGAGCTAACATTTGAGGAGTGAGAGCTATTTTCTTACCATTGACTTCAGTTGATAAGATATTCTAACCTTGAACCATAATAGCATAGAATATCTTGACAAGGTTTGGAAAGAGTCCTTTAGCTTGCTATACAATGAAAATTTTCCAATCTATGTTGTGGAATAACGGTAGGATTTCAGGAAACTCTGTGTTGAAGAATTGAACATCAAGAACCTTACCGAATATAGGATCTGTAGACAAAAGACGAGTTTGATATACATGCTTTGCATGAGGAGTTACCAACCATTGCTCAATGTTGGTATCATCTCTACCTGAAGACGAACCACGATGTGCTATTTGTTTTGTTCGAGGCATCGTGAAGTTTTTGGAGCAAGCTAATGGCTTCTTTCAAACCCTAGAATAGGTATGATCGTGCTAAGATACTCTGACTCAAAGGTTTTAAAACAAAAGATTGAGGAGAATTTGGTGTTGAAACTTTGGGTGAGTGATGGGATACTGTTCAGGAGCTTGAAGTTTAGAAAAGAATAGGGTTTCGCATGTTTAATATATAAGGAATTCGCGATTCAGGCGCCTGAAGAATAAGTGCAATTGCCTACGGATTTTCTGGAATGAAATTCAGTAGGTAGTAGTTATTTAGTCACCTAATACTAGAGCTCAGGCACCTGTAGTACATGTAGGTGCCTAAATTTATCAGTTCAGTCAACTGAAGCTCTTTAATTTCTCAAATTTTCTTATTTTCTTGTTTTTGAAACCTTTCTAACTTACTTTCCTTATTGTATAATGGTTCAAGTTTATCTTTTTATATACACACACCTTTCTTTTAGTAAAAAAAAAAAAACTTGTGTAATAAGCTTAGATTTTCTTTTCTTTTGATTTTCATTTGAATATCCAACCTTCATGTATCTTGCTACTTTCTATTTATATTTGTATGAAGTTATTAATTCAGTTTTGGTACCCATATTTTCTTGGGTCTGGATGATTTATCGAGGGATGTTTCTTTTATTCTCCAAACTTGTTTAGTCTTCACACCCTTTCTTTTAAATGGACATTTAAACTTTATATGTCCCTTTTTCTTACATTGATAGCATATGGTGTTAGTATAGGCATTAGACGATGTGCTAGCATAATCTTTGGATGCTTTCGAAAAATAACCCATGTAAAGATTCTTTTTCTTTTTATTTTCAACTCCATTAAATCCAATGCCTTCTTTGTTTAAGGTTATCCTTTGTCAGTATATCATTTTGTCAAAGTTTTCCTTTCCTTTTGTGAAGTTGTAAATGATCTTTTCTTTATCTTCAATTTGATATTTGGGATCATTTATCTAAATGTCTTTCTTGTCATCAACCTTCTTTTGTGCTTTCTCTAATTCTTGATATAGTTTTCTTATTTTATCCTCTAATTCACAAATATATATGTCTTTCTCATATTCCATAGAGGATAGGGATCGAATGTCTTCTATCATATTTTCATTCTTGCTTTCTAATTTACTGATTTTCAAGTCTTTTTTTTTTTTCATCTAGAATTTTAGCTTCAAATTCTTTTATAGCAACTTCATACTTATTTTTTATTCTCTTGAGTTTTGAATCTTTATCATTTTCAACAATCTTAATTGATTCTAGCTTTTTCATTATTACATCGTTCTTGTTTTTCAATGATGTGTTTTGTTTAGTTACTTTGATTCACATCTTATGTACTTTGAGTAAATCATTTTTTAATTCATCAAAAGATGGCACACACTCATCATTGGATTCATTTTAAGAATCACTACAAGAATTAGTTAAGGATTTGGATGAGGAGCCTTCATCATCGTCCCATGCCATAAAACAAGTATAAGCAACCTCTTGGTCACTTAATTCATATTCCGAACTACTTGTACTCATGTTGTCCCAAGTAGTGACTTTTATGGCCTTTTTGTTTTTCTTCTTAGACTCTTCTTTTAGTAGTGGACATTCCGATTTTATATGTCCAACTTTGTTGCAATTATAACATGTAGGAGCTTTAGTCTTTGATTTCTTTTTGCTAATTTCTTCTTCTTGTTCTTCATCTGATTTAGATTTGGATTTCTTTTGAATTTATTTTTCCTTCTTAGAATTTTCGCTAGCCTTTTAGATATGAAGGTTACTTCATCTTCATCCATCTCTTCTTCACTACTAGAGTTTTCTTTTGAAGCTTTGAAGGTTATAGATTGTTGGGCTTTATTTTTTCCACTTCTTTCATTCATTGCCATTTCATATGTAAGGAGAAAACCTATAAGTTCATCTAGGGAAGTGATTTTAAGGTTTCTTCCTTCAGTTATTGAAGTGTTTTTAATTCCTATATAGGTGGTAGCCCTCAAAGAATTTTTCTTATCATCTCATAGGTAGAGTAGGTTTTTCCTAGTGCATTGAGGGAGTTTATAATGTGAGTGAACCTAGTGTACATGCTAGTTATAGATTCATCTGTATTCATCTTAAAAGCTTCATATTCGCTTGTAAGCATATCAATCCCATTATCTTTAACATCTAGTGCCTTCGTAGGTGACTTCTAGCTTATCCCATATTTCCTAGCCATTTTGCAAGCCACTACTCTATTAAATTTATTAGAATCTAAATCACAATACAAAGCATTCCTAGCACTAGAATTAACTTGCAACATCTTATTATCTAAGTCTGTCATATCATTTTTCTCCTTAGGAACTTGTTTTTCATCTACTAGTTTAAGGGGAATTAGGTCACCATCTGTGACAACCTCCCATGCTTTCCAATTCATAGTTTGAAGATAGATTTGTATTCATTTTTTCGAAAAAGTGTAATTATGTCCACAAAAGATAGGAGGCCTAGTTGAAGATTGTCCCTCTACAAAGGGAGCTATTCCTATGTGAGTCATTTAGATCTTTTTATAACAACTAATTAAGATTTTCTATAACCCCGCTTTGATACCAATTGAAAACTAAGGTGTAGTCGCAAAAGGAGGGTGAATTGGGTTTTAAACTTTCTTTTAAAACTTTTTATGAATTCTTTAACTTAATTTAATTCTTTCGACGAATTCTTGATTTCTTGTTGATTTAGCAATCACACAATAAAAGCTTAATTCTCTTTATCTAATCCACAACCACAAAACAAATAAACATTCAATCAACCACTCAAACTAATTAACCACAATGCAAGTAACCAATCAATTAGCTACACAATATTCAATCAAGATGTTTAGTTTGTTTGCAGCCCTGTGGTGAATGAAATTGTAAACCTTGTAGGGAATATAATTTGTTTCTATATTTGATATTTAACACAACATCCACACTCTTCCCAAAATTCAAAATTTAAATAAACTCTTAGTTAATTATCTTTGGGTGTTAGCCAATCAACGTACACCCTTTGAGGTTTCCGCAAAGTATTAATCAACTAACGTACTCTCTTTTTGTAACGACCTTGAAATTCTTGCCATTTATATATATATTTGTGTATCCATATCCATGTCTAAGCAACGGGAACACATATCATATAACCATTCACATATATACTATACAATACCATAATCCAGTATATACAGACCATAACCATACAAAATATCTCTCCAACATCATCTACTAAAAAATATACATAACTCTGTAAAAAACTCACCTTATAACTAGGGTAATCCAAACACTCTCTATCTGCGAGCCTGATCTGCTCGCCTAACTGGCTCACCTGAAAAATGTTAAAGTAATGGGGTGAGTCGACGCTTAGTAAGTGGAAATATGCTATTACTAGTATGTCGCAGCTAACTTAAGAGTACTTTTAAATAGCAACTAAACTGTAATGAAATAAATAATCTGTAAAGCATATCTTTCTTTCATAATTTAAAATATATTGTATCGTCTGTATTTTCTACTTTTCATACTAATAATACCATACTATACTTATCATATACTGTAAAACTATATACATATACATTACTAAGTTTTATCCCTGGGACTCTATACGTCATGATTTGACCCCTCATGATAGGTTGTGCGGTTCGTAGGCGGGATTTCATCTGGTCGACCCTCTAGATAAGTCAATATACTCTACACTACCTCAGCTCGGCTAAACTACATCCTCTCCTAAGCTTGGGACTGGCTACTACCTCATCAAATCGGCCCCCTCCACCTAGTGAACCGGGGAGCTGCATACTTTCTAAGCACGGCTGATGGTACCAACACACTTTCTGAGATATGTGGTTGCACTCTATCTGTATCTAGCAACGATACTGTGCTTTGTAATATTTATCTCTAGCTGTCTGTAATCTTTCCTCAAGGATCTGATACTATATATACTCTTTTACTGTTTTCATCATGTTTCCAAAATTACCATAACTCTATCTTTTTACACTGTAAATACTGTAATCTATGTATACTGTATCTGTAGCATCTTGATGCTACCCCTGTATCTCTGTCTGCATACTATGTCTATGTACTCTGTCTGTATACTCTGTATGTTATGGTAATAGGAAACATGGCATGCTATAACTCTGTATATACTATTCTGTACAAAACTGTAATATAAATATTGATCTGAGTAAAACTGTATGCATGTATATGTATATATATATATATATACCTGTTTTATGAAACTATTCATATAAAAGTTGTATATGCATGTACATTTCTCTGTATACTCTCTGTGAATATAAATCTATATCTGTATATTCTGTGTAATCTCATATACTGGAAAAACCATATAAACTGTATATACTATCTATATCTGTATATTTAGTATAATATGATACCTTATATAAGCTATATAAATTCCTTCATCACATGAAAATCTACTCAGGCCACACAAGCATTTAAACTCATATTCTGTAAATACTGTATGATAAACTGGTATAAATATGTGTTCATGAAATCTCTAATAGCATTATGAAAACTCCTAGCATAGCATATTTACCTTACCTTAACTCTGAAAAGCCCCTATAAAACTCTGGCTCTATACTCACAGGGTTCCTAACTCAACATCTGGAAAACACAATTCCCCAAAACAAAATATCAGTATTTTCTTACGTACAACATTTCTCATAACTGAGGGAAAGGCAAATACTGAATAAAATGCCTTACCTTGAGATTGGGACGAAATCCAACCCAACTTTTCCAACGATCAGCTCGGCCTGACTTGCAAAAAACTTCGCCAAGAGCGTCGTGGTAGCCTCAGATCTTTGATTCAGCGAGAAATAGGTCTGAAAATGAAGAGAGAAGTGAGAAAGGGTTGTACAAAGAGAGAGAGAGAAGCGTTAAAAAAGGTTAAAAATCCGGGTTTTCCACTTTTATACTGTGGCCTTCGTCAATGAGACACATCATCTCATTGACGAATCTTTCAATAAATTCGTCGACGAGGACTTGTATTCGTCGACAAAATTCAGGCTGCCCACAAAACCCCTCTCGGTATTTTCTCGTCGACGAGGCCCTATATTCATCGACGAATTTCCTTATATACTCATCGACGAAGTCTACGGCCTCCTTCAGTTCATGTTTCCATTTTCCTCTCTCTTTAATATTTAAATAACAATATTTTCCAGGTCGTTACACTTTTGGTTTTCACAATCCCAAATCAAAATTAAACTTTAGGCTTACTTAATTTCCAAATTTACGTAGTGTATATAATTTAGAAATTTAAAACATCCACGCAGTTAATATATGTGCTGAAAATAAAGAGCAAGGGAAATAGAGAGTGAGACCACGACTTTTACAAGGTTCATCTTATCCTCAGCCTACGTCCTCGCCTTTGAAAAACCACCAAAAGATTTACTAAAACCAGTTTCTTTTTTGGGTAGAACAACACCATTTATACACTCCTCCAGTAGGCTAAAGCCCGCCTCTCCAAGTGATATCCCCTCACTTGGTCACTTCTTCAATTAGGCTAGAGCCCGCCTCTCTAAGCGATATCCCAACACTTAGACAACGATCCAAATAACCTTGAACTATCAATATCTACAAGATAAAAATCAAATAGATGTGTACAAATAATGCTCTCAAATAGAGCTTATTAGTACAATTGAAAAACTAATATACTTCAATTTTAAAATACCAAAGGAATGAAGCAAGAAGCTCAATGTAAATATCACCGATTTACTTATCTTGATACAGATCAAGAATTCAATTCATATGCTTCAGAGACGATGTAAAAAGCTTCAGAGATTTCTTAAGAAATTCGCAGCAATTCAAAGCTTAAAGCAGATAGCAAGATAGCTTTAAGTGAGAGAGCTTTTGAAAGATTGTTCAATGCTTGTCAGGTTTGATTTTCATAAACCGTGTATTTATAGGTTTAGAAACACTCTCATTTGTGCTGCCCAAGTTTACTTGGAGTTCCCCCCCCCCCCCCCAAGTTTCTAAAAAGATTAGTGTAAAGCAAGGTGTAGTCCCAAGAGCGGGGGTGAATTGGATTTTAAAAATTTTCTTTTAATTCCTTTTGAGAATTCTTAAAATTCTTTTATTTCTTTTGAACAATTCTTGACTTGTTTGTTTAACTTTTTAATCACAAAAGAACTTAGATTCTTTTATCCAATCAACAATACTATTGTTTATCCAAACAAGTAATCAATTATTCAACCAAATAGCCAAGCCAATCAATCAATCATAAATTAAAAGTAAACAACCAAACCAAAATTAACACATACACCACTTTGGCAATGTAAGCACTTAAAATAGTTTGTTTGTTTATATAAGCCCTGTATATATGAAATTTGTACTTGCTGATATAAAGCCCTCTATTGATTGTTTTGCTTCTTCAATATGATGTGCAATACAACATCCAATCAACACAATATCTACACTCTTCTCAATATTCAGAACTCAACTAAACTCTCAGTTAATTTATCCTTGGGTTGTTAACCAAATAACGTACTCCCATATGGTTTCTGCAAGGTATGGTATAACCAATGTACTCCCTTTCGGTTTCCGCAACCCAATAAAAATTAGACTTCAAGTTTACTTGATTTCTATATTACGTAGTATATATGATTATCAATTAAACCATCCACACAATTTAAATATGCTGAAAATAAAGAGTAAGGGAATGAGAGAGTGAGACGGAGATTTTTATGAGTTTCGGCTTATAACCAGCCTACGTCCTCACCTTTGGCAAATCACCAAAGTATTCACTAAACTTATTCCCTTAACAGGTGGAACAAACCTTTACAACACTCCTTGGTTAAGGCTAGAGCCCGCCTTCTCCAAACGATGTACCCTTATTCAGTCACTCCTTACATAGGCTATAGCCCACCTCTCTAAGCAATATCCCTTTGCTTAGCCAATGATCCAAACAATCCTTGGAATCATCAATCTACAAGAAATAAATCAAATAAATGTGTACAAAGAATTGCTCACACAAAGAGCTTATTAGTACAACAATTTTCACCACAAATATATTTCAAAGTAAATCAGTATAAAAAGATTGAAGCTCAAATTGAATTTAGATCACCAAATATATCTTCCTAGTATTGAAAGATTCAGATTTTGAAGGCTCTACTTCAGAGTTTGTATCAGTAGCAATTCAGTAGTTGAAGTAGGATGAATACAAAAGAGATTGAGAGCTTTTAGAGAACTTTGAATGCTGGAAAATTTCTTGGTGTAGAAATCTTTGAAGTTTAAGGATATTTATAGATGTTTAAAAGTAATTCCTTGCCCCCCAAGTTTACTTGGAGCAATCCTCAAGTTTTTTAAAAGAGTAGTGCCCAAGAAATCAATTAAAAAAATCTTCCCGTTGAGAATTTTAAAAATCTGTTCGAGTGGCAATCGCCTGCCATAACCTGGCAGTCGTCTCTCATAGAAGAAATTAAACGATCCAGAATACTGGCAGTCGCCTACCAAAACCCAAGTAGTTGCCTAGCTTGACCACCCAGCACCTGGTTGTGCTCAGGCAGTCGCCTGGCACCCTAATGCCTCTTTAAAAATTCCATTTCTAAATTGGGCAGTCACCTGCCATATGTAGGCAGTCGCCTGGCTGTTTAGCTTCACTTTATATTCTTTAAAAAACAACTTTTCTTCTTTTAAGACCTTATTTACTTTGATTTTAAAACATACTTTAGGGTTTTTCTAAAAAAACATTTTTAAGTTTCTTTGATTTATAAGAGCTTTAATTCAGTTTATATTGAAGTTTACATGAAGTACTTACATACAAACATCCTTAAAACTTTATTCTTTTGATCTTCAAGTAAATCCTTGTTCTTCTATGATCATATATCATCTTTGAGCTTTTGATCATCTTTCTTTCTTGAACCTTTGGTATAGGACATTCATCATGAGCTTTATCATCCTTTTGAGCTTTGGACTATCTTTAAGCTTTGCCTTCTTCTTGAAAGAATATCACTTGAAAAAAATCATATCAAACTTATCGTGATTTGTTATCATCAAAATAAGAATTGTAAGCCTTGTTAGGCCAACAATTAGGGTGCAAGTAAATTAAATTTGAAAACAATAAGTTTGAAAAATTTGGCCGTTGCCGAACTTCGGTTGCCTGAGGTGCAACCTCAGTCGCCTGAAGTGGGTTCAAGAGCCTGAAGATGTAGGGTCAGGCACCTGAAGCAATATTGCATGTTCTGATTTGTTACAATAAATCCCCAGTCGCTTGAGGGTAAAAACTCAGTCGCCTAAACAGTAAAAAAATCTCTTTTCTTCTCTCTTTTTCAAAGATGTTTGGGTTTCTTGCTTTCTTACTTTTGAAAAATATTTTTTGGGGTTTTAAAATAAAGTCTCTAAGTCCATTTATATCCCATAACGAGCTTCATTTCATTCATAATGAAATTTTTACCTTTGAAATACTTACATGAAGATTTCCTAAAAATATAAACACTTCTTGTTTATTGAAAACTTCATGGTTATTTTTTAGCTTTGAGTTCATTCCATCTTCAACTATCTTTGAGCTTCCCTTTTTTATCACTTCATGACACATCATACGCCTTTGAGCTTGTTGGTGATCTTTCGAAGCTTTGTTGGTTTTGGCTTTTTAAATTTCCTGAAAACATCATTACTTGAACACACAATGATATTAAACCTTTTCTTCATTTCTTACCAACAAAACAAGAAGTCAAAGCCTTGTTAGGCTAACAACTGGAAATCTATTCAAATAAATGCTGCTACAATAAACCTTCTATACTGTGCACTAGACGTTAATGAGCTTAATAGGGTGATGGCTTGTAAAACTGCTAAAGAGATATGAGAAAAATTAGAAGTAACATATGAAGACACAAAGGACGTAAAAGATAGTAGGATAGATATGCTTACTAGTGAATATGAGACATTTAAAATAACCATTGATGATCTATTCAATCCATGTACACTAGATTCAACACATCACGAATTCATTAAATGCTCTTGGTAAATCTTACCCTACTTATAATGAAAGCTAAGGTGTAGTCCCAAGAGGGGGGTTGAATTGGGTTATTAAAAATTTTAGTTCTTTTAATTCCTTTTATGAATTCTTAACCACTTGTTAATTTAACAATCACACAACCAAACCATAATTGAACAATCAATCCACAAATCAATCACAACACAAGTAAACAATACTTCAAACAATCAACTAACCAATGATGCAACTAAAGTAATCAAGAACCGAATATAATATTCAACTCTTTGACAATTCTCAGCTTTTTGCAAGAATTCAAGGTACTTGTTTGTTTGTAGCCTTGTGAATTTATGTAAGATCTAAAGTTAATGAAATTTGTTTCGACCCTCTTAACTAAGATTTCTACAAACTATTAAACAACCTACTCCTTTTTGGGTTTTCGCAAGATTTTAATCAAAACATACTCTCTTAAGTTAAGAGTTCTTCTTAATCACGGTTTGTAATTTCAGCAACTTGCACTTTGCATACACCACACAATATATATGTTTGCTGAAAATAAAGAGAAATGGTAGAGAATGACACCGAGATTTTTACAAGGTTCGGCTTATCCTCAGCCTACGTCCTCGCCTTAGGCCAATACCACCTAAGGATTCCACTAGAGTATTCCTTTATAGGAGGCACAAACCATTACAATTCCCTCTTTAAGGGTAGAGCCCCTTCTCCAAGCGATACCCCATTTTTGGCCTAACGATCCAACAACATGGACTCATCAATTCACTACAAGGAAACAATAAAAAATCACTATGTACAATAACACTTTCACAAGAGCAGATTAGTACAATTAAAAAGCACTATGTACTTCAATATTCAAATATCAAATTGAAATAGATTGAAGATCAATAATGATTTCACCAAGTTCCTTCTCTAGATGAGAACCAGTAATTAGAACTCAAAATAAGACGATCAGCTTTTCAGTTTTTCTCAGCAATTCATATTTGCAAAGAGTTGAGCAAGAGAGAGCTTTGAGATAGCAAGTGTTCTTTCAACTTTGAAACAGATTTTTAATTTCTTGGTGAGTTTAATTTGCTAAAAGCATGTGTTTATAGGCTCTTACAAGTATTTTCATGTTGTCCAAGATTACTTGGAGTATTTTTCAAGTTTTCATAAAATTCAGGGCACAAGAAACCTTTATCATAATTTTAAAACATTTAAAAAATTTAGTTGTTAACAGTGTTCAGTAGACTGAATTGTCGAGTTCAGTCTTCTGAAGTCTTTTAAAACATTGAAAAATTTTAACTGGATACAGGGTCAGCCGAATGGGCTGACTAATTATGTCTTCTGAGGGTGTACTACCTCTTTTGTATTTCAAAAGAAAATTCTTCAATAGACTGAATTTATTCTTTAGTCTTTTGAGAAAAATCTTCAGTAGACTAAGGTTAAACTTCAGTCGTCTTGGCAGACCAAATTCTAGAATTTCAATTTTGTTTTCAAAAAACCTTTTTGCTCTCTTATTTTGATTTCTCATAACACATCTTCTGGAGTTTAAAATAAAGTTCTTTAAGTCCATAATTATCCCTAAGGAGCTTCAAAATATTTCATGAGATATTTTGATATGAAGTACTTACATCATTGATCTTAAACCCTAAAACTCTAATCTTCAAGTCTTCCATGGTATTTTGCTTTATGTCCCTTTTGACTTGAGCTTGAGTTAGCTTTAAGTTTCCACATACACTTTACTCATGTTGGTGTTGCTTGAGCTTCCTTTGGATCACTCTACATATGAATGTGGCTTTTGAGTCTTTAGTGATCTTGAGCTTTCCATTGCTTTTCTTTTGAACTTTGTCTTCCCTAAAACATCATCACTCTAACAAACACATGTTAAATCATCCTTCATTTGTTATCATCAAAACCAAATTGAGAACCCATGTTAGGCCAATAATCTCCCCCTTTTTTTATGATGACAAACAAGAAGCAAAGATGAGAGATCCTTCGAAAAGGCTCCCCCTTACAATAAGCATGCCTTTTAACCATTTTGAAAAGTGATAATATAAAATATGATAAAGTTCAAAGAAAAACACAATTAAACAAATGAAAACCAAACAAGTGTCTCAAGCATATGAACACACACAATCCATTGTATTTCAATATAGCATATGTAGTGTGTTTTTTCTGCTTTATTCATGTTTGCTTATATTTTTAGCATTTATATTTGAATCTCAGTACATATGTGCTAAAAAATGTGTATATATATATTTGCTCAAAAGTTGTCATGCATATTAATTCATCTTTGCTTACAATTGTCTCTCCCCTTTTGTCATCATACAAAAAGAATCGAGGGGCATAAGGCAAAAAGTAATTACAAGAGCATAGTCATTTGGTACAAGCATAAGCAAAGATAAGCAACTTAAGACAACAAAACAAAAATTTAAGTGTTGACATCAGAAGTATTGAATACATCATGAAAAGTCTAACTATCAGCATCACCATCTTCTGCTTTATCTTCTTCATCTTCTTCTTCTTTCTCATCGCCTTCCTCTTCTTCACTTTCCTTTTCTTTACTGCCCTCCTCAGAATCTTCGTCATCACTATGAGGGGTTGAGCTAATGTCCATGGGATCGCCACCTCGGGAGGAACTAGTCTGATATTCCTTAATACAGGTTAGGTGTTGATCAGGCGAGGTTACCTTCTCCTAAAGGGTTTGAAAGACTAACCTCATATCCCTGCTAAAGGAGGAGAAGTCACTGTGAAAGGCAATGAACCATGAAAGGGTGTCAGTAAGGGGACCTTGGTCTTGAGGTGGAGGAGGAGGAGTTGTTGCTGGTACCTCCTTTGAAGTACCAACCCTAATCACCCTTGTCATATCCCAATTGCTTAAGGGTGGTAGTGTTGATGAGGCCATAATGAGTGCGTTTAAGGAACAATTCTGAAGGTGAAGTAGCATCGAGCTAAGCAAAGATGAGGTTTAAAGCACCCCCATATGGAAGAGTTAATGCTTCTAACCTTGACCACATCCACTTCAAAATGAGACTTGAAAGATTGAGTCTCTTTCCTTTAAGCAAACACCATAGAACAAAGCACTCAACGTAGCAAAGATGATCAAAAGAGCCATTCTTGGGTAAAATGTTGTATGAAACAATTTTGTGTAGGATTTAGGCTTTGAGATTCAGTTGTTTATATAGCAGAGGATGTCCAAAATACATTGGTACATTTTCCATAATCAGTGGTAAAAAAGCTTCAGGGGTAAAATCTTGTTCTAAGATCCAAGATTAAGAAAAAGTAGGACACTCAAATTCCCCTAGTGTAATATTTATAATAGGAGCTAAAACCAGAGGGATTAAAAAATTTTCTTACCCCAAACCTCTATTGGTAAAACACCATCACCATAAACCATGTTGGCATAAAAAGTTTTGATGAGAGTGGGGAACATGCCTTTGGATTGGTAAATTACAAAGTTTGGCCAACCTATATTTCTAAACATTGGGAGTATCTTAGGGAATTCTTCATCAAAGAAATAGGTATCGATCACTTTACACAAAATAGGGTCAGTGTAACGGAGAGAAACGCGATAGCAAAGCTTGGCTTGAGGTGCAACTAACCGTCTCTTAATGTTGTTTTCATTTCTCCCAGTAGAAGTCCCCCCAATTAGCTGTTGTCTTGGTGCATGGCATTTTTAAAGATCAAGAAGCAGTCCAAACTTAGATGGCAAAACCCTAAAATCCGTAGGTGATGATGTATAATTGAGTTTGGAGTCTTGAATTCAAGAGGTTTTTGGTGAGGATTAAAGGAGATAGAGGGTGGAGGCTTCGGATGAGAGATAGAATAGTGTTCAGAAGTCTGAAGATAGGGTTTTAAAGTGTTAAACTTATAAGTCCCAAAATTTTAGTAGATTGAAGATTTAGTTCAGTGTTCTGAATATTTTTAGAATAGGAAATTGAATAGGCAGTAGCACCTTAGAAGACTGAACTTACAGGTTCAGTTGTCTGAACCTTCGGTGCTGCAGTGTTTAGTCGTCTGAGCTTTCAAGCTCAAACGTCTAAAATCCTCATCCTTTTAAATTTTTTCTTTTATCTCAAGTATAAATTCTTCCTTATTTTGCTTTATAAAATTATTAGGCTTCAAGCATCTTCTTAGCATTGCCTTTTGAGACATATAGCTTCCTTGTTCTTTGAAGATAAGCCATGTTCAATTAAGGTTCTCTTGATTTAACGCCACTAATGAAATTTTGTGATTTGTCAATTATTTCATAAGCTCATTTTTATTTCAACTAGTTCATTATCCATGTAGAAAATTGAATTAAGTGACTTTCTTAATTTCTAAAAGGGAATAACTAATGTTAATGTCTTTGGAGTCCTTAGTTTATGAAATAGGCTTTTCATCTAGGTACCCATACTTTCTTGGGTCCAGATGGTTTAGAAGAAGTTGATTCTTTTATTCCCCAAACTTGTCTAATTTTCACATCTTTCCTCTTTAATGGACATTTGAACTTAATGTGTCCTTTCTTCTTACATAGAAAACATGTAGTGTGAGTATAAGCATTAGAGGAGGTGCTAGGATAATCTTTGGAGGCTTTTGTAAAGTACCCCATGTAGAGGTTCTTTTTTCCTTGTATTTTCAACTCTATTGAACCCTATGTCTTCTTTATTCAAAGACATTCTTTGTGCACCAATCATTCTATCAAAGTTCTCTTTTCCTTTAGTGAAATTGTAAATTATTTTAGCTTGATCCTCATTTTTCCTCTTAAGATCACTGATTCTTAAGTCTAGATTATATTTACCTTTTTCTTGCAGCTTTTATTGGTTTCGAGACATCTTGGTAATTTTATTTTCTAGTTCAGAAATATATAAGTCTTTTTCATTATCCGTAGAAGTTTTGGACTTTAGATCTTCTAGTTCTTTTATCACCTTCTCATTCTTGCTTCTAATCTCTTGATTTTTAAATCTTTTTCTCTTTCAGCAAGTTTTAAAGATTCTAATTCTTTCATTATACCTTCATTCTTGTTTTTCAATGATGTGTATCTTTTAATCATATTAACTAGAATCTTATGCACCTTGAATAGTTCATTTTGAAGTTATTCATAAAAAGGCATACTTTTATCATTGGATTCTTTTGCCGAGTCATCACAAGAACTATTAAAAGATTTGGATGAGGAACTTTGTTCTTCATCATTATCTCATGCCATAAAACAATCAACCTCTTCATCACTTGATTCATTATCTGAACTACTTGTACTCATATTATCCCAAGTAGTTGCTTTCATTGCCTTTTTCCTTTTCTTTTTGGAATCTTTCTTAAGTTATGGACAATCCGATTTTATATGTCCAACTTTCGTACAATTATAGCGTGTTGGAGGTTCAGCCTTTGTTTTCTTTTTACTGATTTCCTTTTCTTCTTCTTCATCAGATTTTGAGTTCCAGATTTTTTTTGTAAATTTATTCATCCTTCTAAGAATTTTTGCAAGTTTCTTGGATATGAAGGCTATTTCATTTTCATCCATTTCTTTTTCATCTTCAACACTAAAGTATTCTTTTGATACTCTAAAAGCAATGGATTCCTGAGAATTATATTTTCCACTTCTTTCATTCATAGTCATCTCTTACGTGAGAAGGGATCCTATGAGTTCATCTAGTGAGGTGTTTTTAAGATTTCTTCCTTTCGTTATAGCTATGGCTTTTGGTTCTTAAATGGGTAGAAGACCTTTAAGGATTTTTCATATCATCTCATAAGTGGAATACGTTTTTCCTAAAGCATTTAATGAGTTTATGATACGTGTAAACCTAGTGTACATGTTTGTAATAGTTTCATTAGGATTCATCCTAAAAGCTTCGTATTCACTAGTCAACATATCTATTATATTGTCTCTAACATCTATGGTTCCTTCGTAGGTTACTTCAAGTTTATCCTAGATTTCTGTTGCTATTTTACAAGCTATAACTCTATTAAAATCATTAATATCAAGTGCACAATATAAGGCATTTATAGCGCTAGAGTTAACTTGCAGCATTTTGTGATCTATTTTGGTCATCTCTTTTTCTTCCTTAGGAACCTCTTTTCCATCTACTAGTTTGGTAAAGATTAAGTCACCATGTGTGACTACCTTCCAAGCTTTCCAATCCATGGTTTGAAGATAGATTCTCATTCGTTGTTTCCACAAAGTGTAACCGAGTCCACAAAAGATAGGCGGTCTAGTTGAGGATTGACCCTCTTCAAAGGGAGCTACTCTTACATGTCCCATGTAGATCTTTATATAACTACCTTTTAAGATTTGTTATAACACGACTTTGATACCAATTGAAAGTTAAGGTGTAGTCCTAAGAGGGGGGATGAATTGGGTTTTTAAAAATTTTAGTTCTTTTAATTCCTTTTATGAATTCTTAACTACTTGTTAATTTAGCAATCACACAACCAAACCTTAATTGGATAATCAATCCAAAAACTAATCACAACACAAGTAAACAGTACTTCAAACAATCAAATAACCAATCAAGCAATTAAAGTAATTGTTGACTCTACGAGTCTAATCTGGTTTTGATAATGAAAAATTACTTGGTATTTGATTTGTGCATTGAGATTGTGAATAGGAACTTTATTTAGCATGCAAAGAAGGATAACAAGTCATGGAGGCCATAAAGAATAAAGCCTACACAACTTGGCAGATCCATGAAGCTCAAAGAGTACAATAATGAAGATGCAAGCACCAAGTTCAAGAGCATCATGGGAATCGGTACTTACAACTCATATATTTATAGTTTCATATGATATAATTTGAGGCTCAACATATACCCTAGAATGACTGTAGGACTCATGCATTACATGAACACCATTAAGGGACATTCATGGACTTAGAAATATTTTTAAAACCTTAGAAAGTATTTTTATAAAGGAGCCAAGAAAAAGAGCAAAGCATATTTTTAAACTAGAAAGAACAAATTCAGAAAATGGGAACTTCAGTAGCCTAAAGTTAACCTCAGTTTCCTGAAGAATTTCTTCAAGAGACCGAAGATTAAGTTCAGTCACTTGAAGAATTAATGGTGAAACACAGAATCTGGTGAAGGCACTTCGGTCGCTTGAACTTGTCACTTCAGGTGCCTGAACTCGTCACGTCAGGAGCTTGAACCCTACTTCAGTCGCCTGACCCTATATCTAGGTTGATTTTTTTGAAGCACTAAGGAACTTCGGTCTCTTGGGCACTCAACCTCAGTCACCAAACTTGAGGGAAAACTTAAAAATTTAATTTTTATTTAGAGAATCGCGAGATATTTTTTAATCCAACGATCAAGATTGATTCTAAGGGTAAGACACCTATATATTGAACTTATAAACCCTAGTGTGGGAGCTAATATGAACGATAAGAGAAGAGAACATCTTGTTGAAAAGAGAATTGAGAAACTTGAACATCTTGATATACAATTGTCTGTACTTCAACTTACAATCATCATGCTTGGGCAAATCAACTTAGAAAATCAAAGGGAATCTATTTACACATCTTGATTTCAACTTGGTATTGAGGTTTGGTAAATTCGTTTAATGTTTTTCAAGAGATTCTCATATCATCATCTGTTATTGAATATCATTAGAGAGATTGATATTGAGTTTTGATAACCATATAGAGATTTTTTTTAACAAGTTTGTTACTTGAGAAAGTTTTAGTTTGACATTGATATATATACTTTTGAAAGAACTTTTCATTTCAAAATTTATTGTTGAAATAGGCTGAGTGATAGATAGTGAGTATACTTTATATATAGATTATTTAGATAATCTCACTACTTGATAAAAGGTTACATCATTGGTTAAACAGATTTGATTGAAGTGTTTGTTCTATTAAAGGATCTATATTTTAGATATTAAAACACTTGATTAAATATCCTTGGTGTTCAAAAATAAATATTTTATTTAGGGATATTTTCTAAAAGATATTACATTGGGTTTTTCGATCTTTGGAATACATATCGTATATATATTTGCATATTGCAAAGATTGTTGTGTAATTGAATAGTTGAAAGAAATATTTTTGATTTAGATATTTACAATATTCAAGAATTTTTTTTTAACAAGATCAAGGATATTAGTCATACAAATATTTTGGAGGATTTGATAAAAGAGAATTTGCATGTTGAAGCATATCATTCATAAACGATTGTATTGTTTCATACATTCTGAGCTTCAAGTTTCATCATATGATTATGTATTAGGAATTTGAATTGTACTCACAAGCTTTATTGGAAGCAATTTTGAGTGTTTTATAGATTTCATTGTATTCATGGTTCGGGTTGTGAGCCGGGGTTTGAGGAGAGAGTTGTATTTGTTGTAAGAAGCGGAGTAGAAGGAAGTTGTACCTCTTGTAAGCAGCGGATTGTAAAGGAAGCTCCGTCCCAATTTAAGGAGCTGGGATTATAGTGGAATCCTTGAGTGGGTTGCTCAAGGCAAGGACATAGGCTGGGTTAGCTGAACCTCGTAAAAATTGTGTTTACATTCTCTCTTCCCTTATCTCTTTACTTTCCACACTTCATTTCGTTACTTACATTGCATGTATGTTTGTTGCAAACTTCATAAGTAATTGTGTTAGCCTTGGTGTATTCCCAAGACGAGGGGTGAATTGGAATTTTAAAAACTTATTCTCAGGTTAAACCAGATGTTAGCAGAATATCACAACCTAGGGTCTTTCTATACAATCCCAAATGCGCAGATCAATATAATATGTAGAAATTCAAGTCTTGCGCATCATTCACACTATAACATACACGTGCAGTAAATATAAAGTGCGAAAAATATAAACAAACACAAGATATGTTATTGGGATTCAGCCAATTGTGCATACATCCCCGCCTTGGCCACACCAGCACAAGGATTTCACTAATGCTCATTTAACAGGTGGAGCGGCACCTAATACAACCAGGTCAATTAGCACAGAGCTAACCTCAACCTTTACAAATTCAACTTACGTGGTGGAAAGGGCCCTAGGTCAAATTCATAGGGCTGAACCCAACCTTTACACAATCCTTACCGGGCTAGATTACCGCCCCCTCAAGCCACGCCTGGAAATACAACAGTATTTTTCACAAACAAACCGATGCAGTGATTATGCTTTCATGTAAAGCAGATATGTACCCAAATATGCGCAATATAATCAATGCACCTCAATGATGTATGAACTATAAGCTCGGTGCTCTACGTTTGCAATCAACACTCAGAATAATGATTTTATCTAATCAAGCACAAGAGTGTATATCAAACAAGCTATTCTTTGAAAACCAGATAAACTATGTCTCAATCATAGATTAGGGTTTCAAAGATGTTAGCAATAATATTCAAACAAACTCAAAAATATTTTCTTCAATGTAGCAAGCACAAGAGTTGTTTGAAAACAAACTTTGAAAATGATTTTTGCACAAAAAATTATAGGCTTAGGTTACTTGCAATGACAATGCAAGAGCCACAACCTTCCAAGTCTTCCCACACAAAATTTATCAAGTTAAATTAGTGGAAGAACTTGATGCTTCTACTCTCAATAAAATCAAATAATCAATATAATCTAATGAGAGTATTAGCATGTATAAATGAAACACAAGCACACAAAATGTACTCACAACACTTGGGATGATGTGTATGAGTGTTTTGGAGTAGTATAGGATAAAATAGGGTTTTGGATTTTGAGAGAATTTTTCTCTAATCAAGTTTGCTGATCGTTTCCAATTATGAAAAATGAACAGGTATTTATAGGAAAGGAAGGATTTTTGACCGTTGGGGACCCAATGGGAATAATTAAAAAAGTTTAAAACAGGTTTACCAGTTAACCCCATTTCCCTCTTTAAAATAAGTAGTAAAAATATTTTAACCTGCGAGGTTCAGGTGCCCGACCTGAGGTTCGGATGCCCAAACATACTTAGTCACAAAATAATTTTAAAATGGTTCGGGTGCCCAAAATTATGCTTGGGGTGGCTGAATTAAAGTCTACAGCCTTTGGCACATGGTTTAGGTGCCTGTTGCTAAGTTCGGTTAACCGAACCAGCAAGTTCGGTCACCTGAGGTCTTTTTGAATGCAAGGTTTGGCAGCCCAAGTTGGCTAAAGGTATTCTGACATAGGTTTGGTTGCCCGGGGGAGATACGTTCATTACACGTCCGGTCGCCCGAAACCTGGCCAAACATTGACATCCCAACGGTTCGGGAGCCCAAGGTGTTTTGAACACCCGGGGTTCGGTCCCCTGACCTCTTTCAAGTTTTTCAGTTTAAGTTCATTTTTAGCCAATTTAATTCCCCTGATATAATAAGTGATGATGGGGACTTATTTGTGCATATGTGCTAGGACCTAGGGTCTTTCTAAGGCCTTTTTAAATACGCCAAAAAACCTGGCGTCATCTCTAAGGTCTTGAGCTTATAAGTTCCTACATGCATGCAATGCAAATTATTACAGACCTTTACCTTATATTACTATTACAGACCCAAATAATATAAATTACAACAAGAAGATAGTCTTCAGGGTCTTCAGTCTTCAAGTCTTCACGTGCTATCAAATGATCTTGTTATTATGAACTTACACACAAACTTGACAGACATAAAATACCAAGAGTATTTTTCATTATCAAAACTAGGTGTGACCTATAAGGTCAACATTCTCCCCCTTTTTGATGATGACAAATACACCATGCAAAAAGTGGGTATAGCCTTGAAAGACTCCCCCTGACAATATGCATAGTGTTAATGTTAAAGATTTGTTAAAGATTTACCAATTTTACTACCCAATTTTTGCTTCTCATCTCCATCTCTCCCTTTTGGCAATAGCAAAAAGGGTTATAAAATAAATAGCCATGGGTAGTGGGTATAATGCATTTATACACAAGATAAGTTTGGAAAATTTTAAAAAATTTCGGTAGCATGCCATTTGAAAATTGAACATTTTTCCAAAAATACCTGCATAGAAATGACCTCATTGAGTTTTAAATTTATAATATATCTACAACAATCAACTTAACCAATTCAGTATTCTCAAAACATATATATAACTATCAATTGTGCAAGAGATAACTTCATAGAGTATAAAGCATTGACGGGTTTAGCAATTAAGCACACAAACTAAATAACTGGTCTTTTAATTGATTTAAATGACATAACAAACGTAATTAGACCAGAATTATCCATAAACCATAGCAGTTTAAATCATATCATAAGACTTGTGAAAAATTTGAGTTAAAAGCACATGACATATGATACCAAATAGAAGGATTGAGCATAAAAACGGTTTAACTAGTTCACATGCATTTTTATGTGCAGTTTACTGAACCAGTTATGCGACTTGAAAACTATATATGTATATAATAATAACAATAATATTAAGGCAAGAGAAAAAAATTGGTTTTGAAATTAGTTCTTTAGATAAAGTATTACAATATATATATATATATATATATAGATATATAAATATATATCCCCCTTGATATTTGCAAAAAGTACTGGGGGGTTGCTTGCCAAAAAAAAAAATTAATTTAAATCAAGCAAGCACATATTTTGTGGTTTGTCAATTAAGCACATACTAAGATATAACTACAAAACCACAACCATAATGATCATAAGAATTTAACAATCACATGCATGATCATATGGCAAATCAAATAGCATGTGGCAACGAAATATATATATCAACTTAAGATTTTTACAAAGGTCACTTCGATTAAGCACATGCCACAGTGAGTTCACAATAGATCTAAGCTAAAAGGTGTTGGTGAGCAAAACAAGATAGGAATTTAATTTCAAATGCTCCCCCTATCAATTTGATTACGTGGTTAGATTCTTTAACCACTTATACTAGTCAAGGATTAATTTCATTATGCTCAGTAGTATAAGCTATTCAATTTGAAACTTTAAAATCAACTATGCTGAATATTAATCAACTCTATTTATCCCTATCAGTATAGTTGTCCCTATAGACTATAGATGCATCAAAGAATATGTATTAAGGCATGCAATAATGTTCATGACCCAAGAACATTTTATGTCAAACCATAAAACTTCAAGCGCAGGATATAATGTTTAGGGTATTCTCAAGAGCCTCGATATTCAGTAGACGAAAGTGATGCATATAAGTCATTTATGAGCTTCCTATAAGGATGGATTTGTGCCTTTCTGAATGATTGATGATTATGCTAGGATGAAGTTTAATTATCTATTTGGTTTCACTCATCCTTTCAAAAATGTTTTAATATTAATTTTATCATAATCATCTTTAGCACAAGGTTTTATTTTGGAAAAATACCTATCAAAATTTCGGCAACATGCCGTCTGTAAATTGGACATTTTCCCATAAAATCTGTACCTGATAGGTTTAATTAAGCAATTTATAATTAAGTTCAAGGCACACGAGAACCTATATCCACTATCAGCATGCAATTCTCATCAACTGCATCCGGCATGCAGGAGGCATTCTAGACTAAGCATGCATTCCAGTAGTATAATCAACACAAGATATTCAATATAGCTCAATAGAAGTTCGTGCTAAGATAAGATATAAACAATCCATCAAAGACATTTTAATCATTTATGGAATCATGGATAGTGCAACAATGCTATACACATATATGCATAAAGGCATAAGCGATACAAGAATGTGAGAGCATTCAAATTTTTATATATGAAGAATAAAAGCTCCCCCTCAATTATGTACTCTGCTCATTTTATGCGATCATATGCTTTAAGTTTCTTGACCAAGTGACCTAAGGGTATTCAATGATATAAACTTGGCATTTTAATTATGGGCTTAATGGACCAAAAAGTCATAATGAATATCTTTTCTGCAAACTAAGCCTATCTTACTTCTTTTCTTATGAATCTCAATACGTGTGAGAGGCATGAGTTAGAATGACTTTTAAATTTTACTGATCATGCCTAGGTTTCTTTCAAATTTCCTAGATCTGAAACCTAGTGCAAATAATTTTAGCCATTCAACACATCTCTATGTATATGAAACTATAATAAATTTGATTTTAACTTAAGAGCTTATAAAGAGAAAATGAGTAAATACTCTTAACAATCAAATTATCATCTAGTTCAGAAGAGTATTTAGAATGAGTGGACATTCTCTAAAATATTTTCATGCTTAATAATGATGTCCGGGTATGTGCAAAGAGCGTCTAGGAGAGTATTAATTTTTGAATATAGCTTTTTGAACTGTGGTATGTATCCTTTAGATATAATTATAATTATGAAGCAAGGATACTGGCCGGTGAGTAGAAGGGACCTTACTGAATATGAACGTGGTTTGGTAAGGATTTCCTATGGTTGGGATGGTGAACAAAGAGTAGAGCAATTATAATTTAAACTCAAAGGAAACTATCCACTAGTGGATGAATCTAATTTTGATTGAGAATGATGACTTTTAATAATCACACAATAAATATGGAATTTTAATGAACAATGTTTATACCTAAGGTGATGACTAGATTTTGGTTGATGAGATTAGGGTTAAGGATATATAGAATAGGATGAAACCCTAAAGCTTATTTCTATGCAATGGACAATAGTTGCTTAACTTGAGATGTCTACATTTATGGGTTAAACATTTAGAATTTTATACCAAGCAAGGATGCTTTAGTCCATTTGGAAGTGGAATTTATTCAAATTTTTAAATTGGCTTGCTAATCTTATGATTCTTAGTATGGAAAAAGTGTATAGTGAATACATATACTAAGAATTTTCATTTTAAGCACCAACCATTTCCTAAACCTAAAGTCATTACGACCACCCTAAACCTAAACCTAGGATCTAAAAAAGCATTAAATAATAAAGTAGTACTAATTTAAAATCATTTTTCCTTAGGTCCTACGGGGTTTGCTTTCATGATCACCCATATCATTTCTTTGCTCAAGCCTCTGGCACTTCTAAATGGATAAGTGTATACGATGTACCCTTTTCTTTCACTGTATAAGCATACTTTATGTGCATGTGAAAAATTTTTCTTATTTACACTAGATGAGGCATGCAGAAAAATATGGGTTTCAAAAGATGAACCATTTTTGAAAGAAATAATTCTTTTTACTGCAAAAGGTTTTACATGATTATTCTTTTCATTTTTAACTTTGGGTGTAAGTTTAGAATAATGATCTATGTCTTCTTCTAAGCAGATAATTTTCAATACTTTCTTAATCTTTCTCTTTTCTAATGTGGCATGATAGTCTTTTAGATTTTCTAATTGTATTGCCAACTTTTTACTTTTGTTTTTCAGAAAGATTTTCCGCTCAGACATCCTAACCGTAATTTTATGAGCATTAAGGATTTTCCTTTTCGGTTTCTCATAAGATGTCATGCTTCCAAAATTTGATACACATGATTCAACATAAGATTTAATACAATCATTTTCACACAAAGCATTGCATGCATCATCAACAGATTTATCATGAAATACAACATATGATTCATTCCATAATATATTGCAACATTCAATATAAGAATCATCACATGCATTATTGACAAAATTATCATGAAATTCAATAGATGATTCAGCATTTGACACATCACATGATTTCGCACGAGAATCGTCACAGTAAACATCACATTAATTAATACATGCGTCATTGTCAAAGCAGTCATTAGGGGCAACTAAAGATTCAACATATGTTATATCATAAGTTTCAGTATAAGAATCATCACATGCTTCATTACAAGAATCAGTAAATGAGGTAGGGTAAGATTCATATACCTCATCATCTACTAATACAACTTGCTCATGATTAGCCACTACCTGATCATCATTTGGAGTGGCAATCACTTTTTCCTGGGTCTCTCTGTATCTCTTTTCCAACTCAACCCTGATCTGTGCATTTCCACATGCCATAAACTCATGAAAAATGTGAGAATCTAAAGCACAATGTAATAAATCCATGGCAAGCGAATTTGCATGCTTAAAATTTATATCATTTTCTACTGGCATACAAATTCTCTTATCAATCATCTGCTAGACCCTCCAATTCAAAGATTTTACAAATATGCTTATTCGAATTTTCCAATGGGCGTTGTTTACACCACAAAACAAAGAAGGACTAGAAGGTGACTTTCCCTCGCCGAATGGGGATACAACAAATTGAGCCATTGCGACCTTTTTGCAAAACGTTTAAGTCTAGTGCAACCTAACTCTGATACCAATTTTTAGCCTTGGTGTATTCCCAAGAGGGGGGGTGAATTGAAATTTTAAAATCTTATTCCTAGGTTAAACCAGATGTTAGCAGAATATCACAACCTAGGGTCTTTCTATACAATCCCAAATGTGCTTATAAATATAATATGCAGAAATTCAAATCATGCGCATCATTCACACTATAACATACACGTGCGGTAAATATAAACTACGGAAATATAAACAGACACACGATATGTTATCGGGGTTCGGCTAACTGTGCCTACGTCCCCACTTTGGCCACACTAGCACAAGGATTCCACTAATGCTCACTTAATGGGGGAAGCAGCACCTAATACAACCAGGTAAATTAGCACAGGGTTGACCTCAACCTTTAAGAATTCTCCTTATGGGGCGGAGAAGGCCCTAGGTCAAATTCACAGGGCTGACCCCAACCTTTGCACAATCCTTACCGGGTTAGATTATTGCCCTCTCAGGCCACGCTTGGAAATACAACAGTATTTTTCACAAACAAACTCGTACAGTGATTATACTTTCATGCAAAGCAGATATGTACCCAAATACGTGCAATATAATAAATGCACCTCAAAGATGTATGAACTATAACCTCGGTGCACTATGTGTGCAATCAACACTCAGAATAATGACTTTATCTAATCAAGTACAAGAGTGCATATCAAACAAGCTATTCTTTGAAAACGAAATAAATTATGTCTGAATCTCATATTAGGGTTTCAAAGATGTTAGTAATAATATTCAAATAAACTCAAAAATATTTTCTTCAATGTAGTAAGCACAAGAGTTGTTTGAGAAAAAACTTTGAAAATGATTTTTGCACACAAAAGTATAGGCTTAGGTTACTTGCAATGACAACGCAAGAACCACGACCTATCAAGTCTTCCCACACAAGATTTATCAAGTTAAATTAGTGGAAGAACTTGATACTTCTACTCTCAATAAAACCAAACAATCAATATAATCTAATGAGAGTATTAGCAAGTATAAATGAAGCACAAGCACACAAAATATACTCACAACACTTGCAAGATCAAGAAGGATGATGTGTATGAAAAGTTTGGAGTAGTATAGGCTAAAATAGGGTTTTGGATTTTGAGAGAATTTTGCCCTAATCAAATTTGCTAATCCTTGCCAATTATGACAAATGAACAGGTATTTATAGGCAAGGAAGGAGTTTTGACCATTGGGGACCCAATGGGAATAATTAAAAAAGTTTAAAATAGGTTTACAAAAATTAACCCCATTTCCCTCTTTAAAATAAGTAGTAAAAATATTTTAACCCGCGAGGTTCGAGTGCCCAGCCTAAGGTTCGGGTGCCTAAACAGACTCGGTCACAAAATAATTTTGAAAGGGTTCGGGTGCTCGAAATTATGTTCGGTGGCTGAATCAAAGTCAGTAGCTTTTGGTGCACAGTTCGAGTGCCCGTTGCTAAGTTAGGTTAATCGAACTAGCAAGTTCAGTCACCCGAGGTCTTTTTGAACGCAAAGGTTCGGAAGCCCGAGTTTATGAAAAGTATTATGACATGGGTTCGATTGCCCAGGGGAGATACGTTCATTACACGTTCGGTCGCCCGAAACCTGGTCAAACTGTTGACATCCCCACGGTTCGGGCGCCCGAGGTGTTTTGAACACTTGGGGTTTGGTCGCCCAACCTGTCTCAGTTTTTTTAGTTCAAGTTCATTTTTAGCCAATTTAATTCCCCTGATATAAGAAGTGATGATGGGGACTTATTGTGCATATGTGCTGGGACCTAGGGTCTTTCTAAGGCCTTTTTAAATACGCTAAAAAACCTGGCATCATCCCTAAGGTCTTTCTAAGGTCTTGAGCTTATAAGTTCCTACATGCATGCAATGTAGATTATTACAGACCTTTACCCTATATTACTATTACAGACCCAAATAATAAAAATTACAACAAGAAGATAGTCTTCAAGGTCTTCAGTCTTTAAGTCTTCACATGCCATCAAATGATCTTATTATTATGACCCTGCACATAAACTTGACAGACATAAAATACCAAGAGTATTTGCCATTATCAAAACTGGGTGTGACCTATAAGGGCAACAAATTGGTTAAATTTAGACATAGGGACTAAGTAGTGAATAAGTTTCAAAGAATTTTTAAAATACCCAATTCACCCCTCCGCCCTCTTGGGATTACAGCTAAATCAACATTTGGTATTAGAGAGGGTTTACATAGACTTAATAGTTTATTTGTAAAAAGATCATATGGCACGTATCGGTGTAACTCCCTTCGGTGAGGGACACTCATCTACTAGACCACCAATTTTCTGTGGTGTAAATTACACTTATTGGAAACGTAGGATGAGCATATACCTGTTAAACGTAGATTGGAAAGTATGGAAAATAGTCACTAGGGGAAATCATGTTCCCATTAAAATAATTGATAAGGTTAATGTTTCTAAAACTGAAGATGAATATACTGAAGAGGACTTGAAATCAATGCAAATAAATGCTACTGTGATGAACTTACTTTTTTGTGCATTAGATGTAAATGAATTCAATAGGATAATGACATATAACTTGGCTAAGGAAATTTGGGAAAAATTAGAAGTTACATATGAAGGCACTAGGGAAGTAAAAGACAGTAGGATATACATGCTCACTAGTGAATATGAAGCATTTAAAATGACAGCTGATGAATCTATACAATCCATGTACACTAGATTCACACACATCATAAATTCTTTAAATGCACTTAGAAAAACTTACCCTACTTATGAGTTGATCAAGAAAATACTCAGGGGACTACCTCCAGTGTGGGAAGCGAATGCTACGGCTATAAGAGAAAGAAAAAATCTCAAGGAGATGTCAGTTGATGAACTCATTGGATCGCTCATCACCTATGAGCTGGCAATAAATGAGAGAAAGAATAAACAAAGCAAAGCAATGAAAGGCAGAGTGCTTAAGGCAACATCTCACAGCTCCAATGAGGGAAGTGACTCAGAATCAGATGACGACATGACCTTGCTAACTAAGAAGTTTGGAAAGTTCTTGAAGAAGAATAAGAAGTTCAACAGAAAATTCCGGAACTCAAAATTAGAAAGAGGAGAGTCGAGCATGAAGAAAAATAAGGAAGATCCACCTACATGCTACAACTACAGAGAGGTTGGACACATCAAGCCCGAATGTCCCAAACTAGTGAAAGCCTCCAAGAAAAAGAAGAAGGCGCTGAAAATCAGTTGGGATACACACAACACAAGCTGTTCAGAATCTAAATCCAGTGATGACGAGATTGCCAACCTGTGTCTAATGGCACATGATGACCTTGAGGTACAATCATCATTCTCATCATCTTCGTATTATTCTAGTGATTATGAAAATGAAAACGACATGATTTCATATGATGAACTGAAACAAGAATACCTGTACTCTATTAAAATGCTTGAAAAGAGAACAAAGAAAGTTTTTGAGTTGAAAAGTAAAGTCAAAGAACTTTCAAATTTAGTTGAACGCCAAAATGAATCTCATGCATCTTTCATAAAAGACAAAGATTTGAAAATTGAAAAGTTAGAAAAGAATTTGAAAGATAAATCTGAGATTATTTGCGAATTCACTGAAAGACAAAATAATTTTGAAAAGCTCCTGAGAAGTCAAAGAAATTCCCTATAAAAGGAAGGTGTTGGTTTTAATGGGAAAGAAAATCTAAAACAAAGACATCTTTACATGGGATATTTTGAGAAAAAGTCAAAATCATATGTTCCAACTAAGGATTATCATAGAAATATTACATGCTTTAAATGTTAGAGGTCGGGTCACATAAAATTTGACTGTCCTTTCAAAAATAAAGATGTCAAAATTAAGAAAGTATGGAGAGTCAAAGGAGAACATAGTACTAACCCCCCTGGACCCAAGAAAATCTGGGTACCAAAGCTAGATGTCTGATTATGTCTTGTAGATATGCTTAAGATCATCATCCTCAAAAGACATAAGTTATATGGATAGTAGATGTTCGCGTCACATAAGCTGAGATAAAGCGAAGTTCACATTCATCACACCCAAGGATGAAGGATTTGTCACTTTTGGAGATAATGCTAATCGAAGGATCACATGTATAGGTAAAGTTGGTAATCATTCATCTCTAATTATAGATGATGTTTTACTGGTAGATGGTTTAAAGCACAACTTATTGAGTATAAGCCAACTATGTGATAAAGATTACAAAGTTTCTTTTGAACATGACAAGTGCACTGTTGAACACAAAACTGATAATAAGATATTGTTCACTGCTAAGCATCATGAAAAGGTATATACCACCAATTTTGATAACTTAACCTCACGGAGTGTGACATGCTTCTCGGCTATGAATGAAATTAGTTGGATTTGGCATAGGAGACTAGGACTTGCATATATGGATTTAATCTCAAAACTTGTTAAGAAAGAATTAGTTAAGGGACTACCTAAGACAAAATTCGTGAAAGACAAAATCTATGATGCATGCCAACTAGGAAAACAAGCAAGAACGAGCTTTAAGAAGAAGAAAGAAATCTCCACTACTAGGCCACTCCAAATGCTACACTTAGACTTATTTGGTCCAAACCTAATTCATAGTTTAGGAGGAAAATCATACGCATTTGTCATAGTTGATGATTTTTCAAGATATATATGGGTGTTATTGTTAGGTCACAGAGATGAAGCATGTAAACAATTCATAAACCTGTGCAAGAAAATTCAAAATGAAAAGGGATCTACTATCACTAAAATTTGAAGTGATAGGGGTAGAAAATTTAAAAATCAAGGCATGGAAGACTACTTTAATTCATTAGGAATTGCTCATAATTTTTCGACTCCTAGAACACCACAACAGAATGGTGTAGTTGAAATGAAAAATAGGTCTATACAAGAAATGGCCAGAACTATGCTTAACGAACATAAATTACCTAAGTATTTCTGGGCTGAGGCAGTGAATACTGCCTGCTATGTTCTAAATAGAGTTTTGATTAGACCATCTCTTAATAAAACTCCGTATGAATTATGAAATGACCATAGACCAAACATATCATATTTTCATATCTTTGGCTGTAAATGTTTTGTACTTAGAGACAATGAGCATCTAGGAAAGTTTGATGTGAAATCAGATGAATGTATCTTCCTAGGGTATGCCTTAGATAGTAAAGCTTATAGAGTATATAACAAACGAACATTGACTGTTATAGAATCTATTCATGTTGTGTTCGATGAGTCAAATCCCTTCTCCAAAAGAGCTGATGAAGATGGAGTTGAGATAAATAAGGAATTTGAGAAACTATCCATTGAAAATGATTCAGAAAAAGAAAAATGAAATTAAGGAACCATCCATTGAAACAAATCACATTGAAAATGAGGTTAATGAACTACTTAGAGAATGGAAGTACATAAAGAATCATCCTATTGATCAAATAATAGGTGAACCATTACGTGGAGTAGCCACTCGATCCTTTCTTAGGAATATGATTAGTCATTTTGCATTTCTATCTCAAAACGAACCTAAGAATGTGAGTGAAGCTATAGAGGATGAATCATGAGTGTTGTCCATGCAAAAAGAGATAAACCAGTTTGAGAGAAACAAAGTATGGAAGTTAGTTCCTAGACTCGAGGATAAGTCAATCATTGGAACAAAATGGATGTATAAGAATAAAAAAGATGAACATGGGATAGTTGTGAGAAATAAGGTAAAACTAGTAGGTCAGGGATATAACTAGGAAGGAGGTATAGATTTTAAAGAAACCTTTGCACCTGTAGCTAGAATAGAAGCCATTCAAATGCTTTTAGCATATGTAACTTTTAAGGATTTCAAGGTATATCAAATGGACGTCAAGAGCGCATTTTTAAATGGCTACTAAGTGAAGAAGTGTATGTAGAACAACCCCCAGGTTTTGAAAACCATAAGAATCCAAATCACGTGTATAGAATGACAAAAGCCCTGTATGGTTTAAAGCAAGCTCCTAGAGCTGGGTATGAAAGGCTAAGCGATTTTCTATTAGAAAATGGATTTACCAGAGGAAAGATAGATACAACTCTGTTCATAAAGACTAAGAAAGATGATATTCTCTTAGTGCAAGTATATGCAGATGACATCATAGTTGGAGCTACAAATAAAGACTTGTGTCATGAATTTGCTAATACAATGCGAAATGAATTTGAGATGAGCATGATGGGTGAACTAAATTTCTTCCTAAGACTTCAGATCAAACAAGCAAAACATGGAATATTTATAAGTCAATCGAAGTATATTAGAGATCTAATCAAAAAGTTTAATATGGAAGATGGAAAAATACTAGGTACACCTATGAGCGCTTTATAAAAAAGTAGACAAGGATGAATAATGTATACTAGTAAATGTCAAGCTTTATCGTGGAATGATAGGTAGCTTACTTTATCTGACTACTAGCAGACCTAACATAATGTTTAGCGTATGTTTGTGCGCAAGATTTTAGTCTGCACCACAAGAGTCACATTTTCTAGCTGTTAAACGAATACTTATATACCTAATAGGAACCGTGGAAATTGGATTATGGTATCCTTAGTACATATCTTTTGAGATTATCAGCTATTCAGATGCTAATTTTGCAGGTAGCAAAGTGGATAGGAAGAGCACTTGTGGTACTTGTCATTTCTTAGGACATTCCTTAGTTTCTTGGTTTTTCAAAAAACAAAATTTAGTAGCTTTTTCCACAGCTGAAGCTGAATACATAGCAGCAGGTAGTTGTTGTGCTCAAAGTCTATACATGAAGCAACAATTGAAGGATTTTGGATTAAGCTATGAAACAATTCCTATAAGATACAATAATATGAGTGCAATAAACATCTCAAAGAATCCTATTACATTCACGAACTAAGCATATAGAAATACGAAATCATTTTATTCGTGATCACGTGCAAAAAGGAGATGTGACACTTGAGTTTGTATGCACGGATGAACAATGGGTAGATATATTCACCAAACCATTTGCGGAGGATAGGTTTATCCAAATTAGGCAAGAATTAGGTTTGATGCATAGTCGAGAGGTTGCCTAGAATTATAGTAGATGACATAATTAAAGGGGAGCAACATCACTTAAGGTGTAAACATTTGGTATCGCATTAATCAACATTTGGTATCCTCACATAATCTTTGAAATTTGGCACACTGTGTATGTTCACAATGCAATTTACATTCCACAACACAGGTTTATACTTTAGCAAGGGGGATGGTTGATGTAAAAAGCGGAGAAGTAATTTTTTTTTTTTGGTCAAATTTGATAGTTGAACACGTTTAAAACTTTAATATTTCAAATGGAAGAAGAACATAAGGTTATGTACACTTATGCACTATTTTGTTTATATACACCTTTTTTGTTGATTTCAAAAGGGGGAGAAAATTAAAAGGCAAAAATTTGTTGGCAAAACTAATTGTGAAAAGGAGAAGAATAGTAAAAATTGTTGGCAACACTAGTTGTGTAACGGGGGAGAAATATCAGGTCATAAGAAGAATCAAGCTAAACAACATGTGTAAGAACATGAGCATTTCACTTGGAATCAGGCTAAACACTATGTGTATGAGTATGAGCATATTTCGTTTATTGAATATTTGATGCATTAATTGAGAGGGAGCCTTGTTAGGCATAACCCATTATATATTTTTGCTCATGGTTTTGTCATCATCAAAAGAGGGGAGATTGTTGACTCTACGAGTCCAATCTATTTTGATTATGAAAAATCACTTGGTATTTGATTTGTGCATTGAGATTATAAATAGGAACTATATTTAGCATGCATGAAAGGATAACAAATCATGGAGGCCATAAAGAATAAAGCATACACAACTTGGCAAATCCATGAAACTCAAAGAGTACAAGAATGAAGGTGCAAGCACCAAGTTCAAGAGCATCATGGGAATGGGTACTTAGAACTCATGTATTTACATTTTCATATGATATAATTTGAGACTCAACATATACCCTATAATGAATTTAGGACTCATGCATTTCATGAACACCATTAGGGGACATTCATAGACTCAGAAATATTTTTAAAACCCTAGAAAGTATTTTTATAATGGAGCCAAGAAAGAGAGCAAAGCAGATTTTTACACTAAAAAAAAAAAATTCAAAAAATGGGAACTTCAGTAGCCTGAAGTTAACCTCAATCACCTGAAGAAATTCTTCAGGAGACCGAAGATTAAGTTCATTCTCCTGAAGAATTAGTGGTGAAACACAAAATCTGCCTCAGGCACTTCGGTCGCCTGAAATTCAGTCGCCTGACCCTGTATCCAGGTTGATTGTTTCAAAGCACTAAGGAATTTTGGTCGCCTGGGCACTCGACCTTAGTCGCTTGAACTTGTGGAAAAACTTAAAAATTTAATTTTTATTTAGAGAACTCACGAGATATTTTTTCATCCAATGGTCAAGATTGATTCTAAGGGTAAGACACCTATATATTGAACTTCTAAACCCTAGTGTGGGAGCTAAAACAAACGATAAGAGAAGAGAACATATTGTTGAAAAGAGAATTGAGAAACTTGAATGTCTTGATATACGATTGCCTGCACTCGAACTTACAATCATCAAGCTTGGGCAAATCAACTCAGAAAATCAAAGGGAATCTATTTACACATCTTGATTTCAACTTGGTATTGAGATTTGGTAAATCCATTTAGTGTTTTTCAAGAGATTCTCGTATCATCATCTGTTATTGAATATCATTAGAGAGATTGATATTGAGTTTTGATAACCATATAAAGATTTTTTTTTTTTTTTTGAAAAGTTTGTTACTTGAGAAAGTTTTATTACTCACTATCTATCACTCAACCTATTTCAACAATAGAGTTTGGAATGAGAAGTTCTTTGAAATATATATATTTGCATATTACAAAGATCGTTGTGTAATTGAATAGTTGAAATAAAGATTTTTGATTTAGGTCTTTACAATATTCAAGAAAAAAATTTTTTTTAACAAGATCATAGTTGATATTTGTGCATCTTGTCTTCAAGGATATTACTCATACAAATATTTTGGAGGATTTGATAAAAGAGAATTTGCGTGTTGAAGCATATCATTCATAAACAATTGTATCGTTTCATACATTCTGAGCTGCAAATTTCATCATATGATTATGTATTAGGAGTTTGAATTGTACTCACTAGTTTTGTTAGAAGCAACTTTGAGTGTTTTATAGATTTCATTGTATTCATGGTTCAGGTTGTGAATTGGGGCTTGAGGAGAGAGTTGTATCTATTGTAAGCAGTGGAGTAGGAGGAAGTTGTACCTCTTGTAAGCAGCGGATTGTAAGGGAAGTTCTGTCCCAATTTAAGGAGCAGGGATTATAGTGGAATCCTTGAGTAGGTTGCTCAAGGTGAGGATGTAGGCCGAGTTGGCTGAACCTCGTAAAAATTGTGTTTGCATTCTCTCTTTCCTTATCTCTTTACTTTTCACACTACATTTCGTTTCTTTCATTGCATGTATGTTTGTTGAATAAACTCACATGAACTTGATAAGTAATTGGTTAAATTTAGACATAGGGACTAAGTGGTGAATAAATTTCAAAGAATTTTTAAAATACCCAATTCACCCCCCCCCCCTCTTGGGATTACACTAAATCAACAGTAATCAACAACTTAACATAATATTCAGCTCTTTGGCAATTCTTTGCTTTTTGCATGAACTCAAGGCTCTTGTTTGTTTGCAGCCCTATGAATTTATGTAAACCCTACAGTTAATGAAATTTGTTTGCACTTTCTGAACTAATATTTCTACAGACGATTAAACAAAGTACTTCCTTTTGGGTTTTCGCAAAAGTTTGATCAAAACATACTTTCTTAAGTTAAGAGTTCTTCTTAATCCCAGTTTGTAATTTGAACAACTAGCACTTAGCATACACCACACAATATGTATGTTTGTTGAAAATAAAGAGAAAGGGTAGAAAATGACACTGAGATTTTTACGAGGTTCGACTTATCCCCAACCTATGTACTCGCCTTAGGCCTGTACCACCTAAGGATTCCACTAGAGTACTCCTTTTCAGGCAGAGCATACCATTACAATTTTCTCCTTAAAGGTAGAGCCCCTTCTCCAAGCGATACCCCACACTTGGTCCAACGATCGAAAAATCTAGAATCATCAATTCACTACAAGGAAACAAGATATAATCCCTGTGTACAATAGCACCCTCACAAGAGCAGATTAGTACAATTAAAAAAATACTATGTACTTTAATATTCAAATATCAAATAGAAATAGATTGAAGCTCAAGAATGATTTCACAATGTTCCTTCTCCCAATGAGAATTAGCAATTAGAACTCAGAGTAAGAGGATTAGCACTTCAATTTTTTTCAGCAATTCAGATTTGCAAAGAATTGAGCAAAAGAGAGCTTCGAGATAGCAAGCGTGCTTTCAACTTTGAAATAGACTTTTAAAATTTATTGATAAGTTTAATTTCCTAAAAGCATGTATTTATAGGCTCTTAAAAGTATTTTCACGTTGCCTGAGATTATTTGGAGTATTTTCCAAGTTTTCATAAAATTTGGGCCACAAGAAACCTTTATCTGAATTTTAAAACATTTAAAAAATTTAGTCGTTAATAGTGTTTAGTAGACTAAAGTGTTGAGTTCAATCTTCTGAAGTCTTTTAAAACACTGAAAAATTTTAACTAGATACAAGGTTAGTCGACTGGGTTGACTAGTTCAGTCTTTTGAGGGTGTACTGCCTCTTCTGTATTTCAATAGAAAATTCTTTAGTAGATTGAACTTACTCTTTAGTCTTCTGAGAAAATTCTTCAGTAGCCTAAAGTTAAACTTCAGTCGTCTGGGCAGACAAAATTCTAGTTTTTCAATTTTATTTTCAAAAAACCATTTTGCTCTCTTGCTTTGATTTCTCACAACACTTCTTCTGAGCTTTGAAATAAAGTTCTTTAAGTCCATAATTAACCCTAAGGAGCTTCAAAATATTCATGAGATATTTTTATATGAAGTACTTACATCATTGATCTTAAAGCCTAAAACTCCCTTCAAGTCTTCCATGGTATTTTGCTTTTTGTCCCTTTTGTATTGAGCTTGAATTAGATTTAAGTTTCCACATACACTTTACTCACGTTGGTGTTTCTTGAGCTTCCTTTGGATCACTCTACATATGAATGTGGCTTTTGAGTCTTTAGTGATCTTGAGCTTTCCATTGCTTTTCTTTTGAACTTTGTCTTTCTTGAAACATCATCACTCTAACAAACACATGTTAAATCATCCTTTATTTGTTATCATCAAAACAAGATTGACAAGTCATGTTAGGCCAACATATTAGTTGATCAGGAAAATCCTTAGGGAAAAACTGCAAGTTTGGGAAGCTAAAGCTACAGCCATAGCCGAAGGAAGAAATCTGAAAGAAATTTCGGTAGATGAACTAATCAATTCACTCATCACGTATGAGCGAGCAATAAATGAGAGGAAAAATGAGCAAAATAAAGAAAAGAGAGTTACAACTCTTAAGGTTGTTTGCATAGTAGTGATGCAGGCATGCTCACCGTTCCTACATTTAAAGTAGATTTAAAGTTGTTTGCATAGTAGTGATGCAGGCATGCTCATACTTGCAGAACTTGGAATCTGGTAAAGAAATTATGGAACTAACTGGAAGACCTTTCCTCCTGTAAAAGGTTAAATAGGGCCTGATGGCCCTATGTGTATATGAGTATATCCTTGGTTGCGATATTTTCATTAGAAGTTATGAGGGAATTCCAAAGTAACAAACTGTTCTGCTTTCGTTGCCATAAGCTGGTGAGAATCAAAGTTTGAAGCTTCAATAAGCTTCTTCACTCTCTTTGGTACTACAGTCTTTGTTGTGAACCTTTTTAGTAGATTCAAAGGATACTTGGTCTTGTCATAGACAAAGTATGGGTTTCTGATTTTGGGATCTTTGGTTTGGGGAACAAGGTTGGTTTCTAGATTTTCTGGTTGGTAATCTATGTCATACATAGAATAATAACGATCAGAAGGGAATAAGGTTGAAGACAAAAATCTTGGGGAAGAACTCAAGGATGAAGATTAACTAAGTATGGTTTTAGAAGAAATGGTTACTCAAATGACAAACTCAGAACCCCTTCTCACAAGCTTTGAATAATAGACCTTCTACTCACCTTTGTGCATATATTATGGACGTATTCTGTCCTAATAACTAGTTCTTGTGTCTATCATCAAGAAATGAAGCAATGAATCCGTATAAGTGTTCTTCTTTTGTTTTCACTACCAGAGAATGTTAGCTTTATGAGTCCGATATCTATTTGGATGTTGACAAACAGAAGTATTTCATGTGTGTTGCAGTGTTTTGAACATATTTTCAATTCAGAACCACACATAGAAGAGGAAGATGGAAGCCAGAAGGAACTCAAAGAACATATACATTTGACGTAGCCCATGAAGTAAAGAGCATTGAAGAAGACATCTGATTTAATTTGTATTTGCATTTTAGTTTTTATATATCTCTGGTCTATGAAATTGCATGCATCTCCATGATATGGATAAAATGCTCAGAATGACCATAGACAAACCCTAGGGACCAGCACACTTCACAAAAAACCTTTGTCCTAAAAGACTAAATAAAAGGTTTAGAAATAAATTAGGGTCAAATTTGGGGGCAAAAATAGACTGTCGACCATCGTTGGATTTTTTGGGCAAAATATTAATTTTCTAACACCCTCGATTGTCTGAAAATTTTGTGCTTTTATCAGTTCAGTCGATCGAAGCACTGTGCCCAAAGTCAAACTTTTGACCGGCTTCGTCGATTGATCGAGTTTGAACTGAATTCCCTCGGTCGACAGTCGCATAAAGATTTGACTTTCCAATACTCTCGGTCAACCAACCATTGATGTGTTATAACCCAACAGTCGATCGAACCACTATTCGCCCCGGAGTCGAAATGTTGATCATGCACTACAAAAAAATTGGTTTTAAGTGATGAAAGTATTAGTGACGAATTCAATGTCATCACTAAAAGTTGGTATTAGTGACGGTTTTTAAGAACCGTCACTAATAGTGTAAGCATTAGTGATGGTTTTAGCAGTCGTCACTAATACAACACTATTAGTGGCGGTTTTAAAATCGTCACTAATTCTTAAACTATTAGTGACAGTTCTTAAACACTATTAGTAGTGGTTTTAAAATTGTCACTAATACTTTCGTCACTAAAAACTGCGCGAGAAACATTTTTTCGCGCAGAAATTATTCCGAAAAATTATTAGCAACGATTTTGGGGTATTAGTGACGAATTAAATTCGTCACTAAAAGTCACTTATTAGTGACAATTAACTATCCGTCACTACGACTATTTATTAATAAATAAAAATAATTTATTTAACACTATTAGTGACGATTCAGAGAATTTGTCACTAATAGCTAGTTAGTAATTACGATTTAGTAATCTTTCATTAATAGTGTTTTTATTTAAAAAAAAATATATTAAGAAATTAGTTAACAGGTATTAGTTACGTTTTACGAGATTCGTAACTAATAATAGGGTATTAGTGACGGTTTAAAAATCTGTCACTAATAGTGTTTTTATTTAATAAAATATAAAAATAATTTAGTTAACAGTATTAGTGATGGCTTGGGAGATTCATCACTGATAATAGGATATTAGTAACGGTTTTGTAACTGTCACTAATAGTATTTTTATTTAAAAAATATATAAATAATTTAATTAACAGGATTAGTGACGGTTTGGGAGATTCGTCACTAATAGTGTTAGCATTTAAAAAATATAAAAATAATTTAGTTAATAGTATTAGTGATGATTTAGGAGATTTGTAACTACTAATAGGGTATTAGTGATGGTTTTGTAAACCGTCACTAATAGTGTTTATTTAAAAAATATAAAAATGAATTAGTTAACGGCATTAGTGACGATTTGAGAGATTCATCACTAATAATAGGGTATTAGTGACGATTTTGTAAACCATCACTAATAATGTTTTTATTTTAAAACTATAGAAATAATTTAGTTAAGAGTATTAATGACGGTTTGGGAGATTCGTCACTATTAATGGGGTATTAGTGACGGTTTTAAAACTATCACTAATACTTTAACTTATGCCAAATTTGTTTCTGTGCATTAGTGATGGTTTTAAAACTGTCATTAATACTTTAACCTAAGCCAAATTCGTCTCTGTGCGCACAATTACCCCAATCTCCCACCTTTCCCAATCTCCCCTTTTCCATCCTTTCCCTCTCCACCTCAATCCTCCTCCTTTCCCTCCACCCTTCTTTCCTCTTCCCTCACTCCTTCTTCCGGCCTATGCCTGTCCTCTCGATCCTTGTTCAGAAGCTGCCACTCATCCGTACCCATCCCGTTCCCCGAGCTCCCCTAAGAAATAACCCTAATGACCAAACCCTAGCCTTCTTACTTTCGTTGTCTCTATGAATCCTACCCATTTCTCACTTCCTACTCCCATGGAGCTCCTCATCAGTGGCATCACAAATGTGTAGTGATAAAAAAATAAATAAATAAAAAATAAAAAAATAAAAGATAAAAAAATATATAAAATATATAAAATAAAATAATATTTAAAAATTAAATTAATTAAATATTTATTATTATTATTTAAATTATATAATATGATATATTAATATAATATATTATATTATATTATATTATTAGATTATATAATATATATGGTTTCAGCTTCAGGAAGAAGAATTTTTTTTAATAGAGAAGGAACTGTGGCCCCCCCCCCCCCCAACGTCTCTCCTCTGTCTCTGTCTCTCTTTTTCCTCATTTCTCGGCAGATATTTGGCCGATTGGGAAATGGAAGGTACCGTTGGGTTCTTGACTCCACCACTAACATTTCTACTAGAGCGAATTTGTCGTGGGAACGACATAGGCCCCATTCCTGGGGTAAGGTAATATTTCCCTATTTTATCAATTTAGCTTTAAATATGCCGCTAAATCAACGATCAGGCACCACCACGGAGTCCTAGTCGTGATCGTCGTCATTATGACCGGAGTAAATTTCCAATTTGGGTTTCCTAGGCCCTATTCCAAAGCGAGAGTGAGATTTGAGAGATTAAGTAAATTGGTTATATTTGAGGGTATAATTATTTATTTGAAATTTATGGCGTTAGGAAAAATTAAAATTTTATTTTATTTAGGGTTTATTTAATGGAATTAGGATTTTTATTTCAGGGCTCGGTTGAACGCCGCAGGTATCTTTTTGGGATCCCTATTGGCATAGTTCAAGAAATTAGGTAACGGTGAATATATATGTTAAACCATATTTTTATGAATTAATTGGGAAATGAAATATGTTATAAATATACGTGTATATGTCTTTGTTGGGCTTAAAATGCCAACCGTTTAAATTATGCTTTTTGAGCCTAAGGTTGTTTTATTAGATATGTATATGTGAAATTGAACTCACAAAAGTAAAAGATATTTTCAAGATAATTATGTAAGAAATGAAAGGTATATTTTTAGCATATAAATGTTAAATGTAGGTTTGCTTATTATACAGGAAATATATATGAATTTTATTGCTAAATAGTGTGGCATGAGTAAATAGGAATTTTGTGTGGAAATATGTCATATGTATGAGATGCAAGATATATAGGAAATGAACTAAGTATGAAAATGTTATATGAAATATGTTGTATGTGAGTGTTAATGCAATCATGTAAAACAACTAAAAAGTGCTGGGTAAAACAACTGAAAGATGCTGAGTAAAACAACTAAAAAATGTTGGGTAAAACAGTTGAAAGATGTTGGGTAAAATAGCAGAAAGATGCTGGGTAAAACAGTTGAAAAATGTTAGGTAAAACAGCTAAAAGATGTCGAGTAAAACAGTTGAAAGATACTGGGTAAAACGGCTGAAAGATGTTGGGTATGTTATGAAATGAAATGAAAATGGAAATGAATGAAACGAAAATGAAATGTGAAATGTGAAATGTGAATAATGTAAAATGGGAAAGAGCCATGTACAGTGAAACGCCACGAAATGAAAAAGTCAAGAACATGAATAGATGAGAATTACAAAATAATGTATTATGATATTATCGGTATTTATGCTAGTAGAACATGTTACGTTGGGGTGAGGCAATCTCTTCGCCCAAGGGCTTGCTGAGAAAGACGAGTGCTTTGGTAAGTATTAGATGTAGCAATAGGCTGCATCACATACTAGGGCAAAAGGAAACTACTTTTATGGGTGGGTAGATTTCTATATTCTCGGGGGCCTTCGCTGGTAAACTTTTCTATGAACAGTGTGAGTACGAGATTACTTCTTCACCTGAGGGCTTACTGAGTAAGGTGAGTGCCCCGATATGCTTCAGTTGTGACCTTTGGCTGCCTAAAGTATTAGAGCATAAGGGTGCTACTTGTATGGGTGGGTAATCACCCCTATCCTTGGGTAGTCTCATGGGTAAAATACCTTACATGTGTTTGAACAGGATCAAAAAATGATTTCGAAAATTATGTTAATCATTTGCAAATGATGAATAATATGTTATATACAAACTTCATGTTAGCCACACACTTATTTTTTCCCCTACTGAGATGTGTCTCAACTGAATACAAATTTATCTTTTTCAGGACCTCCACGAGATCGACCTTAAAAAGCTCAAGTTGGATATAGCATTTTTGGGTTATAGAAAGAAAAACGAATAATTTTGATAATATTTTGGGACGTAAATATTTTATGTTTTATGTTTTATGTTTTAAGTCTTCTGAAAAATGGATGGTTTCCAATACTAGAAGTGTAGGTTATGTTTTGGAGATATGTATATATGTGAATACAGGTGGATGCATGGTTTATTATGGTGTGTAGATAGATTTAGAAAACTCTGGTATTATATTTGTTGGAAGATTATAATTATATTTTCTCCTACATATTTATTAATGGCATATTAGTTATAGGAAGTGAATAACGTGGCACTTGGGTCCCACAAGGCGGGTGCAGGGCGCCACAAGGCATGGTCTATTCAAGTTTAATGCAGTGGACTAGGTTTTCGGATTCGGGGCATTACAACGATCCTCACTAGGACTCAAACCTTCTTCAAAACCATTAACCACGTCTCCTTCAAGCACATCACTACATACACCTTCCTCACCCAAGAGCCCTAGCTGGCCAAGCCCTCGGAGCCACGGACGTCGTCTTGTCGCTATTGAGTCCTCTACGTCCCTACCCCGCCTCCAGTAGCCCTCTCAACAATGAGAATTGGAGAAACCCTATCCCTAACGCGATGCTCACTTAGTCCCTCATCTCCTTAGGGTTCATACAGTTAGCGTCTTCCCAGAACTAGGCTATGACGACCTACTTAATTTCCCCATTTTTTTTCCATATTACAAAATCACAACCCTGAACTCAGCAGATCATAATCCACCTGGACTAGTGGGTACCAGGGATACATCAGAACACATAACGGAAGCCTAAGTAGCAGGAAACATATAATCACAATATTATCAATATGAAAACATCTATCACATTACCATAAATACCAGAGTAACTATATCAACTATATTTCAGTATATACATCCCAAAAACAAGATCTAGGGACATTTCCGACAAAATCCAACTGTCCCTCCTAAAACTTACCCTTCAAAAAGGACAGACAAACAACACTAGATCAATGGGGCTTTTCCCGCTCTCCTATGTGGGGCTCCTGAAAAGTTTAAAAAAATTTGGGGCGAGACACCTTTCAGTAAGGGAAATAAACTAATACCAGTGTGTGGTAATATGAGTATTCTGTATTATACATATACCATACAGAACTTATTCATTAACAGTTTTGTCAAATATGGGAAAGTATATATATCATCAAAACATGGCAGAATATATTGCAATTTCATAAACATATTTCATCTCATATAATAATAATACAAAAACATTCATGGTAGCTTAGCTGGCTGTTGTCATGTATTACCCCCACATGACTAGGTTGTGTGGCCCGAAGGTGGGACTTGACAATGGTTGGCCGACCACTGCCAAGTCAAAAGTACAGTCTGTAAGTCTGATGGGTTTGCCAGACCTGGTCGTACACTAGGGGCGCTCACACACTTCTTAAAAACCACATCGACCATCCAATCTTACACCACTCCGTACAGTGGCGTTAACACAGATATCATGACCATGATGACCATGGATACATAGCAACGGTACCGTGCAAGTGCTACGTGGATATCTGATATCATTAATTATCAGATCAATTATATTATTTTGCATACATACGTATATCATGAAAAATCATCGGTCCGTATGCCGGTATTTCAGATTTTACCATAGCTCGGCTCGTACGCCAGCAAATCATAGCACAGCCCATATGTTGGAAAATCACATCCATAGCTCGGCCCATACACCGGCAAATTATATCCATAGCACGGCGCGTACGTCGGCAAAATATATCCATAGCTCAGCCCATACGCTGGCAAATCATACACATAGCTCGGCCAGTACGCCGGCAAATATATCAAAATCTCGGCCCATACGCCGATTTTCCATTATAAAAATCCGTATCATTAACACATTCCCAGAAAAAAAATATTTCATAACAATTTCTACTCATGTCACACTAACAGGTTTTTCGCATATTCAACATACCATCATTTTCAACAATATTTTTCCAAATATAAATCATATATAAATATATTTATTTCCTAAAATCAAATGCTATAACAATAGACATATTTTCATAAAATACTAGCTTAGTTTATCCTCTTACCAGATTCTTGAAAATTCCCTAAGAAAATCTATCCCGCACCCGCAGGGTTCCCAACTTAACACCCTGGAAACAACATCCCCTAGAACTAAAGTTCAGTATTTCTACACGTATAACAATTCCTACAACTGTCAAATAACCAAATACTAATTAGAAAGTCGTACCCTGGATTTGGGATGGTTTCCAACTCAGCCCCACCGACGATCCGCTCCGGCAGACTTGCAGAGAACTTTCCTAGGAGCGTCATGGTGGCTTCAGATTGTCGGACCGGTGCAAATCCAGCCTAAAATCTTAGTGAGAAGGAGGAGAAATTGTGTGAGGAGAGAGAGAGAGAGAGAGAGAGAGAGAGAGAGAGAGAGAGAGAGAGAGAGATTCGGCGCAGGAAAATGACTGAAAATTCTCGTTTGACCCTATTTATACTGTGGGATTTGTCGACGAGTCACGTCACCTCGCCGACGAGAGTTATAGAAAGTTCGTTGGTGAACTTCAACCCTCGTCGATGAATTTTAGGTTTCAACAAATTCTTTCTCGGTATCTTCTCGTCGACGAATCCTGTCCACATCGACGAGCTCCCCCTATACCCTCGTCGACAAGTCCCCTGTGTTCGTCGATAAGGAGCTGAAAAATTTCTCGGGATTATGCCATCCAAAATGTAATGTCATTGATGAAGTCGACTGCCTCCTTCTGTTCCTATTTCCATTTCCCTTTCTTTTTTTATTTAAATATCATATTCTTCGGGTTGTTACATTCTCCCCTCCTTATAAAATTTCATTCTCGAAATTTACTATTCACGTAACTCGTCATTCCTTAACAAGAAAAATGTCTACTTATTTCATTACTTACCCTCACTTATGGCAGAGGAATACCATGGTTACATTCCGAGTCCTGGGAGATTACATGTACAAAAGAAAAATTCTCCCAAAACTAAAATGCAACACCAATTAAACTATTCCATGTACTTGCAAAAGAAATATTACTTGACTGCTTATGTTTCTTGAAATAGTTGTGGGTACTTCTGCTTCATCTGCTCCTCGAACTCCCAAGAATCCTCTTCAACGGTTTGATTCCTCCATAATACTTTCACCTGAGGAATCTCCTTGTTATGTAACTCCTGTACTTTCCTATCCAAAATCTATACCGGTAACTCCTCATACACCAATGAATCACTAAGTTCTAATTAATCATAACTGATGATATGAGAAGGATCTGGGATGTATTTCCTCAACATAGCAATATGGAATACGTCATGGGTCCTGAACAACACAGGTGGTAAAGCTAGCCTGTAGGCTACGGGCCCCACTTTATCTAGAATCTCAAATGGACCGATAAACCTAAGACTAAATTTACCCTTCTTCCCAAATCGCATAACCCCTTTCATCGGAGCTATCTTCAAAAACACATGATTACCCACATCAAATTCTAGATTCCTACGGCGATTATCAGCATAACTTTTCTGTCGGCTCTGAACTGCACTAATCCTATCTCTAATAAGCCGAACCTTATCACGCGCTTGCTGCACAAACTCTGGCCCCACTACTCGCCGCTCACCCACTTCATCCCAAAATAAAGGAGAACGACATCTTCTACTGTATAAAGCTTCAAACGGTGCTATGCAAATACTAGTTTGATAACTGTTATTACATGCAAACTCTACTAGTGACATGAACAGAGTCCAACTACCCCCAAAATCCAATACGCATGCACGGAGCATATCATCTAATGTCTATATTGTCCTCTCAGTTTACCGATCTGACTGAGGGTGGAATGCTATACTAAATGACAATTGATACCCTAGTGCTTCTTGCAGACTCTTCCAAAAACATGATGTAAAATGCGGGTCTCGTTCTGACACAATCGATGCTGGCACCCTATGAGAACGAACTATCTCTTGAATGTAGATCTCCGCTAACTAGTTGAGGGAGTAGCTGATCTTGATAGGTATAAAGTGGTTAGTCTTAGTCAAATGGTCAACAATCACCCAGATGGCATTCTGACCATGTAATGTCGTCTGCAGTCCTGACACGAAGTCCATAGATATATGCTCCCACTTCAACTCTGGGATAAATAACGGCTGCAATTGTCCTATTGGCCTCTAGTGCTTAGCCTTTACCTGCTGGCACGTCTGACGCTCCACTACATACTTGGCAATCTCTCTCTTCATACCACTCCACCAGTACGACTCTCGCAAATCCTTGTACATCTTTGTACTACTGGGATGAACTGTATACAAAGATTTGTGAGCCTCTTCTAAAATAGTCTTCTTAATCTCAGTATCGACAGGAACGCATAATCTGAAATGGAACCGCAAAGTTTCGTCATCTGTAATATTGAATTCCTCCCCCTGACCACTCTGTACTCTATTTATCACCTCTGCTAATTCTGGGTCTTCCTTCTAGGCAGCTTTAATTCTCTCTTGTAGAATAGGCTGCACCACTAAACTGATAATGTGAGTCTAAGAACCACTCTCAACTAATTCAATGCCAAATCTCTTGAGATCCATTATAATCGGATACTTGATCTCCATAGTCACCAACGTTGATTCCCTAGACTTCCTGCTTAACGCATTAGCTACCATGTTTGCTTTCCTTGGGCAATAACTGATGATTCAATCAAAATCCTTAATTAACTCTAACCACCTTCTCTGCCTCATATTCAGTTCCTTCTACGTGAAGAAATACTTTAAGCTCTTGTGGTCGGAGAAAATCTCACACTGCTCACTGTATAGGTAATGCCTCCAAATTCTCAATGCATGTACCACTGTCGCCAATTCCAGATCATGTGTAGGGTAGTTCTTTTCATATTTTTTCAACTGTCTGGACGTATACGCCACTACCCTGCCATGCTGCATCAATACACAGCCAAGTCCCTTCAAGGACGCATCACCGTAAATGATATATCCCTCACCCCTTGATAGGATAACCAATACTGGTGCTGTGACTAATCTTTGCTTTAGTTCTTGAAAATTATGCTCACAGCTGTCGTTCCACTCAAATCTAACATTCTTCCTCGTCAATCGTCTCAAACTTCCTGACAAAGTTGAAAATCCCTCAACGAAACGGCGATAATACCCAGCTAGCCCCAGAAACTCTTGATTTCCTAGACATTCCTCGGTCTAGCCCAATTCACTATGACCTCAACCTTACTAGGATCCATAGAAATACTGTCTCTAGATACAACATGCCCCAAGAACATGACCTTCTCAATCCAGAATTCACATTTACTTAACTTGGCATACAACTTCTTTTCCCGAAGTGTCTACAAAATCTACCTCAAGTGCGTCTCATGCTCCTCATAGCTCCTCGAATAGACCACTACATCATCAATAAAACAACAACAAACTGGTCTAGGTATTAGTGGAAGACTCTGTTCATCAAGTCCATAAATACCACAGGAGGATTCGTCAAACCAAATGGCATAACAAGAAACTCATAATGCCCGTACGTGGTCCTGAAGGCCATCTTTAAGACGTCTTCTGCTTTGACTTTTACCCGATGGTAGCCGGATCTGAGGTTAATCTTCAAATACACCCATGTACCCTAAAGCTGGTCAAACAAATCATCGATACGGGGTAGAGGATACATGTTCTTGATTGTCACTTTATTAATCTCCCTATAGTCTATACACATCCTCATAGTCCGGTCTTTCTTCTTCACAAATAAAACTGGAGCTCCCCACAGAGATACATTAGATCATATAAAGCCCTTATCAAGCAGATCTTGCAACTGATTCTTCAATTTTTCCTATTCTGCTGGCACCATCCGATAAGGTACTTTAGAAATTGGAGCTGTACCGGAAGGTAGATCAATAGGGAAATCTACCTCATGATCGGGTGGCAAGGCTGGTAACTCGTCTAGGAAAACATCTGTAAATTCCTTTACTACAGGCATGATAGCAAGTTTCAATTCATTTTCTAACATCTCCTTCAGAACAGCCACAAACCCCTGACAACCACTTAGCAGTAGTCTTTTGGCTTGAATAGCTGAAAATAGCTGAGGCGGGGATTGCACTCACGACCCTACGAACTTGAATTCTGCTTCTCCTAGAGATCTGAATATCACTTCTCGTGCTCAGCAATCTATGTTGGAAAAATTAGCTGCTAGCCAATCTATGCCAAATATAACATCAAACTTGTGCATGTCTAGCACTATCAGATCAGCAGACAAAGTCTTTCCTTGAATATCAACTGGACAACCTAGGAGCACCCCACTACACCTCACTGCTGACCCAGTCAGTGTAGATACCAACAATTCAATATCTAATGATTGTGTTTCTGCCCCACATAATTTAACACACCCCGATGACATGAACGAGTGCGTAGCTTCTGAATCAAACAATGCAATAACTTTAAAAGAAAGCATAATAACCATACTTGTCACCACATCACCTTCTATCTCAGCCTCACCTAGTATTAGAGTAAACACCCTAGTTGGAGTCGTATTCTTTTGCTGGCCCCCACGTGGCGCCTAATAACCTCCTCGGTGTGGTCTAGGAGCTGGAACTGCATCTGGTGGGGTAGGGCAGTCTCGCACCATATGCCCTAATCTACCGTAGCGATAGCACACCACACCATCAGCTCGACACTCTCTAGTGCCTCCTACCACAAGTCTGACAAACTGGAGGACCCAACCCTATCTGCACCTCGCGTCCTCCCATCTCCTGCCTCTGCCCTTTGCCATGATTTCCTCTCCTCCACTGACCCGATCTGTGACCCTGCTGGTAGCCCATAGATGGAGATCTCTTCCTCTGTCCCTGCTCCTCTGCATCAAGACGCTCACCAATCTCTACCAAGGCTACCCTATCGACTAACTCAGTAAAGTCTTGGATCCGCAACACCACCACCTGCTTGAAAATGCTCTACCTCAAGTCTTTCTCAAACTGCCTCACTTTTTTCACTTCATCAGGAACAATGTATGGGGCGAAACGAGAGAGTTCGATGAAACGCGCCGCATACTACTGGATGGATAGCTGTCCCTGCTTCAGGCTCAGGAACTCTTCTACTTTAGCCTCCCTAACCGTAGCTGGAAAATATCTATCGAAGAATAATTCTTTAAACCGGTCCCGTGTCATGGCTATCGGAGTCACCCTCTGTTGCTCCAGCAGTCTGGCCAGTCCACCACCTCTTGGCCTCTCCTATCAGTCTATAGGTGGCAAAGAGGATCCTCTATTCCTCAGTACACTGCAATACAGCCAAGATTTTATCGGTCTCCTCCATCCAGTTCTCAGCGGCTGCAGGATCAACTCCACCTGAGAATGCCGGAGGATTTATCTTTGTAAATTTTTCTATAGTGCACCCATGGCCTACAAATGGACCACTTTACTCCTTCGAGCTCCTAGCGATCTCAGTCATAACCGACTAAGCCACACTACGTAATACCATGTCAGAGTCAGTCCCATCTACACTTGATGGTCCTGCTCCATCACTGCCACTCCCATGGGCACTACTTCCTCCTCGATCCATCTTGGAAACGAAAAAAAAAAACACAACTTAGAAATTCTATCCTTATAATTTACCCACCTATCCTCATAACTTATCTCAACATTTCTAACTCATTTCTAATCCCCAGTCCTACATTCTAGGAATACAACCCGACAATAGCTTGTTATGGCTTTCCTGAAATTGTAACCCCAGGAAAAATACAGAAACTACTATGGAAGTCCTACCTCCAGACTATAGAACAACCTTAAATCATTTCCTAAACTCTAGTATTATTTCCGCTGCATTCTAAAGTCTACATTACTTAGCAACCTAGGATCTGATACCAAACTGTGATGACCTGCTTAATTTCCCCATATATTTTTTTTCCATATTACAAAATCACAACCCTCAACTCAGCAGATCATAATCCACCTGAACCCGTGGGTCCCAAGGATACATAAAAACACATAACGGAAGCCTAAGCAAAAGGAAATATATAATCACAATATTATAAATATGAAAACATTTATCACATTACCATAAATACTAGAGTCACTATATCCACTGTATTTCAGTATATACATCTCAAAAACAAGATCTAGGGACATTTCCTACAAAATCCAACCGTCCCTACTAAAACTTACCCTTCAAAGAGGACAGACAAAAAACATTAGATCAGCAGAGCTTTTCCCGCTCTCCTATCCGGGGCTCCTAAAAAGTTTATAAAATTTTGGGGTGAGACACCTCTCAGTAAGGGAAATAAACTAATACCAGTGAATGGCAACATGAGTAATCCATGTTATACATATACCATACAGAACATATTCAATAACTATTTTGTCAAATCTAGGAAAACATATATATCATCAAAACATGACAGAACATACTGCATTTTCATAAACATATTTCATCTCATATAATAATAATACAAAAACATTCCTGGTAGGTTAGCTGGCGTTAACACAGATATCATGATCAAGATGACCATGGACATATAGCAACGGTACCGTGCAAGTGCTAGCCTTGACCAAGCCAACTAGGTTCTAATATCATATAACATATACTGAAACTATGATACGTGGATATCTTATATAATTAATTATCAAATCAATCATATCATTTTGCATATATACGTATATCATGAAAAATCATCGGCCCGTACGCCAGTATTTCACATTTTACCATAGCTCGACCAGTATACCGGTAAATCATAGCACAACCTGTATGCTGGTAAATCACATCCATAGCTCGGCCCGTGCACTGGAAAATCATATCCATAGCACGGCCTATACGCCAGTAAAATATATCCATAGCTCAGCCCGTACACTGGCAAATCATACACATAGCACGGCTCGTACACCGACACGTCGGTAAATATATCAAAATCTCGGCCCATATGCCGATTTTCCATTATAAAAATCTGTATCATTAACACATTCTCAGAAAACAGTATTTCATAACAATTTCTACTAATGCCACATTAACTGGCTTTTCGCATATTCAACATACAATAATTTTCAACAATATTTTCCCAAATATAAATCATATATAAATATATTTATTTCCTGAAATCAAATACTATAACAATATACATATTTTCTTAAAATACTAGCTTAGTTTATCCCCTTACCTGATTCTTGAAAAGCCCCTAAGAAAATCTGTCCCGCACCTGTAGGGTTCCCAACTCAACACCCTAGAAACAGCATCCCCCAGAACTAAAGTTCAGTATTTCTATGCGTATAAAAATTCCTACAACTATCAAATAACCAAATAATGAGTAGAAAGCGTTACCCTGGGTTTGGGATGGTTTCCAACTCAGCCCCACCGACAATCCGCTCTAGCAGACTTGCAGAGAACTTTCCCAGGAGCGTCGTGATGGCTTCAGATCGTCGAACTAGCGGAAATTCGATCCAAAATCTTAGTGAGAAGGAGGAGAAACCATATGAGGAGAGGGAGAGAGAGATTCAACGCAAGAAAATGACTAAAAATTCTCGTTTAACCCTATTTATACTGCGGGATTCGTCAACGAGTCATGTCACCTCGTCAATGAGTCTTATAGAAAGTTCACTGATGAACTTCAACTCTCGTCGACGAATTTTAGGTTTCCACAAATTCTCTTTCGGTATCTTCTCGTCGACGAATTCTATCCTCGTTGACGAGTTCCTCCTATACCCTCATTGATGAGTCCCCCGTGTTCGTCGACGAGGAGCTGAAAAATTCCTCGAGATTATGCCATCCAAAATGCAATGTCGTCGACGAAGTTGACTGCCTCCTTCTGTTCCTATTTCAATTTTCCTTTCTTTTATTATTTAAATACCATTATTCTTCGGGTCGTTACACAAGCACTGTCGCAAACTTTTTATGTGCAGTGCATGTTGAATGTGTTTGCCGATTGGATGACCTCGCAGCGGTGGGCTGATATGAAGCAACTATTTGAGTTTTGGATTAGGTGAAGTGCTTCCCAAATTGTAATCTCTCCAAATGCCTCTTCCTCTCTAAACCCTGTCCCTATTCATCCTTGTGAAGTCTAACCCCGATTTCTCAAGCTGTGAAGTCTAAACCCCCGATTTCCTAAAATAAAACTATGTATATAGATAATTATAATTAAATGAATGTTAAAATATTTTTGAAAGGATGAGTGAGAGTTAAACGAATATTGAACCTCATCCTTTATTTGAACACAATTGCAGATTACTGTCCATAATGCACTGAATGACTAAATTTTTTTGCCAACTCATTAGTAATTCCTCTTATGTACGTTTCTCGTAATCGCACTTAAATTATTATACTTCTCTCGATTTTTTTTTTCTTTCGCTTTAGTGTCTTAATACCCGATTATTTTGCCATCAAATCATTGATACTTATGGTATATATACATATTCAAAAATAGTATACTCATTTTTTTTTGTAATTCTTAATTTGTAAGGTTCACATCTGTCACAACATCAAAACGATATCATGCACTACAGTTAGATGTAGCTTTTGATAAATATTTTTTTGTATTTTTTTTTGTTATTTGAACAAATGGAATTTTTGTATTTTAATTTAAATTTGTATAATGTATTTGTATTTGAATTTGAATTTGAATTTTGAATTTTTTTTGTTTTTGTTTCGTTATCTGAACAGATGGAATTTTTCTATTTTAATTGAATTTGTATAATGTATTTGAATTTGAATTAGAATTTTGAATGATTTATGAATTTTTCAGTAATTATGGTTTAATGTTATGAATTAGAATCTTGTAGCTACTCCTTTAGAAGGTTCTCCTATTATTTGGTCTTTGGGATGATCTTTTATATATTTCCATTCCTATGGTAATTCAGAATTTTCTATAGGATTATCATTTGGAGTCCCTCTAATGATTTTTTTTTTCTTCTTTTACTTCTTCAATATCTAAATTCTCTAGTTTTTGTAAGGCGTCATCTTTCTCTTCAATTTGAATTGTATTAGTATATGGATTAGCTTCATCAAAAGTTACATGGATTGATTCAATAATAGTGAGTGTTTTCTTATTGTAGATTCTATAGGCTTTGCTATTTGCTGCATATCATAGGAAGATACCCCCATTCTTCTTAAGATCGAATTTCTCTAAATTATCTTTGTCATTAAGCACAAATCACTTACATCCAATTACATGAAAGTAAGCTATATTTGGTCTTCTTCCTTTCCATAATTTATATGGAGTTTTGTTTAAGCTTGATCTTATAGATACTCTGTTTATCACATGACATGCAGTGTTAACCGCTTCAGCCCAAAAGTATTTAGGTAATTTGTTTTCATTCAACATAGTTCTAACCATCCCTTGAAATGTCCTATTCTTTCTTTCTACAACTCCATTTTGTTGTGGAGTTCTTGGTGCTGAAAAATTATGTCTAATTCCACATTCATTGCAGAATTTTTCTACATCTTTTTTATTGATTTCTCTTCCTTGATCATTTCTAATGTTTGTAATGTCATAACCCTTTTTATTTTGAAGTCTTTTACATAGGTTTATTAACATATTGCATGCTTCATCCTTTGAGGTTAATAAGAGTACCCATGTAAACCAAGAGTAGTCATCAACGATGATGAAATCATATTGCTTTGCTCCTAGACTTTGTGCCCTTGTTGATGCAAACCAATCTAGGTGAATAAGTTCTAATGGCCTGCTAGTAGAGATATGTTTCTTTTTCTTAAAGCTTGACTTAGTTTGTTTTCCTAGTTGATAAGCATCACATATTTTATCTTTAACAAACTTTGTACTAGGAAGTCCTCTTACTAAGTTCTTTTTAGCTAATCTTGACAATAAGTCCATACTAGCATGTCCTAGTCTTCTAGGTCATAACCAACTAGCTTCATTCATAGACACTAAGCAAGTAATATTTTAATATTTCATCTTTTCAAAGTTTATGCAATACACATTGTCAATTCTTTGAGTAGTGAAGAAAACATTGTGTTTTTCTCTATTTTCAACAACACATTTATCTTGTTTAATTGTTACATCGAATCCTTTATCACTTAATTGGCTTATGCTTAAAAGATTATGTTTTAACCTTTTAACTAATAATACATCATCAATAGTAAGGGAAGGTTCTTTACCTATCTAACCAATCCCATTGATTTTGCCCTTAGCATTGTCTCCAAAAGTGACGTATCCACCATCTTTAAGCATTAGAGTGGTGAATTTAGATCTATCTCTGGTCATGTGCCTAAAACACCCGCTGTCCAAGTACCATTTGTCTTTTGATGTGGTTGTCCTAAGGCAAACCTACAAGAAGGATTCGATGTGTTATTCTTAGGAATCCAAACTTTATTAGACTTCATAGATTCATTTTTGTTTTCTTTAATTTTTCATAATTTCTTTACTCTTACACCCTTTCTTTTAAATGGACAATCAAATTTAATGTGTCCCTTTTTCTTACATTTGAAACATGTAGTGTGTTGATAGATATTGTTTGATGAGGAAGTACTTGCATAATATTTTGACTCTTTGACAAAATATCCCATATAGAGACCCTTTTTCCTTTTGTTCTCTATTCCATTATATCCAATTCCTTCCTTGTCTAATGACATCTTTTGCAACTTTTCAAAGTTTTCTTTTCCTCTAGTAAAATTGTATATGATTTTCTCTCTATCTTTAATTTTGTCTTTAGGATCCTTAATTTATAAGTCTTTCTTATTTTAACCATTCACTTGTATTTTGACTATCTCTTGAGATAAGTCATTTATCTTTTTCATAAGTTCATCAATATGTGACTCTTTTTCTTTTTCAATTGATTTTAGTGTATCAAGTTGATTTTTTATTGATTCATTTTGTTCTTTTAAAGCAATATTCTTTTTTGTGACTCTTACAAATCTATTGTGGAAAGCAAAGAGTTCAGCTCACATTTCTTTGTATGATGACATACTATCACTAGAGTCACTACATGAACTATCACTAGAGTCACTACATGAACTATCACTAGATTCATTTGACGAATAGTAGGAATTTACCTCATCATCATGCACCATGAAGCATATGTTGGCCACTTCTTGATCACTTGATTCACTTTCTGATTTGTTTGAGCTAGTGTCATCCCAAGTATCCTTCATGGCCTTCTTTTTCTTCTTTTTGGCATCCTTTTTGAGCTGTGGACAATCAGGTTTAATATGTCCTACCTTTTTACAATTCTAATAACTGGGTGGTTCTTTCTTGTTTTCATTTTTACTAACTTTTCCTTTTTCATTTTTTGATCCTTTAAACTTTCTAGCAAACCTTTTATTCTTCTCAAAGAATTTTCCAAACTTCTTAGTGATGAATGCTAGTTCTTAATCATCTAGGTCACTTGACTCTTCCTCTTCTTCACTAGAGTTTTCCTTAGCTACCTTAAGGGCTATTGATTTTTTATTCTTGTAAGTATTTTGTTCATTCATAACCATCTCATAGGTAACTAGGGATCCTATAAGTTCATCTAGAGAAGTATTCTTAAGGTTTCTTCATTTCGTAATGGCTCTAGCTTTAGGTTCCCAAATGGGTGGCAGCCCTTTAAGAATTTTTCGAATCATTTCATAGGTTGAATAATTCTTTCCTAAAGCATTCAAGGAGTTTATTATATGAGTGAACCTACTGTACATGTTAGTTATTGTTTCATCTGGATTCATCCTAAAGGCTTCATATTCACTAGTCAACATATCAATCCTATTATCTCTAACATCTACAGTGCCTTCGTATGTTACTTCTAATTTGTCCCAAATTTCCTTTGCAGATTTACTTGCCATGATTCTATTGAATTCATTAATATCAAGGGCGCAATAAAATGCATTCATAACACATGAATTTTCTTGAAGCATCTTAAGGTCAATGTCGGTTATATCTTTTTCTTCCTTGGGTACCTTTTTTCCATCTATAAGTTTAGTAGGAATTAGGTCACCGTGTGTGATAACTTTCCATACTTTCCAATCCATTGTTTGAAGATAGATTCTCATGCGTTGTTTCCAAAATGTGTAGTTAAGTTCAAAAAATATGGGTGGTCTAGACGAGGATTATCCCCAGCCTACGTCTTTGCCTTTGGCCAACACTACCAAATGATTCCACTATGAACGCTCCTTTCCAGGCGGAGCAAACCTTTTACAAAAACCCTCTTTTTCAGGAGGAGAAACCTCTCCAAGAGATCAACCCACCCTTGGTTCAACGATCCCAATCAGCCTTGAACCATCAAAGTACAACAAGAAGAGAACAAGAATCTATGTATAAGAACACTTTCAAAACAGAGCAAGTTTGTACAAGTTAGAGCACTAAATATACTTCACTCAAGTATTTAGATAGAAAGTATGAAGCTCAAGATTAGATATCATTGGAGATTCTTTAGAATTTGAGGAAACTCAATTGTAGATTAGAACCGTAGGCTTATGAATCAACAGAAATTCAGTAGAGTTCTCCCAACAAGAGTGTTTGAAAGAGTGAGCTTTATGAGAGATTGAGAGAAGGATGCTTGATTGCTTGAGTTAATGCTTGGTGATTTGATTTTTTGGGTTTGAAGGAGTATTTATAGATTTTTTAGGATGAGTTTCCTTGTTTCCCAAGTTACGTGGAGAATCCACCAAGTTTTTATAACGTTCACTTTTAAAAGAATTATTTTTTAGAATTTTCCCATTGAGGTTTAAAATTTAAAATCCCATGGGGTCAATCGGCTGGAGAGGCGACTGAGTAGTTGTTTTATAAAGGTTAGTCAGCTGGAAAGGCGGCTAAGACCTTTCTATTTACTAGAAATTTATTTCATTGAAATGTTAGTCAGCTGACTCAACACAATTCAAAAAAGTGTTAGTCGTCGGCTGGGCTTGTCAGTCGGCTGACTAATCTTAGTTCTAAATGGTCAGTCGAATGGGCAGTTATTCAACTTGTTGTATTTTCCAGTTAGCTGAGAAAATTCAATGTATTCTGGTTAATTGACTTACCAGTCAATTTTTCCAAAACTTCTACTTTTTTAAGCTTTTAAACCTTTTGTTATTTGAAAAACTTGAATGTGACTTTTCAAAAAAAATTTCCAGGGTTTTTCAAAACCTTGGTCTCTAAATCCTTATTGCATCTTAATAAGCTTCATATTTCTAAATTTCCATCTTTTGAGGTTTAGCTTGACTTCAAGTCCTAATAACCTTTAAGCTCTGACATGTATTGCTTCTATACTCCGTGAAACTTTTATTTGATTGGCTTTAATTGCAAGCTTTCTTCCATGATAACCATGAGAGTATTTTATTGAATCCTGAAATAAAGTCACTCAACAACTTATGTTAATATATATTTCATTTGTTATCATCAAAATAAGATTGAAAAACCTAGTTAGTCTAATAGAAGTTTTACTTGAGAGGGTTCACATGTCTGAGAATGTAGCTAATATTAATGTCTCCATGTGGTAGATGGGAGGCGGTCCCAATCTACTTTCCCAGGTGGACTCGCAGCTTATGCTTTCATATTTCTTCTAAGTGGTGAATATTCACCAAGGTGAAGATTGTTGGATATGTGACTTACATTGAGTTGAATGCATGCACCAAGAAAGCATGGGGAAGCAAAGAACAAGGAAATTGAGTTGGAGGAAGAAACCTTTGACTGTTTGGTCGATGGTATATATGATTGACGATTTACTCTCAAGAAATAACTGTCGACAGTTTCAATCTATAGGATTCAACTCTTGGTATTAACCATCAGTAGTTTGCCTAAAACCGTCAATGATTTCATTCGGCGCTAAACACAGATTTTGAATCAAGAAGATTAGTAGATTGGGAGATTTGGAGGATTTTCCTTCGGGATTTGCTACAAGAGTATTTTAGATAGTTTTTAAGCCTTATGTACGTATAGGGTTAGAATAAAAAATAATATTTTGTAACCCTTGATGTAAGATTGACAATTGATAGTTAAAATCAGCCACTTGCTCCCGTGGACATAGACACATTGTCGAACCATGTAAATTCTTGAGTCATTAATTATTTTCTTTCCTTTAATCTCTTTCTGATTGTATATTTTATGTATTGTTCATCATTGGTGGTTACATTGCTTGTTTTGATTTGATTTGTGGGGTCCGCTGCGCATTGGCATTCAGCCACTTCACACAACAAGACACGTTAGAGGTAAGGAGGTTAATAAAGTAATCGAGTTGATCAATTTGGTTTACAATGTTACTATCAGTAGGGGGAAATCCAACTCATGCTTGTGGGTCCTCTCCACACGCCAGACTTTCATGGTGACTAGCCTTTATAATCATCTTGCTCACAAGAGAATACTAATAATAATCTAAGCCATCCATGCATACAACCAATTGTGGAATACTTTCATCCCTACAAGGGTAAGTGTATTTTGCTAGCTAGCAATTAAAAATAGAACTCTAACAATCGATAATCTGCAAAAAATAGAGGTTGGAGGTTGGCTTCATTCTATGTTTGTTTTGTGCAAAAAGGAAAGTGAAAGGGTCTACCACCTTTTCCTCCACTATCATTTCAGTGAGCAAATTTGGGTACTCGTCTGCCAGAGGATGTTTAATCACATGGTCATGCCGAATACCTTGCTATCAATGTTCTTAGCTTGGAACTTCTCAAAACTTGAAAAGTTTCTTAGAATACTGAAAGCAGCTATCCCGATAGTTATTTGTTGGGAGATTTGGAAAGAGAGGAATGAAAGACTTTTCAAGGAGAAATACTCCACGATCGTAATTGTTTACGAGAAATGTTTATCAAATTTGTTCCATTGAATTAGGTCTACTACCTCTCTGTCATAGTTAGATTGGGAAGAGTTTTCCTATATTTTTAGTGAATTGGGAGGGTGATCTCACTCACATCTCCCATCTTTATTTTCTTTGCCACTTTAAAAGATTTAAGTCGTTTGCTTATCTCCCCTTTAATGAAATTAGCCTTTAAAAAAAAATGTGGAGAAGGGCATGGAGTTGCTGGTTGAGGATTAGCCAATTGAAGAGGACATGAGATGCATTAATATGAATGGACCTGGCTCGCCTCAGCCCTCCTCTGAGCTCCCCACATGGGATTGCCATGTCTAACTCCGGCATTGGTGGCTGGGTGGCGGTGGAAAAGGGCATTATCCAATTTTCTTGCATACCCAAAAAGAATTATAGAAAAGCCTAATTGAAAGGAACTTAATTGCGTGCATGCATGGCTCAGGTGGTGAAAAGTACTATGTTGCTTTTTGCGCCACCCCCTTATCCACAACCCTTGGCCTCTTCATAACATTATTTTTTCAGAAATATATATATATATATATATATATATATATATATGTCCCATTAATTGACCGCCGTATCATATTCATTGATGGGAACGCAGCCCAACCTCTCTCAATTGGTCAAATGTGGTGTACAAAAATATGTCCCATTAATTGACCGCCGTGTCATATTCATTGATGGGAACACAGCCCAACCTCTCTCAATTGGTCAAATGTGGTGCACATATCCAATACAGATATTGGCCTAACTACCTAAAATAACTAAATGTAACTACCTAAATTCAGAAGAAAATATTTTCTTTGTGTTGGTAAAAAGAAACATATGTCTTTTTGGAGAGAGATAAAAACTGGTAATAATTAATTTAATTTTAAAAAATTTAAATAATAATTTTTTCGTTATCTTAGTCTAATTTTCCACTCTGGCTATTTTCTCACATTTTACATTGTTTTTTTTTTGTTAAAAATTTCACTCAAAGAATTATTCGACATCGAAAAATGAAAGTTAAAGAGGAGTGATACACACACACACACACACACACACAAATAGGCAGATGAACCTAATGTATAATTTCAGCTTTTTGTGAAAATTTCAAGTTTTTGTATGGATTGGTTTTTTATACATATGCATACATTAGGCTCACCCACGAGCTAAGACTCTCTTGGGTGCTAACAATATTTGATATCAGAATAGTTGCGTAAAAGAGCTCACTCTCCCTTATGTGATATAACAATTAAAAGACGAAACTAGCGTTGGATCAAGGCTAATAACAATAATATAAGTTGGGTAAATGAAATAGAGCCAAGGCATGAGAGATATCAATTTGGAAGGCAAGTAAAGTGTTAACCTCTGAAAATATAAGACCTAATTGATAAGATATTATCCTATGTTTGGAGAAGTCTTGGATTTGAATTTGGATATGTATTAGATTTGGAAATGATGTAATGTAAAATTATATTGAAAGTTTTCCAAATCCACCAAAATCCATACTTATCAATACTTCTTATATTTGGGAACATGAAACTTGAATTTTAAACTTAAATTTGTGGGGATTTAAACAAAACATAATATAAAATTATATCGATGGTACATTTAATTTGGAAGCATGAATTTCAAACCTTAGATTTGGATTTGGATTTGTGTAGACTTGGATAAATTTCAATACAATTTTATATTACATCTTATTTATCCAATACAAATCTAAATCCAAAACCTCTATAAACATAGGGTAAGGTTCTTTTTTTGGCAAAAAATATTAACCTCTCCTGAGATTTGATAAAAACACATTGACCTCTCCAAAGATTTTGAAAAACTCAGGAACCTCTTCTAAGCTTTCAAGAATTCCAAGAACCTCCTCTAAGGTGTGCCAAGAAAGATTAATCTTTTGAGGAGAGGTTTGTGTCTTTTTGGCAAACCTTAAGAAAAGTTTGTGTCATTTTTAAATCTCAAAAAGGTCAATGAAATTTTGAAAATTTCAAAGAAGGTATCTGTCTTTTTACCAAACCTCAGAGGAGGTGAGAGTCTTTTATCCTTTTTTCTTTAATCCATGCAAATTCATCAAGATCTTGAAATAATGAAATTTAAAATTTTAATTTGTTTAAATGTATACTAATTTTAATACAATTTTCTACCCTATATTTTGTTCACATCCACGCAAATTAAATGCAATGCCCAAATTCAAGCCTTCCAAACACATGATTATAAGTCAAATGAATTTGTTTAATGGGGGTTAATTTCTTTAGGCCATGAAAGGGAGTTTTAATCATGATATTCTGAACCTTTTGCAACTTTAAAATACACATGATTGAGGTGGGTTGAAGCCTAAACATGATTGGGTTTTCAACTTGAAATTTTGACCTATACAACTATAAGTCCACACAGCTAGCTAGGCTAAGCACTCATACTGGTGGTTGAATCTAATCATCATTAGTTCTGCATGCAATTTATTGATCATCAGCTGTGGAACCTAATCGATGATCACCTCCACTCAATTAATCTTGGAGTGTAGAGAACACTAATCAACCTTAATGTTTGACCTCGTCTCTTTAATCCATTGAAGAAGTTAACAGAAACTTTTGAATTCAAAATAACACAGAAAGAGAGAAAAGAAAAGAAAAGAAAAGAAAAGAAAAGAAAAGAAAAATATGACATGATCCCATGCATCATATCATCATGCACCGAAATCCCTGTAATTAGCCGCTCTGATCATCATTATATCCACCATATATAGATACTCCAAATACTTCTGTTTTGAATTAAAAATGATAAAACAATTAATGGGTTGTAATTATTGATACCTTATTAATTGAGACTGCATGCATGCTATACATATAGGCCTCTCACCTACTCGCAGCAACAGTATCTGACGACAGGTAATACAGTTATATATATGAAGTCGAAGTACAGCTAGGTTCCTTTGTTCCTTGCGTGGAGATTGGAAATAATCATGAAATAATGTGCACTTAAGAGCATGTAGAATATTCTAAGATGCCTCTGAAATGATGTGTGCAGAAATTCTAGCTAGTTTCAAGAAGAAAGATGTTTAGTTTAGAAATATTTTTGTTCAGTTTGTATTATAGGATTCTTAAGGGCTTGTTTAAGTGCACATCGACAGACTATAAAGTTTCTTAGTAATAGGAGATTTTGGATTTGTTTTAGCGAAAAAAACTAATTCTTGATGTATCAGAAGGAACTACGGGACCGAGAACTATGGGACCGGTCATGTCCTCCTTGAGCAGTACAAAGGGTTCATCTAGATTCAAATTATCGATAATCAAATAATGATAATATCATCTCTGTGTTCCTTTCAACTCGAGAATAAACATAAAAATTAATACAATAAACATCACATTCTTGAAAATTTTGATGGTATATATGAATAGAATGGAAACAAAAGAACTTATTACTTTTTTTTTTTTTTTTTCATATATTCTCTATTTAAATATTTTAGGTCATTTTTTTTTTTTAACTTGATTCTACTTAACAAATTAAAACATAAGTTAAGGGGATATTTGTTATCACTCTAAAAAATTATGAAAATGAAGAAATCAAAAATGAAAATTAAGAATTAAAAATAAACCAAATACTGTCAAAAAATGTCAGCGAACTTTTTTATTAAAATTTCTAAAGTTAAAATATATTAAAAACTTAATTTAAAAAATGATCATTTTCTTTAAATCAAGTGTTCTTTTAAACATATATAATTAAAACAATACAAATTTAAATTAATATAACACAAATTTAAAATACTATAATTATTTTACTTAATTATTGCATTTTCAAAATTCACTTTACAGTAACAATCTTATTGTACATGACAATAATTGACAAATAATAAAAAATATTTTGTAATTTTTAATAAATTTTTTTTAAAAAAATTATGTATATATATATTTTAATTATATTTAAGTTTATATGATTGTTCTATTTAAATATTAATTAAAAATATGTATAAAATGAATAATATAAATAAAAAAAGAAACTACAACAAGTTGACAAAACAATTGAAAATCATAAATTCAGTTTTCAATTTTTGTATTACGTTTTTCAATGTTTAGGAATGAAAACAAAAACTAAAAATACTAGCAATATCAAACAAGTCCTAACTAATACTCATCATTCGTATAGTTGGGAGGGACCTTGATTCCTAGCAATATTCTCATCATTTTATGGAAGTTTAAGGGAAGCAGTGCATAGTATTTTAAATCTTTTGAACGAGAAATTAATCTACCTACGTGTGTGTGTGTGTCTCTGTGTGTGTGTGTGTCTGTGAGTGAGAGAGAGAGAGAGAGAGAGAGAGAGAGAGAGAGAGAGAGAGAGAGAGTATTATTAAGATCCAGGGCGGGGATGGGGGAGTCAAGAAAGAAGGATGGTGTTGGGGACATGATGAGGAGTTGGGAAGGTTCCCTACAAGAACAATGTTCACTGTTGCTTGGACATTTGGACATAATTCAAACCACTTCCCATCATCAGCTGCTGCTTCCAAATCAATTTTTTACCAACTTACCTTTCCCAAACCACCATCTAACTCACTTTACACCTCCCTATTAGTATAATATTTAATTTAATACCTTGATGTGCAGTCTTGTTCAGCAATTGAAATTATTCCATCACCAATGGGAGATGGACCTTTTAATTTGCATTGTAACTCTCAACTTAATTCAAATCATACAAAGAGAGGGAGTTAATATATAATGGGAGATGGGCCTTTTAATATATATATATAATGGGAGATGGGTTTACTGGATCCCGTCGTGTAGCCATAGATAAGTTCTCTTCGTACCTTAAGAGACTGATTAACTACTCTAGGGGATCTTTTAGGTATACACTCATCGAAGATTGGGTTTCACTTGTATAGGGATGCTAATTTTTATAAACTATAAAATAATGGTATTATTTTAATTTTAAGAAAAATGGAAGTGAAAATTGACATTATTAATTTTAGCTAACATGAAAATAATAAGAAATGGTTGTGCTCAAATCTCATTATGAGAATGTCTATTTTTATGTTATTTTATATTAATTATTAGAATGTTGAAATAATACTAACATTGGTCACTTGTCTTAGGATGGTACAACTTTTTGGTTGATTAAACATAGAAAGAGAGGGAAATTTTTCCTATTGATCCGATTCACACTTTTTTTTTTTTACAAAATAATCACTCTCTATTTGTTAGAGTAAATGGTGCTATATATGGAATGTTATAAGGCTTGATTTGAGGCTTGATTTTCTGCAATTAATCTTGATTGTTGCAAATGGTAGTGTTTGATTGCTGCAATTAATCTTTAATTTATGCAATCGGTAGTGTTTGATTCGATGTTGATTGCTGCAATTGATCTCATAACTCTCAGTACTCCTCCTCATATTCCGGCATCAAGGTTTGTAATGCCCAAATTGGATTTGAAGAAGACAAATAATTCATGGCCCAAGGGTTTTGTGAAGAGATCTGCACGTTGTTGGGAAGTGGGTGAATGAGTGGGAATAAGAGGACCACCATGAATATGGTCACACACCAAGTGGCAATCAAATTCTATATATGTGTTTGGTGTGGTCATGAAAAACCAGATTACGTGCAATATGAATGGCAGCTTGACTGTCGCAGTGGAGTAGTGCAGGTTGAAGATGGAGATGGTGAGATCATGAAGAATAGATTGTAACCATGTAATTTCACAAAAAGTGTTAGCCATGACACGATATTCAACTTCAGCAAAAGAGCGAAAGACAATGGTTTGCTTCTTTGTCCGCTAAGAGATAAGGCTATCTCCAGGTTTGACAACAAAGCCACTGGTGGACCGTCAAGTCATAGGGAATAAAAGCTGGCCCAATTCGAGTCACAATATGCTGATAATTGAAAACTGTAGGTGAAAGAATAAAACAAGCAATAACTAGGAGTGGACTTCAAATACCAAAGTAAACAGAAGGTGGCTTGCTAATGTGGCTCACAAGGAGCATGCATAAACTGGCTCAGAATATTCATTGTGTAAGCAATACTTGGACGTGAAATGGTAAAGTAGATAAGATGATGAACTAAGCGGCGGTAGGATATTGGATCATTAAAAAGGGCACCATTAGTGTCATTTAGCTTGAGATTCCGCTTCAGAGGAAAGTAAGTAGGATGAAAGCCAAGTTGACCAGTATTAGAGAGGATGCCCAGAATATATTTCCATTGGTTGAAAAAAATTCTAGCAAGTGAGCGTGCTATTTTAGTGCCAAGAAAATACTTCAGATTCCCTAAGTCTTTGATTTTGAATGCAATAGCCAAGTGGCTCTTGAGGGCAATGATGGTGGGTAGGTTGTTGTGAATAAGAAGAATGTCATCAACATATATCAAAACGACAGTAAAATAGTGCCCATAGGCTTGGTGAAGGGACTATGATCAGGAATAGATTGACAATAACCAGCCAAGGTAAGGATATAAGACAATTTGGAGTACCATTGGCGAGAGGCTTGCTTAAGACCATACAAAGATTTGTGCACATGGCAGAAATGCTACTTCCCCTGAGGACAATAACCAGGAGGTGGATGTATGTAAATATCTTCATCATGATCACCATGAAGAAAGGTGAAATGCTAAGGTATTCTCTCAAGAGCGGCCGGGGGGGGGGGTGTGAATTGGGATTTAAAACTTTCTTTGAAACTCTTTTTATAAATTCTTTCTCAACTAATCTTTGGATTCAACAGTCACACATGTATGCTTTGATTTTCAATTCACAAGATCAGACAAGACACAATTTAATTTAAATCTTTATGGACGAGTATATTAATTTGAATGCTTTGTAAGTTTCTCAATACTTCTTTCAACAAATTAAACCAAAACTCAAAAAGTAAATTCAATCAATCAAGATAAGCTTCACAATATGAAATAGTATAACAATTTCAGCAAGCTTCCAAGATTTAGTCTTTTGATATTAACCTATAGTTGATGAATGTCCTGTATAATGAATGTACTCCCTTAGAAGGTTTTCGCAAGATTCAATCAATGTACTTCCTTAAAAGGTTTCCGCAATTCTCAATCACAAATTAATTTTCAACAGTTTAATAAGCATCCACGCAATTTATATATATGTGTTGAAATTTAAAAGAGAATAGGGAAGAGAGTGACATCGACATTTTTATGAGGTTCGGTTATACCCGCCTACGTCCTCGCCTTAGGCAAACCACCCAAGAATTTCACTTTACCACTCCCTTAACAGGGTGGAGAAAACCTTTTGCACACTCCTTCAAGTAGGATGGAGCCCTCCTCACTAAGAAATACCCCACACTCGGTAATCCAGTAATTCAACAATCCAGAACCATCAAAATAGCAAGAATAAGAACACTTCTTGTGTACAAAGACACTCTCAAAACAGAGCTGATTAGTACAATTAAAATCTATATACTGCCATATAATCAATATAAAGATTTGAAGCTCAATGCAAATATCACCCTAGATTCTTTTTGGATTGAAATTTCAGTAGAAAACTCAGAATCTGTGAGAATTTGATCAGCAAGAATCAGTAAAGACTTTCAACAATGAGTATTTCAGTAGAAAAACTTGAAAGAGAGAATGCAAGCTTGAATGACAATTTTAATTGATTGTTGGTTTGCAATTAAGATGTATTCATAGAGTTCTAAAAGTATTTTTTCATGTTGCCCAAGTTACTTGGAGTATTTCCCAAGTTTATACAAAGTTTGGAGTCCAAGCAATCATTTTCGGAAACTTTCCCACACTGCTTTATTTCAAATATTTTGAAATTCAATCGCCCATCGAAAAGGTGTCAGGCGCCTATCACTTAAAAATATAGCATGTTTCAAACGTTTGTGTTATGTTAGTCGCCTGAGTGTGTTCAGTCAGTCGCCTGACTCAGCCTCAAAAACCGATCAGTTGCCTATGAAGGATTTGTGAGGCGCTTGTCTCGATTCTATTTGCATTTTTTAAAACCCAAATAAAAGGTCAGTCGCCTGAGAATACTCAGTCACGCGCATGAGCATGCAAAATACTACTTTTAAGACTTTGTTTCTAAAAACTCTTTTAGCCTTTAATCTTGGAATTTTTTATTTGAAGCTTTGAAAATGTATTTTCCAAGGTCTTAAAAATGGGTCTCAAAGTCTATAATCATTCCTAAAGAGCTTCAAAAATTTATACTGAAAATATGAAGTACTTACATGAGACTCTTGATATTATAAACTTTCTAAAACATTAAGTCTTCGTGCAGTGGCTTCCATTCTTTTGAGCTTCCTTTCTTCATTTGTCTTTTGCTTCATCATGGGCCAAGTCTTGAAGTATATTCTTCATGTGGGCTTCTCTAAAAATACTTGAGCTAGATCCTTCTAAGAATTTGTTCTTTTTGCAAGAACTTTTGAGCTTAATCTCTTTAACCAATCATTTGAGTCTTGAAACTGGTTTAAGCAAAACATGTTGAGTTCATTACATTTGGTATCATCAAAATATGGTTCTAAGCCTTGTTAGGCCAATAATCTCCCACTTTTTTTATGATGACAAACAAAAAAGCAGAATAGACTAAGCCATAATAAGACTCCCCCTTACGATAAGAAAAATATTTACAATGTTTATCAGGTCAATTAAGATCAAAGTTGTTGTTATGCTTAAAAATCAGTATTATAGCAATATCATATCATTATCATATCCTGGTAACCAATAACAAGAGTAAAATCAATATCATATGAAAACCATAAACCAAAAGATTAATGTCATGCTAATTGATACCAATATGTTATATATACTCAATATTATAGCAATATCATATTATTATCATGTCTTGGTAACCAACAACAAGAGTAAAATCAATATCATATGAATACCAGAAACCAAAAGATTAATATCATGCTCATGGATACCAATATGTTATACTCAGTTTTTCTACTCAATTTTGCATACCAATATGTTATACTCAAATTCACAACTCGAATATCTTTCTCCCCCTTTTGACATTAATCAAAAAAAGAGAAGTAACCAAAGGAAAGTAAAATGTAGACATATAATAGTACAAAAAAAAATTAGATAGTCATATTCATCCTAATGTATCCAAAGTGTCAAAAACATCATAGATATAAAACAAAAATGTAGAGTTGAGAGTCAAAGCACAAAGAGCAACAAAGTATCAATCATCTGCAGCTTCATCATTAGTAGCTGTATTTTCTTCATCTTTTTCAGTGCCTTCATCTTCACCTTCTTCTTCTTCGGATTCTTAATCGGAGGCATCATCACTTACGTGAGTAGAGCTAATGTCCATAGGATCGATACCACATGAAGAACTAGCCATATGTTGTTCAATACGTCCAAGTCTCTGATCAAGTGAGGAATAATTTATATGTAGAAATTCAACATTCTCCTGAAGAGATTTAAGTCCAGACCTCATGCCACTACTGAAAGTGGTGAATTGGTGATGAAAAGGAAGGAACCATGAAGGAATAACCTCCGTCTGTGGAACAAATTGTTGCTTTGATTGCTAAACAAGTATTTGAGGTTTAGGAACTTGGTAGCATTGCCTACCTCCTTTGGGAAACTGTTGGCCTAACCAGGCTTTTCAATCAGTTTTGGTGATAACAAATAAAAGACATTTTAACTTGAAAAAGTTAAGTTTTTATGTTTCAGGAAAACAAGGATCATCAAGTTTGATGACCTTCAAAGAGAGTCAACAAGAAGCTTAATATAGCTTAATATTGACCAAAGCAAGGGAAGCTAAAACAAGCTCATGCAAACATCCAATGGACTTCGAAAGCAAAAAGGGAATGGATGATTTCAAGAGATTAGCAAATAAGATTCTTAGGAAAACCAATGTAAGTACTTCAAGGGTTAAATATTTATTGAAATATATTTTGAAGCTTTCTTAGGGATTATGTGGACTTAGAGATTTTATAAAAATCCCGGAATAAGTTTTATAAAGTTTAAAAGAAAGAGAGCAAATCAGTTTTTAACACTAAAAGAAAAAAATCAGAAAAGAAGTTAGTTCAGATGACTAAACTTCAACTTCAGATGACTGAAGAATATCTTCAGACGTCTGAAGAATAAGTTCAGACGTCCGAAGATTTTCTGGGAAGAAACAGCAATAGGCAGTAGTAGTTCAGATGACTGAACTTGGACTTCGGTCGTCTGAACCCGACTCTTCGGTCATCTGAACCTGCTCTTCGGTTGTCTAACCTTGTATCCAGTTAATTTTTTTTAAGGACTTGGGAACTTCAAATGATTGAACTCGAGTGTTCAGCCATCTGAACACTGTTCAACGGGAAAATTACTTTTTAAATTTAATATTCTAAATATCAGTTACTTGGGCTCTAAACTTTCTAAAAACTTGGAAATACTTCAAGGAAACTTTAGCAACAAGGAAACTCATCCAAATGCCTATAAATACATGGTTTTCTAAATCAAAATATACCAAGTATCGAAAATCTCTCATAAGCTCTCTTGCTCTCAAAGTTTCATCTTGTTCATCTCTTGCAAAATGAAAGTGCTGTGATTCTGAGATTCTTGATCATCAATCCCTGAAGTTATATTACTGATTTCTCATCTAACGAAAAGAGGGTTTGGTGAAAACTTTGTTAAACTTCAAAAGTGTATATAATTCTTGATATTTAAACTTTTGAAGTACATAGTTTTGAATTGTACTAACTTGCTCTTTGTGTGAGCATTTTATGTACACAATCTTCTTATTGATTTTCTTGTAGATTTTGGACAATTCCAAGTTGTTGGATCATTGACCAAATGAGGGTATATTTTTTGGAGAAGGCAACCTCTAGCCTTAACAAAGGAGTGGTTGTAATCGGTGATTGTTTAGCCCGGTAAAGGAACTGCAATTAGTGGAATCCTTTGGTAGGTTTCGCCAAGGGCGAGGACGTAGGCTGTGTTGAAGCCGAACCTCGTAAAAGTCTCGTGTTATTCTTTCCATGCTCTTTATTTTTCAGCAATATTTACAATCTTTGTGGTTGTTCTAAAATTGAAAAACTCTAAGTATCTGTTTGTTAAATAGACCGGAAGATAATTTGTTTTGGATTGATCAGTATTGATTGCGGAAACCAAAAGGGACTACGTTGGTCGATCATTCTTAACTTATTAATCTGAAAGTTCGTATCCCATCATCTTAAGGGTAGTAGCAGAGAAGATGTCGTAGTAAGTTCTTTTAACAAACAGGGAGGATGGTGTGGTTATGTGAAGGTATGCAAATATTAAGTTCAAAATCTCACCATACGGAAGAACAACACAACAAGCTTCTTCCCTCGTAATCATCTACTTAAGAATAAGGCTTGGCAAATCCAACTTCTTCCCTTTTACAAGACACCACATTACAAAGAAATCTAGAAATGTAACATGGTCATGTGATCTAGCTTGTGGTAAAATACTGTAGGTGATTAGTTTTTGAAGGACTAGAGCTTGGAGGTTTAGTTTTTTTAAAAGTGGGGGATTGCCAAAGTAAACCAGTTCTTCTTTCATAACCAATGGCAGAAACTCTTATGGAGTGAAGTCTTGAGTCATTATCCATGTTTTCTCAGTTTGAGGACATTCAAATTCACCTTGTTTAATATGGAGAAGTTTCACTAAGGATTGTGAGGTGAGAGTAATCGAATTCACCATGACCTTGATAAATAGTCCCAAATATCTTTTACACAAATTGGCATAAAATATTTTAATCAAAGTTGGATAATATCCAGTCACTTGATATGTGATAAACTTCTTCCATCCTAATCCTTTACACATAGGCAATATTTCCGGAAAATCAGTTTTAAGGAAGGATGTATCAAGAAATTTACCTAATTTAAGATCCGTGGAACGAATATGATTCTTGTATAGTTGCTTCGCATGTGGAGAGGTTAGCCATTTTTCAACTTCATCGTTCTCAACATGCTTGGAGGATGAAGCTTTGTTCCCATTTGGCTTTGTACGTGGTGTGATGGTTTGGTGGAAACCTTAGGAATTTTAATGCAGATGAAGTAGGAGTATGTGATTCAAGTGAGAATTGAAGGACTTTGAGAAGTGAGAGGCTAGTATGTGAAGGAAAGGGAGTTTGGGAATAGTGAAGACGCAAAGTCTGGCGGCTGAGCGAAAAACCCTGATGAATCAAAGAGTCATGCACCTGATGAATTTCAATTTGTCAGGCAGTAGCGAGTCAGTCGCTTAACCTTCACATGGTCAGTCGCCTGACCTTCAGACTTCCTATTTTCTTCTTTAAACTACTTCTCTAATATGTAATAATCTATTGCGTTTTTGAGTTCGATATCTATTTTGATGTTGACAAACACAAGTGTCTCATGTATGTGCCTAGTATTTTGAACAGTTTCATTATTTGGTATGCACACACAAAAGAGGGAAATGGAAGCCATAAAGACGCATAAAGCTTATACATCTGGCATTTTCCATGAAGAGGGGCAAAGAAGATAAAGAAGACATTTAATTTTATTTGAATTGCATTTAATTTTTTATCTTTGGTTTCTAATAATGCATGCGTCTACATGATATGGATGAAATGCTCAGAATGGCCGTAGACTGACCTTAGGGCACCTAGAGTATAACCAAAAACCCATTTCATAAAAACTAAATTCAAACAAAGGTTTTTAGTGAAATATTAATTGTTAATAACCTTGGTCGACCAACTAGTTCGAGCTTTAATCAGCTTGGTCGCCCGAACATACTATAGGCCAAAAGTCAACTTGTTGACTTGCTCGGGCAATCGACCCAGATTTGAACTAATCGTCCACGGCCAACCAAACCTTAAAGCTGACTTTCTTTCCCTTCCATGGCAAACAGTACTATATGTTTAAAATACCCTTGGTCAACCGAACATACCCTCTCAGCAAACCAACCCTAAGCCCGGTCAACTACGAAGGTTTTGTTTTTGCCTTAGCACAGCCAACCGGTGTTGTCGACAGCCGACCGAACCCATTTTTAAATGAAAATTTTTTTTGAGTGTTCAACTGACTGACGCCAAGCTCTGGTTGACTAAACCTCATGGGTTGGGTTAATTTTTAGCACCTAAAAACGCTTAAATTTTTATTAAACAAATTTAAAATTACCAAGCGTGTCCCAAACAGTCATAATTTCCTGAAAAACTATAAATACCCCTTAATTTGCTTTAATTGGCAATTTCGATTAACTTAAATTTTCTCTCAAATCCTTTGTTAATCAAAGCTCCCCCCAAAATCATTTTTATTGCAAAAATCTCTCCTTTGGGGCAAAAATTTTCAAACAAAACTCTCCAACTCTTTTTCCATCTATTTATTTCAAAATTATTTTGGAAGAGAGTATATTTCTTTTGGGCAATTATTTTTGTATTCAAATGCTACTCTCACATACTATTTATTATTGAAAATAATTTTTGAGAATATAGCTTGGATTTCTCCCAATTATTTTCATGATAAATATTTTTTGGGAGAAATTATTTATTGCACAAATATTTTTATTGAGCATAAATCCAAGTTTCTCCAAATAGTTTTGGGGAACAAATTTAACACACACACACACACACACACACACATATGTATATATATATATATATATATATATATATATATATATATATATATTCACATATATTTTATTTGTGCATTAATTATTTGATAAGCACCCTTACTCTACTAAGCATTATTGCATATCATATTAGAGTGCTTGTATTTGAGCTTTTAATGTATACATCCATGCTTGTATTTAAAAGAGTTTTAATATGTACAAAAATTATTTTTAATGTATTAGTTGGGTTCATCCCAAAAATTGAATTTGGGAGTCTCAGCTCTGTAAGTGAGACTGATGTGGTTCAGCCCGAAAATTGAACTGTGGTGTCTCCACCCCGTAAGGGAGACCAGTTGGGCTTAGCCTGGTAATTGAGCTATGGCTTTCCTTGTCCCGTAAGGAGAGGATGTAAACGGCTTATGTTCCACTCATTTAAGTGAGTAGGGATAGTGTAATCCTTGGGGGGTATGCCTAAGGCGGGGACGTAGGCTAGTTTAACCAAACCTCGATAACAAATTTATGTGTCACTCTCTCTATCTTATTTAAATTCCTGCGCTTTAATTTCAGCATGTGTATGAATGTTTATTTAATGTCTTAATTATCTGCATACACATGTTTGGTTTAAATAAGATGTACTGCACACGTGTATGTTTTCTTTTGTTATTAAAATTATTTTACATACACTCGTGTACATTGAATGGGATATGACTTGTGGTGAATTGGAAAGATGTTTAATTTAGCCAAAATATTTTAATTCTTAATTCACCCCCTCTTGGGATCACACCAATTTCAAAACAATCCTAGTTCGCGTCTAATAAAGATAAATTGATCCTTTGAAAGTGGTTTTGTAAAGATGTCTGCCCATCAATCATTTGTATTCACAAATTCAAGAATTATATCCTCTCTTTGTACATGATTTCTCAAGAAATGATGTTTAATGTCAATATGCTTGATTTTTGAGTGTGATATCGGATTTTTGGAATTTTTTTTTTTTAACTAAAGGAGGGCGGCACCTCCAATTATTTATTGATATACCCTCACTTTTGGTAGAGGAATACCGTGATTACATGATAATCATTAGGAGATTATAGATAAAAAAGACATTAAAGGCCTCCCAAAAATAACACCAACAACTAACCAAAATAGGACTACAAATCCAACCAAAGCTAAATAAGAAACAAATCTAAATAGGCCTAGCAAAAATCAAAATAATAAAATAAACTAAAATAAAAAATATATAAACTAATCAAACAAAAATCAAAGAGATGAACTAATGACGAAGGAAAGTGAGACCCAACCTATCCATCCAAAGGATACCTTTCAGAGAATGTGGTAAAAGATGTTATTCTTCGTAGATGACATTATTTCCCATTTCTCCTTCTCTAGCGAGAAGTTACATCTACCTTTTGGAAACCAATCAACAACAATTCTCGAGTCACTTTCAATAATCACATTAAAATAATGAAGTCGTTTGCATAAACGAATTCCTTCTAGGACTGCTTTCAATTCTGCACTATTGTTCGTACCATTTGCCAAAATAGCTTGAAAAAACGCTTTTCACCATGCCATGGTAGTCTCGAATGATTCCTCCACCTCCTGAAGTATCCAGATTGCCGCTACAGCTTTCGTCACAATTAAGTTTTATCCACCCTGCTGGGGGTTTAATCCATGAGATAACTTTTCGAGGCCTGGCGCAAACTCCTTGATGCTGAATTTGAAACTCTTTCAAAATCGTAATGTTCGATATCTTCGATTTTCAAAAGGAATTAGAGCTCTCAGCTAAAGAACTAACCCAGTATTGAACACTTCTCCACATCTAATTCGCACTTTGGTAAAATCCTTCCATTCTTTCTTTGCATCTTCGATTCCAGGGGCACCACGTAATCAAACACGGAATCAGACCAATTAAATACCTTTAATAGATGATTTTCGAGTATAGTAGAACTAGTTTGCAATTCTATTTTTCCAGGGAAGGAACCGTTAGAAAGGAATCCCCAACACCACACTAGCCCGACGCCAAACCTCTAAAGCCACCTCGCCTAAAGAAAGAATGTGATTATTGTTTTATTGGCTTCTCTGCACATAGCAATCACAAGTCGAAGCCATCGATATTCTTTTTGCCAAAATTTTATCATCTACTCCAAAGAATCTAAACCAGGCTTTCCATAAATATATTGAGATTCTTCTAGGCAATAGAGAATGCCAAAACCACTCACTCCACTCAAAATTATCACTTCTGCTCCTCAGTGTCTCTAATGCCATTTTTGTAGAGAAATTGTCGTCAGGGGTAGGCTTCCAGATGAATATATCCTGACCACTTTTACTAGCTGGCACGATATGCAAGATTTCCATTGTTCTGTCGGCCCCAACCTATTCCATTAATAAATCAGAGTTCCAGTTTTTATTCAGCCAGCAATCCTTACTACACAGCTTCTTGTTTGAAATATCCTCAATGTGCACAACTAATGGTTCTGATGTAAGCCGCCTATCAAACCAAAAAGAAGAATTCCCACCTCTCACAAAAGTTTTAACATTATCCATAACTTCTGCATGGTGGCCATCACTGATTTCCAAAACCGAGAATCATTTGGCCTCCCCTTCCTTATTAATAAATGATCATTTTTACAATATTTAGCCCTGAAAAAACCTAACCATAGATTGTTAGAAGTGAGCAGTCTGAAGGAAAATTTCATGAGAAACGATTTTTGAACTTCTTTAAGATCTCTCAAGCCCATACCCCCTTCCGAGGTGGGTTTACAAATTTTCTCCCAAGAGTGCCAATGAATCTTCCTTTTACCTTTCACCTCTCCCCATAAAAAATTAACAAGAAGAGAGTTGATGCAAGAAAATGTGCCTGTGAAACTTTAATAATCGACATCAAATATACTGGCATGCTAGACAACACATGTCTTAATAAAATCAATCTTCTACCCTGCAAGAACAACTTAAATTTCCACCCTACAACTTTCTTCCTAATCTTCTCCACAAGATGCTCCAAGATCCTAGAAGACAATTTTCTAGAAACCAATGGCGCACCCAAATACATAACTGGGAATTTACCTTCCATGAAACCCGTGTTTCCCAATAACCCACGTTTCTGAGCAGGATTAAAGTATTTCAAAAGGAATAACGCAGACTTTGTCTTGCTGACTTTTTGACTCGACCACTTCTCACGCATCTCCAGAGTGTAAACCAAATTTCTAATAGACATTTTCCTACCATTTGCAAAAATAAGAATATCATCCGCATAAAAAAAATGCGAAACTAAAGGGGCCCCAATCGAATGATTAAATTATCCAATACGACTTGTCTTATAGTTTTTCCAAAGTAACCTTGTCAAAATCTCCTTCATTATGATAAATAAATAAGGAGAAAGTGGATCCCCTTGTCTCAAGCCTCTAGTTGATTGAAAAAACTTTTAATAGTTCCATTCATCATAACGGAAAACCATGAGGACTCCACACAATTTTTTATGAGCTTGCAAAATCTCTTAAAGAAACCAAAAGCCTTAAGAACCTCTAGAAGAAAATTCCAATTCACTCTATTATAAGCCTTAGCCATATCCAGTTTTACCATCACATTGTCGCTAGCCATTTTTTTGTGCAAAGAATAAACCATTTCTTGTGTAAGCATAATATTCTCGAAAATACTATGCTTGGGAATAAAAACACATTCCTCATAGGAGACCAACTTATCAACAATATTAGTTAGCCTAACAATAATCGTGAAAAAAATTTTGTAAGCCATAGAGCACAAACTAATAGGCCAGAATTTATCAAAGCTAGAAGGATTGTCCACCTTCGGAATTAAAACAATAAACGAAGAGGAAAAGAACCTGGAAAGAGGAGTGCCCTGAAAAAAATTCTTTGCCGCATCCAAGACATCTTTTTTAACAATGTCCCAGCAATAAATATAAAATTTTAAGCCAAACCTATATGGTCCAACATTGCTTTCCTTGGGAATAAAGAACACCGCTCTTTTAACTTCTTCTTCCATCGAATCAGTGTAGAGAAAATTATTATCCACATATAAAATCTGCCTTTGAATTATGTCGGAGAGATCACATGGTTCAACCACTGAAACCTCTGAGAGAAAATTTTGAAAAAAAAAAAGAAAAAAGCAGCGACATCATTATGTATTCCTTCCGCATCATCCAAAATCCTCCCATTGTTTAGAACCATATGGTTTATATGGCCCTTATTCTGCCTCTGATTGATAACTGAATAAAAGAGTTTAGAGTTTTGATCCCCTTCAATCAACCATTTTTTCTTTTTGGCAATTTGTCCTAGATGAGATGCTTTCCTATTCTCCCACACCTGAATCTCCAACTTAGTAGTCAAGTAATCGGCTTTGATCTCCTTAGAAAAACCTAACTACAACTGATTTTACAGAGATTTCATCCTTTCCTTAAGAGCTTGTAGGTTTTCTCCCACTCTCCCAACAACATTTTTATTCCATGCAAGTATAGCAACTTTAGTTCTCTTAGGACGAATAGCAAGTTTCAAAAGACCCGAGGCCGAGTCAATCCTAATCCAAGAATCTTTAACGCACGAAAAAAACAAATCATGTGAACTCCACATATCAAGGAACCGAAATTGGGTAGGGCCATACAAAGAGAATGACGTACTCATATACACCACCATAAGACTATTATCTGAGGACTTCCGACTCAAATATTTGAATTTAACCACACCATATAGGTTGGAAAAAGCATTATTAATAAGAACTTGATCAATCTTAGCCCAACTATAAGCCACCCCTTCATGGCCATTGCACCATGACATACGAGAGCCTATGTTTGATAAATCAAAGAGACCACAATGATGTAAACAGTCATTAAACTCCATCATAGGTAAGAGTGGTCTTGGATTTCCACCATTTCTTTCCACATCCATTCGAATAACATTAAAATCACCTAGGACCAACCAAGAGAAATCCAATTGGCACCCCTCCAGTCGCCGCTATAATTCCCTTCTTTTAACACAAGAACATTTGGCAATGAAAAAAACTCACCAAAATCCTTTGGCCATTCCTGAAGAACCACCTGGAGATCATCTGAGTCATGATTGAAATCACCTTAAAAGCATTCATATCCTTCCAAAATAGCTACAATTTACCACCCTGACTTTCATTAGATATAAAGTGGTGATAATTTAGAAAATTACCCAATATTTCCATCCATTCCTTAGTCTCAAAAGGTTCTGAAATAGCAAACAAACCAACATTAAATTTATTGATCAGCTTCTTCAACCTGCCTCTAAACCTGCCTAACCCTCTAATATTCCAAAAAAAAAAAAAATCAGTCATAAATTTAATTTATGCGGTCTGATTTAAACCCTTTGAGATTTCCTCACAGATTTTTCCTTTCCAATTTTGGCATTTTTGTAAGTCTATCCCTGCCATGTATCAGACTCATACATTTTTTCTTTGCCCTTCAACACTGAAATTTCACCTTCCTCCCTCTCGGACAAATATCCCAGAGCCAATTCCGCCTGATGCAAACCATGGTTTCCACCTTCAGTCTGTTTAATACTGTCTACATGATCCACTTTCTCTTGAGACATAGGTTTACCATATGAAACTTGAGCCTCATCATCACACCCAACTTCCTGACACTCCTCTTAATCACTTTCTATTGAACCTTTATTCATATTAGTTTCCAAGCCTCTCTGCAGTACATCAAATTTTTGAATTGCATAATCCGCTTCTTCTAGAGACGCAGGAATTTTCAGTAATACAGGGCACCTATCCTTGGTCGTCTTTACCATTAGCACATTACTGGGTCCTGCTTCCTGCTCCACCCTCTTTGCCCCTTTATCCACGTCGGTACTAGTTTCCAATACACCATCATTCATCTTTGGTTTCCATATCTTTTTTTTTTTTTTATTCCTTTATCCCTTCGCTTTTCTCCTACCCTACAAATAATTGAGGTATGTCTTTTTTGGTAACATTTAGAGCGGAAAAAACTCATCTTTTCATATTTGGCCTCTTGCCAAATACATTATTTTAGAGATAAAACAAGAGGAAACCCCTTAACTGGCTCCATCGTCAGGTCGACTTCAACGCAAATATGTGCCCCCGAGGCTCTTTTACGATTAATTGTTGCATTATCGGTCCTGAGCTAACGACCAAAATGAGTGGCTATAATTTGAAGAAAATTCGCTCAATAAAGATGCATTGGTGATCCCGATAAAGAAAATCCATTGAGGAGCCAATGGAGATTCTTTTTTGACATCAAAATCTTTGGTCCACTTAAATAGCCGAAATGAATTTCCTTCCATCGTTCTACCTTCCCTTGCCCACCCATGCACAAAATCATGCTCATTTTTCATGTGTATAAGCACATGGTAATCATCCAAAACACTGATTGTTGGAATTTTTGTCAAGCCCTATGTTTTCACAATAGATAACCAAATTTTATCAATAGATGGCCGATTCCTAAAAAATTTCATCACTAATGCAAAATGAAACTCTTCCTTAGCCTTAACCATCTCCGCTTCTGAGAAAATAAATCCCAATTCACCATTGATACTAATTGGCAATCTCATAGGAATTTTGAATGCAAATATCTCTCTTTTTTTATTCACGGCTTGCACATACGACTGCACTCTGGAACTAGCCTGGATGGCCTTCCTCACTGACGGTGAGGCCCTCAGAGGGGGAACGAACCTTCCCAACCACCCAAGGTGTCGTCGAGCCGGCGCCGACCTATAATATATGAAGATTAGACTTAGAGTTTTCTAGATGGGAAAAAGACTAACCTGCATTTGTAAGTGTTGTTTGGTCCTCCTTCTCTTTGGAGGCATGCAAGAGCTCACTGTTTGGAGATAAAAAAAACTTCTGTGCAGCGTGTGATGGTGTCTGATTAGGACCAGCTGCGACGACGTGAGTGACAAAGTGGACAGCGATGGTGGGGGTCTCCTTCTGGCGTGCAGTGATGGCAATCTCCGGCAGCATGCAATGAGCTATGACGACGCTAGAGGGAAGCCCTAGCTTGTCTTTTTCAGGTGTGGCTGGCGAATAAAGATCCAATCTTCTTCAAGTGCAACCGGCGAAGAGCAGTATTGGAATGATGAACAAAATCTGCTGCAGGAGTAGATGCTGCTGCGGGGAGTGGAGATTGAGATGGCCGGAGTTGTTACTGTTGTATGGCAATCCCCCCCTTCCAGCAATGACGAACCCCAGTATAAAAAATATGATCTTTATGTAGAGAGCCGATAGTGACCCCCTGTGTAGCGATGATGCGATGCCTCCTAGCCGTGTTTAGTATTTTCCTCAAGTAGACGGCGACGACATATTCTCCACCTCTTCTACACATGACAATTGTGATGGCCTATTCTCCCTCATATAAAAAATATGATCTTTGTGTAGAGAGCTGATGGAGAATATAAACCACTAGAGGTGGACAATGTGAGGAGGAGACTAGCATGCTGGTGCAGGGTTGCTGGTATGTGTGGGGGTCGGTGACGCTGCGAAGGTTGCTGTGTGCGTCCGAGTGAGAGACTGCTACTGTGACAATTTCATCTGGAGATGGGGTCGTCGGAGCATAGGCGACGGTGACAACAATGCCTGGGCTGGGTGGTGAGTTGTCGAACCTGCTGGTTTGGCTTGACGTCGGTGAGATGCTTTCGCCGTTGTACTCTATTATTATGCTTTTTTTTCCCCAGTGCTTGTGTGTGTTTTGAAAGTGAAGGGGTCTGATTTTGGAAATATTTATAGCACTTGTATTATCACACTTTGTAGGTATAGCTGAGTATTCTAAATTAAAGTATTTTAATTGTTGCTTCATATAAAGTGTTTGTGCATAAGAACTACTTGCTACCACATACTCAGCTTCAGCAGTAGATAAGGCTACGAAATTTTGTTTCTTGGAGAACCAAGAAACAAGAGACCGTCCTAGGAAATCACAAGTTCCACTTATGCTTTTTACATAAATTTTATTTCCCGCATAATCTGCATCTGAATACTAATCATCTTAAAGCCAGTGTCCTTAGGATACCATAGACCTAAGTCAATAGTGCCTATCAAATATCTTAAGATTATTTGTACCGTTATATGGTGAGATTCCTTAGGAGCTAATTGAAAAAGGGCGCTCATGCATACACTGAACATTATATCTAGTCTACTAGCTGTCAAGTATACCAAACTACCTATCATACCTCGATAGTATTTCATGTCAACTAGTTTTTCTTTTTCATCCTTATCAAGACTTATGAAAGTGCTCATTGGTGTTCCTATAAGCTTGCTGCCTTCCATGTCAAACTTCTTAAGCATGTCCCTAATATATTTTTTTATTGATTTATAAATGTTCCATTTTTAGTTTGCTTGGTTTGTAGTTGTAGAAAGTAATTTAACTCTCCCATCACACTCATTTCAAATTCATCTTGCATACATTTTTCCAATTCCTTACATAAATCATCGTTTGTAGCACCAAATATGATATCATCAACATAAATTTGTATGATAAGCATATCTTTATTCTTAGATTTAATGAACAAGATGTTGTCCGCCTTTCCTCTTGAAAATCCCCTTTCTAGTAAGAATCCACTCAACCTCTCATACAAAGCTCTAGGAGCTTTTTTTAACCCATATAATGCTTTTGTTAATCTAAATACATGATCAGGGTTATTTATGTCCTAAAAACCAAGAGGTTGTGCCATATAGACTTCTTCATTTATAGATCCATTTAAAAATGCACTCTTCGCATCCATTTGATAGAGTTTAAATTCTTTGTGAGATGCATATGCTAATAACATTCATATGGCTTTCATTCTTGCTACAGGAGGAAAGGTCTCCTCGTAGTCTATTCCTTCTTCTTGATTATATCCTTGAGCCACAAGTCTTGTCTTATTTCTTACTATAGTACCATTTTCTTCTTTTTTATTCCTAAATACCCATCTTGTTTCAATTATTGAATGATCATCGGGTCTAGGAACTAATTTCCATACTCTATTTCTTACAAACTTATTTAATTCTTCTTGCATAACAATTATCCAAGAATCATCATTTAAGGTTTCTTCAATATTCTTAGGTTCTTCTTGAGATAGAAATGCATAATGATTACATAGGTTTTTCAATGATGATCTAGTTGATACTCCTCATGATGGTTCTCCTATGATTTGATCTTTTGGATGGTTTCTTACAAATTTCCATTCTTTAGGTAACTTAGAATTTTTAGTAGAATCATTATTTGGAGTTACTTCATTTTTCTCTTCTTTCACTTCTATGATTTCTAAGTCTTCTAGTTTTTGTGTAGCATCAGCTTTAGCTTCTTCAATATCAATTGCTTCTGTAAATGGATTTACTTCATAAAAGGTTACATGCGTTGATTCTATAATTGTGAGTGTTCTTTTATTATAGATTCTAAATGCTTTTCTACTCAACACATACCCTAAAAAGATTTCTTCATCTGATTTTGCATCAAATTTCCCTAGTTCATCTTTATCATTAAGTACAAGGCACTTACATCAAAATACATGAAAGTAAGCTATGCTAGGTCTTCTTCCTTTCCATAGTTCATAGGGGGTTTTATTTAAGGTTGATTTTATGGAAACTCTATTCATTACATAGCATGCGATATTAACCGCTTCAACCCAAAAGTACTTAGGTTACTTGTGTTCATTTAACATGGTTCTAGCCATTTCTTGAAGGGATCTATTCTTTCTTTCAACAAATCTATTTTCTCATGAAGTTCTGGGTACTGAAAAGTTGTGTTTTATTCTATGTTCATTGCAAAATTTATCAACATCTTTATTATTGAATTCTCTTCCTTGATCACTCCTGATATTTAAAACACCACATCATTTTTCATTTTGAAGTCTTTTACACAAGTTTATACACATATTGCAAGTTTCATCTTTTGAGACTAAGAAGAGTACCCAGGAAAACTTGGAGTAGTCATCAACAATGACGAAAGCATATTGCTTTCCTCCCAGAGTTTGTGTTCTAGTAAGGCGAAATAAATCTAAGTGGCTAAGCTATAGGGTCTACTAATGGAAATATGTTCTTCTTCTTAAAATGGACTTAGTTTGCTTTTCTAATTGACAAGCATCACATATTTTATCCTTTACAAACTTAGTGCTTGGTAGTCCTCTAACTAAGCCCTTTTTAACTAAGTTTGATAGTAAGTCCATACTAGTGTGTCCTTGACTTCTATGCCATAGCCAACTTGCTTCATTCATGGCTGCTAAGCATGTGATATCTTAAGATTTTAGATTTTCAAAATTTATGCAATACACGTTATCAACAATGCATTTTTCTTGTTTGAAGTTTATGTCAATTCTTTTATCACTTAATTGGCTTATACTTAAAAGATTATGTTTCAACACATCTACCAACAAAACATCATCAATGGTAAGGGAAGGTTCTTTACCTATTTTTCCAATTCCAATGATTTTACCTTTAGCATTGTCGCCGAACGTGACGTATCCACCATCTTTTTGCATTAGTGTGGAGAATTTGGATTTATTTCTAGTCATATGCCTTGAAAACCTACTGTCCAAGTACCATTTGTCTTTTGACGAGGTTGTCCTAAAGCAAACCTACAAGAAGGGTTCAATGTGTTATTTTTAGCTACCCAAACCTTCTTAGGTCCTTTTATTTTAGAGTTTTTTTCTTTGACAGTCCATACTTTCTTGACTTTAACATTTTTTCTCTTAAATGGGCATTCAAATTTTATATGTCCCTTTTTCTTACACAAGAAGCATGTAGTGTGTTCATAGATATTTTTGGAAGATGTACTTGCATAATACTTTGATTCATTTATAAAGTATCTCGTATATAGATTCTTTTTTTTTTGTTCTCAATCCCATTATATCCAATTCCTTCTTTATTTAATGACATTTTTTAAGATTCCAATTAACTTTTTAAAGTTCTCTTTTCCCTTTTTAAAATTGTAGATGATTTTTCCCTTATACACAATTTTACTTTTAAGGACTTTTATTTCTAACTCTTTCTTGCTTTCACCATTAACTTGATGTTTTACCAAATCTTAAGACATCTTTTTTATTTTCTTCATGAGATCATCAATGTGTGATTCCTTTTCTTTTTCAACTGATTTTGAATTTTCTAGTTGATTTTTGAGTGCTTAATTTTGTTCTTTTAAAGCTATGTTTCTTTTAGATACTTTTATGAACCTATTATGCAACACAAACAACTCAGCCTGAATTTCTCTATATGAAGGCATACTTTCACATGAGTCACTACAAGATTCATCACTAGACTCTTCAATTGAGCTAGAATAGGAGTTTACTTCATCATCTTTTTCCATGAAATAGATGTTTGCCACTTCTTGTTCACTTGTTTCACTCTCCGATTCACTTGAACTTGTGTCATCCCATGTAGTAGCTTTCATTGCCTTCTTCTTCTTCTTCTTCATCATCTTCTTTTTGTCTTTTTAAAGCTGTGGACAATTAGGTTTAATATGTCTAATTTTTTTTTTGCAATTTTTACATGTAGGAGGTTCATTTTTAGTTTACTTTTTGCTTGTTTCTCCTTTTTTAGATTTTGAGCCTTTGAATTTTCTAGAAAATTTCTTATTTCTTTTAAAGAACTTTCCAAGTCTCCTAGTGAGTAATACTATTTCATCATCGTTTAATTTGTTTCCATCTTCTTCTTAATTAGAGCTTTCTTTTGTAACTTTAAGGGCTATTGACTTCTTTTGTTTTTTATTTTCAGAATTTCTTTCATTCTTAGCCATCTCATAAGTGAGAAGAGATTCAATTAATTCATCTAAGGAAGTATTTTTCAAGTTTCTTCCATTTGTTATTGTAGTGGCCCTAGGTTCCCATATTAGAGGAAGTCCTCTAAGGATTTTTCGAATCATCTTGTAGGTTGAGTAATTTTTCCCCAAAGCATTGGGGAGTTTATTATATGGGTGAACCTAGTATACATACTAGTAATAGTTTCATTTGGGTTCATCCTAAAAGCATCATACTCAGTTGTGAGCATGTCGATTCTACTATCTCTAACATCAACTGTTCCTTCATAGGTTACCTCTAGTCTATCCCATATTTCTTTGGCTGATTTACATGTCATGACCCTATTGAATTCATTTGCGTCAAGAGCACAGTATAATGCATTCATAGTACTTGAATTTACTTGTAACATCTTATGGTTATTGTTGGTTATCTATTTTGCTTCTTTAGGTATTTCTTTACCATCAACAATTTTAGTAGGGATAAGGTCACCTTGTGTGACAACTTTCCATGCTTTCCAATCCATAGTTTGTAAGTAAATTCTCATTCTTTGTTTCCAAAAGGTGTAGTTAATATCACAAAAGATAGGAGGTCTAGTGGAGGATTGACCCTCAAGCTTAGGTGTGCCATAGGAATCTTTGTGTAGTTTTTAGGTTAAGATTTACTACAACCTCACTCTGATACCAATTGAAAAGTTAAGGTGTTCTCCAAAGAGGGGGGTGAATTGGGATTTAAAATTTTCTTTGAAACTCTTTTTATAAATTCTTTTTCAACTAATTTTTGGATTCAGCAATCACACATGTATGGTTTGATTTTCAATTCACAAGATCAGCCAAGACACAATTTAATTTAAATCTTTATGGATGAGTATATTAATTTGAATGCTTTGTAAGTTTCCCAATACGTCTTTCACCAAATTAAACTAAAACTCAATAAGTCAATTCAATCAATCAAGATAAGCTTCACAATATGAAATACTATAACAATTTTAGCAATCTTCCAAGATTCAGTCTTTTGAAATTGAATTGTAGTTGATGAATGACCTGTATAATGAATGTACTCCATTAGAAGGTTTCTGCAAGATTCAATCAATGTACTCCCTTAGAAGGTTTCCGTAATTCTCAATCACAAATTAATTTTCAACAGTTCAATAAGCATCCACACAATTTATATATATGTGCTGAAATTTAAAAGAGAATAGGGAAGAGAGTGACACCAAAATTTTTATGAGTTTCGGCCTATGTCCTCACTTTAGGAAAACCACCCAAGGATTTCACTATACCGCTCCCTTAACTGGGCGGAGCAAACTTTTTACACATTCCTTCAAATAGGCTAAAGCCCTCCTCTCCAAGCGATACCCCACGCTTAGGAATCCAATGATTCAACAATTTTGAATTGTCATAACAACAAGAACAAGAACAATTCTTGTGTACAAAGACACTCTCAAAACAAAGTTGATTAATACAATTGAAATCTATATACTTTGTTCACTCTATGAGTCCAATGCTATTTTGATAATGACAAATCGCTTGGTATTTGATTTGTGCATTGAGATTTTGAACAGGATCATAACTTAGCATGCATGGAAGGTAAGGAAGTCATGAAAGCCATGAGGAACTTAAAGCATATACAACCTGACACATTCCATGGAACTAGAAGAGCAAAAGAGCAAAATGATCAAGAAGCAAGCTTCAAGATCTTCAAGTTTAATGGGTGTTTAGAATTGAATGTATTTACATATGTCATATGATATAATTTGAAGCTCAAATATACCCAGACAGACCTTAGGAATCATGCATTCCATGAAAGATTCATTTACATTAGTTCTAAATTGAATGAATTTTATAGCCAAATTTTAGAGGCCTCATCGACAAACCCCATGGCCTTATTGATGAACGCATGAAGGCCACTCAGCGACAAACAGTTTGTTCTCGTCAATGAAAAAAATACCAAGAGCCCAAAAAGTTCAGACAGGTTTCTCATTGACGAACTTAGGTTCTCGTCAACGAACGAGTGTTGAACACTCATCGATGACTGTGTCTACTCGTCGACGAAGGTCATGGCACAGAACTACATTTCATCGTAAATACAAATAGATTAATGTTTAATCTTCATGATCCAACGGCCAGAACTTAATCTAATAGCGAGAACACTATTTAAACATTCCCTAAACCCTAGAGACACAAGAAGAAACACTTTAAAGAGACTAATCTTGTTATTTTGTGCTAAGTGTGCCTCCATTCCAAAGACTTTGCCAACACTCTACTGTACTCATATTCTTTGGGCTAATCATCTCAATTGTTTCAAAGAGCATTCAACTACACATATTGCAAGCAATCCATAGTGATTGAGGTTTGATCAAGTGATTTATTTGTGGATTCTATATATATATCAAATGTTTTTTATCTTTGAAACTCTTATATCTAATATTTTTATTGAGAAGAAAAATTCTTGTTTATTACTTGAAAAGTTTATTAGAGAAAGGTTTTTACTAAAGTCTGAATCTTTGTGGATTTTCAAGTTTATATTTTACACAAAGATTTCGTCTTATGATATTACTGCAAAATATTTTGATAAGAAAATCCTAAGGATTTTAAAATACATAGCCTTGAGAAATCTTTTTGAAAAATACTGACTTGTGTTCAGATCTTTGAAGATATTTTATCATATATATATCTTAATATACAAAGATCATATATTTGTTGATACAAAAATATCATTGAAAACATCTTACACACTCATTGAGCTTCATGTTTTATCATATGAGTATGTACTAGGATTTCAATTGTACTCACTAGTTTTGTTAGAAGCATTTTGAGTTTTGCAGAAATTGTAATCTTTGTATTGTATTCACGGTTCGGGTTGTAAACCATGGTGAGGAGGAAGCTATGCCTCTCGTAAGCAACAGACTATAACGGGAAGCTCCATCCCAGTTAAAAGAGTAGGGATTAGTGGAATCCTTGAGTGGGTTGCTCAAGGCGAGGACGTAGGCCAGGTTGGCTAAACCTCGTAAAAAATGTGTTTGCCTTACTCTTTTTAATTTATGCTTGCATTTAAATTATCTACTTATTGTGTATGTGTTGGACATTTAGTACATTTGTGAGTAATTGGGTAAAATTGTATGCTTGATAAAGACACGCATTAAATTAAATAATTGTGAAACATTGAGCTAGTTGTTAAGTGGCTTGCAAGTTTGTAGTTGATAGTTTTCAAAATTAGAACTTGAAGGATTTAATTTTTAAAATACCCAATTTATCCCCCTCTTGGGATAACACTGACATTCACATACTTCAGCCATATAATCAATATAAAGATTTGAAGCTCAATGCAAATATCACTGTGGATTCTTTCTTGGATTGAAATTTCAGTAGAAAACTCAGAATCAATGAGAATTTGATCAGCAAGAATCAATAAAGACTTTTAGCAATGTGTATTTCAGAAGAAAAACTTGAAAGAGAGAGTGTAAGCTTGAATGCTGATTTTAATTGATTGTTGGTTTGCAATTAAGATTTATTTATAAAGTTCTAAAAGTAATTTTCGTGTTGCCCAAGTTACTTGGAGTATTTTCCAAATTTATACAAAGTTTAGAACCCATGCAATCATTTTTGGAAACTTTGCCACGCTGCTTTATTTCAGATATTTCAAAAGTCAATCGCCTGTCACTTAAAAATACAGCATATTTCAAAGGTCAGTGATGAGTCTGTCGCCTGAGTGTGTTTAGTTAATTGCCTAACTCAGCCTCAGAAACCAGTCAGTCGCTTAAGAAGGATCTGTGAGGTGCCTGTCTTGATTCTGTTTGCATTTCTTAAAAACCATATAAAAGGTCAGTCGCCTAAGAATACTCAGTCAGGTGCCTAAGCATGCAAAATACTATTTTTAAGACTTTATTTCTAAAAACTCTTTTAGATTTTAATCTTGAAATTTTTTATTTAAAACTTTAAAAATGTATTTTCCAAGGTCTTAAAAATGGGTCTTTAGTCTATAATCATTCCTAAAGATTTTCAAACATTTATACTAAAAATATGAAGTACTTACATGAGATTCTTAATATAATGAACTTTCTAAAACACTAAGTCTTTATGTAGTGGCTTCATTCTTTTGAGCTTCCTTTCTTCTATTGTCTTTTGCTTCATCATGGGCCAAGTCTTTAAGTATATTCTTCATGTGGGCATCTTTAAAAAGACTTGAGCTTGATCTTTTTAAGAATTTGGTCTTTTTGCAAGAACTTTTGAGCTTAATCTCTTTAACCAATCATTTGAGCCCTAAAATTAGTCTAAGCAAAACAAGTTAAGTTCATTTCTTTTGGTATCATCAAAATAAGGTTCTAAACCTTGTTAGGCCAACAAAAGGGATTGTGAACATCCAATTGGGGTAAAAACCAGCTTTTAGATGCAGCTATTGCCAGAAAACAATGAAGTGTAACAAGTTTAGCAACATAAGTAAAAGTATCCTGATAATCTAAACCTTCTAATTAGGTATAACCTTTACCAACCAACCGAGGTTTGTGAGGTTCGATGGATTCATCAGCCTTGGGTTTGGTTTTGTAAACCCACTTACAACCAATGGCTTTTTTGTCAGGAGGAAGAGGTTCAAGAATCTAAGTACGGTTTGCTTCGAGGGCTTTGATTTTATCAGCCATAGTAGCTCCCCAATGAGGACCCAAAATAGCCTAAGAATAAGAGTGACATTCATGAACATTTTGGGAAACAAAGGTGAGAATAACAAAGTGATTAGGACTAAAAAAATGATACGAGAGAAAATTAGGTATAGAATGAACTGTACCTAAAAAGGTCTATGAAGTGGGATTGCAACGTGAAGGCCCCTAGAGATCTAATCAGATATAGTCTTCATGGTAGGAGGGACAAGTGAACTGATGGTGTGGCCGAGAAGAGATAGATGGGGGATTGGTTTCAATGAGTTCAAGAGAGAGACTATCGGTGGAATTATCTATTGAATTGTTTGGGGTTAAGTTAGGAAAACAATCTTGGGAATTAGATTAAGTGAAAATAGGATTGGAGTTGACAGGGACAATGGGTGGATTGTGTGTGATGTTATAAGCTGTAGGATCAGTATAAGGAATGACAACAAACTAAACATTGCACAAAGAAAAGATTTTCTTGCTCTGTATGCTATATACACGATAGGTGGAGTGACTAAGGGAATAACCAAGGAAGATTCAGGGGAAGGCCCGTGGTGAAAATTTGTCATAATGAATGCTCAAATTATGTGCATAGCATAGACAACCAAAGATATGAAGATGCTTATAAGTGGGAGTTTTACGAAAAATAAGTTCATACAAAGTTTGATGGTGTAGAGAGACTGACGGGTACGATCAATCATATATGTAGTAGTTAGGATACATTCACCCCAAAAAGACATAGGTAAAGAAACATGAAAATGTAAACAATGAGCAACATTTAAGAGGTGACGATATTTTTGTTCGGCAACAACATTTTGTTGAGTGGTTTCAACACAAGTATGCTCATGAATTACACCATGATCAGAAAAAAAAATTTTCCTAACCATTATTGGTGCAAATTCATTTTATGTAAAAATTGAATTGGGTTTTTATCATGGAAAAAAAATTGGTGAGATAGGAAAGAGTGTCTCGTTTAAATTTCATGAGATAAACCTAAGTGACGCAAAAATACCTGTCTACAGTGGTAAGAAAATAATGTGCCCCAAAATGAGAGGGTGTGGCATAGCCACCCCATATATCACAGTAAATACGATTAAAAGAACTAACACTTTTATTCTCAACCAATGAAAAAGGTAAACGATTATTTTTAGCACAAATACAAATATCACAAAAAGCATCTTTATTCAAATGAGAAAAATCTTTCGGAGTACAAGGAAGAGATCGATGACGTAAACAAAAATGCCATAACGGGTTAATAGCAAGGTCAGTGTGGAGATTAATGGGGTTTGGGGCTCGAAGGTGATAGAGACCTCCACGTTCCTCACCCATTCCAATTAATTTCCTCGTGTGTTGGTCCTAAAAAATACAAAGAGATGGAGTAAAGAAAAAAACCCGACAAGATGAGGCTTTAGTAAGATGGCTGACAGAAATAAGACTGTATTTAAAATCAGGAACAAACAAAACATAAATGACTTGGAAGGGGGGTGATAATTGAAGATTTCCCATGTGAGTGACTTGAGTCGTGGCCCTTGTGGGTAATGTAAGAAGCTATGAGTAAGTGGAAACATGGGTCGCATAAGACAAAATGATGTAAGACGGGATGGATTGACCTAGTGTTATGGTTCAACCCTCACAAACACATATACTTAAAACACTTTGATTTAAGAATTTAATTAACTCAACATAAACATCATAAATCATGCTATAGTTCACATGTTGTTTGATTTTTGAAACAATATATGATGTTATCTAGAAATAAGTCCCAAGTGTTTAATGATCAAGGATTATAGCTTTTTGCGGAGGATTTTACTTTTAAAATCAAGATTACAAGTTCTAAACTACCAAACTAACATTCATACAATTGATTTTAACTTGCAAGTATCAATATTGTAATCTATGGATTCAAATGGTTTATTCAAGCATGGAATTTTAGGTTTTCCAAGCTATGGCATACACAAGATTAATAAGGGTTCAAAACAAATATAGAGTTTACCAAAAATACATTGGGTGACTTCATGATGTTCTTCATGAGTTAGACCACGCGTGAAGTTCTTTGTACAAGCTTTGAGATACCAAAATGAACGCAGCAATGTAGTGAAATGAAGGTAGTTGTGTGGGTGTATTTTGGGCGTGGCCGTGTGGGTGTTAGATGGGAGGTCATGAGGGAGAGGGAGGGAAGATATGGTGATGGAGTCATTCGATATATAGTGGTCTCTCACCACCCAATTTCTCGAGAGAATGCATAGCCTCACACTACATAATCAAAATGATTAGACAAGCTTTCAAGCTCGACAATGAAAAACTTCAATATATTGAAACTTAGCTTAACTTTTAGTTCTTACAATGAAGGGATATATAGCTAGCATGGGGGGAACAAAGCATTAACAATTTTAGCTAGCGTGGGGGGACAAAGCATTACCAACTTACACTTCCCACACAAGCATGGGAAACAAACACAATTAATGCTAACACAACTTACTAACACAATAAGCACTCTCATAACTTACTAAGTGGAAACATGCAAGCTTGGTTGTCTTGCGTTATTACAAATTAAATATAAAACATTAGTCAAAAGGAAGTCAAAGCCCATGGAGCTTTGTGGGGTCCACATAACCATGTGAGGTCCACGTGGGTCTTAAGATGGATCTTGCTTCAATACTTCACTTGGGTCTTCAAGCACTTAATAGTCTTGAAATAACATATTCAAGTAAAATATAAAATCAATATAATTGTAAAGTCTTCAACAAAAAAAGTTTACCATCCAAATAGTAGATGGTTTTCAGTAATTCCCACATGTACCCATAAAAAAAATTTAATGATAGGGGACATCGGGAGGTTGTCCAGGTGTCACCGTATCGGCAAAGGAGTAGACATCGGAAGGTCGTCCACCTGTCACCATATTGGCAATGGAGTGGACATCGGGAGGTTGTCGACGCGTAACCATATCCACAAAGGAAATAAGTAAGGCATGTTGATCCCCATCATCTCTCCCGGACCCAAAAGAATTCTTCTCCGAAGAATGAGAAGTGATGTGAGAATTAAGGTGTAATCCCAATAGGGGGTGAATTGGGTTTTTAAAATTTTCTTAATAACTTTGTTTTACAAGTACCTTAATTAAGTATTATCCCTTTCGAATTAATTTCCAATAGTCACACAATCACAATAATACTAATTAGCAACCTCTCAAGTACAACCAACATTCCTTTGTATGTAAATATATTATCACAGTCCAAGTTCAATTTTTTTTTTATAAATAAATAATATTAAAGATCAAATGTTAAATTCCAATGAGAAATACCAAGATAGGATTTTAGAAGATTGATCTAAAATGCCCTCCAATATATCTTTAATGAGATATTCAAATTTATAAGATTTATTTTAGCTGTTATTTTTAGAACTTCAATATTCAGAATTTCAGATAACTTCCAATATTCCGCAATTCAGTGTTCAAGTATAATATGATTTTCAATCTAATAAACAATCAATACAGTTCATTTGATCAGTATTCCAACAATTTCGTAATAACCAATAAGCTCTTAGCAATCAAATAAGCATACACGCATTTGATATACTTCCAATAATTTAAAGAGATTAAGGGAATAAGAGAGGAACACCAAATTTTTTACAAGGTTCGGCTAGCGGCCTATGTCTTTGCCCCAAGCAACACACTGTGATGATTCCTTTCCAACTTCTTGACCAGGAGAAGTTACAATCTCTCTCCATTTGAGGTGGAGATCCCTCTCTAACAAGAATACCCTCTTGGTAGGCAACGATCCAACAATCTTGAATCATCAAGGAAACAAAAACAAGGAATAACTTTTGTTCGTACAAGTAGAACTCTTAGTTAGAGAAGATTTGTACAATTCAAAATCAGTATGCAAACAAATAACAATATAGAAGATGAAATTCAGAGAAATATCGCCAGACTTCTGATTTAAGAGTAGGAAATTCATGAAAACAAATAAGAACTTCAACAAGATTCAACAATAACACAATATGACTTTTAGTAGAGTATCAGCAAGCTTTTAGCGGAGAGATTTTCAAATTATAATTTGTGTGAGCTTTGTTGTGTATATAATTTTTAAAAATATCAAGTATTTATAGGGTATTAAAGTATCATACCATTTTCCCTAAGTTTCTTGCCGTATTTCCCAAGTATTCTCCAAGTTTGGGAGTCAAGAAATGAGTTTTGGAAACTTTACAAATGTTGTTTTAAAGTTATAACATAACCTTCAGTCGACTAAGACCTGAGGGTCAATCACGTGATCCTTTTATGTTTAGTGTATTTTGAAAACTCTATGTTGAGTTAGTCAACTATGCTTCTAAGGGTCAATTGCTAGTCTCGACTCTGTTTACTTAAAAATCATCAGCACAAAATGTTAGTTGCTTGATGTTAAAACATCAGTCACCTGTCCTACTTGATACTTATTTGTTTTGTAAAATTTTATTTCAAATATTTAACTTTAATCTTGGAAAATGTAAGTGAGACGTTATGAAAAATATATTCCATTTTTTTTTAAATCAGGTCTCTAGGTCAATATTATTTCCTTAGAGCTTTATGCATCAATATTGAATTTGTAAAGTACTTACATGAGACTTATATATGATCAAACTATCCTAAATACTAAGTCTTCATGCTTTGGCTTGCTCTCTATATCCATCTTGAAACTTTTATCTTCAATAAGCTTTAACTTCATCATCCTTATGGCTCCACCGCCTCTACATACAAGCATTATTGAAACTCTTCAAACACATGAACTTGATCTTATGAAAGCATTTGAGCCCTAAAACTTTACTTAAGCAAACACATTAAGTACCCTTGATTTGTTAACATCAAAACAAGATTTTAAGCCTTGTTAGGCCAACATGATGTACTATGAATACAACTCCGGGTTTGAGATGAAGGTGGTCCCCTTTAAGAATCCAACACCTCTTAGAAAGTGGCCTGCCTCTCCACTTGACCAATAAATTTTGGTATGATCCTGCTCGTGTGAATGTTGTCTTGTCATCCAAGATCTCTTCAATCTCATCATGTTTCTTTGGTATGGGTAAAGGTGGAGGCAAAGGTAATTTTGGGGTTTCATGCTCATGAAGAGTGTGCAATGGAGTAGGATCACCCGTAAGGTTAGAATTGGAAGGCTCCACAAAAGATTATGCTTCAAAAAAGGGGGTTAGATCTTCAACATTAAATACATTGCTTATGCCAAAATAATTAGGAATATCAAGCATATAAGCATGAGAACTAATTTTATTTAAAACTTTGAAAGGTCCCATCTTTTTAGCATGCAACTTTCTTACCTTTCTTACAAGAATCCACTCGGGACGAATACAGACCATAACTATATCATCCTCCACAAATTCTTGCAACATGTGATGCATATTAGCACTAGATTTATAATGCACATTATTCAAGTTAATTTTCATTCATATTTCAAAGTTTAGATCATGTATGTGTTTTTAAAAAGCATCAACTTGTTTACTCACTCTAGCTTATGGTGGTAATGGGATGAGATCTATGGGCTTCCTAGGTTGGTAACCAGTGACAACTTGAAAAGGACTCAATCTTGTGGTTCTATTCACTAAACTATTAAATGCAAATTCAGCCATAGGAAGACACAAATCCCATGAACCTATGTTTTCACACACTAGACATCTTAATAGGTCACCTAAGCTCTTATTAACTACCTCAGTTTGCCCATCAGTTTGGGGATGGTAAGCACTAGAAAACTGGAGTTTGGTGCCTAACATAGCCCATAAGGTTTTCCAAACATATCTTGGCCTAATCCTAATATGAGGGTATCCACATTTAAGGTCTATCTTTGAAATTTTCTTGGATCCTACGATCTGATCAAGCATATCATCTAGTTTAGGTATGGGAAACCTATACTTAACTATGATCTTATGAATGACTCTACTATCGATGCACATCCTCCAAGTGTCATCTTTCTTGGGAGTGAAGGGAGCAGGGTAGGCACATGGACTTATGCTTTCCTAAATAAAGCCATGTTCCCTCATTTCATTCACTTGTTTCATTAACTCCTTATGCTCTCTCGGATTCACTCTATGATGTGGTAAATTAGGTAAAGATGAACTAGGAAAAAGGTTAATGACATGTTAAATGTCTCTCATGGGAGGCAATTCATTTCGAGATTTAGAAATAAAATCCTCAAATTTAGAAAGTATGGGTGACAACTTTGGTGGTATCTCATGTTCAGGAATAAAGGAGTCATTCTCTTTAGTCACCACAACAAAGACAACTTGTGTGTCCTTGCTTTCTTACTCAATTTGATTTTTTTTTTAAAATATGCAATGTTTTTCCAATCATTTCTTTTCCTTTCAAGTCTCTCTCCTTCTTGTCTTGCTTGTTTTTTTAAAAAAAAAAAATTTTTATCAGTTTTAGGCTCAATAGGATTCAAGACAATATTTTTCCCTTTACACCTAAAGGTGTAGGTGCTGGAATGACCATTATGTGAGACATTAAGGTCATAAAGCCAAGGTCTTCCTAAAAGAATATGAGCAATGATGAGTCCCTAAAATATACTATTTTAAGCCCCCATTTACGTTTGTATATCCTCATTTATCTTGTATGTAACCCTTTGTTAACATAGTTCGGAGCTATGCAAGGTTTGTTCATGTTTCAGGAAAAACAAGTTAAAACCAAGGAGTTAGGCATTGTGAGAATACAAAGGAGTAGATGGAGTGTGCAAGGCTCAAATCAAATGTTTAGCCAAGCTCCCAAAGCCTCATATCATTAAAGAAAAAGAAAGACTATGCTTGACCATGTGGTGTGACTAGCAGCACAATGGGCGACCAAGTTACTAGTTGAAGACTCCAAGGTTCAGACTGAAGATCATTTGCTATAAGGTTGGACCAAGAATTTGACCAAGTGACCCTCGTGGGTGACCAAATCGAGTGATCTGAAGATTACTGAGCTCAAGATACTAAGAGTCTCGACCAAGTGCTTGACCAGGGAGACTTTGAAGTGCGACCAAGTCGAGTTCTTGAGATGAATTGAAGATTAAGATACTACAAGTCTCGACCAGCAGCTCGACCAACAAGATCCTGTGATACGACTTTGTTGAAGGCATTGAAGATTCTAATTCTTGATTTCCCGCAAGTCTCTACTAGGGCATGATCAGGAGAAGCGTGGGTGTGACTTGGTTGATAGCGACGATCTACTGTGCGAGATTTCAGTAGAACTTTCCTATTTTGAAATTCAAACCATGTAAATCATAATTTGTATAAATAATAGCTACGAACATGTTCTCTAGATTCCCCTTTGGCCTCTCTTAGGTTAGTGAAAGACTTAATACGTCATTGAGAGCCATTTAGAGTATAAGTAGTGTAGATATCAATACTTGTTTTGGTTTGTCCGAGATATATTCGAAGGCCTGTGACAACTGATGAAACTCTTGTGCTTTCCACATAGATTAGATGATCATTCAGTTGGACCTCCAATCATTAGTGATAGACTATTTGAATACAAATGATTGATCTTTTTACTTGCTTTCATCTTTAGTGCTTTCCATTTACATTCTTGTTTTGGTTCTCTATTGTGATCTTGATTGTTAGTGACAAACTCTTAAGTTTGCAATACGAAGCCATCTTTACTCGCTTTGATTTACATGCTTTGATTTAATTTCTTTCCTTTACTACTTTCCTTTATTGCTTCGATTGAGATGAAATCTTAGAGATAGGATAGCACTACAACTAATTCAGTTAGATATACATAGTAGGCTATGGATACTAAAAAAGCTTTGCATGGTCATTGAGATAGGGTATACTCCGGTTCCTGATCATGCTCTGGATGGAGTTTAGACACACAAAATCCTAAGTTTAATTTATGAATTGAGCACTGCTTTGTAGGAGTTGAGTTAATTTAGACTTTATATACTTTAATTAGATCATCAGAAAAAAAAAAAAAAAAAAAACCCACCTTTATACTTTCCTTTTACACAAAGCTATAATAAACTTGATTGTAAGTGGTTGATAACTACACTTGAGTCCCTGTGGATCAGTACTCGACTTTCCCTAATTTCTATAGAACTTGGGATTAGTTGGGTTTTATAAATATTATTTTTGGTAGCTAAGGACCCAAGCCTCGGTGAGCCTTCCAGGAAACATCCATAGGAAGGACATCACACTAAATTTCATCGTCATATTCCGCAATCTTGATAGGGACTAAACATCTATGGCTTAGAAGCATTGTTGCTGCATTTATCCAAGCAACTTTGTAAGCATGAGGATGAGGTTCAACTTTTAAATTTAGTTTTTCAAAAGCTAATTTTGAAGTTACATTCATACAACTTCCTCCATCTATGATCATCTTGCAACTTTTACTCCCACACTTAATATAAGTATGGAAAATAGCAGTGCGTCGCCAACCCTTTTGTTCATGAGGGGTTACCATGATGCATCTCATAACATTTGGATTAGCATCTAAATTCTCCTTAATTGACAATTCATCGCCACTTGATACTTCTTTAGGGATGTAGGATTGTTCTTCCCCATAACCTTCCTCTTCATCTTCTCTTTCAATTGCCAAATTTCTGGTTGGGCATTGCTTGGGAAAGTTGCCCTTTTTGTGACATTTATAACACACATCATTCTTAAAAATTTGTTTTGAGGACCCATTCATGAGTTCCTTTCCTTTGTCCAATGGTTTTTGGACGGTGTGATTGCTACTTTTAGAAGTTACTTGGCCCGTGTTGGCGGGTCTAGTCTTCTTACCGATTGTGGCTTTTCTTGGGTAAGTGTCATTGGATGTGTTTCCAAATTTCCTTCCCATTTGAGCTTTACTCATTTTCTCATAGTCATGTGCCAAATTAAAGACATGCTTAAGGGAATCAATATGATGTGGAAACAACTCTTTTCTCAATTCAGGCTTGAAGCTAATCCTAAATCGGGAAATTTTTTGGCTAATACTTTCTTTTACACCACACCTAATGGAAAGTTCATCAAACTTGCTCATGTATTCACTCACACTTAGATTTCCTTGCCTAAGGGCTATAGAGTTTATTCATGAGACGTTCCTAATAAGAAATTGGGACATACTAAGCTTTATTTCATTAAATCTCAATGTTCTATAGGTCTACGATCAAAACGAGCTTCTTATCTTTTGACATTCACCCAATGAAGCATTGCTTGCCTAGTCAACCTCATCTGTGCAAATCTCACTCTATGTGGGTCATTCATCTTATACTAGTCAAAGTATGAATCAATTTTAGCTAACTAATCCTGAAAATTCTTTGGATCCATTTGACCATCATATGTAGGGGCCTCAATTTTCCCTACAATATGGTCTCCAGTGTTGAAATTCATCTTCATCATAATCGTTCATCATTCCAGTGTGGAACATAAGAGTCAAGATGTTGGAACCTTTTAGGAGCATTTGGTCTTTGATGGGGATGAATGGGATGTCATTCTAGAGGTGGTGTCCTCTCTCTTAGAGGGTTGTTTGGCTCCCTAGAATCATAGGAAGCAAGATCATTGTCAACCTTAAAGAGCTGTTATGGATTTTTTGGTGGTGGGTTAGGAAATAAACTAGCTTCCAGTCTCTCAATTCTCGCAAGGACATGAGTCAAGTATTGGTTTAATACATGGACTTGTTCTTGTAGGTCATCTAGGAGTGTATCACTGTACATATCATTCCTACAACCATGATAATGATTCCGGGCTCGGGTTGCCATAAAATACAATCCTCCTCCTTGAAGATTTTCCCCCTAAACCTAACCAAACTTAGTTCCAAATAGCCAAAACTCAAAATATGCACAAGCTGTATAGGACCAAACCATGGACTATTTTTTGAAACCATCGACGATTTTAGTCTAAAACTGAAATCCTATGAGCTACTAATGGATGTTGGGACTTAGAGGGTTTGCCTAAATCTACTTAGGCTCTGATACCAAGATGATGTAGGATGGGATGGATTGAACTAATCCTACGGTTCAACCCTCACAAACACATACACTAAACAAACTTTGATTTAATAATTTAATTAACTCAACATAAACATTATAAAATTATGCTATAGTTCACATGTTGTTTGATTTTTGAAATGGTGTATGATGTTGTCGAGAAAAAAGTCCCAAGTGTTTACTGATCAAGGATTATTATTTTATACTGATGATGTTACTTTCAAAATCAAGATTACAAGTTCTAAACTACCAAGCTAACATTCATACAATTGATTTTAACTAGTAAGTATTAATATTGCAATCAATGGATTCAAATGGTTTATTCAAGCATGGAATTTTAGGTTTTTCAAGCTATGGCATACACAAGATTAATAAGGGTTCAGAAAAAATATTGATTTTACCAAAAATACATTGGATGACTTGACAATGGTCTTTTATACCACGCCTTAAGTTCTTCGTACACGCTTTAAGATACCAAAATGAACATAGCAATGCAGTCAAATGAAGGTAGCCGTGTGGGTATGTTTTGGGTTTGGTTGTGTGGGTGTTAGATGGGAGCCCGTGAGGGTGAGGGAGGGAAGATATGGTGATGGAGTAACTGGATAGACAGTGGTCTCTCACCACCTAATCTCTGGAGAGAACGCGTAGCCTCACACTACACAATCGAAATGATTGGACAAGCTTTCAAACTCAACAATGGAAAACTTTAATATATTCAAACTTAGCTTAATTTTTAGACCTTATAATGAAGGAATATATATAGCTAGCATAGGGGGAACAAAGCATTAACAAGCTTAGCTAGCATGGGGGAACAAAGCATTACTAACTTACACTTCCCACACAAGCATGGGAGACAAACACAATTAATGCTAACACAACTTACTGACCCAATAAACACTCTCACAACTTACTAAGTACACACATGCAAGCTTGGTTGTCTTGCATTATTATAAATTAAATATAAAACATTATGAAGCCTATGGAACTATGTGGGGTCCACATGACCATGTGCATGTGGGTCATGAGATCGATCTTGCTTCAATACTTCACTTGGGTATTCAAGCACCTAATAGTCTTGAAATAACATATTCAAGCAAAATATTAAATCAACATAAATAGAAAGTCTTTAACAAAAACAGTCTTCCATCCAAATAGTAGATGGTCTTCAAGTAATTCCCACGTATACCTACAAAACAAATTTAATGATAGGGGGAAATCACGAGGTCATCCACGTGTCACCATATCGACAAAGGAGTGGACATCAAGAGGTTGTCCACGTGTCATCATATCGGCAAAGGAGTGGACATCGGGAGGTCATCCATGTGTCACCATGTCTGCAAAGGAAATAGATGAGGCATGTTAATCCCCATCACAAAAATTTCATAGAGGGCATATGCACTGAAGCACCCGTATCAATAAGCAGAGAAGGCATAGAAACAATGAAAGATAAAATGCCAGAGATACTAGAAAAATCATCTGTATGGCTTAGCTAAAGAAGATCCATCAATTGGTGATATTGCTTATGTTGACTTTTTGAGTCTGATCTCTGTTTTTTATGCTGACAAAGCCTATGTATCTTACATGTGCAGTAAGCTTATGAACAAGGTTAATTCTTTGCACGCATGGATGGTAAAGATATAGTTGATGCCATAAGGAACTTAATGCTCACACCGTATGATGGCGTTTGGAGAAGAAAAAGGAATGAAGACCTATTTTCAATTGTATTTGCATTCATTTTTATATTAATCTATAACAATTTATATCGATCTATAATAATCTTTGCATGTCCTGTATGTAGGTAATTGTAAGCTCAACAAGACCATAGTCTGACCATAGGGTACCAAATGTCATTAGGGCACCCTCCGGTTGACCTTTAGTCGACCGACGCCGAATTTTAAGGACTCTTAAAACGGCCTCAGTATGACTGTAACATGACTCTAGGTCCCAACACTCTCACATATATCATACGAAATACAAGAGTGAAAAAAATGCACTTAAATTGAATATTATTAGGGAAATTAAGAGAGCTTGGGTGACCAAACCCCAGGAGTCCAAAACTCATCAAGCGTCTGAACTGTTGAGAAGTCAACAATTGACTTAGGCTCTCAAGTGACTGAACTATTTTGTGCATACTGTCCATGGTCGCTCAAACCCTTTGAAAGGGACCCCTCACCAACTCAGGCTACTGAGGGATATAGTTCTAATTGAGCCCCAAGCAACCAAACGCACAAGTTCGGGCTACTGAATCTATGACCGGGCACCCGAATTTACAAAGAAATGTTTATGACTTTGATTTAGGCCACCGAATTGTAACTTGGGCTGTTGAACTAATTTTATTATTGTGTCTATTCGAGCGACCAAACCACAGTTTAGCCACCCGAACCTTCTAGGGTTAATTAAATTTTTACCGAGGTTAAATTGATTAAACAGGGTTAATTTTGCTAAACTTTTTTAACAAATTTAAGAATACCCTATGTGTCCCCCAATGATTATAATTTTGTCATTCTCTATATATAGGAGCTCAGTTGCAAAATTAAGAAGAGATTAGTCAAAATAATCCGCAAAAATCATATCTATCTCAAAATCTCATTTTGCCCAAAATACTCTTAAATATTCATTCACTTGATACATTTTGATATTGTGAGAGTTTATTGATTGTCTTTGTGTTTATTAGATAGTTCTAATACTCTCATTTGTTTGGTTGATTGTTTGATTTATTTTTGGAGAGTTTAGTTAGGTTTATCCCGCAGATTTTAACATCATAAATCTTGTGTTGGGATAAACTAAGAAGCTTAAGGATCTTTGCATTGTCATTGCAAGATTCCTATAGCTTTGATTTTGTTGTGCAAAATAGTTTTCTACAAGCTATATTATTCTTTCAAACAACTCTTGAGCATATTTCATTGAAGAAAATATTTTTGAGTTGTTCTAAATATTTTGCAACATCTTTGAAACTCCGATTCATTATTGAGATTTGATATTTACTCTTTCAAAGAAATAGTTTGATTAGAACACTCTTGAGCATATTAGTGATAATACCTTGTTCAGTGTTGTTTGTACAAAATCACATCACTGAGCTTATATTACCTATATTGTTTATGTGTATGTGATTGCTTATATTGGGTACATATCTGCTTTACTTGAGAAGCATAATCATTGTACCAGTTATGTTGTGAAAAATACTATTATATATCCAGGTGTGGCTCGAGGGGGCTTAATTTAGCCCGAAAGGATCAAGTTGGGGTCAACCCTGTGAATTTGACTTAGGGCCTTCTCCACCCCGTAAGGAGAATTTGTAAAGTTTGAGGTCAGCTCTATGCTAATTGACCTAATTGTATTAGGTGCCGCTTCACTCGTTAAGTGAGCATTAGTGGAATCCTTCGACTTGCAATCTATAGGTGGGGACGTAGGCACAGTTGGCTGAACCCCGATAACATATCGTGCTTGTACTTTATATTCTCAACCCTTTACATTTCTGCATGTATATGTTATAGCGCATGATTTAATTTCCACATATTATATGCGCATTTGGGTTTGTGTATATAGAAAGACCTTAGGCTGTGAAATACTGTTGTTGAACTAGCTAAACCTAGGAATAAATTTTAAATATCCAATTCACCCCCCCCCCCCTCTTGGGAATACACCAAAGCAAACAACTTAGTAGAGAGGCTAGGAATCACATTTGCAGTGGAAGGAGAAGACTCCCAAGAGGCTATGTTGGTTGAGATGAGTGGGGTAGTGGCAATGGTGGTCTCTTGTTTGGGCTTGGAGGTGTTCGATTGGTTTGGGTACCCAGTAATTTCATAGCAGCTCTCAATCAAGTGACCTTCTTTCTTGCATTTTACACATTTTTCCCGTTTTTTTCTTTGTTGGGGGTCTGATGGGAAGATTGATTAACTATAGTAGTGGTTTCAGGTGTGGGTAGGAGTGGGAGATGAAGATGGTGTTGGGTCTCCTTTTAATGAACAATAGCATAGGCTTTGGTGATGGACGATAGGGGATCCATAGCAAGAATTTGGCTTCTAATGTTGTTGAAGGAATCGTTGATCCCCATAAGAAATTTGAATAAATGTTCTATGTTTTCTTTTGCTGTGGCATTTTTTCGAGCACTGCAAGTGCAAGAATTAGGCTCCTGTAGGGTCTTCTATTCATCCTAGAGTCCTTTGATGGTGTTGTAGTAGGTTGTAAAAATCATGGAATTTTGATGGAGATTGAGGAGATCGTGCTTAAGGAGATACAACCGTGAGTGATTGCTTTAATAGAATCAGTGATCTAAGTCTTTCCATACTTAAAAGGGATTTCGACAATAGATCAAGCTTTGCCTTAGAGATTTGTCAACGGAATTTAGCAACTATGAAAGGACCATGTCACAGCACCTCTCCTATAGTGTAGCAATGTAAGGATCTATAGGTTTTATTAGAGTGCTATCAACAAAAAAAAGTTTACTTTTGGCATTGAGAGCCATGCACATGGAACATCGCCATGAGAAATAGTTGTCACCAGTAAGGAGTTCTAGAACCAAGGTTGCTCCAAGATTGTCGGTAGCAGTAAGGAAATATAGTGAAGTGAGATCACTAATAAATTGGGATGGAGTTTGGTTAGGTGGTGTAGCCATGGTCACTCAGATACCATGATCAAACGCAGAAGGAAGGGGAAAATTTTCTATTGATATGATTCTCACTTTTTTAACAAAATAATTACTCTCTATTTGTAAGAGTAAATGGTGCTATATATGGAATGTTATGAGGCTCGATTTAAGGCTTGATTTTCTGTAATTAATCTTGATTTTTGCAATCAGTAGTGCTTGATTTAAGGCTTGATTGCTACAATTAATCTTTGATTTATGCAATCTGCAGTGCTTGATTCGAGGCTTGATTGCTGCAATTGATCTCATAACTATCAATATAGGTTTTCCGATTTTTTCCTAAATAAATATTTATTTGTGTAAAACCCAAAATATGTACAACGTAATATATATTTATGTATAAAAGATCAAACACACACTGCAACACTTTAGTGACGAATACAAAAGAATCCACAACCTTTGCAAGTAAATGAAGGCAATAAAATTAACAATGTCACCAAGAATTATGTGGTTCAAGAATGCCTACATCCATAGGAGCAAACAACAAGGATTCACTATCTTCTTGTGTAAATTACAAAAGAAATACAAGAACCCTCTCAATTCTCTCAACAACTATCAACCAACACTCTAAATATATGCAATAAGACATATAAATAGATTTCTTTAAGTTTTTTTCTCCAAACCCCAACCATACCAATGTTCCCTATTCAAAATTCAAAATCTACACTGGGTGACCAAAGCCAAACCATCAACGGTTTCAGACAGAATAGAAACACTGCCCCAAATCGTCGACAATTACAGGGCTACCGTCGACAGTTTGCCCTGGTGCACTATTGCACCCTAATTTCCTTCATACTTTCCCTTTGTGTATGCTTTCCACTCAATACATGAACCACAATTCACAACAATATCCCCCTTGGCGAACATACGCACCTTTGGAGAAACCGAAAACATGAACCCGCTGCTCCACCTTGAACTTGGGATGTTAGGTTGGGACCACCTCTCGTCTTGCAACTGGAGACAAACACCTAGTCTAAGCAACACCGCTTGAACTTGCCGATAACATCTTTGGCTTCTACCATCAACCTCGATTTAGTTGTAGATGCAATAACTTGAGACTGTACCCTAGCCTTTCAACAAGGTCTTCCCACAACAGTAAACATAAAAACTGTTGTAATCCTTCTTTCACCAAAGCTCCCTATATAGTCTTCAACAAATCTCACAACTGATGGTCCACTATGTTGCCTGCCGAAGCACCTCACTGCACCATCATGGGGAACCATTTGACATATCTTAGACATCATAGCCCATCCTTGGGTACCAAGTGGTAGACATTTTATATCGATACTTCATAGAACCCCCCTGAGACAGCAAACAAAGTCTCCTCATAGTTCCATCTATTGGCCTAACATGACTTTCAAATCTTATTTTGATGATAAAAAATCAAGGTAAATTTAACATATTGTGGTTTATGTGATGATGTTTCAGGAAACCAAGTCTATGAAGTTCAAAAGTTAAAGTATTAAGAGTCCAAGATCACAAGTGATTATTAAAAGCTCACACTCCAACAACAAGTGATCAAAAGGAAGCTTAAAGGATCAAAGACAGACAAATCTTATGGAAGCTCAAAGGATATTGAATCTCAAGACAACATAGACTCAAAGCAAAGATATGCATGAAGACTTCAAATTTTAGAAAGTTTTAAAATCTTAAGGAAGTCTTGTGCATGTACTTCATTTAAATATAAAAATGAATTCTTTGAAGCTCATTAGGGTTAATTATGGACTTAGAGACCTTATTTTGAAAATGCTAGAAAATGTCTTCGAAAAGTCTCAAAACAAGTAAACAAGAGTTTTTGGAAACAAACTTTAAAAATAATGTTTTTAACTGTTCAGGCGACTAACCCTTGTTTGGTCAAGCAACTGACAATTTTTGCTAAATTAAATTTGGAAGATAGTATAGGATCAGGTGACTGAACCTTGTGAGTTCAAGCAATTGACCCTGTTTTGACCTTGAAAATATGCTAATTTTCAAAGATCATGCGACTGACCTTGATGGGTTCAGGCGAATAACCTTCATAACGGCTAGTTTTAAAACAACATTTTAAAGTTTCCAAATTGAGTTGCTTGTGCCTCAAACTTTATAAAAACTTGGGAAACAATCCAAGTAATTTGAGCAACACGAATTTATGATTTTTTAGCTCTATAAATACATGATTTCTCAAATCAAATTGAAGACCAATAATTGAAATTCTAATTTCAAGCCTATATTGCTCATACTCTCTCAAAGCCTTCTTGCACACATCTACTTGCTGAGATTTTCTGAGAATTACTTAGTTATTGTTCACTGATCTCTAAGAAAAACTTCTGAGCTTTGAATCGATCAAAGAAAGAATCCCGGTGATATACTCTTTGAGCTTCAATTATATTCTTCATTGATATTTACATTAAAATATTGATTAGCTATGTTGTATTTTGTACTAATCTACTCTATTTGAGAGTAATTCTTATACACAAGAAATTGTTCTTGTTTTCTTGTTTTCTTGATGGTTCAAGGCAGTTGAATCGTTGTACCATGCATGGAGTATCGTTTGGAGAGGTGTACTCTAGCCTATTGAAGGAGGGATTGTAAGGTTACTCCTACCCATAAAGGAGTGTTATAGTGGAATCCTTAGGTGGTGTTGCCTAAGGCGAGGACGTAAACGGGTATAGTTGAACCTCGTAAAAACTCGGTCTCACTCTCTTTCCCTAAACCCTCTTTAATTTTTAGCATATATATAATTGCATGGTTGTTTAGTTCAAACCTATATATTGTATGGATTGGATATTAAATAAACTGAAAATTAATTTCACTTTGGGATTGCAAAAACCAAACAGGAGTATGTTGGTTGATCAATACTTATTGTGAAAACCATAAGAGAGTACATTGATTGATTAACACCCAAAACTCATTAATTGAAAATTTATTTAAATTATGAATTTTGGAAGAGTGTTGGAAATATCAATTGTGCTTCATTAAATCTATCAACACAGGGCTTTTATCAAACTCTACTTTGTGTTATTCAATAGCTGAATCTCGGAAGCTTTGCTGAAGTCATTCTATAGTGGGAATCTTGTTTTGATTATCTTGTTGAGTGGATTGAAATATTCAAAAGTTGAAAGTATTACATTGTGAATTCATTGGTTGGGTGTTAATTGAAATTACTGCAAGATCAAGTTGACATATTCATAGAGGCCTAAAATTTGAATTCGATTTTCAGCTGGACTAAGTGATTAAAGCTTAAACATTACATCTGTGATTATTGAATATAAAAAGGTTTAGAAAGAATTTATAAAAATATTCTTATAGAAATTTTTAAAACCCAATTCACCCCCTCTCTTGGGAGTACACCTTAGTTTTCACCGTCCACAAAACTACCCTGAGATAACACTAATCTCCCTACAACCTTATCTATGTGAATCTTCAAACCAAAACCCTTATTGGCCGTACCTAACACATTCATTTCAAAAAATTTCAACAGAGTTCCCAACTGATTAGTTTCAGTCAAAGCCTTCCCTTCCAATAACATGTCATTCACACACAACAGATACATCACCCTATTGCATCCTATCACCCTCTTCCTTACTAGAAGCCTCACCTATTGACTTCTGATCTCTGTTTTGATGGTAACAGTGCACATGTATATTATGTGTGCATTTAGTGCGTGAATAGGTTTACATGCCAGCACAAACATAACATACAGAAGAAATGAAAGCCAAGACAGAACTTAAAGCCGCTTGGCGTATTCCATGAAGAGAAGAGGAAAAAGAAGAAGAAGAAGAAGACGTTTATTCTTTATAGTAATTGCATTCAATTTTTATTATTTGGTTTGTAATAATGCATTCATCTTGCATGATATGATTGGAATGTTCAGATGATGATAGACTCTTAGGGTACTTACACTTCATAGAAAACCTTTTTCATAAAAAGATAAAATCTTACAAAGGTTTTAATATAACTTTAGGGTCAATTTAGGGCTTACAAAGTAGTGGATCGACGTTGGATTTTTGAGTTAATTTAATAGCCCGATCGACCGACCCATTTAGTTAAAAATACCTCGGTCGACTGAACACATTGTAGACCAAAAGTCAACTTGTTGACCATGTCAGGCGACCGACCGTAAAATGAACATATCTTTCTCGATCGACCGAACCATGGAACTTGACCTTTCTACTATCCCCGTGCAACCGAACTTGTAGTTCAAAAATGACTTGGATGACCGAACTTGAAAGATTGAAAAATCGGACCCCTCACTCAGTGACCGAAACCACGAAGGCTAGGGAAATCGCCTTGCTCAGCCGATTGGCCATTGGCCACGGTCAACGGAATGGGAAATTTGCATGTGTGCCTTTGTGAGTGTTCGGGTGACTGACCCTGGGCGTCAGGCGACCGAACCTCATACCGTGGTAATTGGGGTTAAATTCTAATTTAACAATTTTAAAAATCCCCAATATGTCCCTATCAATCATAATTTTCAAAAAAAAAAAAAACTATAAATTCCCCTTTCATAACTTAGATTAGCAACTTTGATTAACATTTATTTTCTCTCAATTTTTTCACTTAATCAAAGTTCCCCCACGTACACTTTTATTTCAAAAATCATTTTGGGGTTAAATTTTTTACTCTCTAACTCTCTTTATTACTATTTGGAAAATCTTTTGTCATAGAGTATTTATTTTGTTTGGGCATTTATTTTGATTGTGTTTATTGAAAAAAAACAACTTTTGAGCATAAATCCTAATTTCTTGAAATACTTTTATTGCTAATATTTGTTGGAGAAATACTTATTTTATTTTGATATTTGAAGTCTCAACATCAAATATCACACATCTTCATTTTTGCAAAAATATTATTAAGACCAAAAACCCTAGGTTCTCCGGTTCGTCTTTGAAAAATATTTTTGGGAGAGTATTTTATTAGGGTTCAAATCTTTGATGCAATTTATCATATATATTTTTCTTCAAATATTGGATTATTTGTTTTGAAAAAACATCCTTTCTCTATTGAGCATTATTGTGTATCACAAAAGAGTACATGTATTTGAGCTTTTAATGTGCACATCCATGCTTGTATTTAGAAGCATATTAATATGTATAAAAATCGTTTTGATTGTATTGAAATTGAACTAGACAGTCTCAACCTCATAAATGAGACCGGTTCGGTTCAACCCATAAATTGAACTGGGCAGTCTCCGCCCTATAAGGGAGATATGTTGGGCTCAGCCTTGTAATTGAACTGGAGTTTACCTCACCTCGTAAAGAGAAGTTGTAACGTCTTTTGATTCGCTCATTTAAGTGAGCAGGGATAGTGTAATCCTTGGGTGTATGCCCAAGGTGGGGAGGTAAGCTAGTTTGGTCGAACCTCGATAACAAATATTATGTGTGTGTGTGTGTGTGTGTGTGTGTCTCTCTCTCTCTCTCTCTCTCTCTCTCTCTTTTTCTTTTATCTCATTTGTTTTATGCATTTTAATTCCATATGTATATGCGTGTTCATTTACAGTTATAATTATTTGCATGCTCACATTAAATTAAATGAGATTTATTACACACGTGCATGCTTACACTCATAGTTTAATTATTTTACATACACGTTCGTATTATGAATGGGATATGATTTGTGGTGAATCAGCGAAATGGTTAAAGTAGCCAAAAAATTTTTAAAACCCAATTCAACACCCCTGTTGGGATCACACCAATTCCAACATCACCAACTCCCATACTCGGTACATATACAATGACTTCATCTCCCTTACCTGAGTGGTGGTCTAATAGTGCACATGGGTTCGTCGTCATACTGCTAGCCTCCCGAGCTGAAACTCCCTACAATATGGCCAATGTCATCTCTCCCCTGACTCTATTGCTCCACCTACATAACGTGTGTAACGACTAGAAGAATAATGGTATTTAAATAATAAATAGGGAGGGAAATGGAAACATAAATAGAAGGAGGCAACAAATAGCGTTCGTCGATGATATTGCACTTTGGGAGTAAGAACGCATGAATTTAAACAAGACTCGTCGACAAATACAGGGGATTCTTCAACAAGGATAACATAGGGTCTCATTGACGAGGGCATGATTCGTCAATGAGGAAATACCGAGGGGTTGTTCCTAAGCTCTAAATTTTGTCGACAAGAAGATGGCATTCATTGACAAACCTACTTATAGGCCTCATTGACAAGATGACGTGGCTCGTTGACGAAGCCCACAGTATAAATAGTGCTAAACTCTGTTTTCATGTAGCAAAAATCAAGAAAACTCTCTCTCTCTCCTCCCTTCGGTTTCTCCCTCTTCTTTCTTCAACTTCGGCCTCGTTAGTCACCGGATCGACGATTTGAGTCCACCACGATGCTCCTGGGAAAGTTTTCCCTAAGTCTGCCGGAGCAGATCGTCGATGGGACGAAGTTGGATTTCATCCTAGAGTCAGAGTAAGGTCTTTTGTTGAAATTTTACTTTCCAGCAGTTGTAGGAAATGTTGTAGATGTAGAAATAGTAATATTTTGTTCTAGAATATATGGTTTTCAGGGTGTTGAGTGGAGAACCCTGCGGGTGTAAGACCCGTCACAGTAGGGGATTTTAGCAGCAGTCAGGTAAGGGAAATATGCTATGCTAGGCAGTTCTAAAATGATTTTCAGTATGAAATGTATATTTTTACTAGGTTATTATTCACAGTAGAACTTTATAAAGTTTATCAATTATGAATAATATGTTTTAAATTACTATGTGGCTTGAGAATATAGATATAGTACAGAAACATACTTTACAGTATTTTTCAGAGTTATGTTTTACAAAATATACAGACAGTGGATATGTTTTATAGCAATTATAGAATCTCATTATTATACAATTTACAATACCATGACATACAAATTTACAAATAATTTTAGAAACACAGTTGATATAGATACAGTTTACTACATCGTCATGGTTAATACAGTTATTATAGAATCATAGTAAAACAGATAGTTATATATAGAGATGTATTATATAGTATTAGGCCTTGATGGACCATTACAGATACAATTTATAGAGCACGGTACCGTTGCTATATACAGAATAGAGTCTAACCACCTATTTAGATAATATGTGGTAAGTAGGTCGATCACATGCCCACGTGTGGACAGGCTCCCCATCATATATGGGTTGAGGAGGGATGATCAGACTGATGGAGTATAGTGGTTTATCCTAGTCGGCCAGTCAGGATAAATCCCGCCTACGGGCCACACAACCCTATCATGAGGGGTTAAATCATGACATACAGTTATCCATCTAGGGAAGTTTTTAGTTATTATTATTATGTATATATATAGTTTTACAGAGACAGGGAATATACTTATGTACATTAGAAGTATTATGTATAGAAACCTAAAATACAGATATGTTAAGCAACATGGAAAAAGGTGGTGCGTTATATTACTCGTACTATATTTACAGATTCAGTTATACATGATTATATAGAAACAAATTTTCATAGTATTGTAGCTCATTTGCCACACACTAGTAATAACATATTTCATCTTACTAAGCGTCATATCATCCTACTAAATTAATATTTTCTAGGTGATCCAGTTAGGTAAGTAGATCAGGCTCACAGATAGAGGAGGTTACAGTTCAGCCTGTCAGTAGAGTGAGTATTTTTGGAAGGTTACTCAGTTGAGGGTATTTTTGGAAACAGACGTATATGTATATTTTGGAAACACTTTAGTACTCTGGTGTTGTATATTTTCTTGATTGTGCTTATATGAATTCCGCTTCTCACTGCTTAGGTTGATGGTTTGGTTTAATCTAGTAGGTATCAAAGCATTATAAATTTTACTATAAATAAAAAAAAAAAAAAAAAGAACTGGAAAATAAATAGCTAGTCATTACAACATGCCTATTTATACTGTGATTATGTTTATCTAAGATAGAACTCCTTGCGTTTCTGCCCTAAGTATCTAAGTCCCCCTAAATTACATGTTTGCTGCTGCAACAGTTTTATGGCTTTTATTTCTTTTCCTTTACCTAAGTACACTGCCCCATGGCTTTCTCACCACAAGCCATATCCTCGATCACCCCTTTGTTTGCCACATGATCACCTAGTTTGCACCCACTTCTCTTATACCCCAGAAAGATGTATTGTCCGGACATAACACCAAGCCTAGATCCTCCATCACTAAAATAGTGCATAGTGGACATCCACTCACACCTGAGTAGTCTACTATAAAACCCACCCACAATTCACCTGCAACTCTCCCATTTAGTGATACCTTTGGTGATCAGTCACCCGAGAAACGCGCCATACTCACTAATGTCATCAAAAAGTACCCTACAAGGCCTATATATAACCTGATTTGCTTGCAAAACTTTTTGAATGAAACCAGCGTACTTAGTCCCAATGTCTAACCTAAGGATATCTGTCTCGATCTGGTTCTCTACCTTAACCACAAGTTAAACCAAGTAAATACATCATGTTTATGCCACATAAGATACACCAAGACTTTTCGTGATACACCCACCAAAAACATATGTCTACCCCATGATACTATCCTCACTAGTCCCCAAACATCTAAATACATGTGGTCACCCATATGTCATAACTGCATATGCCACAAAACATTTAACTCATATTCTATAGCTGCAGCTCCACCTACAACTGTACCACCCTGCATTGCATAGATAATTCTTGCTACCTTTTCTCCTTTCATCACTATTGAGTCACCTTCACACACTTTCACTTCCCCACTTTCACACTTGTAACTATATCCGTTACAATTTAAAGTGCCTAATGAAATGACATTCTTCCTTTGACCCAGCATATGCCTTACATCACATATGGTTCGTACAACACCATCATACATTTTGATTTTGACATTTCCAAACCAATTAATTTGCATGAAATATCATTTCCCATCAAAACACAACCAGTACTAACTGAATTGTAGGTATTGAACCATTTTCTATTTTCTGTCATGTGATAAGAGCATCTGGTATCCAGGATCCAAGAATCATCTGTGAGGCACTCATAACCCGATGACATACATAGCATATCAACATCACTGCTATCTGAGTCTCCTTCCACTACATTTGTAGATTTTGACTGGTCCTTAGACATATATCGTCTTTCCAGTTTTTGCCAAACTGATGTCAAAAAATCCTTATCTATGACATGATACAACACGTCATCAGCCAAGCAAAGTTGGATGGTGGATACTATCGTTGCCCCCAATTCATTACAAGTTGCTTCATCTATACTTTTCGGTTTAATTCTATATAAGGCCTTCAACATGCCTTGCTTCACTAAGAGATCCTTCACCCTTCTATGACACAAATCGAAATTCCCAGTTTCATCAAACTTGGCAACGTCAAATTTCGCAAGTGAAGTTCTAAAGGCAATTACAACAATGTTCTAAAACCAATTTTTTGTGTAAAACTCCCAAATATGCAAAAAATAATATATATTTGTGTATGAAGGATCAAAAACACAATGCAACACTTTAATCATGAGTATAGAACAATCCACAGCCACAACAAGTAAATGAAAGCAATGGTAATAACAATGACACCAAGGATTACGGGGTTCGGCAATGCCTACATCCACGAGAGCAAACGGCAGGGATTCACTATCTTTTTGTTTAAACTACAAGAGCAATACCAAAAACCTCTCAATTCTCTCAACAACTATCAACCAACACTCTAAATACATGCAATAAGACATATAAATAAAGTTCTTGGAGGCTTTCCCTCTAAACCCTAACCATAATAATGTTCCCATTCAAAATTAAAAATATGTGCTGGGTGTCTCGAGTCAAACTGTTGACAGTTTCAGATAGAATAGAAACACTGCCCCAAACTGTCAACAGTCACAAGGATACTATCGACGGTTTATCTTACTGCAGTGCTACACCCTGTTTTTCTTTATGCTTTCCCTTTATGTATGCTTTCCCCTCAATATGTGAACCACGATTCACAACATATATATATATATAATATTCTCCCATTATTGCTTAAAGATGCATTAATATTCATACTTTAAAAGCTAGCCATTAAAAGAGAGAATTTCTAAATTAATTGGTTTGACTAATATCTTTGAATGATGGTTATCCAAATTGTTTCAGAATGTTTGTCACTTAATTTGGAATTCTTTTTCTATATTATTTTTATTATATCAGTTGAGAAGAACTCTTCCCGAGTTCCATCCAATTATAAGAATAAAGACAAACTTTATTTTAATTAGCTCCTTATTGCATCATTCAAAGTGTCATCCAACTAGTGGGCATATACCCTTGGGGGCCCTCTTATTCAAATCTTTTGTAGCATCTTTTTTCATTAATGTCATCTAACCAGTGAGCATCCCAATTGTTTGAGTATGAAATTTCCATGTCAGTGATTTGAAGTTCTAATTCTTAGAAGGATTTAGATGAACTATGGACGAGAGATGACCAATCTTTTAATTTGACGCTCATGCTAACATTCAATGGATTAAAAAATCTTTATTTATTATTTATCTTGTCTTTTTTCCTTTTTTTTTTTTTTTGGAATCCTCATACCTATTAGTAATAGGCAATGAATCATTGTCAATTGCCTTAGTATCCCTTTATTCATTTAAGTCAAATACTCTTTAAAAAAAAAAAGGATGTTCATTCTTTATCGTCTTTGAAAAGTACATTAAATTTGCCTATGAACCTTATGGCTTCAATCAAACTCAAAATTTAATAGAAACAACATAATTTATTATGTCACTAAATAGAGTCTCGTGAAATAACAATTAGCTCTTCGAAACAAAATTTTTTTCCTTTGAGATTTCCTTCAATTTTGCACTTTGAACTTTAAAATCAATATTATAAATATTTGAAAATCTGTAACTTAATTCAAAATCAATTTTTTTTTCTTTTATCTTTGCATGTGTGAGAGGAAAATCCTCATGGCATCAAGACTACCTTGGTTCCATCAAGCTCCAACAAATGTTATTGCATACCTCTTGGCCATTCAGCTATTATTCCTCTAGGTTTTTTTCACCACATGTCAATGTTTAAGTGCTTTCCCTCATGGGAAGATCGTGTTAAGCATTTCAATGTTAGATCTAGCTTAGTTGAGCAAGTATTTGCTAAAGCAGAGTATTGTCAACACATTTATTAGGTCTTGTTCCTTAGGACTTCAAGGAGAAATTTTCTATAGTTTTAGGAAGTAGCTCATTATTGGCATTCCATAGTTTTATGAGTGATTACTACTATAGGGGGTAAGGTAGGTAATAAGTCTTGTGCTCATCTATAAGGAGGGGTGATCGTCAAGATAATGGACATTTTAGCATTTGTTCTTTTATCAAAATTTTGCTTAATTTATGAATTAGCATTCATTGGTTTCCATACAATTTTCCCATTCTTCACATATATGACGGTCACTACAATTGGGTTTGATATCAAATCAAGTTAGATGCTCTAACCTAGAAGATATGGGGACTTTAAGAGGATCTCAACTTCCAACCTCCCCTCTACTCTAATATCGTTTGTAGCCCTTCCTGATTAACTCGAGTACAGCTATAATTGATATTTATTAGGGCACTCACCTTACTTAGTAAGCCCTCAGGCCGAGAATTTTACTTCAACTTATTTATTTATGTTATTAAACTCACACTTTCTATTTTCTCTTTCATTTCCATTTCATTACCTAGCATATGAGTGTCCTCAGTAACCAATACATACATGTCTATAACTCATGGCTGCCTTGAGGATATTCTCCACGCCATGCTTCCCCCCATGATCGAGGTTGTGCAGCCTGAAGGCTAGATCTGAACCGTAGTTGACCTACCCAGTTAGATCAAAATAAACAATTCATATACCTTTCTGTAGTACGTATGGCCTACCTAACCCTGATCTAGACTTTGGGGGAAAAACTACCATCCTCACTTGCTCATACGACTGCCACACCACTCTCCACGAGACCGTGTGGTTGCACATTTCATCTGCTAGCATCGGTACTGTGATTTCTATCACAATTCCTCCATCAGGGTTCTCATTTTCACATTTACATCATTCATATTTCGTATTCACATTGCAATATTCTCATTGCAATTTTCACATTTCTAGTATTAACATTTTAGTACTCAAATTACAGAATTCTCATTGCAATTTTCACATTTTCAGTATTCACATTTCTACATTCACATTGCAGTATTCATATTCTAGTATTCACATTTCCCATTGTAGTATTCACATTACAATATTCACATTTTCATATTCACATTTCAATACTCATATCACATCTCACAGCGGTATATATCACATTTCAATGTTCTCAACATTTTCTGTTTCTTTCTCATCTTTTCAATATACATTCCATTCTCATAATAGTATATTTCACATTTCCCATAATTCAACATTTCTCAATAAAACATAATTCATTATTTCATAACTTTCAAATCCCAAAAAATCACAATTCAGTATTACTCATATGCCACACAATTTATCTAATATTCATATCATAATAATTTCAGAAAAAAATATCATAAACTCATTTTCACATATTAATTCACCAATAATACTCAAAATACCTGTTATAATTTATTCCCCTTACCTGACTTACTGAGAGGTCCACTAACACCCTAAACCCTACGTTTCATGGCGTTTGCAGCTCAAAAAACCTGAAATTCACATTTACCCAAATTATTCAACTTAACCTCTAGAATGTTATCATTTAGTATTCCTTAGGCCCTAAATACTCTAATTTAACAATTAAAACTAATATTTAACACCTTTACCTCAGTTTTGGAATGGTGCCCCGGAACCCCAAATTGAAAATTTGCTTTGATTAAGTTGTAGAAAATCTTTCCAAGAACCTTGTGGTATCTTCTGATCATCAATTCGTGCTAAGGTCAGAACAAAATCGTAGAGAGAAGGGAGAGAGAGTCGTAAGTTTTAGAGAGAGAGAGAGAGAGAGAAAGAGAGAGAATTTTTGTTTTGTTTAATGAAATCAGCTCATGGGACTTTCTCATATTCAACACTGTAGAGAAAACCATTGCCGGTTTTCTCAAGCTCTCAGGAAACCGTCACTGGTTTTCTCTTTAACCGGCCCAGTTTTTACCGTTTACTTACTTACCCTATTGCGGTAATACCATATAACCGTCGACGATTTTCTTAATGCACCAGAAAACCGTCACCGATTTTCTCTTCACCAACCCAAAAATCCTCTTTTTCCAATTATTTTTATTATAATATTTTTCCGTGTCTCTACAATTGGAGCTTTATATCCAACACTTAATGGAAGTAGTGGCTATTAGTTGTTTGATGAAGGAAGCATCAAGCTTTTCCTCAATTTTTCTTTGCATTCAAGCATCTACTTTCAATAATTTGTTCATCTCATCACCAAGTAAGTTGTTGGAGTTTGCTTTCCTTTTCCTTCAATGTAGTATATCGTCAAAGTTAGAACTTGCTCTTTTTTTTTTTTGGTACTAAATAAAATAACGACCTATCTAAAAAATCAAACATGGAATTCATTAGCACCAAGTACTAACTCTATGTTAAATGGAGGCATCATTAGCTATATGTTGAATCAACTTCTCAAGAACCTAACTTTACTAATTGATTTGCATACTAACTTTCCACTTAAGTAATTTATGGTGCTTGCTCTAGTATCAAAACAATGTCACTTGAGACAGTCATAGTTGAGAAATGAGAAAGACAATTTTACTAGGAACAATGAGTAAGGATTATGTGTTAATGTAAGGCTCATGTATTGAGTGGAATGCATGTACAATGAGAAAACATGGTAGAAAACAGCAGCTATTGTTTGCAGTAGGTTTGCAGGAGCAAACCGTCAACGGTTTTCTGGAAACTATTAACGGTTTTGTCTAGATGAAAAGAGACAATCGACAGTTTTGGTGTTGTTGCTTTGACTACTTGCTCTCGGTATTAAACTGTTGATGGTATATCTGCAAACCATCGATGGTTTGGCTCGGGAACTCGGTGTTTGTTTTTAAATTTCGAATTGGGATGGTGGAGAGGTTGGGTTTTTAGGGAAAACCTCTGAGAACTTTATATATACATGGTTTATTTTATAACTATGTAATGTTCATGTCTTTGGACAAGAAGATAATGAAAAATGTTATTATTTGCTCTTGTGACTATAGTCATTGTCGAACCACGTAATTCTTTGTGTCATTATTTTATTGCTTTCATTATAATCTATGTGATTATTGTTCTGTATATTTCACCATTGAGTGCTGCATTGTAAGATCAATTTATTTTGTTGTGCATTCGATTTTCACAACAAATTGGTATTAGAGCATTATTGTAATGGCTTTTGGAACTTCTTCTACAAAGTTTGATGTTGTCAAGTTCGATGGAACAGGAAACTTCGGCTTATGGCAGAGAAGGGTGAAGGATCTGTTAGTGCAACAAGGTATGGTGAGGGTTTTACATGGAGTTCAAATGGAAAGCATGGATGAAACAAGTTGGAATGAATTGTAAGAAAAGGTGGTGTCAACTATCCAAATTTATTTGGTCGATGACGTGTTGTATCACATCATGGAAAAGGATTCTCCGATAATAGTATGGTAGAAACTAGAAAGCCGATATATGTCTAAGTCTTGTTCACTTTTTGAGTCTAACCCCTATTTTGATGTTGACAAAGCACTTGTATCTCATGTGTGTATTTAGTGCATGAGCAAGTTTATAAATTAGAATGCACACAAATGAGAGATACAATGGAAGCCATGAGGATCTAAAAGCTTATACACACTTAGCATATTCCATGGAAATGTGAAGAGCAAAAAGAAAAGAAGACACATAAGTTTATTTGTAATGCATTTAGTTTAGATTTTAATTTGTAATAATGCATATCATGCATGATGGGATGAATGCTCAAACACAAGACCATAGTTTGACCTTAGGGAACGTAAATGTTCATGAAAATCCCTTCACTCAAAATGTCATACTCATACATATAGGGTTGAAAATTTTAAGGTCAAAATCAAGGCTAAATCTTAGGTTTTAAATTACCTCAGTCAACTGACCGTTACACGTTCGAATAAGCCCAGTCGACTGACCATGTCTTAAGGCCAAAAACATACTCTCACTAAGCACTGGTCGACCGACCATGTTAATGCATAAGGACACCAGCCGACCGACCACACATTTAGACTTGTTGAGTAGCTCTAGTGTTAGCTTTGGTGCAACCCAAAATGGGGGCTAAAGTGGGTATTTAAAGTTTATCGCCTAGGTTAACTGGTTTTATCAACACTGTAATATAGCCTAGGGTCGGTTTTTGCAATCAATAAATAAACATACACGTGCAGTAAAAGTAAAGTGCGAAAAAGTCACCAGTACACGCAATATGTTATCAAGGTTCGGCCAAATTGCCCACGTCCCCGCCTTGGCAACACCAGCACAAGGATTACCATTATATTGCTCACTTAACAGGTGGAGTGGCACCTAAACAAACCAGGTCAATTCAAGGGGTTGACCTCAACCAACACGCCTTAATAGGATTGCGCACCTAGCTTTTCTAACCAGGTATAAGCCAATCTGGGACTATTCCATAGGGCTAGTCTCCCTCTTCAGGCCCACACCTAGAATACAACCAATGTGTATAAAGTTTGTACATGGAAATACACTTCTAGACAAGCAGATGTGTGCACCAATACAGCTCAATCAATATTGCAAGCACGAATGATATGTAAATATGCTCAATGCTCTAATGTGTGCTAAACACTCAATCACGTATAGATTTTCAGTACATATCTAGAGTGTATATCCAAGCAAGATTTGAAACACACTATGTGAATAACTCAAAATCAAATCAAGGTTTCAAATGAGCTAAGCAAGTTCAATTAAACAAACTCAATAAAATATTCTAATATGCACAGCACAATGGAGTTGTTTGAGAAACTAGCTTTAGAAAAGGATTTTTGCACAAAAAAATATAGGTTTAGGTATCTTACTATGACAATGCAAGAACCACAACCCCTAAATTCTTCCCACACGAGATTTATCAAATGAAATCGGTGAAAGAACTTTAATGCTAAACTCTCAAATAAAATCAGTCAATCAATAATACAAGTGAGAGTTCTAGCTTAGTAAGATTAAGCACAATAGATTTAGAAATACTCACAACACTTGAAGGATCAAGAAATATTAAATGTTTCAGTGTTATGGAGTAGTATAGGCTAAACTAGGTTTTTGGAAATTGAGAGAATTTTTGCCTTAATCAAAAACTTAATCCTTGCTAATTATGACAAATGAATTGGTATTTATAGGCAACGAGAATTTTTTGACCGTTGGGGACACAATGGGTATAATAAAAATTGTTTCAAAGGCCATTAAGAAAATTAACCCAGTTTACCCCATTAACAAATCGGTAAAAATTATTTTAACCTACGAGGTTCGGGTGCCCGAACAGATATAGTTAAAAATTCATTTTAAAACAGTTCGGTCGCTTGAAATTATGCTCAAGTGGCTGAATAAAAGTCAGTAGCCAAATGTTCGTAAATTTGGGTGCTCGATTCCAAGTTCGGTTAGCTGAACTAACTGATTCGGTCACCCGAGCCCATATTGAACGCGATCGTTCAGGCGCCTGAGTTGTTAAAAAGGAATCTGACACAGGTTCGGGTTCCCGAGGAAGATACACTCAAAAGTGGTTCGGGTTCCCAAATTACCAAGTCAACATATTGACTTATTCAATCGCCCGAGCCATTTTACACGGCATAGGTTCGATGGCCCGAACTCTCTCAACATTTTCATTTAACTTCATTTTAGCCAAACTTAATTCCCCTAATATGAAGATGATAATGGGGACTTATTAGTGCATATGTCTTGGGACCTAAGGTCTTTTCAAGTAAGCCCAAAAACTTGGCGTCGGTTAACCAAAGGGTGCACTAAGGTCATTCGCTCCCTAAGGTATTTCTAAGGTATGTGTAGGTACCTAAAGTCCAACTAGGGTCGATTTGAGCATACCTACCTATCATGCATGATGCAAATTATAACAAGCCATAGGAGTGCATAGTCTATAATTAAATTTACATCCCAGAATGAAGAAACAAAATAATGAATAAAAATACAACACAAAATTCTTCATTCTTTGGCATGAACACCGCATGCCATCATGGTATGTCCTTTAGTCCAAATACACGTGCACAGTGAACCTGCATGCAAGTCTTAGTACAACCATCAATACCAAGAGTATTTGTCATAATCAAAAATGGGTGTGACCTATCAGGTCAACGCCCAACCAACCAACCATTTAGCCTTACAATGGCTTAGCCGACCGGTCATCACGACATCTGATTGAGTATTGAAGGTTTGGGAAATCGCCTTAAGTTAGCTAATCGGATGCCTCCTTAGCTAATCGAGCCAAACAAAAATTTGAATTCTTGGCTTTGCTCAGTTGACCGGCGCCTTTGCCAATCAGCCGACCCTTTTGGGTTGCCCAATATTTTCAAAGTTAAACATGCAAAATTTTGTGTTTAAACATTTCTAAAATGACGAGTGCATCCCCAAATGATCATATTTTCTAGAAGTCTATATATATAGCCCTTTCTAACGTATAACAAGCATGATATTAGCATAGGAATTCTTTGAAAAAAAATTTGTGTTATTATTTCTTATACCCCCATATACATAAGCCTGCACTCATTCTCTTTCTCATATTTTTTGCAAAATCATTTTACAAAGAGAACATTAATTCATCTTCTTCCTTTGCAAACCAATTGCAACTCGAAGAATGTTTGAATACATTTTATTGTGGGCATTATTCATTATATTTTAAAGCTTATACTCTCACTCATTCATTCTTTTTGAAAATCATTTTTTGAAAGTAAGATTGAGTTCTTCCCAGATTATTTGATTGATAAATTTTTTTGGAAAAACTCTTTTACAACTTGTGAATCTTTGCACATTCATTGCAAGATTCAAAGCTTTAAAATTTTATAAGCTAATCTCCAACATCTCCTATAATTTATTATTCAAAAATATTTTTGGTGTAGATATTTCTTTGGTTTTATATCTTTGAACTTCGCTTAGTGAATATTATATATCAAAGATCACTTTTATTATCACCTCTCATATTATTTCATATATAATCACTTTTGAGAGACATATCATATAAACACTACTGAGCATAAACTCCCATCATATAAAAGTGCATTGACTTTCATATTGTACATCCTTGTATATTTTGATAAGCATTATATTATACGAAAAAATTCTTATTTGTATTCCCGGCATGTGGTCGGAAGAGGAAGTCACCATCTTGTAAGATGTACCAGTTTGGCTTAGCCTGGTAAATGAGCTGAGGTGACTCTGCCTCATAAGGAGAACCGATTTGGTTCCGCATGGTAAGTGAATTGAGGAGACTCTGCCTCGTAAGGAGTGTTGGTTGTGGCTTAGTCATGTAATTGAGTTTGGGAGTCTTCACCTCGTAAGGATAGTTGTAAATGGCATTGCTCCACTAGATTAAGTGAGCATATAGTGAATCCTTGAGCTGCTGGCTTAAGGTGGGGACGTAGGTAGGATTGGCTGAACTCCGATAACAAATATTCTCTCTCTCTCTCTCTCTCTCTCTCTCTCTCTCTCTCTCTCTCTCTCTTGTGTCTATTTATCTTTCCTGCACATGTATGTTTATATTTGATTTATTGTGAATGATGTGCATGATTAAAATATTCTTGTATATCTATATTTGAATTGGTAATTGCTTAGAGAGACCTTAGGTTAAGTTATACTGATTGTGGATCTCAAAATAGAGATAAATTGACCTAGGATGTTTAAAATTTCCAATTCACCCCCCTTCTTGGGAATACATCATTCCTATCAATTGGTATTAGAGCCTCATTGTAGAAAGCTTAACCGCTTATGTTAAAGATCGCAATGGCTTAATTTGGTGTATCCCTATTCGGTGAGGGACGGTCATGTACCAGGCCTTCAGTATTTTGCGGTGTTAATTACACCTTGTGGAAACAAAGAATGAGCATATTTATAAAATCAGTGGACTAGAGGTCTTGACAAGTGATTGCTAAAGGAAATTGTGCGCCTTTAAATAAAAAATATATTGATTTAATTAATTTTTTTCCATGGACACATTATACTATGTTTTAGAATCTAATATCCTTCATAAGATCATGACCTACTCTTGTGCAAAAGAAATGTGGGAAGAGTTCGAAAAGAGATATGGAGAGACCTAGAAGAAAAAGACCACCACCTCGGAATTGTTAAGTTCAAATTATCAGGATGTGGTAAATAATGGGGTAATTGCATCAACAGAAAAAGAAGTATATGATTCTTACTCTACCTTAATGGATGATTCTTAGGACTAATGTTGTGATGTATCATGTGCTAAATCATCTATTGAATATAGTGATTGTCCTGAAAATGATGCATGCAATGATTCATAGGACAATTGTGATATATCTTGTAATGAATTATGTAATGAATTTGCTGTTGTGAGCATGCTTTCCTTCGAAAAAGTAGAAAAAGTTTTGTTTAAAATGCATAAATTTCTAGTTAAGATATCTAAATAGAAAATATTTCTAAAAAATGAGAATAAAAGGATGGCAAAGAAATTAAAAGAATCAAAAAAATATCATGCCACTCTTGAGAAGAAAAAGATTAAGAAAATATTGAAAATTATCTGCCTGGAGGGAGAAACGGGAGATGACTCAGGAAGTGCATCAAGAGCTAAAATTAAAAAGAATAATCATGATAAACCCTTAGGAGTTAAAATGAAAAATCTTTTCAAAAAGGGTTCGTATTCAGCTTATAAATCCCATTGTCATTCCTATGCCTCATCAAACAGAAATAGGAGATATAAGAAAAACTCTTCACATATACATAATACTTGCTTATATTATAGAAAGAAAGGGTACACTAGGTTTACTTGTCTATGTAAAAGTGCCAGAGGCATGGATAAAAAGATGGCATGGGTTGTCATGAAGGCAAACCACTTAGGACCAAAGGAATAATGTATTCAAATTTAAATTATGTGATTATTTAATTCTTCCTTAGAACTTAGGATTAGTTTTACGAGGTTGTGATGACTGAAGGTTTAGGAAGTGATTTGTGCCCAAATTCCAAACCTTAGTATATGAATTCACTATGCACTATTATCATACTAAGAATCTTTAGAATTGCAAGCCAATGTGAAAAAGTCAAGTAATATATCCAATCTAAACTTAATGCATATATATCATAATGGTTGGTTTAAATATAAAATTATTAGCTAAAGTACGCAAGCTTTGAACTAAAAAGGAATGTAGTAATCTCTGCTTGAGTTTGACGTCAGTCTCCACATTTTCCACATCGTTCCTCTAATTAGTTCAAAGTAAAGGTTGAGAAAATAACTAGCTAAAATTTCTGGAACCTTTCATTTTTTAGATGAATAACACAAATTCATTATTGAATAATATCTCAGAAGCATACTTAAGTAAAGTCCACTTCCAAATGGACAAAGATAATTTTTACCTAATATTTATTTCTTAATGCTTAATCCATACTTAAATATGAAAATCTTAACTTAAGCATTTTTTTTTGTTCATTGCACAGAATTGAGGTTTAGGGATCCGTCTCATAATATATATCATGTTACCCTAAACTCATTTTTTTAAACTTAAAAGCCTGATCAATATTTAATCATCACTCTAGTTTTAAGCATTGATCATCATAAACTCCTTATCCATTAAGTGATTATTAAAAGACATCCTTCTTATAATCGAATTAAGGGCATTCATTAAGGGATTCAAATTCTTCGCCTAGATTAATCAAAATATTCCCTTTGAGCTTAAAATATTAAAATCCTCTATTTTGGTTCACCATCTCCTCCGTAGGATCTCTTTGCCGAATCACGATCATATCTTGTAAAGATTCATCCTTTCATTGGATAATATCCTTGCTCTACTAGGTGATCATATTTAAAGGGGTACCTTCTAGTTGTGGAAAATTGAAATGACCAAAGAGCGGCATTTCCATATTCTCTTTAAGTGCTCTCTGTGTAATCTATTTGGACATATTCACTAGGATGAAAATATTTTGAATATTGTCCACTTGTGCTCACTTCTAAACACTCTTCTGAACTTAATAGAAATTTAATCCTTAAGAGTATATATCCTACTTCTATCGCAAGCCCTCAAATTTTTAATGAAATTCTTTAGAGCTTCGTTTCTCTATAATGAAGTTAAATGGCTAAAATGATTATACTAGGTTTCAATTTAGAAGAAGACATAAAGTTTAGAGAAACCTATGCACGAGAAGTTAAATGGAAAGCCATTTTAACTTGAGCCTCTCACATATTGATATTCATAAGAAAAGAGGCAAAGTAGGCTTATGACCCTAAAGAAGTATTGTTTGTGACTTTTTGGTCCCCTAAGCCTAAGCTTCCAAAGCCAAGTTCAAGTCATTGAAAATTAAGTAAACAAATTGAAGAATAATAGGAAGAAAAAGAGTATAATTTGGTAGAGTGCATAACTTAGGGGGAGCATTTCTCATTCATGACTATGTAAATTAAAATGCTTTCAAAATCATACTCTATGTTTATATGCCTTTATGAATAGCATTGCAACATACTATCCATAATATAATAAATGGTTAAATTTCTTCGCTAGATAGTTTAAATATGTATTCCTAGCATGAACTGTCATTGGGCTATACTAAATATCTTGAGTTGATTGTTTACTAAAATGTATACTTGTATTGAATGCCACCTACATGGCTGATGTAGTGATGTGAATTGCATGCTAGCAAATATTCTAGGTTGTTGCATGCTTAATATGAACTATTTGCTAAAAACAACCAGGTTTTAGGTACATGGTAAAATGGGAAAATGTTCAATTTACAGACGGCATGCTGCTCAAATTTCATTAGAATTTTTCTAAAAAAGTAAAACCATGTGCTAAGATGATTCTGATAAAATAAATGCTAAAACATTTTTTGAAAGGTTGAGTGAAAATTAAATGAATATTAAACTTCATCCTTACATAATCATTGTATATTTAGGGGAGCTGAGCTCCATTCCTAGAAAAATAGCACACATGGCTCATGTGCATCGTGTTTCACTTTTTGAATATTAAGGCTCTTTTGAAAACCTTGAACGTCATATCTAGTTCTTAAAATTCTATAAATAGATATGGATTGTTCTCTATTATGAGCACAATAGCGTGCCTTAATATTTCTTTTCTGATGCATCTGTAGTCTATAGGGAGACTATACGGGCCAAATGATGAAATAGGTTGATAAATATCTAGTATAGTTGTTGAAAAAGTTTTAGAATGTATGCGTATACTTTGGCATATTTAATGAAATCAATTCTTTATTAAGTATAAACACTTCATCTTATCTAAGCTAGGATTCAAATTGAAAGGGGGAGCATCTAAAATTAAACTTCTATCTTGTTATGCTCACCAATATTTTTAGCTTATATCTGCTTTGAATTCACTATGACATGTGCTTAATTGTAATTTTTTTATTGAATACTTTAGATGAAAAATATAATTCTTAGCCACATATCCTTTGAATTCACCATATGATCCTTGTTTTAAATTTTCTAATATCTTTAAGATCTATATGGTTGTTTTTCTGGTTATATTTTAGAATGTTCCTAAATGCTTAACCAGGAAAATGCTTGCTTGCTTAAGCATTTTATTAAATTTTCTTTTTAAGTAGGCATCGTCCCCAATAATCTTTTGATAATATTGAAAGGGGAAATTTTTTTTAAAGCAAGAAATGACTTCATAAAAGATATATCTTATCTCTTGCTTATTTGCTTAAGTGTTTTCATGACATGTGCTATTAGAACTGTTATACAAATTTTTATATCATGAAGTTTATATATTGTAATTTTTTTTTTTAACATGGCATAACTGGTTCATCGATTGTATATGAAAATGCATGCGAACTACGTAGACTAAAATCATGTTCAAACCTACATTAGCTATCATATATCGTATGCTTTGAACTCAAATCTTTTATGGGTCTTATGATATGATTGAATTGAACTAGTTTGTGGGTATTTATCGTCTTGCCATGTTTAACATGTCATTGTAAATAAATATGGTCATTTATACTGTTTATGTGCATAAATTGCAAAATTTTTCAAAACAAATATAAAACTATTTTCCATGCCAAAATCTTACACCAAATAGGGAGAGAGTTTTTCTAATTAAAATAAAAATTATTTTAAAAAAGGTGAGTTTTCTTAAGCTATTTTTTTTTTAATGCTCAATTTTTTTTTTTTTACACTCAGCTTAACACTTTTGCTGATGCCAAAAGGGGGACAATTTTATTAAGCAAAATGATAAATGTCTTTAGGCCAAGGCAAATTTTTTTAAATGGGATGAGCATCTGAGTATTAATGCTAAATCTAAATGTATAATTAATTTGAAATGTCTTCTTTCTTGATGTGCCTAAGCTATACTGTTTATCTTTTAAGATTATGCATATTGTTAAGGGAAGCCTTTTTAGGCTGCACCAATTTTGCTCGTATGTTTTTGTCATCATCAAAAAGGGTAAGATTGTTGACTTTTTGAGTTTGATCCCTATTTTGATGCTGACAAAACACTTGTATCTTGTGTGTGTATTTAGTGTATGAGCAGGTTTACAAATTAACATGCACACAAATGAAAGGTACAATGGAAGCCATAAGGATCCAAAAGCTCATACACACTTGGCATATTCCATGGAAATGTGAAGAGCAAAAGGAAAAGAAGACACATGATTTTACTTGTAATGCATTTAGTTTAGATTTTAATTTGTAATAATGTATATCATGTATGATGGGATGAATGCTTAAACACAGGACTTGTTGAGTTTTTGAGTCCGATCCCTATTTTGATGCTAATAAAGTACATAATTTTTGTGTGTGTATTTAGAATGTGAACGGGTCCATTAATTTAACACACACATAAGAAAACGGCGATGCAAGCTTGCAGGACTTAAAGCCTATATGATCAGGCGCATTCCATGAAGTCAGAAGAGCGAAAGAAGAAGAAGATGACATTTATTGTTTTATCTTGTAATGCATTTAAGTTTTATTTTTATAATTTGGTCTGTAGTAATGCATACAACTTGCATGATATGATTTGAATGCTCAGACAGAACCATGGACAAACCGTAGGGAACCAAAGTTCATAGACAGAACTTAGGACATTGAATTTTTCATTAAAAACATTTTTCATAAAAGTTAACATCATACGAAGACTTTGAAAAGTCCTTAGGGTTTAAATTAGGGGGAAAATAGGTCTTCAATTGACCAACGTTGGATTTTTGGGCTTAATTTAAAAGCCTAATCGACCAAACCCTTGGCAGTATAAATGTCTTGATTGACTGAACAGGTCAGAAGTCAACATGTTGACTTCACTTAGTCGACCATACTGAATGGAACACACTGTCCTCGGTCGACCGAACCGTTAACATATGACACCCCAACTACTTGGTCGACCAAACCTTGTAGTTCAAATTGGTCTTGGTCGATCGAATCTCTATGAATGGTCAATCGACCTTTGCCTTGGTCGACCAAACCCATAAAGGGTTTAGAATCGCCTAAATATGGTTGACCAAATCTATAGTTCAAATTTTCCATAGTCGACCGAATTTATAAAAGTGGTTGACCGAACCTTGTCCTTGGTCAACCGAACCTCTTGGGTTGGCTTAATTTTTATCTTAAACATTTTAAAATGACAAGCGTGTCCCTCAACAATCAAATTTCTTGAAAATTTATAACTACCCCCTCCATAACTCAAATTAGTTACTTTGATTAGCTCCAAATTCTCTCTAAACATTTGTTAATCAAAGTTCCCCTAAATCAATTTTTATTACTAAAACTATTCTTTTGGACAAAATCTTTTTAAACAAAACTCCCCAACTCTCTTTTCATTCACTTATTTCAAAATCACTTTGGAAGAGAGCATATTTATTTTGGGCATTTATTTTTATACCCACATGCACATACTTATTTTTTTAGCATATTTATTGCACAAATATTTTTGAGCCTAACTCCCAGATTCTCCAAATATTTTTTATTTGCAAAAATCTTTATTGGACAACATATTTATCATTTATATATATATATATATATATATATATATTCATATATATTATTTGTGCAAAAAATATTTTGAAGAGCAAACCATAGATTCTCCTATATTTTTATTGAAATATATTTTTGGGAGAAAATTTTATTAGGGTCATATCTTTGAGTAATTTACCATACACATCATTTCTCAAAGAATGAAAATATCTTTTGAGAAAAAACTCTTTCTCTACTGAGCATAACTCATATCATATTAGAGTGCATGTTTTAGAGCTTAAACATATACACCATTGCTTGTATTCTCAGAAGCATTATTATGTACAAAAATATTTTTTATTGTACCGGTTGGGTTAAGCCCAAAAATTGAACTGGGGAGTCTCAGCCTCATAAGTGAGATCGGTTCGGTTCAACCCGAAAATTGAACTGGAGAGTCTCCACCCCGTAAGGGTTGGGCTCAGCCTAGTAATTGAGCTGGAGTTTACCTCGCCCTGTAAGGAGAGGTTGTAATGGCTTGTGCTCCACCTGTTTAAGTGACTAGGGATAGTGTAATCCTTGGGGGGTATGCCCAAGGCAGGGACATAGGCTGGTTTGGCCGAACCTCGAAAACAAATATGTGTGTCACTCTCTCTCTCTATCGCATTTAAATTTCCACACATAAATTTCTATTTGTGCATGCTTGTTTATTTACTGTTACAATTATTTGCATGCACACATTTGAGTTAAATGAGATATGCCACACGTGTATGTTTGAACATATAGTTTCATCATTTTTCATATACGCTATTTTTGTAAATGAGATTTGAACTGTGGTGAATCGGTGTGAATGTTTAAATTTTCCCAAAACGTTTTTTAAAACCCAATTCACCCCCCCTCTTGGGATCACACCAATTCCACCAGGACCATAGTCTAACCTTAGGGAACTTAAATTTTCATGAAAAACCCTTCACTCAAAATGCCATACTCATACATATACGGTTGAAAATTAAGGTCAAAATCAAGGCTAAGTCTTAGGTTTTAAATGACCTCGGTCGATCGACCCTTATACGTTCAAATAAGCCTAGTCGACCGACCATGTCTTAGGGCCAAAAACGTACTTTCACTAAGCACCGATTGACCGACCACGTTAACGCACAAGGACACTAGCCGATCGGCCACACATTTTGACCCATTGAGTAGCCCCAGACAACCGGCCATTTAGCCTTAGAATGGCTCAGCCAACCGACACTATTCACTCAGCCGACCGGTCATCTGAACAACCGATCGAGTATCAAAGGTTTGGGAAATTGCTTTGAGTCAACCAACCAGTCGCTTCCTTAACTGATTGAGTCAAACAAAAATTTGAATTCTTGGCTTAGCTCAGTCGACCCACGCCTTCGCCAGTCGACCAACCCTCTCGAGTTGCCCAATATTTTCAGTGCTAACCATGTTTAATTTTGTGTTTAAACATTTCTAAACTGACGAACGCGTCCCCAAACAATCATATTTTCTAGAAGTCTATATATATAGCCCTTTCTAAAGCATAACAAGCATGAGATTAACTTAGGAATTCTTTGAAAAAAAAATTTGTGCTATTACCTCTTATACTTCCACATATACAAGCTTACACTCATTCTCTTTCTCATATTCTTTGCAAAATCATCTTAGAAAGAGAGCATTAATTCATCTTCTTCATTTGCAAACCAATTGCAACTTAAAGATTGTTTGAATACATTTTATTGTTGACATTTTTCATTATATTTTTAAAGCTTATACTCTCACTCATTCATTCTTTTTGAAAATCATTTTTTGAGAGTAAGCTTGAGTTCTTCCCATATTATTTTATTAATGAATATTTTTTGGGAAAACTCTTTTACATCTTGTGAATTTTTGCACATTCATTACAAGATTCAAAGCTTATTATTGTGCTTATTGCAAAAATATTTTTATAAACTAATCTCCATCATCTCCTCTACTTCATTGTTCAAAAATATTTTTGGTGGAGATATTTCTTTGGCTTTAGATCTTTGAACTTCACTTAGTGAATATTATATATCAAAGATCACTTTTATTATCATCGCTCATATTATTTCATATATAATCACTTTTGAGAGACAAATCATATAAACTCCACTGAGCATAAACTCCCATCATAAAAGAGTGCGTTGAGTTTCATATTGTACATCCTTGCTTATTTTAAGAAGCATTATATTGTACAAAAAATTCTTATTTTTATTCCCGACGTGTGATCAGAAAAGGAAGTCACCATCCTATAAGGTGTACCAGTTTGACTTAGTCTAGTAATTGAGCTGAGGTGACTATGCCTCGTAAGGAGAACTGGTTTGGTTTCGCTCGGTAAGTGAACTGAGGAGACTCCACCTCATAAGGAGTACTGGTTGTGGATCAACCCCGTAATTGAGTTGGAGAGTCTTCACCCTGTAAGGAGAGTTGTAAACGACATCACTCTGCCTGATTAAGTAGGCATATAGTGAATCCTTGAGCTGTTGGCTTAAGGTGGGGATGTAGGCAGGATTGGCCAAACCCCGATAACAAATATTGTGTGTCTCTCTCTCCTATCTATTTATATTTCCTACACATGTATATTTATATTCAATTTATCGTGAATGTTGTGCATGATTTAAATATTCCCATATATCTATATTTGAATTGGTAATTTCTTAAAGAGACCCTAGGTTGAGTTATACTTATTGTGGATCTCAAAATAGAGATGAATTGACCTAGGAAGTTTAAAATTTCCAATTCACCCCCTTTTTGGAATGCACCATTCCTATCAAGTCTTTATCAAACAAGTTATTTCTTAAGCAAAATTTGTATTGGCATAAGATGGTGGAGGGTTCTGATTTGAACCAACACATCAACACATTCAATCAGATTATAAGTGATTTGATGGGTGCTGATGTGAAGTTTGAGGAGGAAGACAAGGCATTGATTCTATTGACTTCCCTACTCGCGTCTCACACGTATGAAAATTTGATTACTACTCTAACATGGGGAAAAGAAACCCTGAATTTGGAAGAGGTAACAAGTGCATTACTGGATTTTCATCAAAGAAAGATGGCCAGCGATGAAATTTTCACATGGTGAAGGCTTGTAGTAAAGGGTAACCAGGGACTTGGGAGAAGCAAGTTCCGAAGCATATCACGGTCGCAATCCAGGAAGAAGAAGGACATAAGGTGTTTTATGTGTGGGAAAATTGGGCACATAAAACCAGAGTGTCTGAAGTGGAAGAAAGAGAATGCTGAAAATCAAAACATTTCATCAAAATCTGCAAACGTAGTGGAAGCAAACTCAGAGGGCAGAGATGGTGATATGTTATATGTTTTATCAGGTTCAGGATGCCTCATGGATTCTTGGATCCTTGATTCCAGATGTTCTTATCACATGACACCAAATAGAAATTGGTTCAACACCTACAGGTCAGTGAATTTCGTTTATGTTCTAATGGGAAACGATGCTTCATGCAAAATTACTAGAATAGGAAATGTCAAAATTAAAATGTTTGATGGTCTTGTGAGAAATTTATATGATGTAAGGCAAGTACTAGATCTATGAAAGAATTTTATTTCATTAGGCACTTTAGATTATAACGGGTATAGTTACAAATCTGAAAAGTGGGATAATGAAAGTGTATGAAGGCAAGTTGATGGTGATGAAGGGGCAGAAGTTAGCGGGAAATATCTATGCACTACGGGGTACTACAGTTGTAGGTAGAGCTGCAACTGTAGATTCTAAGTTAGGTAATACTGTTTTGTATAAAACAGCCACACACACGATGGAGGGTATTCATAACTACATTTATTCAAATGTTTGGGGACCGGTGAGGATAGCATCACGAGGTGGACATATGTGTTTCATGAGTTTATCATGAAAGGTCTTTGTATACTTCTTGTGGCACAAGTCAAATACATTTGGTAGGTTTAACTTGTGGCTAAGGTGAAAAAACCAGACCGAGGGGAGATCCTCAAGTTAAATATTGGAACTGAGTACGATGGTTTAGTTCAAGGAGTTTTTTGAGTAGCATGTCGGGTTGTATGCAAGGCTTGCAAGGAACTTCTTAGTGAAGAAGTGAGTATGACACATTTCTTACTTAACCGTTTGCAAAGGTATCACTAGGTAGGAAACTTGAAGGAAAGGTTTGTACAGGTTATGCGGTAGACTACTCTAGGTTGAGAGAGTTTGGAAGTCCAACTATGCACGTTTCTAGTGAGGTGAGATCTAAACTTGGTGTAATGTTCTAATGGTACATCTTTTTGGGGTATAAAAAAGGTGAGTTCAATAAGTTGGGTGATCCAATGGCAAATAAGGTGGTGATCAATGGAGACATGGTTTTTGCTAAGAAAACCATGGTGTGGCATACTTAGATAGGTGAAGAGAAACAAGTGCCAAAAAACTGCAACAACAATAAACATGTGATACAAATGGAGTTACAAACTCAGGGTAGCGATGGCATTGTTCATTATGCAAGGAGTTATAACTCAAGATACCAGCAGGATAACAGTGGGCTCAGATGCACTATCAGGCTACCACTCAGGTATGAATTTGATGATCTAATATTTTATGCATTCATTACTACTAACAAGGTTCCTCTTATTTTTCAAGATGTGGTGAACAATAAAGGGAAAAATAAATGAATGAGTGCTATGGTGGAGGAGATGGAGTCATTGTATATGAACCAGATATGGGAGTTAGCAGAACTTCCAAGAGGGAAAAAGGTGATAAGATGCAAGGGGGTGATGTTTTTGTTGTTTATGGATAACATGTTATTTGTTGGGAAAGCTTTGCTAAGGCTAATAAGTTGGGAACTCTATTGAGAAAAGGTTTTGAAATGAAGATTTTGGGTAGGACCAAAAAGAGTCTTAGTTTTGAGATTCACAAGGACAAAGCTGCAGGGAGATTGGGATTATCTCGAGGTGGCTCTATGGATAGAACTACAGAGAGATTGTGGTTGTCTCAGGGTGATTTCTGGAGAATCAATATGTCAAATGTCCCCTCTGCTGGTGCAATGGGGTGTTTCAGCAGGCAACTGATTGATCCATCGGTTGTGAGATTTATGGATGTAAACTATGCTGGGGGCCTTGATAACTAAAGGTTTATAGTAGGATTTTTGTTTACTGTTGAGGGAAGGCCTTGTTGGAAGTCCAAGGTGTAGTTTTCGTGTAACGACCCGAAGAATAATGGTATTCAAATAATAAAGAGAGAGAGAAATGGAAATATAAACAAGAAGGAAGCAGCATGTTTCGTCGACAAACGCGACATCGCACTTTGAAGATAATAACTCGAAAGATTTTTATGCATGGCCTCATCAACAAACACAGGGAGTTCATCGACGAGCGCATAAGTAGGCCTCATCGACGAAGCCATGCCTCGTAGCCAAGAAGATACCGACAAGGGTTTTTTGGCAGTCTGATTTTCGTCGGCGAGGAGGTTGGGTTCATTGATGAAATTACTTAAGGACTCGTCAATGAGGTGACGTGTCTCTCTCCCTCTAAAACGCCTCTCTCTCCTTCTCTCTTCGATCGCGGCCCTGTTTGATGCCAGATTGACTACCTAAAGCCACCACGACGCTCCTAGCGAAGTTCTCTGTAATTCTGCTAGAGTTGATCGTTGGTGGAGTTAGTTTGAAATTCATCCCAAAATCAGGGTAAGGTGTTTTAATTAGAATCTGCTCTCCCTGCAATTATAAGAAATGTTGTATGTAGGAAAATACTGATACTTTGTTGTATGGGATGTCATTTTCAGGGTGTAGGGCCAGAGTTCAACGAGGGCTCTTCAGAAACTAGGTAAGAGAAATATGCTATGTAGGGAATTTTTATAATGTTATCAGAAATTTTATACATATGAATATACCGGCTTATTACCCAGTTTTACAGAATATGAGTTTTAAATGCTTGTGTGGCATGAGTAGATATTTATATGATGAAAAACTTATATAGTTTTTACAATATATCATACTATACTGAGTACACAGATATAGACAGTATATCACAGATATTTATCTAGAACAGTATATTATAGTTTTACTCAGATCAGTATGTTATTGTTTTATACAGATCAGTATATCACAGATATTTATCCAGAATAGTATATTACAGTTTTACTCAGATCAGTATATTACAACTTTATTCAGAACAGTATATACAGTATTTATAATATGCCATGTTTCCTATTACCATAACATACATGGTATACAGACAGAGTATATAGATAGAGTATACAGACAGATATACAGAGATAGCATCAAGATGTTACAAATACAACATACAAAGATTATAGTATTTACAGTACAAAAGATAACGTTATGGTAATTTTGGAAACATGATGAAAATAGTAAAAGAGTATATATGTATACATATAGTATCAGATCCCTGAGGAATGATTACAGACAGATACAGATAAAGAATATAGAGCACGGTACCATTGCTAGATACAGATAGAGTGTAACCACATATCTCAGATAGTGTGTGGGTACCGTCAACCGTGCTCGAAGAGTATGCAACTCGCCAGTTCACTGGGTTGAGGGGGCTGATTTGACAAGGTAGCGGCCAGTCCCGAGCCTAGGAGTGGATGCAGTTTGGCTAGGTTGAGGTAGTGTAAAGTATGATGACTTATCTAGAGGGCCGACCGGATTAAGTCCCGCTTATGGGCCGCACAACCCTGTCCTAACGGGTTGAATCATGACATATAGAGTTCCAGGGATAAAACATAGTTATGTATATGTATACAATTTTACAGTATATGATGAGTATAGTATGATATTAGCAGTATGAAAAGTAGAAAATACAGATGATACAGTTATATTTTAAATTGTGAAAATGAAAGATATGCTTTACTCCGAAAGACATGCTTTATAGATTTACTATTTTATTATAGTTCAGTTGTTATTTTAACAGTATGCAACTTAGTCATCACACACTAGTAATAGCATATTTCCACTTACTGAGCGTCGACTCACCCATTACTTTATCATTTTTCAGGTGAGCCAACTAGGTGAGCAGATCAAACTCGCGAATAGGGAGTTCATTTGATTACTTTGGTTGTAGGGTGAGTCTTTGACAAAATTTTGTATTTTTGGGGTAGATAGTACTGGAGGAAATTATTTTGTATGGCTATTGTCTGTAAATACTAGATTCTGGTATTGTATAGTATATATGGATATATGATTTATGTTTCCACTGCGTAGGTATGTTTATTGTATACAGGAATACCCCAGTGTCCTTTGGGGTCTGAGATTTCATAGCAGGGATATCAAAGCAATTTATGTGGAAAAAAAAGGTCTTAATTTTGAGGTTGTTACACTCCGATTATTATATCTATAACTAAGTCGGGGTTCTTGGCAGAAGCTGAAGCTGCCACGGACAAGTTCAAACATTGCTTGCACTCGGTTTTTATCTCCAGTTGCTAGATGGGAGACGGTCCCAACCTAATGTCCCACGGTTAAGGTAGAGCAACGGGTTTATGTTTGCAGGAGCAAATTGTCGATGTTTTCCCTGAAACCGTTGACGATTTTGTTAGGATGACAAGAAACAGTTAGTGGTTCTCGATATTAAACCATTGATGGTATCTGTGCAAACCATTTACGATTTGGCTCTAGAACTCGACATTTGTTTTTAAATTTTGAATTGGGACGTTGGAGAGGTTGATTTTTGGAGGGAAAACCTTCGAGAACTTTATATATACATGATTTATGTTGTAACTATGCAATGTTCATCTCTTTAAACAAGAAGATAGTGACACATACTGTTGTTTGCTCCCGTGGATGTAGGTTTTGTTGAGCCACCTAATTCTTCATGTCATTATTTTATTACTTTCATTATAATTTGCGTGATTGTTGTTTTGTATATTTCACCATTGAGTGCTGCATTATAAGATCGATTTATTCTGTTGTGCATTCGATTTTCACAACAATTATAAGAATGGGGGTTGATTGGGGACTCTATCTCCCTTAAGGACCATTTAAATTTGATGGATTTTCCTTGGCTCTATCCATCAAGGTTGGGACTCATCCACCATGAATTGCACAACTAGAGAGAGAGAGAGAGAGAGAGCAAACAAACAAGAGATTCAACGTAGATGTAACAACTCCTCCATCCCCAAAGATATATTCATACCTAACATTCAAAATAACTAGTTGTTAACTAATAGTGAGAGACTATATAGCTATCAACCAGCTCTTTACTTGAAAGACAACTATAAAGCATTCTTCAATGTTTTTTCATAATGACTTAAGACTATTCACTTTAATTTCTAATTTTGTTTATTAAAATAAATAACATTTCCTCAAATCTTTAGCCAATATCAATTATTTTGAATGTTTTTCATACCTCTTCAAGCTCCATATGGTTAGATGAAAAGAATTTATTAATAAAAAATAGAAAGCTTTTTTACATAAAAAAATTTAATATTAATATTTTTCTTTCCTCGATTTTCTTTGTTTGTCTTGGAAGAAAATTACAATTACAATATTTTATTTAAGAAAAGAAGTTTTGTGGCATATATTGTTTGTTAATTTTTTTCTCTAACATGTGATGTGAGACAAATAAAAATATTAAATTATTATCTAAAAAAGTTTCCCCAAGTAAAATGGAGCTTAAATTTTGATAATAAACGTAGGTGGTATGTGTGACATCACCTCTACGATCTTCTTGTTTTACATAGGCATATGCTTATGCTTCTTGTGGATAAGTGCAGCAATCCTTAATTGCATTTACACTTATTTCTACAACATGCAAGCCCCAGTTGAATGCATGACACTTTAAAGCTATGATTGATAGGGCTTAGAAGGGGAAAAAAAAAAAAAAAAAAGAACAGGAAAGAAAATGTGCCAAGGAGGGAAACGGCAAAAAGAATGTTAGCCATGTTTTCCAAAAATAATGATTTCAATCCATCTATTATTATTATTATTATTAATTTATTTATTTATTTATTTTTAAAGAGTCGGTAACCCCACACATAGTGACCCCGTCCCAAGATTATTAAGAAACTCTCACATATAGCGGTGGAATACCGTAGTTACAAATTTGAGACTTAGACATTAACAAAATCAAACCCCAAAAATCTAAAATTGACTTAACCTACTTATTCAAAATCAATAAACTAACGACCAATAATCACACAAATAAATAAGAACTATATAACTATAAGTGGAAAACAAACAAAACTCTAAAAGATCTCGAGAAATAAACCATCCACTGCAACCTTCGCAACTACCAGTACAAAGCATCACGAGCGTAAGGAAGGAAATCCCAACAAATCTAATCGAATCATTCCCCTGACTTGCTGTGGAAGATCATCCTACCAACTATATGATCGATCAGATTCACCTTATTTAGTAAAGAAATTCGCACTTTGATTCGCCTCTCTATAAACATGTCCCACTTTGTAATGTATGTCTCTCAATGCTAACACAAGTTCTTCCCACAATTCCCATAAGTTCCAAACCGAATACTTCTCAGAATTAAATTCACTGAACCAACAAAACAGAATCACAAGTAATCTCCACTTGATCAAATCCAAGATCTGATTTCAATCCATCTCATTTCGAAACTTTTCCCCTCATAAGCCTTCATATAATGGGCATGCACCTTAATAATTTAAATTTTTAAATATTATTTTATTTAATGATAATTTCATATGAGCTGATTAGTTGAATTTCATTATTTTTCAAAGCGCCGCCACTCATATTTTCATGTAGGAAAATGAAGGAGATAATCCTAAATGAACAACTTTTATTGAATCTAAGAAAAGGAAAAAGATGAAATTCCCCATCAATAAACCCAGCTTTTGCCCTACTTTTATTTATTCAATCGAGTTAGACTAATTATTAAAAGACTAAGAAGAAGAACACAAAAAAATCCCTTCTTTCTATGCACACCAAATGATTGAAACTAAATCAATCTTTTTATTTTATTTGGGAGTAAGGGTTGAAGGTAATTGAATCATGCCTAATTTTTTGCATGTTTGATACCCAAAGCTGAGCTATAAAATTTTAAAACGAAAATTAGAAATGATGGGACCCCAATTCTTGAAATTGGTGTTTGCCTATGCAGGCATTATGATTTTTAATACTCTTCTTGTCACTCCTCACATGGTGGCATGAACCACCTCTGTCTCATGGTTTTAAAGGAGCAAAAGCTAGCTTTGTGTGGGTTTTCTTACTTTAGCCAGTTTGGCTTGCAAGAAAAATACACAAAAGAAGTAGCCATGTAGGGATCACTTGTTTCTCACTAGATGCAGAGTCGAATCATCATCATAATGCCACTTTTCTTTTCCAAGATGACGGCCATGGAATGGCAGCCCTTCTCTTGACCATTACATTACATCTCAGTCAACATGCCCAATAGGTCAATAGTCCATTATAATTATTCCCAATGCCCTTCCTATTGGTTCATTGGAACTTTCATGTTGGAATTCCCCTGTTTTATAATCTAAAAAAGGGGCCTTTGCAATATGTTTTGTTCTGAGTTTAGTGGGCAATTAGCTTCATCAGCTTGTTCATGGTTGGTAAGAACAAAGCATAATTCAAGTTCCCCTCTTTCGGATTCCAACATCGTAATGTATCTCAACAAATTTAGCACTTGATAGCCTTACCACCCTGTGTTGCATATCTTACGGAAAGGAATGAGAGTAGAATGAAATAAAAATCATATGATAAAAATGTAAAATGGTAAAAATATAAAATTATAAAGATCAACTCCACCATATCTAGTGTCCATTTTACAGCACATAAAATAATAGAGGAAAAGTCTAGTGTCTCGCAAAAGAATAAGGGACAAAAGTACCCATTCCAAATCGGAGCTGCATCCCTATTTTAAACCCACCAAACTATCAACACAAGATTTCTATGCCATTGGGAATTTAGAAAGAACGTGATGAATACAGTCTTGCTGCTTGGACAGATTGTTTTGATGACTTGAATTGTTGAACTTCATGTTAAGACGTAACATCCTTACCATTTGATTTACGGCTCACCCTCAATTAAGAAAGGAAAAAAATAAAAAAACAAAATAAAGGAATGTTAGTTGAAGTTTTGAATAATATAATACACCTACTTTTTTGAAAATTTTCTTAGCATTTCTAATAGCAAATCTAGGAATCTGAGTCGAGGTAAATGGTGAAGTAATCAAACAATGATTATGATTCCCTCCTCAATGTGTTTTTTGTGGCCAGCATGCCATGCAACAAACCGCGTGAGCTCAACTCTAACTTAGAGAGAGAGAGGAGGCAGCAATAATTAAATTAAGTTGAAAGAGAAGGCCCTGAATGAGGTTTTAAATAATAACCCCAAGTCATTTTCTAAGCCAGGAAGCCTAGATGTGAATGCACAGAAACTTCCTACAGCACAAGTGCATAGGTCACCAGGGACGTCACCCATGCATAACTCATCCTTTAATTAGAAGAGTTCTTTTCAGACTGTTATTATTATGCCAAAGCTAATGGCTTGGGTTTCAAAAGCTGGGTTTTCTCAGCACAATCCACGCAATCAAAAACATGAACAGGCATCACTACTAATAAAAAAAAATAAAAGTACCACAAGGCTACGCTTTTAAATTACTTTATGACATGACTTGTTTCTTTCGTGCAGGAGACTGGATAAGTACATTATGTTTTGCTTTGCTTTTCTTTTTCCTCCCAAAAATCACTCTAGGCTTACTTAGGCCAACGGTCAAAGTGGACCCTTCAGTGCTGACCATGTGACAAAACCTAACCCCAAAAGGCACCGTTTCTAGTACAGTATGACAAAAGGACAGAGAGGGTCCCCTGCCCCTGCGTTTGCAAAACAAGAAAATGAGATCTGAGTTTGCATATGTATATATAAAATAAACGACTGTGATGCAGAGAAATATGGGGTGGTCTGAGTAGGTCTCGGGACCCATCACTGTTTTGCCCTTGATTAACATTGTCCCCCTTCTGGTGATATTTTATGTTTCAGCCTCATCACTTTGTCTAGCACCCTCTCTCTCTCTCTCTCTCTCTCCCTCTGCACATACTGCACTTCAAGCAAACTTCATTTCAAAACTTCAAGATGCTCCTTTACTATATTGTTTAAGAGATGTCTAAGCTAGAATATTTAAATCTATGATTCACTCAGTCATTGATCAATGAACATTATTTTTCTCAAGAAAACTTCATTTCAAGACTTCAAGATGGCCTATCATAATGTATGGACCATTTAATAAATTTATCAGCCAGAAGTATTATTCTAAATCTCTATGATTCGAGTAGTCCTATATTTGTCTTGCATGATTCCATCCATACCTTTTCAAAAAGATTCCATCCATGTCAAGATGTTTTGCAAAGTGCTGTGTTGCAAACTACTCTGTGCAGCGTGCGTACACCAATCCCTGCTCACCGTGAATGGCGTGAAATACCCAAGAGCTTGCTGCAAAAGCAGAGGAAAAAAAAAAAAAAAACTATCTTTCGGGGCAGTGCTTCTTGATTAATTTGAAGGAAAAAGCTACTAATTATTATAAAATAGAAAAAGAAAACTCAGTAAAGACAAGTGAGAAATTCCCTGAATAAGATAATCAACCCAAAAACGGTAGCAGATGGTCCTTGATTATGCAGCTTCAGTATAATACAATCTTAAGTTGATCAGTAGAGTAAATATAATATTACTTCTCTTATGCTTGAAGTCAAAGAAAATGGAAGCGGAAAGTTGAGCAAGAATCATTGAGCTCACAATTATTTGTCTGCTTTCATTCAAACCACCGGTTCGGGAGCTTGAAACTCAATTAAATTACACAAAAACTAAGTTTGGGAATGCAACACGAGCACGCACATTCATGCCAGCCATTACACAATAGGACAATTTTGCCACGGCTTCATTGCAGGAAATTGCCCCAGGTGAAGCTATTAATTTCAAACCATGAATCTCAAATTGTATTGGGATAAAATTCAATACACACCATGGATTTCAAATGTAGTAAGATAAAATTCAATACAAACTTAATTGTTTTGGCCAAATACAGGTTATCAAACAGTGTCACTGTAGGTATGAACCCATTGAAACTCTGAACTTGTGATCTGGCACTCTCTTTCTTCAATGACAATACCATTAAAAAATATGTTTTTATTTATTTATTTATTTATTATAGCTTTTATCACAGCCGTTGGTTTGTTTCTAAATCCAATAGTTGTGTGGAGTCATATATATGTTTGTAAAGTCATGAAAAAAATAGTGTATTACTTGTCATTTTGTGAAGGAGAGCTAGAGGGGGCTTTCTCTCTAGAAAGATTTTTTTCTTCACTAGTTTGAGGTGAAGGGGTGTATAGAGGATCTGAGATCGAAGAAAGTCTGATCAGATATTATATTACCATTGTTTCATAGTGGTTTTTTCTCTAGGTGCACGCTCCGTGAACGTAGGCAATCTTGCCGAACTGTGTAACATCTCTCATCTACATTTTTTCTGTGAATGTTCTTTGTGCTATTTATTTTGTTGATCAGAAGACTAAAATCGCTGCGCGTCAACAAGGGTATCAGAGCACGGTTTCAATTGGGTGCAGATTTGATAGATCAGATTAGATCGAAAGAAATTTTTTGAATAGTTTTTTTGCTGGAGTGCTCAAGATCAGAGTGATTCGTTCAAATCAGATTGAGGTACGTGGATTCAGATCAGGTGCCGAAAAACTATTTCGGAATTTTTCAATTGAAAAATCGGATTAAGGTACGCAAATTTAGATCAAGTGCTGGAAAATTATTCCGAAATTTTTTCAATTGAAGGTGTGAAAAAAAGATTCGGAAGGAAAAAAAACTTTTTTTTGCGGATGAAGAGCATGATGAATAGTGCTAGAATTGGGTGATAGACCTGAATTCAGAATTGGGTCGGGTACGAAACGCAACGGGTTGACATGCGGGTCGAGAGGCTGGATTGTGGGTCGGATCCAAGCAGAACCCGTCGGGTCAAGGCATGGGTCAACATCCGGGTCAGCTAGAACACGTTCGGGTTGCACGTGCAATGGATCAGGGATTTGGGTAAAGCGAAATGAGTCGGACCCAGCAACTAGGTTGAGGCACGGATCCTCCCCATGGAGCACGGACATCACGCTGATGACATTCTGACATGTGTTGACGTCAGAGGAGAGAGAAAACAAATTTAAATGGCGAGTACTTCGATGACCAAGTTCAAGGTGGAGCCTTTTAATGGAAAAAATAATTTCAGTTTGTGACAGAGCACTGTGAAGGATGTGTTGGTCCAACAAGGAGTGATTAAAGCATTGTATGGGAAAGACAAGAAGCGAGAGACCATGTCAGATGATCAGTGGAAGGAGCTGGAAATGAAAGCGGTAAGTACTATTAGCTTAAATTCAGCTCCATAAATTAAATAAAGTATGTTGAATGAAACATCACTAGCCGAGCTTTGGAAAAAATTGGAGAATATTTATTTGTCCAAGTTCTTAACTAATAGATTGTATTTGAAGAAACAGTTGTATGAGTTGAGGATGACTAAGGCCATAGAAGTCAGAAACCACCTCAATTATTTCAATAAAATAATCACACAGTTGCTGAGTATTGAGGTAAAAATTGAGGAAGAAGATAAAGCACTGTCTCTATTGTATTCGCTTCCCAGTTCACTTAATATTTTGAAAACCACACTATTGCTAAGTAAGGAAACTCTTACAGTTAATGAGGTGAGTACTGTCATTCTGGAGAGTGAAAATTTTCACAAACCAGATTATCCAGGATATGGAGAAGGGTTGTTGGCTAAGTGTGAGTCTAGCCAACAGTGAGGCAGGAGTTCTAGCAAGGGTAATTAGAATCAAGGGAAATCTCGATCCAAGTCCAGGGGTAAGAATGGGAACTAGAGGAGTGGTTGTTTGTATTGTGGGAAAGAAGAGCGTATAAAGAAGGACTATCTAAGGAGGAAAAGAGATTTAGGGGAAAAGAATAGGAAGAAGACTAAGCAGGCTACTGTAGTGGAGAGCAGTTCATCAGTTTTTGATGGGGATCTTTTGGCTGTTACTACAACTTCCAATTACTTAACCGATACTTGGACTTTGGATTTGGCGTGCTCATATCATATGTGTCCATACAGACACTAGTTTGACTCCTATAAACCAATCTCTGGAGGGACGGTGTTGATGGGTAATGATCCTTCCTGTGGTATTCTTGGTATTGGAACGATCGCAATCAGGATGTTCGATGGTGTGGTTAGAACCATCAGGGATGTGAGGCATGTTCTAGATCTGAAAAAGAATTTGATTTCCTTGGGCTCTTTGGACAGCAATGGTTTCTTTTTTTCAACTAGGTATGGTGTGCTGAAAGTGGCTAGAGGTTCACTCGTAGTAATAATAGGTCATCTGAGGATCAATTTGTACACTTTGGTGGGTAGCACAGTGACAAGTGGAGTTGTAGCTAGTACCTCTTCAAATACAAATACAGATGATACTACTCTATGGCATATGAGGCTGGGTCACATGAGTGAGTGTGGTTTGCAAGAGTTGCACAGACAGAACTTACTGGGAGGTAATTCTTGTTGTAAACATAAGTTCTGTAAATAGTGTTTGTTTGGTAAACAACACAAGGTGAGTTTCAAAACAAGAAAGTATACGAGCAAGGAGGTGCTGGAGTACATTCATTTAGATGTGTGGGATCCAGTACAGGTACAGTCTCATGGTGGTGCTATTTATTTTGTCTCATTTATTGATGACTTTTCTAGGAAAGTCTGGGTGTATTTTCTGGAGCACAGGAATGAGGTATTTAGTAAATTTAGGGAAAATAAAACTCAGGTAGAGAAATAAACAGGGAAATAGGTGAAGTTTCTGAGATCTGACAATGGACTAGAGTACAAAAACAACTAGTTAATTGACTTCTGTAAGGAAGAGGGGATTGCTAGGCACTATACAGTTCCACATGGGCCACAACAGAATGGGGTGGTTGAATTGAAAGGATGAACAGAACATTACTAGAGATGTGTGAGGATTCAAGCTAATCTACCTAAGTCATTCTGGGTAGAAGCAGTGAGTATGTCATGCTACCTGGTAAACAGGTCTCCTTCCACAACTATTGACGCAAAGATTCCTAAGGAGGTATGGACAGGTCAGCCAATAGATTACTCTGTATTGATAATATTTCATTATCCATCATATGTGCATATGCAGAAATAGGAAATATCAAAGTTGGACTCTAAGTCAAAACTGTGTGTATTTCTTGGTTTCCAAGCAAAAGTGAACTTCAATCTCGTAATTTTCTCTCATAAATATCCACAATTTTTCTTTTTTTAAAAACAAGAGCTTTCATTCATCAACCAACCTAGCATACTTACGCCCTTCCCATAGGAAGGCCAGGAAATACATTGTTCTTCCATGGCAACAGCCTGAACTCCGAAGGGAGGGTTTATTACAAAGTCATTTGAACAAATCTTGCACATTGTGATTGGTTTGGTCAGCTTTGCTCATTTCTCTTGCTAGATACTGCAACTATTCTACTGTCTATCATTCTCTTATCCTCTTCTCATTGTTGGAGTTTCTGAATCAAGGCCCCAAAATAAATATATTGTAATTGCTATTATGGTCATCAGTCACCCATCTTCTCACAGTTGAAGCTTCTAAGCAAAGCCCAAGACTAATTGTGATAGCCACCAAAGAATTTCCATGACCTGGAACAGGGGTTGAGCTTGCATGTACTAATATTGCATCTAATCCTCGGATGTCCCTTGTGGTAGTGGTAGTGCACTTTCCAAATGACTCCATGCCTACTCATCTTAACTGGAGGCATAACAAAGTAGAGTTCCATTCTTGCAATTATCTTTTGCAACTACAGGTTGAACGGTGGTTCGCTAAGCATGCTAAAACATTGGCAGACCAACTAAAAGATCGGCTATCGGATAGGTAGTTGTTTAAATATAGTATTCCACTTAATGGGAGTTCACTTTGAGCCCACACTGAAATGGCATTCTACCTTCCAGCACCTTCAGCAAAATGAGCTTTCAGAAAAGGGCCTTCCCCAAAGACCCAAAGGTTCATTACTATTAATTGCTGTTTGGGCCCAGAACACTTAGATGCTAGCATATCTCAAAAACCATCTAGTTAAAATATATGGATGGATGTTATGAAACGAACGAATTAACCTGCTCCATATCTTTATTAATGTTATCAATGCACAGCATATATTAACCTTTCATAAGGGATGAAGCTAGCATTTTATGTTGGGGAGTTGGGGGTAGGCAAAAATAATACCAAGAAAAATATCAAAAATTTTTTAATTTGATGGCTAAGGAAAAAAACTACACTAAGGACCTAAATAGTTAAAAGGATTTGTAAGTATTGTTAGTTACTTAATTATTCAAAAAATAATTATATCTAATATTTATAAATTACATCAAAATATTTTTGTAAACCATTTTTAAGTATTTATTTTTCTGCTAAAGAAACATTAAGCATAAAACATAAAATTAATGTCTATATTGTAGAATAAAAGTCTGTTGCAAGACTTTTTGGGAAGGAATCAACATTTTGACATAACTTATTTTAAAATAAATAAAAATTAGAGAAAAAAATTAATTAAATTACGCAACACATAGTTTTTCCCTTCTTCCAATATCTTTCTTTCTCTCTCTCTCTCTCTCTCTCTCTCTCTCTCTCTCTCTCTCTCTCACACACACACACACACACACACACACACACACACACACATACACACACACACACACGTGAGGGATGAGGGATGATAATTTTTTTAGGTTACTTTCTAAAACTAGGGTGTGAAACGTAGTGTCACAAGACAAAGTTGTTATGGTTCTTATGTTTGCCTATGCCGGCTTGTCTTGTGCACATAGGACAACCATCATGTAAACACTAGCACAGGGTTTATTTTTTAATTAGAGCAATGCCTTAGAGAAAAATAAGAGTGACTCCATGGTCATATTGATGTTTCCTAATGCCAAAGTGAGACTAATAAAGTTGTTTGTAGGAGGGTGAGTATTCATCAATCTTCATATAACCCATTAGCAATTGGAAACACATGTAACCTATTTGCCTCTTGCTAAACACATTTCCTACAAAGGTGTAAGGAGATGAATGCATTGCTTTGTTGTTTCCCACATGTCTTTTGTGCTAGCTACTTACTTGCTCACCACATACTGCTTCAATACATGTGCAAATGTTTGATTTACTAGTTAAATTGGCATGCTAGAACTTGTGCCACACCACCTTTCACACAATGTGGTGTGTTCAACCCAAGACAGTTGGGTATAAGACATAGTTTGCAAACCCAAACCAGACCAGCTAGTCAAGTTGAGTTCAACCAAAACTAATAGTTTAGCCTTTCAAATACAATAATAGAACTAGATTTGAGTCGAATTGGGGTCAACTGGGTGCAACTTGACTTGAACCACTCAGACTCGCTATGTTACGCGAATTTTTTTACCCAATTTAAAAGTTACCAATAATTTTACAACATGGAGATGCAGAGGATTGAATTTATCCCTCAAAGAAGAGAAATAAACATCTAACTAGGGGGTCAAGTCTGCGGGTGGGATGTTACCGGTAAGAACATACCTCGATTGTTTGTAGGGTAGGAGAGAAGTGAAGGGATGAGGGAAAATATAAAAAAAAAAAAAGATATGGAAACCAAAGACGAATGATGGTATGATGGAAATTAGTATCGATGTGGATAAAGGGGCAGAGATGGTGAAGCAGGAAGCAGGACCTAGTAAAGTGTCGATGACGAAGACGTCCAAGGATAGGTGCCCTGCATTATCGGAAATTCCTGTGACTCAAGAAAAAAGGGATTATGCAAGTCAAAAATCTGATGTACCACAGAGAGGCTTGGAAAAAAGTATGAATGAAGGTTCAATAGAAAGTGATGAAAAGGAGTGTGAGGAAGTTGGGTGTGATCATGATGCTTGAGTTTGATATGGTAAACCTATGTCTTAAGAGAATGTGGATCATACTGACAGTATTAAGCAAACTGAAGGTGGGAACCATTGTTTGCATCAGAGGGATTTGGCTCTAGGTTATTCGTCTGAGAGGGAGGAAGGTGAAATTTCAGTGTTGAAGGGCAAAGAAAAAATGTATGACTCTGATACAGGGCAAGGATGGACTTCCGAAAACACCAAAATCGGAATGGAAAAATTTGTGAAGAAATCTCAGAGGATTCACATCCGACCACATAAATTAAATTAATGACTGATACAATTTGTTTTTGGAATATTAGAGGGTTGGGAAGGTCTAGAGGCAGGTTAAAGAAGCTAATAAATAAGTTTAATGTTGGTTTGTTTTCTATTTCAGAACCTTTTGCAGCTGAGGAATGGATGGTAGTGCTGCATAATTTTATGAATTATCACCATTTTGTACCTAATGAAAATCAGGGCGGTAAATTGTGGATTTTTTGGAAGAAGTGAATGCCTTTGAGGTGATTTCAATCACGACTCAAATGATCTCTAGGTGATTCTTCAGGAACGGCCAAAGGATTTTGGTGAGTTTTGTCTATGCCAAATGTTCTTATGTTGAAAGAAAGGAATTATGGCGGCAAATGGAGGCGTGCTAATCAGATTTTCCTTGGTTGGTTCTGGGTGATTTTAATGTTACTCAAATGGATGTGGAAAGAATTGGTGGAAATCCAAGACCACTATTACCTGTGATGGAGTTAAATGATTGTTTACATTATTCTAGTCTCTTTGATATTTCAAACACAGGCTCTCGCATGTCATGGTGCAATGGCCATAAAGGGGTGGCTCTGAGTTGGGCTAAGCTTGATCGAGTTCTTATTAATAATGCTTTTTCCAACCTATATGGTTCGGTTAAACTCAAATATCTTAGTCAAAAGTCTTCAGATCATAGTCTTATGGTGGTGTATACAAATACGTCATTCTCTTTGTATGGCCCTACCCCATTTCGGTTCCTTAATATGTGGAGTTTGCATGATTTGTTTTTGTCGTGCGTTAAAGATGCCTGGATTAGGAATGAATCGACCTCGGGTCTTTTGAAACTTGTTATTTGCCTTAAGAGAACTAAAGTTGCTTTACGAGCATGGAATAAACATGTCTTTGGGAGAGTGGGAGAAAACCTACAAGCTCTCGAGGAATGGATGGAATCTCTAGAAAATCAGCTGCAATTAGGTTTTTCTAAGGAGGTCGAAGCCGATTACTTGACTACTAAGTTAGAGATTCAGGTGTGGGAGAATAGGGAAGCATCTCGCTTAGGAAAAATTACGAAAAAAAAAAATGGTTGATTGAGGGGGATCAAAACTCTAAATTCTTCCATTTAGTTATTAATCAGAGGTGGAATAAGGGTCGTATAGATCGTATGGTTCTAAACGACGGGAGGATATTGGATGGTGCGGAAGGAATACATAATGAAGTCGTTGCTTTTTTTTTTTTTTTCAAAATTTCCTCTTAGAAGCTTCAATGGTTGAACCTTGTGATCTCTCCGAGTTAATTCAAAGGCAGATTTTAGATGCTGATAATAATTTTCTCTACGCCAATCCGACAAAAGAAGAAGTTAAAAGATTGATATTCTCTATTCCCAAAGAAAGTAGTCCAGGACCTGATGGGTTTGGTTTTGAATTTTATATTTCTTGCTGGGACATTGTTAAAAAAAAAAAGATGTCTTGGATGCAGCAAAGAATTTTTTTCAGGGCACTCCTCTTTTCAGGTTCTTTTCCTCCTCATTTATTGTTTTAATTCCGAAGGTGGACAATCCTTCTAGTCTTAATAAATTCCGGCCTATTAGTTTGTGTTCTGTGGCTTATAAAATTTTTTCCAAAATTATTTTTTTTTAGGCTAACTGAATTTGTTGATAAGTTGGTTTCACATGAGCAAGATACTTTTATTCCCGAGCGTAGTATTTTTGAGAATATTACGTTTGCACACGAAATGGTTCATTCTTTGCATAAAAAAATGGCTGGCGGCAATGTGATGGTAAAACTGGATATGGCTAAGGCTTAAGACAGAGTGAATTGGAATTTACTTCTGGAGGATCATAAGGCTTTTGGTTTTTATGAGAGGTTTTGCAAGTTCATAAAAAATTGTGTGGAGTCCCCGTGGTTTTCTATTATGATGAATGGAACTTTTAAAGGGTTTTTTTCAGTCAACTAGAGGCTTAAGGCAAAGGGATCCACTTTCTCCTTATTTATTCATTATAATGGAGGAGGTTTTAATAAGATTGCTTAGGAAAAACTATAAGACAGGTTGTATTAAAATTTTAATCATCCAATTGGAGCCCCTTTGGTTTTGCATTTGCTTTATGTGGATGATATTCTTCTTTTTGCAAATGGTGGGAAAATGTCTATTAGAAATTTGGTTCACTCTCTGGAGATGTATGAGAAGTGGTTGGGTCTAAAAATCAGTAAGACAAAGTCTGCGTTATTCCTTTCGGAATACATTACTCCTGCTCGAAAATATGGGTTATTAAGAACCACAGGTTTCATGGAAGGTAAATTCCCAGTTACGTATTTGGGTGTGCCTTTGGTTTCTGAAAAACTGTCTTCCAGGATCTTGGAGCCTTTTGTGGAGATGATTAGGAAGAAAATTGTAGGGTGGAAATTTAAGTTGCTCTCGCAAGGTGGAAGGTTGATTTTATTAATACATGTGTTGTCTAGCATGCCAATACATTTGATGTCAGTTATTAATGTTTCGCAAGTCACATTTTCTCCCATCAACTCTCTTCTTGCCAATTTCTTATGGGGAGAGGTGAATGGTAAAAGGAAGATTCATTGGCACTCTTGGGCAAAAATTTGTAAACCCACCTCGGAAAGGGGGTATGGGCTTAAGATATCTTAAAGAAGTCCAAAAATCGCTTTTCATGAAATTTTCCTTTAGAATGCTCACTTCTAACAATCTATGATCAGGTTTTTTCAGGGCTAAATATTGTAGAAATGATCATTTATTAATAAGGAAGAGGAGACCAAATGACTCTCAATTCTGGAAATCAGTGATGACCACTATTCTGGAAGTTATAGATAATGTTAAAATTTTGGTGAGAGGTGGGAACTCTTCTTTTTGGTTCGATAGGCGACTTACATCAAGACCATTAGCGGTGCGTATTGAGGATATTTCGAAAAGAAGTTGTGTATTAAGGATTGATGGCTGAATAATAACTAAAACTTTGATTTATTAATGGAATTGGTTGGGGCCGACAGAACAATGGAAATATTGCGTAATGTGCCAGCTGGTAAAAGTGGTCAGGATATATTCATATGGAAGCCTGCCCCTAACGGCAATTTCTCTACAAAAATGGCATGGAAGGTAGTGAGGAGCAGAAGTGATAATTTGGAGTGGAATGACTGGTTTTGGCATTCTATATTGCTTAGAAGAATCTCAATGTATTTATGAAAAGTTTGGTTTAGATGCTTGACAGTAGATGATAGAATTCAGGTCAAAGGAATATCGATAGCTTTGACTTGTGATTGTTGTGTGCAGAGAAGTCAAGAAAATGTTGATCACATTCATTCTTTAGGTGAGGTGGCTTCAGAGGTTTGGCATCGAGCTAATATGGTGTTGGGGATTCCTTTCCAACGATTAATTCCCTAGAAAAATAGAATTGCAAACTATTTTCACTGTACTCGAAAATCATCTATTAAAGGTATTTTAATTGGTCTGATTTTGTGTTTGATTACGTGGTGCCTTTGGAATTGAAGATGCAAAGTGAGAATGGAAGGAGTTTATTAAAGTACGGATTAGACGTGGAGAAGTGTTCGATACTGGGTTAGTTCTTTAACCGAGAGCTTTAATTCTTTTTGAAAATTGAAGATATCAAACATTAGGATTTTGAAAGAGTTTCAAATCAGTATTAGGAAGTTTGCGCCAGGCCCGGAAAAATTATTTCGTGGGTTAAACCCTCAGTAAGGTGGATAAAACTTAATTGTGATGGGAGCTCTAGAGACAATCCGGGTACTTCAGGAGGTCGAGGAATCATTCGGGATTGCAATGACATGGTGAAAGTGGCTTTTTCAAGCTATTTTGGCAATGGTACGAATAATAATGCAGAATTAAAAGCAATTCTGGAAGGAATTTGTTTATGCAAATGACTTCATTATTTTAATATGATTATTGAAAGTGACTCGTGAATTATTATTGATTGGTTTCGGAAAGGTAGATGTACCTTGTGGTATCTTTGGAATTTTTGAGAGGACCTCGTTGCGAAGTTAGAAGGAATGAATTTCATGATGATCCATCAATATAGGGAAGACAATAGTGTTACTGATTTTCTCGCTAGAGAAGGAGAAATGGGAAACAATGTCATCCACGAAGAACAACATATTTTACCACGTTCTCTGAAAGGTATCCTTTAGGTGGATAGGTAGGGTCTCACTTCCTTTCGTCATTAGTTCATCCTCTCAATTTTTGTTTGGTTGGTTTAGATTTTAGTTTATTTTTTTATTTTTGCTTTGATAGGCCTACTTAGATTTGTTTCTTATTTATCTTTGTTTGGATTTGTAGTCCTGTTTTGATTGGTTGTTGGTGTTGTTTTTGGAAGACCTTTAATGTTTTTTTATCTGTAATCTCCCAATCCTTTGCCAAAAGTGAGGGTATATCAATAAATAATTGGAGGTACTGCCCTCCTTTAGCTAAAAATAAAAATAAAAATAAAAATGATGCTTGGGGAAAAATGATTTTGCTCTCAAGACAACATGTTCCAAATATGAATAGATGAGAGTAAAAATTCCATTTTGTTTTTGAAAGGATGTGTGAAAATATATGCAATAAATATTCCTTGAAAAACAAAATCTAAGCTCAATAGATATTTTCTCCAAAGATAATTTTCAAAAGAAAATGTGGGAGAAAACCTCAAGATCAACTCTCAAAAATTTGAAATCAAGAGTATAAGAGAGTATGCTTGATGATTTTGAAAGAATACGAGAGAGTAAACCTAAAAATAGTTTTGAAAATATTCAAGATAATCAAAAAGCTATTAAATGAGTCTTGAGTGGGCTATTTATAGAGTTTCTCAAAATATGATCATTAAGGACACGTTGGGTATTTTTAAATTTTTTTAATAAAAAATTAATGACCATTTACCACTTAAAAATTGCCCAACCCAAGAGGTATGGTCGATTGGGGAGGGTGTCGGGCGACTGGCCCTAGGTTATTTTTAGAAACCCAAGATGTCTGGTCAATTGGGCAAAGCGTCAGTCGACTCGCCTTGGATGAGTTTCCAAATCATTGAGAAAAAGCATGCTGGGCTAAGATCCGGTCGCCTAGACCTTTGAAGGTCGATCGATTGGGGTTAGTGTGTAAAATGGTTGTTCTTCTGGGGTTGTTCAAACTAAGCCATTTTCTATGGTCAGTCGACTGGTGTTTGATAAGAGTTTAGGGGCTAGTCGACTGGTGTTTGATAAGACAGTGCAGGTTATTTTGAAAATCCTAATAGGTCCGGTCGACTGGGCAAAGCATTGGTTGACTGGCCTTCGGCGAGTTTCCAAATCACCGATAAACGACATGTCGGGCCAAGATCAAGTCGACTGGACCTTTGAAGGCTGGCCAACTAGGGTTTAGTGTGTAAAATTGCCGGTCAGCTGGGGCTATTCAAACTAAGCCATTTTCTACGGCTGGTCAATTGGCGTTTGATAAGAGTTTAGGGGTCGATCGACTAGTGTCTATGTAAATTAGTGTTTTGGCCAAGTGTTAAGGCCATTTGATTCGGCATACACAAGGCTTTAAGAGCCGATCAACTAGGCTCAATGAAAACTTTATTTTTACCCTTTTTTTTCCTTAAAAACATTTTAAAACACTTATATGATTTTAGCATTTTAGAAAGAGGTTTTTCATGAAAATGTTGGTCCCCTAAGGTCAGTCTATGGTCCGTTTGAGCTTAGCATCATATCACACAAGTCATGCATTATTATAGACGAAATCTAAATGCATTACAAATAAAACAAATGTCTTCTTCTTCTTTTACTCTTTATTTTTTCATGGGATAGGCCAGGAGTATGTGCTTTAAGCGCCTCATGGCTTCCATTTCCCTTTACCTTATGTGCGTGCTTAAATATTAAACCTGCTCAAGTACTAGGCACACACATGAGATACTTGTGCTTTTTCATTATTAAAATAGATATCGGACTCAAAAAGTCAACAATTTCCCCCTTTTTGATGATGACAAATACACATGAGTAAAATGGATTCAGCCTAAAATGGCTCCCACTTATAATATGCATATTTTAAAAATAATCAATACAAATCAAGCATATTAGCACAAGCAGACATTTCAAGTTAATCATACATTTAGTTTTGACAATGAAGCTCATGTACACATACCATTTAAAAAAATAGAACGCAGAGAGTATAAAAATATTTGACATTTTGCTCAATAATCCTCTCCCCCTTTTGGCATCTGCAAAAGGGTTAAGCTAAATATAAAAATATTTGAGCATTTAAAATACATCTAGCTTAAAAAGAGAAGTCCCCCATTTTGATACAAAAACTGGGCATAGCAAATAGTTTAAAAAAAAAAAACTTCAGCCTTTGCACACAAAACGTTATAACTGGCCATATGAAGATTAAGATGACATATTAAACAAGGTTAGACCAGAAATGTCCACAAACCTTTTCAATGCACATATTTCATAAGACCCGCAAACGAATGAAATTCGAAGCATACAACTTATGATGGTTAAATATAGGTTTGAGCATCAAATCAGTCTAACTAGTTAGCATGCATTCTGTATATGATCAATGAACTAATCATGCAATGCTCTCTTAAGGAAAATTATATAAATAAAAAAATCTTTAATATTTTTAAAGTTCATGACTCAAAGTTTGAATTTGTAGAAAATAGCATAAGTTAAGAAGAGATTTTATCATATGGGCAAAAGATAAAGACACATCCTAGTTTAAAAACACATCTTGCCCAAAAAAAAATTTCTCCCTTTAAAATTATCAAAAAGATTTTGGGGATTATGCTTATTGAAAAAAGAAACTTTAAGACAAATCTCAAGCAAGCAATATTTTTCTGATTTAACATTTAAGAGCAACTTATCATATGACCAGAAGAAGCAACCATATGAATCTTAAAGAGAGACAATTTAAATAAAAGATTATATGACAAATTTTGAAAAACTTTGTGGCTAAGCAAGTTATTTCGACTTAAAATATTCAATACAATCATCATAACTGAGCACAAGCCACAGTGAATTTTAAAACAGATCTAAGCCAAAAATGTTGGTGAGCATAATAAGATAGAAATTTATTTTTAGGTGCTCCTCCTTTCGATTTAAATCATAGCTTAGATGCAATGATCTGCTTATACTTATCAAGGATTACTTTCATTAAGAGTGCCAAGCTATATAAGCAATCATTTTAAATCTCTTAAGACATATATACTGGATAAAGACTAATTTATTCTTAACATGCAACTAGTATAATCATCCTTATAGGCCACAAATGCATCATAAAATAAATATTAAGGCATATTATAATGCTCATAACCAAGATCAATCCATATCGACTCATAAAGTCATAAAAGCTGGATATAATGTTCAGCAGTTTTTAGAAGAGTCTCAATATTCAAAAAGCTAAACACGCGTGATGCAAATGAGTCCTCAAGATATTTAAACTAATTCTTTTTCTCCAAAGATGGAGCTCGGCTCCCTTGAATGCACTTGAAAAAGCATTTTCAGTTAAGGATGAAGTTCATTTGTTAAAACATTTATAATTCAATCATCCTTTATATGAATTTCAGCATGCAATATGTTATAGACATTTAGCTCAAAGATATTTGCATATTACACTCTATTCAGCATTTGATAGCCAACGAGGCTATACTAAAATAATTATGCAGTTTACACACGCATGCACTAAATCATAATCATTTATGCACATGGTTTATTGATTTTTATTATTTTGGAAAAAATTTAACAAAATTTCGACAGCATATTGTCTATAAATATAACATTTCCCATAAATACATGCACCAAAATCTGGTTGTTTTTAGCAAGTAATTCACTTTAAAGATGCAACAACCTAAAAGTATCTACAAGCACGCAATACACAAGTCACTGGATCAACCATGGAGGTGGCATTCAGTTCAATTAGCATGCACTCCTAATATCAACTACCATCATGCATTTCACAATACTGCATCAGTCATCCAGTTGATGTTCCAGATTAAGCATGCAATTAAGTAGCTCAAATAACAGTTCATACAAAATAGAAACCATCTATCAAAGAAATTTAATCATTCAGTATGTAGACACCATATTTTTTCCCGAATCATATATAACAAAGGGATTACTACATTATTATTATTATTATTATTATTATTATTATTATTATTATCAAATTATTACTATTACTTAATTTACAATTATTATTGTTATTATTATTATTATTAGTAGTATTAGTATCTTATTTTGGTTATTATTATTATTATTATTATTAGTAATGTTATCATTATTACTATTATTACTTTTAATATTAATATTATTACTTTATTTACTAATTATTATTATTATTATTTGGTATTAGGTTGAGGGTTTTGGTGATGGCTTTAAAAAAGGCACGCTCGCAGAACCAGCAGTAAAAAAACAGGGGCGGAGACCAAAAAGAGGCACCCAAAAAAAAAAAAACTCTTTCATACCCTCTGCTCCTTCTCTCCTTCAGTTTAGCTCTCTTCTTCTTCCCTAATCGCCCCCTGTTCTCTCCTTTCCTTTACTCTCCCTCTCTTATCCTCTATTCTCTCTCGAGCCTCCCTCCATAGCAGCAACACCATCAACCTCCTTCAGCCTTCTGCAACACCAGCCCTGCCGGAACTTCCACGGCATCCACAGCCGCCTCTCTGCAACCGAACACCGACGAGAACCACCCGAGGCCATCACCACTCCACCAGCAGACTCCATCACCACCGAGCCCAACTCCTCTGCCACAGCCATCCTCTGCTCCAACCGAGCACTCCCTTCGCAGCGCAGTACCAGCAGCAGCTCTCTGCTGCAACAGCAGGCCCCGACCACCATGAACCTTCTCCAGCCTCTGCAATACCAGCCAACCGAGAGCAGCTCTCCAGCCAGCAAACAACCAGCACCAGCTGAACACAGCAAAGCCCACGGCTACCCCTTCCTTTGCATCTCCAGCCAAGGCCGCAATCAGCAACCCGAGCACAGCTACCCCGAACCCAGCTTCATCGGTTCTCGCGACCTCCGGCCAACTAAATATATATAGGATATTTCTTCATTTTTGTAATATATATTTGGTATCAATTTGTTTTTATTGTAGGATTTTTCTTCTTTCTAATTTTAGAAAGTTCATATTATTTCCGTATTTGTGTTTAGGGTTTCCATCCACATGTCTATTTATTTATTATTAATGTGTACATTCCATAGTAGATTTATTATTTGAATGGTTTCCATAACTTTGTTATTTTTCTTTCCAATTTGTGCATATTATTTACGTGAGGATTAATTACTTGTCTATAGTGTGATTGTACTTATAGGATATTAGATGTATGTATCATTATAAGGACTATCATTAATACTTTTTATTATTACCATTATAATGTGTGTTAGGAGTTATTGTTATTATTATTATTATTATTATTATTATTATTATTATTATTATGGCATGAAGCATTGTTATAGTATTATTATTATTATCATTCTTATCATTATTAATGTTATTATCACTATTTTTAGTATTTTTGTTATTTGGCCTTATATACACTATAGTATTTATTTTATAAAATATTTTCTTGATTTTCATTCCTATGATTTTAGTGAGAGGGTATGAGCTTTCAGGCTTCATGTACCTTTAGTTTTGAGTGAATATATATTATATATATTTTCGTGATTAATTTCTTTACTTGTATATTTTGTAAATTCACATAAGGAGTAACATAAAAGACTTTTTTAAATTTATGTAGGGATAATTTTATAATTAATTAGGTACCGTTTATAAGAATGAGCGCGTAGAGGGTGCTCTTACATTCCTCTCGTGTAACTGAACTCCAGATCCCGACTTTGGTAACGCAGACCCATTCTACCCTTAACCGGGTAGTAATCAAGTGTTTTAATCACACTAAAAGGTTAGTGGCGACTCCAATATTCCCTATTTTTTCCTGAAAATCTAAAGCATATTTTTATTTCGCCACCCTGGGGCACCGTGCTCCGGGACGTCGCGACAAACTATATTGAGCATAAACTCCTATCATACAAGAGTGCGTTGAGTTTCATATTGTACATCCTTGCTTGTTTTGTAAAAACACTATCTTTGTATAAAAATTTTATTATCTTTGCATTCCAAGCGTAGCCTGAAGAGGAATATACCGTATTATAAGGTGTATCGATTTGACTTTAGCCCGGTTACATGAGCTGAGGAGAATTCGCCTCGTAAGGAGAATTGGTTGTGGCTCAGCCCTGTAATTGAGTTGAGAAAACTCCACCTCGTAAGGAGATTTGGTTGTGGCTTAGCCCTATAATTGAGCTGATGAGACTCCACCTCGTAAGGAGAACTAGTTGTGGCTCAACCCCCGTAATTGAGCTAAGGAAACTCCGCCTCATAGGGAGTATTGTAAACGACATCGCTTTACCCGGTTAAGTGAGAACATAGTGGAATCCTTGGGGTTTTTGCCCTAGGCAGGGACGTGGGCAGGATTGGCCGAACCCCAATTACAAATATCGTGTCTCTCTATCTCTCTTTACTATTTATCTTTCCCGCACATGTATGTTTAATTATTTATGGTCTTGATTGGTTTACATACATGCTTGGAATATATGTGGAATTGGTAACTGCTTAGAAAGACCTTAGGTTTTAAAATACTGATTGTGACTTGAATTTAACCTAAAAATTTTTAAATACCCAATTCACCCTCCCTCTTGTGAACACATCATTCCTATCAGAGAGGTTTATTGCAACAGTAAAGAACATGTTGGAATGAGATGTCATTATGAGTGTATGGTGATGCGTAATTTATGAGCATATTATGGTGCTAGCGGAATCACTCTAGCTAGACATTAACTTGAGTGGTTTTGTAACTGACCCCATTAATGTGACGATTCAGTCTTCTCGGGTTTATGGAAGGCTTTTTTATGAGTGAATTTGACAGCTGATCTTCCTCTTTAATGGGAATCATGTGTGATTTTTCCAATTCTATATAAAGGAATTTTGGTTTAAGCTTAAGCCACCATAGATTCATTAGAACTTTGGAGTATTTACACTAGCAGGAAGTTTAAATTAAAAAAAAAAAACCTACTTGTAAAGATGAATCTGTAAGTGCTTTACTTAAAATTATATTACAATTTTAATTGGGTGATTGTTGACGGTGTTTAGATTGCAATATAAGAGAGAGCAGGTATCCTTCATAAACCCACATCAAAAGTTTTGAAAGAATTAGTGTAGGATTATAAAGACATTTTTCATCCCACTAATTAAAATTGAATTCGGAGGAAAATTAAGTGGAACCAAATAATTAAATATAAATATATGAATATTATATTTATATTTAATAGGCTGGCATTTTGGCCTTGGCACTTGCACATCTAGAATTAATTAAGATATCATATTTACAATTTTTTTAATTTAATAAATTATGCGTGTGATAATATGACTGTTGGGAAATAACTACTAGATTAAAATTTAGTGTGAAATTCAAATACAATACTTATAATCATTTGAAGAGGTATAATTCATATCTCTTTTAAATAGTGGTGTTGTTTGAAAGGATATTATCATCAACTCTTCTTGTTTATAAATCAAAGATCTTAATAGAAAATTTAATTACGAAATTAAAATTTGTTTTCTTCCCTAGCACTCTTATTTCTTTCATAGTTAAACACACTATTTTTTCCAAAGAAGTTTAGTAATATTTCGGGCCTAATTTTAGCTGTGGAAAATATTTTTTTTTTCATTTTAATTTTACAAAAAAATTACAAAAACATGTAGCTACTTATTTAAATTTTCAACATTTTTATGAAATAAATTAACAATAATAAAGGTTTTGGCACCACTCACTTGTGAAAATAGTTATAGTTTCCACTTCTAATATATCAAATAATCATGAAAATGTCACATTGTTCTTCAATTTTCTAAATTGATAAAGAAAAGTTGAAAAACATTTTTTATTTTTTTCTTGATTTCTAACTCTAGATTAGTTAATTGACAAATAACAAATACCGATGCAAAAGGAATAGGATGATATAAAATAATATTACCATAACCATAAGTCAGGAATGTGAGCTACGAGAAAGTTTAAACTCAAAAGTGTAAAGTAGTAGTTGTTGTTGTTGTTGTTGTTGTAGTGCGTTCCAAAGATGGAAATAAATAATGACCAATAGTAGATGTAGAAGACTAAACTTGAAATTGTTGAAACCATGTGGACAAGATCTTTATGCTCATCTTACAACATGACAGATGTCTCTATTAGTGGCTATTAATGGTTATTTAGTCATTTATATTATTATTATTACGTATTAGAGTTTTTTTAGTAATAAGTATAAGTTAGTAAGGGTATTATGATTATTGGTAGGCTCGCCAAGGTTTGGGTCCTTAACTACCAAAAATAATATTTATAAAACCTAACTATCCTAAGTTCAGTAGAAAGTGGGGAAGTCACGTATCGATCCACGGAGACTTGAAGCGTAGTTATTAAATCACTTCCAATTTATTTTACTAAAGCCTTGTTATGAAAAAGAAGTGAAATATGGTATCTTACAAGGGTGATTGTCTAACAACTACTAGAAAGCATGTAATTGAAAGCAAATCAATCTAAACTACTCGAAAGCAAGTAAATTTCTAAATTACCCTACTCCTACAAAGGAATATTATGGTCCGAATCAAATGTTGGACGCCATACTTCTAACTACGCTCATCCAAACTTCCATAGAAGTATTAATCCAAGCAGGCCAAAGCGGGAGAGGGGCGATCTAGGGCACAGGGTAGTAAGGGTGCACCAACAATCCTGAGTACGATCAGGAACTGGTGTATACGCTATCTCAATGATAACGAACACCTCTGTGGTTCTGTAGCCGACTATTTTCCTCTGACTGATGCGTAGCAGTGCTTATCCTTATCTGCAATCTTTCATCAAACACATAGCAAGTAAATGGAAAGTAGTAAATTGAAGCAGTAAATGAAACCATGAGTAAAAAGATCATCCCTTTATCATCCCAAATGCCTGTCACTAACGCCAGAAGTACAAAAGGAGATTCTAATATACACGGCTATTGTATGAACGCTACTAGTTGTCACAGGTCGTCGGACACTCCATACACGAATCGAAACTACTCTACTCCTATTCTAACTTGGCTCTCAATGACTTCCTCTATAACGACCCAAAAATTACACCATTTTTTTTTTTTAAATATAAATTACTCTAATACCTCTCTAACACCTACTGGAATATCTCAGGTCCTAGATGGGTACTGAGGTATCCTTGTACACAAATTGACACACTTATGTAGTGGAAAACATAAAGTCATACACCTATATTTACAATATCAGAATTCAGTATTTCATACATATTTACACATCATCCCAGTATCATCTGCTAAAAAATACAGTCCCCTGAATGCACTTACCCTATAAACAGGGCAGTACAAAAGATCTCTCTATTTGTGAGCCTGATCTGCTCGCCTAACTGGATCACCTGAAAAATGTTAAATCACTGGGATGAGACAACGCTCAGTATGAGGAAATATGCTATTACTAGTATGTGACGACTGAGTTTCATAAATATTATATTGACAATATCTGAAACTGTTAAAGCTGGTAAATCAATATACAGCATAACTAGCATTTATCACAGTTTAAAATACAACTGTAATATCTGAGTTTTCTACTTTGCATACTTCTAGTATCATACTATATTTGCTAATATTCTGTAAATTTGTATACATATACATAACTAAGATGTTTACTCTAGAAAACTATACGTCATGATTTAACCCCTCATGACAGGGTTGTGCGGCCTATAGGCAGGACTTAATCCTGGTTGGCCTACTAGGTAAGTCAGTTGTACTCTACCAATCATTAGTGCGGCCAAACTGCAACCTATCATAGGCCTAGAATTGGTAACTACCTCGTCAAACTAGCCACCTCAACCTAATCTTCTTGGGAGTCTGCAATCCCTTAAGGCATGGTTGACGAAAACCATCCACACACTATCTAAGATTTGTGGTTGCACTCTGATCTATACTAGCAAAGATATCGTATTTTTCTAATTGAACATAACTTGATTCATCAGGGTCTGATACTGTATATACTATTTCTGTAGATATCCTACTGTTTTCATCATATTTCCAAAATAACCATAACACTATAAATTTGATCTGAACATACTACTATATCTGATTAAAATAACTATAATATCTGTAATATCTGACTATCATTTCTAACTAAATAATCTGTAATGTTTAAGTGTTATGGTTTTGGAAAGCATGACATTCTGTAAATACTGTAAAATACTTGTCTGTATAATATTTGTAAAATATTTATTGCGTAAATATTTGTCTGTAAAATATATCTGTCTATATATGTACTGTAAATCATGATATTCTAAAAAACTATAAATTCCATACTTAAGAAATATCTACTCAGGCCATACAATTAATAAAACTTATTTTCTGAAACCTATAAAACTATATAGTTTATACTCTCTACCTTAATACACAAATACTATAATTTACTTATAATATTTTTGAATTTACTAGCATAGCACATTTCCCTTACTTAACTGGTTGGGAGGCTTACCTCCAACTTTATCCTCACGCTCACGATGTACTATCGCCAAAATCTTGAAATAATACATATATACATATTTCCAATAAATGAACTATATTTCTCCAAACCTACATACTCGTAATTTTCTGAACTATAATTTACCTAGGCTCCTAGAAATTTTCACTAGGTCCCCAACCCATGTCTGCGGGGTCCCAAAAATACCCTAGTCCTCAAAATATGACACCCTAATTTATTTCAAAAAACTCCACTATATTCCTATATTACTCAAAATCTAAACTCAAATAAGCCAAATAAAACTAAAAATACCCAAATAATATACTTACCCTGATTTTGGGATGGTGCTTCAGTTGGTCAAACCAACAATCTGTTTTGACAAACTTGTAGAGAATCTCTCTAAGACCAATGTGGCAGCTTTTGATTGTCAAAATGGGGAGTGTTAACTTTGGTGTATTTCCAAAAGGGGGGTGAATTGGGTATTTAAAAATTACTTCCTAGGTCAATCGGTTTAATAGCAGTATTACTCAACCTAGGGTCTGTCTATGCAATTATAAATCCAATCACTCACAATAATAAATTATAAACATTCATGTGCTTGAATTTAAAAAGTGGAAATTAAAAGCACGCACAAGAAATGTTATCGGGATTCGGCCAACTGTGCCTATGTCTCCGCCTCTAGCTCGCAAGCCTGAGGATTCTACTAAAGCTCACTTAACGGGTGGAGTGGCACCGATTACAACTAGGTCAATTAGCACATGACTGACCTCAACCTTTACAAATTCTCATTGCGGGGTGGAGAAGGCCCTAACAATCCTTACGGGCTGGATTACTGCCCCCTTAGGCCATGCCTGGAAATACAACAGTATTTTTCAAACCATGATTGGTACAATGATTATTCTTCTCAAGTAAAGCAAATATATACCCAAATACGCATAGTGTACTCAATCACACATCAATAATATAGGAAATGTAAGTTCAGTGATGTGTATTTTTGTGCAAGCTACACTCAACAAGATATGATCGCAAGAATGCTCAGGAGTGTTCCAATCAAGCTATTTCTTTGAAATAAGTTATATCAAATCTCAATAATGAAACAGAGTTTCAAAGATGCTGTAACAATCTTTAAATCAACTCAAAAATATTTTCTTTAATGAAATATGCTCAAAAGTTGTTTGAAAGAATAATATAGCTTGTTAAAAATATTTTGCACAACAAAATTAAGCTATAGGAATCTTTGCAATGACAATGTAAAGATCCTTAAGCTACTAGGTTTTTCCCAACACAAGATTTATTAAATAAAAATTGTAGGAAAGCTTTGCTTAACTCCCCAAAATCAATACCAATCAGCCAAGCAAAGTAATGGGAGTCTGAGCAATAATACTAAGCAATAACCCAAGCAAGAATTCTCACAAAGCTAAGATTAATCAATGGAATGAAGGTATGAGAGTGTGTGGAAGTACTATAGGAAAAATAAGATTTTGAGTTTAAAAGAATTTTGGCTAATGACTTTTCTCAATCTCTCCTTAATCTACACGAACGAACCTATATTTATAGGTTAGGGTAAAATTATAATCGTTTGGGACTTGATGGGAATTCTTAGAAAAATTTCAAATTGTTTAAACACAATTAACCCAAATTAATCTGTATTTACCTTAGTTAAAAAATTTTTAACCCGGCAAGGTTCATGTAACGACCCAAATAATAATGGTATTTGAATAATAGAGAGGGAGGAAAATGAAAATTGTAATAGAAGGAGGTAGCAGACTTTGGGATGTAAAACTCAAAAGAATTTAGGAGGTCCTCATTGACGAACACAGGGGATTCATCGATGAGGGTATAAGAGGGCCTCGTTGACGAAGACAAGTTTTGTCGATGAGAAGATACCGAGAGTGGATTTTTGGAAGTCTGAAACTCGTCGACGAGGGTGCAGGTTCATCGACAAACTTTCTATAAGGTGACGTGCCTTGTCGACGAATCCCGCAGTATAAATAGTGCTTACACTCAGTTTTTATGCAAAAATCTCAGTGAAGACTCTCTCTCTCCTCTCTCTACGACTCCACTTCCATATCTCTTCGACTTCGGCCTCATCGTTCACCGAATTAACGATTTGAGGCCACCACGATGCTCCTCGAAAAGTTCTCTTCTAGTCTGCTGGGGCAGATCGTCGGTGGGATCGAGTCAAATTTCTCCCAAAATCAGGGTAAGACCTTTTAGTCAATTTTTGCCTTCTAGAAGTTGTAGGAAATGATGTAGGTAAAGAAATATTGATATTCTGTTCTAGAGAATGTTGTTTTTAAGGTGTTGAGTGGAGAACCCTGTGGGTGTAGGACCCACCACAATAGGGGGATTTTAGCAAAAACCAGGTAAGGGAAATATGCTATGCTAGGCAAAATTAGTATGATTTTCAGTATAGTATATATATATATATATATATATATATATATATATATATATATATTTAAACCATATTATTGTTCACAGCAGGAATTAATACAGTTTATCCATTATATATGTATAATATGTTTTAAATTACTGTGTGGCTTGGGAATATAGATATAGTATAGAGACATGCTTTACAGTATATTTCAGAGCTATATTTTATAGATTATATAGATAGTGAATATATTTTATAGTAATTACAGAATACCATGATGATATAGTTGTAACAGATATAGTATACAGTACCATGACATACAGTTTTACAGTTTATTTCAGTAATACAGTTGATACAGATACAATTTATCACAGCGTCATGGTTTATACAGTTATTACATAATCATGGTAAAACAGATAGTTGTATATAGAGATGTGTTATATAGTATCAGACCCTGATGGACATTACAGATACAGTTTACAGAGCATGGTACCGTAGCTATATACAATATAGAGTGCAACCACCTATTCAGATAATACGTAGTATAAAGGTCGATCGTATAGAGCCTATGAGTGGACATGCTCCCCATTAGATATAGGTTGAGGAGGGCTGATCAGACCGATGAAGTATAGTGATTTATCTTGGTCGGCCAGCTAGGATAGATCCCGCCTACGGATTCGCACAACCCTGTTATGAGGGGTTAAATCATGACACACAGTTATCCACAGGGAAGTTTTCAGTTATTACTATGTTTATACAGATTTATAGAGACAGAAAATGTGTGTGTGTATATATATATTAGAAGTATTTTGGGTAGAAACCTAAAGTACAAATATGTTAAACAATAGGGAAAAGGTGATGGTTTATGTTACTAGTATTGTATTTACAGATTTAGTGATACATGATTATATAGTAATAGATTTTTACAGTATTTTAACTCATTTGCCACACACTAGCAATAGCATATTTCGTTTTACTGAGCGTTGGCTCAACCCATTACTTTAACATTTTTCAAGTGATCCAGGTAGGCGAGCAAATTAGGCTCGCAGATAGAGGAGCTTCAGTACTGCCCTGTCAGTAGAGTGAGTATTTTTGGGAGTATTGTGTATAGCTCTAGCCCTGTTGTGGGTATTTTGAGAAATAGTCATATATGTATATTTTGGGAAAAGTTTAACACTCTGGTATTGTATATTTTCTTGATTGTGTTAATATGAATTCTGCTTCTCGCTGCTTAGGTTGATGAATGGGTTTAATATAGTTGGGTATCGGAGCATTACAAATCTTTCAATAGTATAAAAAAAACCCAGTTAAATAGCAGGTCATTACAGTTCGAGTGGCTGAACCGTGGTTCAGTCACCTAAATAGACACAATAATAAAAGCTTTTAAAATCAGTTTGGTAGCCCGAGTTACAATTTAGTGGCCCGAAACAAAGTTACAAACATTTCTTCGTAAATTCAGGTACCTAGTCATAGGTTCAGTAGCTCGAACTCGTGTGTTCGGTTGCCCAAGGCTTAATTTGAACTAAACAGCTTGGTAGCCCGAGTTGGTGGAATGTCCTTTTCAAGTGGTTCAGGCGCCCGTGGACGTTACACATAAATTTGGTCGGTCGCTCGAGAGCCTAAGTCAACTATTGACTTCTCAACAATTTGGGCGCCCGAGGAGTTTTGAACTCCTGGGGTTCGGTCGCCCGAGCTCTCTCAAATTACCTAAAAATATTCAATTAAGTGCATTTCTAATACTCTTGTATTATGTATGATATATGTGCATGAGTGTTGGGACCTAGATTCATACTAGGGTCTTACTGAGGCTGTTTTGAGATAGTGCCCTAATGACATTTGGTACCCTATGGTCAGACTACGGTTTTGTTGAGCTTACAAATACCTACATGCATGACATGCAAAGATTATTACAGACCAATATAAATTATTACTTACCAAAATGAATGCAAATACAATTGAAAAAAGGTCTTCATTCCTTTTGCTTCTCTAAACGCCATCATACGGTGTGAGCATTGAGTTTCTTATGACATCAACTGTATCTTTACCATCCATGCATGCAAAGGATTAATATTATTCATAAGCTCAGTGCACAAGTAAGATACATATGCTTTTTCAGCATAAAAAATAGAGATCGGACTTAAAAAGTCAACAGGGAGAAATGGGGTGAGAATCGTAGAGAGAAGGTAGAGGAACCGAGCAGGAGAGAGAGAGAGAGAGAGAGAGAGAGAGAGAGAGAAATGAGAGAAAATGATATTCTCTCATTGAATCCCAATTTTCTACTATTTATAGACCTTTAGCCATGTGGCTTTGCCGACGAGTCACGTCATCTCTTCCACGAAGGCAAGAAGGGAGTTCGTCGACGAACACCTAACCTTCATCGACAAGTTTCAAGCCCCAAAAACAACCCCTCGGTAAACTCTCGTCGACGAGACACGCGTCCACGTCGATGAGCCCAAGAAGAATGTTCGTCGACGAGGACCTGCTGCCTCCCCCGTTTAAAATTCCTTTTCTCTCTCTTTTATTTATTATTTAATTCCTATAATTATCCGAGTTACTACATTCTCCCCTCCTTATAAAATTTCGTCCTCGATATTTACTATCTATATTGAACACCATCCTTTGAGGAAACTAAGCTACTTATTTTGTTACTTACCCTCACTTATGGTAGAGGAATACCGTGGTTACATTCAGGGTTCTGGGAGATTACAAATATACTCATAAAATAAAATTCTCTCAAAACCAAAACACTACCTACCCTATAATCTAAAATACAACTATACATTCATTATTCTCTACTAATTAAAATAAAACTACTGTTATTTTGAATAATACTGACTATTACTGTATCCCACTAAATAGATGTGGGTATTTCTATCTGATTTCTTCTTCAAGCTCCCACGAAACTTCTTCTATGGCATGATTACTCCACAGAACTTTATTAACTGAATTTTCTTAGTACGCAATTCTTGTTCATTCCTATTTAAGATCTGCACCGGTGCTTCCTTATATGCCAGTGAATCCTTGAGCTTTATCTCTGCATAACTAATCACGTGGGAAGGGTCTAGGACGTATTTCCTCAACATGGAAACATGAAATACATCGTGAATTCTAAATAGGGCTAGTGGTAGAGCTAGCCCGTAAGCAACTGACCTCACTCTCTCAAGTATTTCAAATTAGCCAATGTATCTAGTACTCAGCTTACCCTTCTTTCCAAATCTCATAACTCCTCTCAGTGGAGCTACCCTAAAAAATACTCGATCTCCCATGTCAAACTCTAACTCCTGGCGGCGAGTATCTGCGTAGCTTTTCTGCCGACTCTGAGCTGCACTAATTTTGTCTTTAATTAGTTAGAATTTATCATATGCCTGTTGTACCAATTCTGGTCCCCGAACTCGCCTCTCACCCACTTCATCCCAATACAGTGGAGAACGACACCTCCTACCATATAATGACTCATATGGTGTCATGCTGATGCTGACATGATAGCTATTATTATATGCGAACTCAACTAGTGGCAGAAACTGGGTCCAACTACCCCTAAAATCCACCACACAAGCTCGCAGCATATCCTCAAGTATCTAAATCGTCCTCTTAGTCTACTCATTAGTTTGAGGATGAAAAGTTGTGCTCAATTCTAACTGTGACCCCATGGCCTCCTAAAAACTCTTCCAAAATCGTGACGTAAATCGGGGGTCATAGTCTGAGACTATGGATACTGGCACTCCATGGGAGTGTACGATCTTTTGAATGTACAATTCTACTAGCTTGTCCATAGGATAGCTAATTTTAATAAGGATAAAGTGAGTGGTCTTCTTCAATTAATCTATGACCACCCAAATAGCGTTTTTTCCCTATCGCGTTGGTGGTAGCCCTATCACAAAATCCATGGAGACATGAACCCATTTCCACTCAGGGATGTAGAGTGGCTGTAACTTTCTCGCAGGTCTCTAGTGTTCGGCCATTATCTGCTAGCACATTAAGCACTGGTTCACTAATTTAGCAATGTCCCTCTTAATGCTGCTCCACCAGAAGGATTCCTGTAAATCTCGGTACATTTTAGTACTACCTATGTGTACAGTGTATAGTGATCTGTGAGCCTCCTCTAAGATCGTCCTCCTGATCTTGGCATCCATAGGAACACACAATCTAGCACGGAACCTTAGAGCACTGTCATTTGAAATACTGAACTCTTTCCTTTGTCTATCCTATACTTTCTCTATCAGTTCTTCTAATTCTGGATCTTTCCTCTAGGCAGCATTAATTCTTTGTATGACAACAAAGTTTATTTTTCTCTTATCTTTCTTTTGAAACCAAGAACATTAAATTTAGAGCTATATAGAAAAAATTATAATTAAATTACTGAAAAGGGGTCAAAGCTATCAGCAACACAGTAAACTGGTCTAGTCAGTCGGCTGACCCAAATGAACTGTGTTCAGTCAGCCGACTGACCAGTTAACAACATTGATTTTTGGGAGACGGAATGCACCCAGTCGCCTGTCCAGTCGGCTGACCCTGCATACCCTCCCAACCGCTTGGTTAGCCAATTGACCCTATGAAAATTCAAATTTTGACCTCCAATGGGAAAAATCTAAAATTTAGTTTTTTAAATCTAAATGTTATGAAAACTTGCGAGATACTCCATGTCACTTGGGGATCAAGAAACATACTTTTTAAAGTCTATAAATAAGCCTCAAGATCATTGAACCAAGAACCAAGAACCAAGAATCAAAATCAGCCATCAAACTCTCTCAGGTGCTCTTTTCATTGAAAGGCTCTCTTGCTAATACCTTGTGCACAAATTCAACTGAGTTTTTACTGATCTTCTTCCACCAGAATTGTGTTACAAATTCTAAATCTTTTAATCATTGAAAGAATTAATCGGTGATACACTTCCTTGAGCTTCAAAGTTAAAATTTCATATTGTTATTTACTTTGAAGTATACTAGTTTGTAAATTGTACTAATAAGCTCTTTGAAGAGCAAGCTCTTTGTACACATCTATTTCATTTTTATCTTGTAGATTGACAAATCCACGTATTGTTTGGATCGTTGATTAAGCAAGGAGATATTGCTTAGAGAGGTGGGCTCTAGCCTATTGAAGGAGTGACTGAGTGAGGGGATATTGCTTGGAGAAGGCGGGATCTAGCCTTAACAAAAGAGTGTGTAAAGGTTTGTTCCACCCATTAACGGAATAGGTTTAGTGAATCATTTGGTGGTTTTGCCAAAGGTGAGGATGTAGGCTTTGTTGAAGCCGAACCTTGTAAAAATCCCGGTCTCACTCTCTCTTTCCCTTACTCTTTATTTTCAGTACATATACAATTGCGTAGATGTTTTAAATATCTAAATCATACAAACTACGTAATTTGGAAGTTGAATAAACTTAAGGTATAATTTTGATTTGGGTTGCGGAAATTGAAAGAGAGTACGTTGGTTAAATCATATTTAGCGGAAACCATAAGGGAGTACGTTACCTAGTTAACATCCCAAAGAAAAAATTAACTAAGAGTTTATTTGAATTTTGAATTTTGGAAAGAGTGTTGGATTTTATATTACACATCATATCAAAGAAGCAAATTCATTCATACAAGGCTTGATTCAAATTTACATGTCTAGGGCGGACAACAAAAGTTATATTGTGATTGAATGGTTTAAAGTTTGATATTGAGTGGATTGTATTTGTATTCCAAAAGAACTGAATCTTGAATGCTTTCATCAATCTAAATAGTGATGCTGTTATCTTAATCTTGACTTGATTGTTTTGCTTTCCAATTGTGTTTGTGGTTTGGATAATGTGGTTGAAGATTGGATGTTTAATTAGTTATGTTGTTGATTGTATAAAAGAAACCAAGTAATTGTGTGTTTGACAAATTAAACAAACAAGTCAAAGAATTGGTTAAACAATAAAAGAAGTTAAGTATTCTTAAAATGAATTAAAAGAAAGTTTTTAAAATCCCAATTAACCCCCCTCTTGGGAAGCTATCCTAATTTCAATTGGTATCAGAGCGGGGTTATAACAAATCCTAAAAAGTAGTTATAAAAAGATCTTTATGGCAAACATAGGCGTAGCTCCCTTTGGAGAGGGACAATCTTCAACTAGGCCTCCTATCTTTTGTGGTTTGAATTACACATTTTGGAAAAAGAGAATGCAAATCTATCTCCAAACGATAAATTGGAAAGTATGGGAAGTTGTTATAGATAGAGATAAAATTCCCACTAACATAGTAGATGGAAAACAAATCCTAAAAGAGAAGAAAGATATGACCGATCAAGATTATAAAATGCTCCAAACAAATTCAGTTCTATAAATGCTTCATATTGTGCCTTGAATGCTAATGAATTTAATAGAGTAATGGATTGCAAATTAGCTAAGGAGATATGAGATAAGCTAGAAGTAACATATGAAGGAACAACAGATGTTAGGGATAATAGGGTTGATATGCTTATAAGTAAATATGAAGCTTTTAGAATGAACCCTGATGAGTCCATATCTAGCATGTATACCAGGTTTACCCACATATTCAATTCCCTAAATGTCTTATGAAACACTTACAGTACTTATGAGATGATAAGAAAAATTCTAAGATGCCTTCCCTCCATGTGGGAACCAAAGGCTACTACTATCACAGAAGGTAGAAATCTGAAAAACACATCCTTAGATGAGCTTATAGGTTCTCTCCTCACATACGAAATGGCAATTAATGAAAAGAGTGGGAAAACCAAAGCTCAAGAAACAATAGCCTTCAAAGCCTCAAAAGAAAACTCTACTAGTGAAGAGATGGATGAAGATGAAGCAGCCTTTATATCTAAAAAGCTAGCAAAAATCCTTAGAAGGAGAAACAAATTCAAAAGAAGGAAACAAGACTCTGAATCAGAGGAAGAAGAAATCAGTAAAAAGAAATCTAAAGATAAAATTCCTACTTGCTATAATTGTAATAAAAGTGGACATATAAAATCAGAATGCCCATTACTAAGGAAAGAGTCTAAGAAGAAAAACAAAAAGGCCATGAAAGCCACTACTTGGGACAACATGAGTACAAGTAGTTCGAAAAATAAATCAAGTGACCAAGAGGTCGCTTATACTTGCTTTATGGCTTGGGACAATGACGAAAGCTCCTCATCTAAATCTTTAAATAATTCTTGTAGTGATTCATCAAATGAATCCAGTGATGAGGGTATGTCATCTTATGATGAACTTCAAACCGATCTATTCAAAGTACATAAGATGTTAATCAAAACAAATAAAAAAAACACCCCATTGAAGAATAAGAATGAAAGTTTAATGAAAGGGTCAGAATCCCTAAAGAATGCTGAAAGAGATAAGACTCAAAACTCAAGCAAATAGAACATAAGTATGAATCAGCAATGAAAGCAATAGAATTCAAAAAACTTGCTCAAAAAGAAAACAACTTGAAAATCAAGAAACTAGAAGACCTTCGATCCATATCCTCCACAATATATGAGAAAGATATGTATATTTCTGAATTAGAGGATAGATTCAGAAAATTATCTCTAGAGTTAGAGAAATCATTCAAGAAAGTTGACAACATGAAAGAGATGGAGATAAACGATCTCAAGAGTAAAATCAAAGATAAAGATAAGATCATTTTTAACTTCGCTAAAGGAAAAGAAAATCTTGATAAGATGATTGACTCACAAAGAATGTCATTGAACAAAGAAGGCATTGGTTTCAATGAAGTTGAAAATAAAACGAAAAAGAATCTGTACATGGGATATTTCTCAAAAGGATCCAAAGACTATGCAAACATGTCTTCTAATGCCAACACTAACACCATATGCTATCAATGTAAGAAAAAGGGGCATATAAAGTTTGAATGTCCATTTAAAAGAAAGGGTTTTAAAACAAAACAAGTATGGAAGATAAAAGAAACATCCCTTGTGAAACCTACCAGACCCAAAAAGGTATGGGTACCAAAAGTAAAATAATAACTTCATACAAACATAAAGAAAATAGCATTTTCAGTCCAAAATCATAGGATGATTTTTTACAAGGCTTAAAGTTAAGATAATATTAAGAAAATATCAAATTAAACTTATTACATAAGTATCTTGATTAAGAAGAAGATATTTGAGAATGAAAGCCTATATACTATATGCTTACATGCCTATATGATATGCTCCCTATTTATATGTTGTGCTGATATGCTATATGCTACATGACTTGACTTATATTGATAATTTATGGCTCACCATGTTGAAAATTTAAGCATGAGATTATTGCGTATAAGCATGGATTTTGATATGAGATTAATTCTTGACCATGCATGCTATTGATGAATCATATGGATAAACTTACTACTTTTACTATTGATATCTATGAGCTATGAAAGATATAATAGTAATATTGGTATCCATGAGTTATGCATGATGTGATAATGACTTTGGTATCTATAAAGTATTTTTGGCATCACAATTTAAAAATTTTAATTGGTATCAAAATTTAAAAGTTCACTTAGTATCACAATCTAAAAGATCAATTTGTCTTTGAGTATGACAAGTATGATTATGTCTATGAGCATGGTATGACATTGATGACATTAGCATGATGTTGATATTTAATACATGACATGATTAAATTTTTTGAAACATAGGATGATAAATGCAAAGTCGGTAACAAAACTGAATGTATTGAATTCAGGGGGAGTTATGACTTACTGCTTATATTATGATAATTTCCCTATTAATCAATTGATATCATGAATTAAATTTAAAATTTTAAGTTGGTATCATAAAATCATCAATTGGTATCAAAAATTGGTATCTTGAATAATATCAAAGGGGTAGTATCATGACTCATAACTTGTATTTTGTTTCTCCCTAATTTTTTTTTTTTTTTTGGTATCATGAATTATTTTTTATTGGTATCGTAAATCTTCAATTGGTATCACAAATTTTCAATTCAGTTTGGTATTAAAAATTCAAAAGTTCAATAGGAATTATAATTAATGAAAATCTAAATTGGTATCATATACTTGATATGCATGATTGATATTCATATGCTCAAAAATATGATTTATTTTGTTTATATCCTACTCTTTTTGATTGATGTCAAAAGGGGGAGAAGTTTTTGAGCAAAAATTGAAAAATGAGTTTGGTATGAAATATTTTGAAATTTTGCAACATAAATTATATTTCAAAAGGGAGAGAATTATTTGACGAAGGGGAGAAGTACATGATATTGAACAATCTTGAAATTGGTATTGATATGCATGATATTGAATGATCTTTACAAATATGTTGAAAATGATGCTTATTGAAAAGGGGAGTCTTTTTAAGGCTTACTCATATTTTTGCTCATTGTTTGTCGTCATAAAAAAAAAGGGAGATTGTTGGCCTTACAAGACTTAACATCCTATTTTGATGCTAACAAACAAGTGGAACTTAACATATTTGATGAGTGATGATATTTTAGATCTCGCATATGTGAAAGCAAAGTCAAGTACTCACAAGGATTAAATTGAAGCTTATAATCCAAAGGAACATGATCATATGAAGCTTAAATAATACTTAAAGGAATGAATGATATATTAAAGCTTGACGACTATAAGAGGATATACTTGACATGAAAGCTTGAAGAAATTAACTCAAAGCATGGACATGCATGGACATGTATGAAGACTTCAAGAGATGAAGGATTTAGAATCTTAAGGAAACTTTATGTAAGTACTTCAAGTAAATTCAATATGGATTTATGAAGCTCTTAAGATTAATTAAATGGACCTAAATACTTTTTAACATACTTGGAAAATATTTTTATAAGGTCAGAAGTTGTTTTAAAAAGGTTAGAATCAGTTTTGGAATGAAAAGCACTAAAATGGGGTTTTTCCAAATTCTGTTAATTTTCCTACATTCATATTGATGAGCATTTTTCTCTATCAAATACTCATTATTTTAAAAGGTTTCCAACATGAAAGTTGTAGGATTTTCTTTTAATTTTCTTTTGACATCAAGAACGTTAAATTTGGAGCTACATATAAAAAGTTATAATTAAATTACAGAAGAGGGGTCAAAGCTATCAGCAACACAGTACACTGGTCTAGTAAGTCGGCTGACCAAAATGAACTGTGTTCAGTCAGCCGACTGACCAGTTAATAGCATTGATTTTTGGAAGACAGAATACACCCAGTCACCTATCCATTCGGTTGACCCTCCATAAACACCCTCCCAGCCGCCTGGTCAGCTAACTGACCCTATGGAAATTCAAATTTTGACCTACAACGGGAAAAATCTAAATTTTAGTTTTTAAAATCTAAATGTTATGAAAACTTGGGGGATACTCCAAGTCACTTGGGGATCAAGTAACATACTTTTTAAAGTCTATAAATAAGCTTCAAAATCATTGAACCAAGAACCAAGAATCAAAATCAGCCAACAAACTCTCTCAAGTGCTCTCTTCATTGAAAGACTCTCTTGCTCATACCTTGTGCACGAATTCAACTGAGTTTTTACTGATCTTATTCCACCAAAATTGTGTTACAAATTCTAAATCTTTCAATCATTAAAATAATTAATTGGTGATATACTTTCTTGAGCTTCAAAGTTAAAATTCCATTTTGTTATTTACTTTGAAGTATACTAGTTTGTAAATTGTACTAATAAGCTCTTGGACGAGCAAGCTCTTTGTACACATCTATTTGATTTTTATCTTATAGATTGATGAATCCAAGGATTTTTTGGATCGTTAACTAAGCAAAGGGATATTTCTTAGAGAGGCGGACTCTAGCCTATTTAAAGGAGTGACCGAGTGAGGGGATATCTTTTGGAGAAGGCGGGCTCTAGCCTTAACAAAGGAGTGTGTAAGGTTTGTTCCAGCCGTTAACGGAATAGGTTTAGTGAATCCTTTGGTGGTTTTACCAAAGGCGAGGACATAGGCTTTGTTGAAGCTGAAGCTCGTAAAAATCCCGATCTCACTCTCTCTTTCCCTTACTCTTTATTTTTAGTACATATACAATTGCGTGGATGTTTCAAATATCTAAATCATACAAACTACGTAATTTGGAAGTTGAATAAACTTAAGGTATAATTTGATTTGGGTTGTGAAAACCGAAAGGAAGTACGTTGGTTAAATCATATTTTGTGAAAACCATACGAGAGTACGTTACTTGGTTAACATCCCAAAGATAAAATTAACTAAGAGTTTATTTGAATTTTAAATTTTGGGAAGAGTGTTGGATTTTATATTACACATCATATCAAAGAAGCAAATTCATTCATACAGGGCTTGATTCATATTTACATATCTAGGGCTGACAACAAAAGTTATATTGTGATTGAATGGTTTAAAGTTTGATATTGAGTGGATTGTGTTTATATTCTAAAAGTACTGAATCTTGAATTCTTTCATCAATCTAAATAGTGATGCAGTTATCTTAATCTTGACTTGGTTGTTTCGCTTTCCAATTGTGTTTGATTGGTTTGGATAATGTGGTTGAAGATTGGATGTTTAATTAGTTGTGTTGTTGATTATATAAAAAAAACCAAGTTATTGTGTATTTGATAGATTAAACAAACAAGTCAAAGAATTGGTTAAACAATAAAAGAAGTTAAGTACTTAAAAGGAATTAAAAGAAAGTTTTTAAAATCCCAATTCACCCCCCTCTTGGGAAGCTATCCTAATTTCACTTTTCATTCCTTATGTACATATTAGTGATCAGGCTATGGGCAAGCTTGACCTAAAATCTCAAAAATGCACACTTCTTGGATATGGTGAAGATGAGTTTGGTTACCGTATCTGGGATGACCAAAACAAGAAATAATTAGGAGTCGAGATGTTGTATTCAATGAAAAGGTTGTGTACGAAGACGTAGCATCAACAAGTAATCTCGCACTAAATGTTCCCAATATTGTAGAATTGGATGATACCACTAATAGCAATGAGGCACAACAGACAATTGATAATTCCTAGATAGAAGAATCTTTCATAGAGGGGTGCACTGAAGCACCACATACTCCAACTCCAACCCTTACTCCAATATTAAGGGGGTCTTCCCGACCTCATCTACCAAATAGGAGATATTTGGATTGCATGTTACTAACTGATGTAGGTGAACTAGAATGTTATGATGAAGCATGTCAAGTGAATGAGGCTTGGATGTTGGAACTTGCCATAAAAGATGAGTTGAAATCTCTCACCGACAACAGGACTTGGGAGCTAACTAGGTCACTCAATGGGAAAGAAGCTTTTCCGAATAAATGGAAGTACCGCATAAAAGAAGAGCATGATGGTTTGAGAAAATACAAAGCAAGACTTGTGGTCAAAGGCTTCCAACAGATAGAAGGCATTGACTACTTAGAAATCTTCTCACCAGTTGTGAAACACATGACCATTCAGTCAGTTTTGAGCATTATTGCAGAAAATAATTTACACCTCGAGTAGTTAGATGTAAAATTTGCTTTCCTCCATGGCGATCTAGAGGAGGAAATATACATATACCAACCTAAAGGTTTTCCAGAGAAAGGAAAAGAAAAACTTGTTTGCAGGTTAAATAAGAGTCTTTATGATTTGAAACAGGCTCCAAGGCAGTGGTATAAGAAATTTGATGGCTTTATGCAAAAGAATGACTATCGCAAATGCAATGTTGATCATTGTTGCTGTTTCAAGAGATATAAGTCAAGTTACATAATTCTTTTGCTTTATGTTGATGATGTGCTAGTTGCAGGATCAGATATAGATGAGATCATAAAATTGAAAATGCAGTTGTCCACTGAATTTGAAATAAAAAACTTGGGTCTAGCAAAGCATATGCTTGGGATAAGAATCACTAGAGATATAAAGAAGGGAACCCTACAGTTGTCTCAGGCCGAGTACATTAGGCGGATTCTTAGAAGTTTCAAGATGAGTGATGCTAAGTCAATTAGCACACCATTAGCCAGCCATGTATGTCATGGTTTGCACGAGACCAGATCTTGATCATGTAGTGTGAACTGTCAACAAATTTATGTCAAATCTAGGAAAAATCCACTAGGAAGTGGTCAAATGAATATTAAGATATCTCTGAGGTACAATTAACAAATTCTTATGCTTTGGAAAAAGTGATCTGACATTGTAGGGATACGTAGATGCAGACTTTTTTGACGAGATAGACCACTAAAGAAGCATTACTGGATATGTATTCATAGTAGGTGCTATTGCCATTAGCTGGGTATCACGGATACAGAAGACCGTTGCATTATCCACTATAGAGGCAGAGTATGTAGAGACCTAGAAAATAATAATAAGTTATAAAAAGGCGAAATTGGTTTGGTGCAAGGCCAAACTGTCGACGGTTTTGGGAGAGCTCAAAAAACCGTCGACGGTTTTAAGTTACCAAGGGGAGGTAAGGGTAAAATAGTAGAATTGGTTTGGTTAAAAAGGCCAAACCGTTGATGGTTTCCGTTGTGCCAGTAACATTATATAAAGGGTTTAGGTTTATTTTAATTATTAAAAATCAAACTCTCTTTCTCTCTCTCTTTCTCTCTCTCTCTCTCTCTCTCTCTCTCTCTCTCTCTCTCTCTCTCTCTCTCTCTCTCTCTCTCTCTCTCTCCTCTCTTAGGCCTGCATCTAGCTCTCTTTCTCTTTTCGATTTCTTTCCTGAAACAAGATCAAATCATCTAATAAACATCATTTTAGGATCCTGGCGACGATTCTCTGAAGTTGAACTGGAGCAATTTGGTAAATCGGGCATTTAAGAACCACTCCAAAAGTAGGGTAAGGAAGCTATTTTTAAAGTTTAGTTACTTATTTGAATGTGTGGGTCTGGGGAATGTTAAATGGTTGTTATTTAAGGGTTGAGTTGATTAAATTAGGATTTATAGATATAAGGCTTTGTATGAGTGCTGCAAACACAGTTTTGGGATCCTTGCAAGCATAGCTCTATGAAACAGGTAAGAGGAATAAGTTATGTAAGTTATTTTAGAAAATTATACTGATTAAAATATAGCATGCGATTACAGGATTATAGAGTATGATTGTCTAGGTGACACAAAGTATGAAAGTTATGGGTATGGAAATTATAGTTTTACGTATATACATGTATTTTGGGGAAAAGCCTGGTATTTGGGATTTAGATAAACCCTAGAGATGAGTATATTATTATTTTACAGCAGAGAATTATAGTTTATCCCATACAACAGGGAAATACAGTTTTCCATACAGCTAATTATATTATGAATATTACTCAAATTGTGTGGCACGAGAAATGATTGTTTTAAATACAAAATTTATATATAGTATTTTATAGAGCCATGAAATTATAGTTTATTCAGAACCATGATATACAGTTTATATAGAATCATAGTATTACAGTTTATAAAGATTCATAGTATTAAAACTTTATGCATATTCAGAGTATTGTAGTTTTATACCAAACCATGACATTACAGATTTATACCAAACCATGATATTACAGATTTATATAGAACCATGATGTTATAGATTTATACAAAATCATGATATTATAGATTTATACTGAACAATGATATTATAGATTTATACAGAACCATGATATTACATATTTATACAGAACCATGATATTACAGATTTATACAGAATCATGGTATTACAATTTATATAGAATCATGGTATTACGATTTATATAGAATCATGGTAACACGGTAATATTTATAAATAGTATTATATAGTATCAGAACTCTGATGGACCAGAGGTTTATAAAGAGCACGGTACCGTTGCTATACATTTATAGTAGTGCAGCCACGCTTTCAGATAAAGTGTTGGTAAATCAGTCGATTAGGCCAGAGGAGAGTAAAGGATTTCCCTAGAGTCCAGACCAGGCTGGGTAGGCCAATCATACTCACAGTTACAGTTACAGTTATAGATACATCTTGACTTAGCCTAGTAGGTCAGCCACGGTTAAGTCCAGCCTACGAGTCACACAACCCGATCATGCTGTGTTGGAATTAGTGTATTCCCAAGAAGGGGGGGTGAATTAGGTATTTCAAAATTCTTCCTAAGTTAAACCAAATTCCACAAATAGTATTACACAAACCTACGGTCTCTCTATGTAGTCACAAACTCAATCAAATATTCAAACAATAAACATAAACATACAGGTGTAGAAAGTAAATTGCGAAAAATAAAACAAACATAAGATATGTTATCTAGGTTCGGTCAATACTGCCTACATCCCCACCTCAAGCTCACAAGTAAGATGATTCCACTATGGCTCACTTAACGGGTGGAGTGGTACCTAATACAACACCTTAAGAAGATGATGCACCTAACTTTCCTAATCGGGTAAAAGCCAATTCCGAGACTTTTCACAGGACAAGTCTCCCTCTTCCGATCACACGTCGGGAATACAACAAATATAACAATTTGAGCACAATCAACGTGTACAATTACAGTGCTTCTATAATAAGCAGATATGTATCAATGTGCTCAAACAACAACTAATGCACTCATCGATAATAGTATTTATGCTCGGGTGAGATTGGTCAAGTAAAAATATCAACTCTCAACAATTTGTGTATATATCAATGTGTGTGTGAATGAGACATTTGATTCAAGATATTATAATTAACAAATAGTCAAAGGAACTTGGGAAACCTAATCAAATATTCTCAACAAATATTTTTCAATATAATGCTCAATAAAGATTAGGATAAAAGCTTGCAAAAATATGATATATATATATATATATATATATATATCAATTAAAATATGCAAGCTTTAGATAATTGCAATGAAGATGCAAGACCTCAAGCAAATTAGAGTTTTCCCAATCAATATTTATCAATATAAAATACTATGGAAAAAAAACTCTCTAAGCTAACTCTCAAAAAATAATTTTCCAAAGATTATGTAAGATGAGAGTTGCATGCTTGAAAATGGATGGAAATATGCACAATACTCAAAAGTTCAAACTCCCTTTCAAGTTGAAATTTATTTGAAAAACAAGGAGTATGAACAAATGATTCTCCTCAAGAATAGTTTTTCAAATCAAAGAGTGGGGAGAGTAAGCAAATATATTTTGAAAGATTGAAAGAATTTGTTCAAAATGAGTAGTATGAGCAAAGAGAATTTCAGAGAAATTTGTGGCTAATGATTTTCCTAATCCATGCTAATCAAACCAAATAAGGGAGTCTATATAGACATTTCAGAAAATATTATTGTTTGGGACTCATTCGGTACTTTTTGAAAAGTTTAAGTAAGGTAAATAAAAAATAAACCATGTTTTACCTCGGTAAAAATTGGCAACCCGAGAGTTTTCGATTGACTATACTAAGGGTTCGGTCGACCACTTTATAAGCTTCGGTCGACCGTGGCAATTTTGAAGTGAGGTTTTGGTCGACCGTATTAAAGCGATTTTGAATCCTCCGAGGTTTGATTGACTAGAGCATGTTCGGTTGACCAAATTAGGGGTTCGGTCGACCAAGTCAAATTTGAACTAAGATTTCGGTTAACCAGGGTGTTAAGAATTCCCCACGTGTCAATTTGGTCGACCGTGGATGGTCTGTTCAAAATTGGTCGGTTGACCGTATGAAGTCAAATTGTTGACTTTCGTATGGTTCGATCGACCGAATCTTTTATACTGTATATATTCGGTCAACCGAGGCTTAAGTTCCTTTGTTAACAGTGTTTCGGGTGACTAGCACATTCTAACTATGCCGATTCGATTGACCGAGACCCTTTCAATGTTCATTTTAGGTCCTGATTTTGTATTAAAGGTCACCCCTGTTCCCATAGCTATAACCTTTTGAGTTATGGGGGACTTTTCATGTGATGTGTAGGGACCTAAGGTCAATCTATGGTCATTGAACTTATCTGAAAAATTTGGCGTCGGTCTATTGAAGGGTGTCCTATGGTCATTTGGTTGCCTATGGTCATGTTAAGCATAAATACCAATTATGCATGTGATGTAGTTATTACAAACTATAAATTATTATAGACCAAATAATGAAACAAAAATACGTATACAATTAAAACAAATATCTTCTTTTGCTCTTGACTTTTCCTGGAATCAGCTACGATAATGTGCTTAAAGTCCTTTCTGGCTTCCACTTCACTTTCATGTGTGTGATCTGAATGATTAACATGTTCAAGCACTTAGGCATACACATTAGAAACATGCAATTTGTCATAATCAAAATCAGGAATCGGACTCAAAAAGTCAACAATCTCCCCATTTTGATGATGACAAACACATCGAAGTAAAATGGGGTTTGGCCTAAAAAGGCTCCTCCTAGGAATATGTAAAGTTGAAAGATAAACAATACAACACAAGCATATTCAATAAAGAAGATATTTAAAATTAATTGTGCATTTAGTTTCAATCATTAAAGCACACTTAAGCTCACACCATTCAAATTATGAGTATAAAGGATATGCAACATTTTGCTCAAACAATTCTCACCCTTTTGGCATTAGCAAGAGGGCAAGTAAAAATTTAAAACTGTTTTAAACATATTACATTTAAGCACAACCAAGAAATAAAATATACTTGATGTAAAACCATTTCTTGCAAAAAAAAAGTAAAATGAAAATGTATATATAATTATATATGTGTATATAAATATATATCCCCCTTTGATATTTTCAAGAAATACTGGGGGTGCTTGCTGAAAAAGTAACTTTAATTTTTTTTTTTAAAAAAGCTCAAGCAAGCAGCATTCATCTGGTGAAGCATTTAAGCACATCCTTAATATAACGAGACAAAAAGCAATCATAAAATCATAAATATTCATAAATTTAAAATAAGGATCATATGGAAAATAGATGAAAGTGCCAAAATAACAGATTTCAACTAAAGATTTTCAATAAACTCAAATACATTTTAGCATGTGCCACTATGAATTACAATAAGGATCTAAGCCTCAAAGGTTGGTGAGCATATTAAGATAGAATTTTATTTTGGATGCTCCCCCTATCGATTTGAATCCTAACTTAGATACAATGAATTGCTTATACTAGTCATAGATTAATGACATTGAGTAGGCCAAGCAATATAGGCAAGCATTTTTGAATCCCCTAAAAATAGATATACTAGATCAAGATTAATTCACTCTATTTATGCCACCAGTATAATTATCCTTATATTTCACAAATGCATCAGAAAAGAAATATCAAGGCATACACTCGTGCTAAAAAACCTGAGAACAATCCATATCAAATTATGCTAGATATGATGTTCGGGTTTCAAGAAAAGCCTTAATATTCAAAAAGCGAAGTGATGCATGTGAGACTTTTATGCTATTTTCTTGTAGGGATGGACCTCAGCTCCCCTAAATGTTTTTGATGATTATGCAAGGATGAAATAAAATATTCAATTGATTTGCGCTCATCCTTTCAAACTTATTTTATCATTTATTCTATCATAATCATCTATGTACAAGGTTTTATTTTGGGAAAATTTTTTGAAATTTTTGCAGCATGTCGTCTATAAATTGGATATTTTCCCATAAAACTTGTACCTGATAGATGGTTGTTTTCAAAAAAATATTCATATCATTCATGCAACAACCTAAAATCAACTACCAGCATGCAGTTCACATCCACTGCATCTGTCATGCATGATGAATTCTAGCTAAGAATGCAATCAGGTTGACATTATCAATTAAAAAAAATATCCATCAAATAATATAAAAAGTAAAGAGCAGTGGATAAGTTTGCATTCAGTGCAATATAGTTATTCATTGAGGCATAAGAAGTATGATCATGAGAGCATTTTAATTTAATAGTCATGAAAGATAAATGCTCCCCTTGAGTTAAGCACACAACCAAATCATGCCTTTTATATTTTTCAAATTCTTTAGCCAAGTGTTTTAATATTTTCAATGATTCAGACTCGGCTTTACATGATTAGGCTTAGAGGTCCAAAAAGTCACAATGAATATTTCTTTCAAAGTCATAAGCCTACAATGCCTCTTCTCTTATGAATTTCAATATGTAAGAGGCCCCAAGTTGGAATGGCTTTCAATTTAAACTGCATGTGTGTAGGTCTCCTTTAATTTTATTCATTCTTCTAAATCAAGACCTAGGGTGACCAACTTAGCCATTCCACTTATCTCTAAGGATATGAAGCTATAAAGGATATGCCTTAATGATTTGAGAGCTTGTGAAGAGGCGATAAATAAATACTCTTAAGGATTAAATTTTCTTTAAGTTTAGAAGAGTATTCAAGTAAAGTAGGACACTATTCAAAATATTTTCGTGCAAGTGAATATATCTAAACCATCTTACCAAAGAGCATTTAGGAGTAGATGAATTTTGTGAACAATACTCTTTAGGGAATGGAAAGTATCTTTCAAAAATGAAGCAAGGATACTAGTCAAGGAATGAGTGAAACCTTACCGAATATGATCATGGTTTGGTAAGGATTTCCTATGGAGAAGATGGGTGAACCAAAATTAGAGGATTTTTACATTTAAAGCACAAGGGGATTTTATTATTATAATTCTATAAGCAGTTTGAATCCATTCCAAGCTACCTCTAATTTGATTGAGAATGATGACTTTTAATAAGCACTCAATAGATATGAAATTTAAGATCATTAGTGCATATAGCCTAGAGTAATGACTGCTACTTGTTTAAGGCTTTTAAGTTCAAGGATGGATTTAGGATTAAATGATATATAGTGTGAGATGAATTCCCTAAACCACAAGTTTGTGCAATGGACAATGTATGCTGAACTCAAGAAATGTACATTTAAGCATGGATTATGCATTAAAAATTGTATACTAAGCAAGGATGCCTTTGTCCATTTGGAAGTGGATTTTAACTTAGTAAGCTATACCCAATGTTTTCACATTTTCACCAATCATTGTGACATATATGTATTAAGTTCAGATTGAATATATTACATGTATTTCCACATTTGCGTGATTCTTTAATGGTTCTTAGTAAAGTAGTATTATATAGTGAATGTGTGTACTAAGATTTGATGTTTTAAGCATAGACCACTTCCTAGCCTTCTGGTCATCACTACCCCCTATACCTAAACTTAAGATCTAAGGGAGCAAAAGAAATAAATTATGTTATAACTATTTGACTCCAGTCTTCTTCAGGTCCTAAGGAGTTTGCCTTCAAAACTAACCATATCATTTCCTTTTCTAAACCTCTGGCACTTCTAGATGAGCAAGTAAATCGAATGTGCCCTTTTCTTTTACAAAATAAGCATGTTTTGTATTAATGTGAAGGATTATGCTTATATATATATATTCTATTTTTGCTCAAAGAGGCATGAAAAAGATTATGGGATTTAAGAGATGAATCTGTTTTGAAAAATTTATTTCTTTTGGCTCTTAATGGTTTATTATGATTATTCTTTTCATGTTCTACTTTGGGTGCAACTCTAGAATAATCATTTACTTCTTTCTTTAAGCAGATAATTTTCAATATCTTTTCAATCTTTTTCTTTTCTAAGGCTGTATGATAAGCTTTGAATTCTTTTAATTGTTTTGCCACCTTCTTATTTTCCTGTTTCAAGATTATTTTTGATTTAAACATCCTAACTAGAACCTTATGCATTTTCAATAAAGTATTTTCTAGCTTTTCAAGAGAGGACATGCTTTCATCATTGAATTCAACATATGATTCATCATAAGATATATCATGGTTATTATATGAATCATTGCATGCAATGTCAATAGAATTATTACAGGGAATATTAAATGATTCATCATATGACATGATTACGCGCCGAAACTGCGTAATTGGACGCTTAACCCGGGCTTTACTGTTTATATTTTTAATTAAATTTCCAAATTTATTTAATATTTTAATAAAGTGTCAAAATCATCATTCTTGAATTTTATTGCACTATTTATGAGAATTTGGTAATTTTTTGTCGCAGGAAAATTCCCGGGAATCAAAACCGACATCTGTTCTTATTTTGTACATAACTTTTCCATCCAAGCTCCGATTGAGAGGATTAAAATTTTTGGAGAAAGAGGAAAGGATTATCTACAACTTTTATGTTTTGAGTTTTATGAGATACGGGCTCCAGAAGAGCATAATTTGTAATGAACATAGAATGAAAAAAATAAAAAAATATAGCAATTCGGGTTTCCTATTCGGGTCTAGGGCTTTCCCCCCTATCCTATTTAACCCTTCTCTTTCTCTTCCTACATAGGCAGCCCCCATGGCTCCCCATTCTCCTCTTTTCCTTCTTCTTCTTCTTCTTCTTCTTTAGTTGGTTTTTTTTGTTCTTTTCAATTCTGCTTCTCTCCTCTTGTCTCTCTTCCTTCCCTTTGTCTTTCCTCCCTCACTCTCCCCCTTTCCTCTATTTCTCTTGGCCTCCTTTGCCCTCTTGCAGTATGGCCAGCCTCCTCCACCATCTTCAGCAGTCCCCAAGCACAGCAGAACACTAGCCGACTCCATAAAGCGCAGCAGCAACTTCTCCAGCACAGCAGCAACGTCATGGCTCAGTGGATTTGTTTCTCTCTCTCTCTTTTCCTTTCTTTCTTTCTTTTATTTACTTTTCTTTGAATCTTGGAATATTGAAGAAATTTTAGTTTTTTTTTTAATGTTATTGGAGCTTTCTTTCTTTTTGTTTAAGTTGAGTAATGTTGAGTATTTCATTATTATTAAATTAATCTCTTTGTTTATCTAATTGATAGTTATTTTAATTTGCATTCTTGATTTGTGTTAAAGATCCGATTTTTATTGCGCACGTATGCGTTGATTGAGTTTCCATAGTGTGTCTTTAATTCCATGATTAATGTCACCATTTTTAATTAGAGCGTGTTTCGATGTTTCCTTAGGTAGATTAGAGTTTCCATTCTTGCATGTTTTAGTTCCATGTTTTAGGTTTCCCATTTTTATTAACGCATGTCCCAATGTTTCTTTAAGTAAACTAGGATTTCTATTCTTGTTTCTTTTATTTAATACATGTTAGTTTTAGGGTTTTTAAATTACATGTCATCTAATTCGGCAAAACTAAAATTGAACAACTCTTGAAAAACCCGAATTTGAACCGAGTTCAGTGCATTTTTAGTTTCGATTGGAAGAATGTAAAATCTGAGATTAAAACGTATTCCCTGAGGAGATGATCTAGCCCTTGGGTTTAATATTACATGATAGAACTCCTATACTTGGGATAGCTTCCGAGCTACTTATTTTTTGAGTGAGTCAAGTTTTTGGCGCCGTTGCCGGGGAATGTTGTTCTTAGTCTCAAATTTACGTTTTTCCCGTCATCTTTATTAGTTTTAAGAAAAATAAAAAAAAATCAAAAAACAAAAAAGGAAAAAATTTTGAGTTTTGAAAAATGGCTGCACCTGCACCACGCACGATAATGGATTTTATGCAGCTTGAATATGCCACTGCATCCTCTTCTACTATTTTGCCTTATGATGAGCTTAATTTCATGATGCAGCGCGGGAGGACGTCACTGCTACCCGAGTTATATGGGACGCAATCTGAGTGCCCATATCAGCACTTAGCGGAGTTTGAATTAACCTGCAACATGTTTTTCTCTCATGCTAGAGCTGACGAATATACTAGACTAAATTTATTTCTTGCTACTTTGCAGGATAGGGCACTGATTTGGTTTCATTCCTTGAGACCTCTCTCTATCACTAATTGGACTGATATGGAGCGTGAATTCCTGAATGCGTTTTGTCCCTCACAGAGAACTCAATTTTTGCAGGAACAGATTCTTAATTTTGTGCAGCAGGATGATGAGACATTTGGGGCTTGCTGGAAACGATTCAAGGATCTGCTAAGTACTTGCCCACATCACGGGTTTGACTCATGGAGGTTAGCTGATTATTTTTATACTGCTCTTACCCCTGATTGCAAGTGTTTTGTCCAGACTATGTCTAATGGAGAGCCCGTCAGCGAGGATCCAAATAAGGTATTATCATTCTTTGATTACTTAGCTAACAATGTCCCACAGTGCAACACACGATACACTCAGACACCCATGACTGCACATCCTATCAGCACAATTCGTGGTGGTGATGCATATGAACCACCAAACTGCCCAGATATTCCTCCGCCTCAATACCAGCCACCACAGATCCCTCAGAGCTGTACGCCGTTGGAATTTCTAGAGGATAGCATAACTCAGATGGCGAACATGCTCCATCAGTTCATGCAAACTCAAGTCGATCATAATAATGAATTGTGGGATACTATTAATGCGATAAGCACACAGTTGGACATCTTAGAAAACGAGGAAACACTCACAGAACTTCGGCCTAGTCCTCAAGAGTACTAGCAGCCACACCAACAAATACATGATGTTTCTCTTGAGATAGCAGAGACCACCACTACTTCAAGAAGCGAGAAAGAATTTCCCCAACCTGAGATGCTCATCGCCCAGCTAGTAGTTGTCCCAGCACCGGAAGTTACGGCTGAAATAGATGAATTCAAAGAAAAATCAAAGGAAACGAGCCCAAAAGTGGAGCAGTTAGTTGATGAGGAGACTGATACCCATACAGAGTACCAACCTATGGTATCTCATACTCCGAGCTCAGAAATCATGAAACCGTCACTCTCGCCTGAATCAGATGTTAAGGAGCCTAATGTGGAGGCAGACTCTTGCAGTGGTATGATGATATGTACACCCGATAAAGAGGGTGACCAGTCTGGTGAGCATATAATTTTCAAAGAACCAGGTAAAACCTTTAATGTTAATGCTTTTGAAGAACTGCAGGTAATTATTCCGATCACTTTCTTTCAACCGTTAGTTCGTAAAGAAGTACATTTCCTGGACACAATGTTGAATAAAGACCCTTTCTTGTCCACACACGAGGGTCAACCTGCGCATGTATTGTTTGGTATTTTGACATGCATTAATTCATTTGAGGTTGATTTTCGTGCAGGTATAACGACTGATCGATTGTGGCAGCTCAAATTTGGAGAACCGTCAATGCAATTTATAGACCTACGGCCACCAGACGAAATTCCTCCAGAGCCTCCGCCAAGACAATTGTGATGTTTTTCTTTCCCTTATTTTCCTTTTATTTTATCTTATTTTATTTTTAGTTAGTTTTCAGGTCTATTTTCTCGTAGTTCGATCTTTGTTTTCCATTATTTCGCCACTCAGGTACGCCTTACTTTTTCCGTGCACAGTATTTTCTATTTCCCCTATGCTTTCACATTGAGGACAATGTTCCACTTTAGTTGGGGGGGATGAGCATTTGCATGTGACACTGTGCATGTACACGTACTGGGTTTTTAAAAAAAATAAAAAAACAAAAAAATCAAAAAAAAATCAAAAAGAAAGAGAGAAAGAAAGGAGGAGCACTGAAGGATTACATTGCATTATGCCATGCTTAACACTGACTCATACCTTTTGCATACTTGCGTATAACTTAAGAATGACACACTTGAGTCAATCATGCATAGTTTCTCTTTATATGATCTTATGACTCCATGAAGAATCGATTGGTAGTACATTCGTGTTAATTTGACTATATAATTTCCTGTATTTACACGGCAGCTCACGAGGCTGAATAAGCACATTCACGTGATTCATTGCACTTAGGGTTTCTTGTGAGCGCTGAGAGAGCACCTGTGGCGACTATGACACCTTGTGAGATATCCTTGAGCTATTTATCGTCCTTTTGAGCGTTAATATCAAATTAGAGTTCATAGAACTCAATTCTCTTTTTATGGATGATTCCTTGTACACTAGTCTTTATTTTTGATTTGCTAGCCTAGAGGTGACACCTAGTGGGGAGATAGAAACCTAAGTCTTGTAGCCTACTCAAGATGTGAAGGCTGAGCCACCCCTAGAGATAGACTTAATTCATGAACTTCTATTCGAGCTCAATTCCCATTGATTGTTTGAAGATTACAAAAGAAGTGTTATATTGTCCTTATTGCTCAAGAAAAGACAGAAAATAAAGAATGAGCAGGAAAAAAAAAAATAAGTTACACATGCGCATGAAATGAAAAGTCAATGCCGGCCCAAATACATATCACAAAAAGTCAAGGACGACACATATTTTCCACGTATGAAGATGCTTCAACCGGTTAATGCCTCAGATGTATTCACGAAAAGTTTGTGAGTAAATTGATCTAGGGTGGTCTCAGTTGGATATGACGAGTAAGTGAGAAGATGCTAGGGTGAAGGACCCGACACCTCATAGATAGGCTAGATCCTTTCAAGACTAGTTCACTCCATATACCTAACGTTTGTTCCTTTTTAATATGTGGGATGTTTGATCACGATATTCTTTCTCACATATGATGAGTGAACCCATTTTCTTTGAGTGTTCTTGAGGGTATACTAGTTAGGCCGAGTCAAAGCGACCGTTTTGTAGGTGTCCACTGGCATCCTAGGTGTACTGAGTCACACACATTACATACACCTTGAGAGTTTACCTGTTTATACTCGAACTTATATGATTGCATTAACTCTTAATGTACCACTGATTAACTCCATGTGAGTATAATGGTCTTAAATGACATATAAACGATGAAACTTGCATGGGTGACGTGTTTTTGAGTCGTGTGCATTGAATATGAACGAGCTTGTGTGAAATTCAGTTATGTTCTTGTATGTGAAGTGGTATAGTTATGTTACATATGCATTGATTTCATGATCACTGGAGTTTATAGTTGTAGATACCACCCTGAGATTCATTCACGTCATTTGCTAGAGACTAGCAAAACGTTAGTTGGGGGGTGCGATTACGTGCCGAAACTGCGTAATTGGACGCTTAACCCGAGCTTTACCGTTTATATTTTTAATTAAATGTCAAAATTTATTTAATATTTTAATAAAGTGTCAAAATCATCATTCTTGAATTTTATTGCACTATTTATGAGAATTTGGTAATTTTTTGTTGCAGGAAAATTCCCGGGAATCAAAACCAACATCTGTTCGTATTTTGTACATAACTTTTCTATCCGAGCTCCGATTGAGACGATTAAAATTTTTGGAGAAAGAGGAAAGAATTATCTACAACGTTTGTGTTTTGAGTTTTGTGAGATACGGGTTCCAGAAGAACAGAATTTGCAATGAACATAGAATGAAAAAAATAAAAAAATATAGCAATTCGGGTTTCCTATTCGGGTCTAGGGCTTTCCCCCCTATCCTATTTAACCCTTCTCTTTCTCTTCCTACATAGGCAGCCCCCATGAATCCCCATTCTCCTCTTTTCCTTCTTCTTCTTCTTCTTCTTCTTCTTTAGTTTGTTTTTTTTGTTCTTTTCAATTCTGCTTCTCTCCTCTTGTCTCTCTTCCTTCCCTTTGTTTTTCCTCCCTCACTCTCCCCCTTTCCTCTATTTCTCTTGGCCTCCTTTGCCCTCTTGCAGTACGGCCAGCCTCCTCCACCATCTTCAGCAGTCCCCAAGCACAGCAGAACACTAGCCGACTCCATAAAGCACAGCAGCAACTTCTCCAGCACAGCAACAACGTCATGACTCCGTGGATTTGTTTCTCTCTCTCTCTCTCTCTCTTTTCCTTTCTTTCTTTCTTTTATTTACTTTTCTTTGAATCTTGGAATATTGAAGAAATTTTAGTTTTTTTTAATGTTATTGGAGTTTTCTTTCTTTTTATTTAAGTTGAGTAATGTTGAGTATTTCATTATTGTTAAATTAATCTCTTTGTTTATCTAATTGATAGTTATTTTAATTTGCATTCTTGATTCGTGTTAAAGATCCGATTTTTATTGCGCACGTATGTGTTGATTGAGTTTCCATAGTGTGTCTTTAATTCCATGATTAATGTCACCATTTTTAATTAGAGCGTGTTTCGATGTTTCCTTAGGTAGATTAGAGTTTCCATTCTTGCATGTTTTAGTTCCATGTTTTAGGTTTCCCATTTTTATTAATGCGTGACCCAATGTTTCTTTAAGTAAACTAGGATTTCTATTCTTGTTTCTTTTATTTAATACATGTTAGTTTTAGGGTTTTTAAATTACGTGTCATCTAATTCGGCAAAAGTAAAATTGAACAACTCTTGAAAAACCTGAATCTGAACCGAGTTCAGTGCATTTTTAGTTTCGATTGGAAGAACGTAAAATCTAAGATTAAAACGCATTCCTTGAGGAGACGATCTAGCCCTTGGGCTTAATATTACACGATAGAACTCCTATACTTGGGATAGCTTCCGAGCTACTTATTTTTCGAGTGAGTCATGACACAACACAGTATTCAGCATAAGAATCATCACATGCATCATTAATAGAATTATCATGATATTCAACAGATGATTTATCATTTGACATATCACAACATTTAATGTAAGAATCATCAATTGAGCTTGAGTTAAAATCATATATCTCTTTTTTTGTTAATGCAACTTCCCTATCATTGACCACTTCCTGAGTGATGGTCTCATTCTCCCAAGATTTTCCATAGTTTCTTTCGAGTTCATCCTAGATTTCATTTGCACTCATGCAAGCTATGATCTCATGAAAAATGATAGATTTTAATGCACAATATAATAAATCCATGGCAATTGAATTTTCATGCATCAAATTAATAACATTTTTATTCAAGCAAAAACGAATTCCCTTGACAATCACCTGTCAGGCCCTCATTTCAAATGATTTTAAAAATATGCTCATTTTTATTTTTCAGTGGGTGTAGTTAACACCTTAAAACAATGGAGAACTAGTAGGTGACCATCCCTCCCCGAATGGGGATACAACAATGTGAGTCACCCCGATCTTTAGCAAAAATATTTAAGTCAATGCTACGAGGCTCTGATACCAATTGTTGGAATTGGTGTACTCTCAAGAGGGGGGTGAATTGGGTATTTAAAAATTTTTCTTAGGTTAAACTAGATTCCACAAGCAATATTACACAAACCTAGGATCTTTCTATGTAATCACAAACTCAATCAAATATTCAAACAATAAACATAAACATACAGCTGCAAAAAGCAAATTGCGAAAAATAAAACTAACACTAGATATGTTATTGGGGTTCGACCAATACTGCCTACATCTCTGCCTCAAGCTCACAAGCAAGAGAATTCCATTATGGCTTACTTAACAGGTGGAGCGGCACCTAATACAACACCTTGACTAGATGGTGCACCTACCTTTCCTAACCGGGTCAAAGCCAATCCGGGACTTTTCACAGTGCAAGTCTCCCTCTTCTGACCACAAGTCGGGAATACAATAAATATAATAATTTAAGCACAATCAACATGTACAATTATAGTGCTTCTATAATAAGCAAATATGTACCAATGTGCTCAAATAATAATCAATGCACTCACAAGTAATTGTATTTATGCTCAGGTGAGATTGGTCAAGTAAAAATATCAACTCACAACAATTTGTGTATATCAATGTGCATGTGTGTGTGAGTAAGACCTTTGATTCAAGATATTATAATTAACAAATAATCAAAGGAATTTGGGAAACCTAAGACAATTTTCTCAACAAATATTTTTCAATATAATGCCCAATAAAGATTAGGATAAAAGCTTGCAAAAATATTTTATATATATATCAATTAAAATATGCAAGCTTTAGATACTTGCAATGAAGATGCAAGATCTTAAGAAAATCTAGAGTTTTCCTAATCAATATTTAACAATATAAAATACTATGGAAAAAAAACTCTCTAAGCTAACTCTTAAAAAATAATTTTCAAAAGATTATGCAAGAAGAAAGTTCTATGCTTGAAAATGGATGGAAATATGCACAATACTCAAAAGTTCAAACTCCCTTTCAAGTTGAAATTTATTTTCAAAACAAAGAGTATGAACAAATGATTCTCCTCAAGAATCGTTTTTCAAATCAAAGAGTGAGGAGAGTAAGAAAATATATTTTAAAATATTGAAAGTGTTGGCCTTACAAGACTTAAAATCTTGTTTTGATGATAACAAATAAGATAAACTTAACAAATTTGGTTAAGTTCTGATATTTCTGGACTCAAGTATGTGAATACAAAGTCAAATGCTCATGAGGATCATTCAAAGTTTATACTTCAAACAAAGATGTCCTAATAAAGTTTGAAAATCATGAGAGCATGGATGCTAAAGAGGACTTCCTAAAAAGCTTAAAGAATATTGAAGCTTGAAGACAAAATGGAGCCAAAAAAAGGCAAAGCAAGAGAGCCTAAAGAAAAGCATGAAGACGTAAGAGCTTAGAATATCAATAGTCATAAGAAGTCTTTATGTAAGTACTTTGTATTTAAATATCTTATGGAAATATGATAAAAGAACTTCTAGGGTTAATTATGGACTTAGAGACCTTATTTCAAAACCCGAAAAATGTTTTACAAGAAATCAAAGCAAGAAAGCAAAAAGGATTTTTGAAACCAAAAATGAAAATACTGAAGTTAGTCTACCTAGACGACTGAAGTGTACCCTCAGAAGTCTGAAGATGCATGCTTAGATGACTTAAGTTTTACTTCAAATGTTTGAAGAAGTTCTTCAGAAGGCTGAAGAATTAGTTCAGTCAACTGAAGATTTATTTGTTGAAACATAGAACAGGTAGAACACCCTCAGAAGATTGAACCATCAATTGAGTTGTTTAAGCTAGGACTTCAGAAGTCTGAACCTATAGTTTAGTCACCTAACCCTATGTCCAGACTATAACTTTCAGTGCTTTAAGAAACATCAAAAGACTGAACCTGATTGTTCAATTGTCTAAACATTGTTAACGGTAAAAAAATTTAAATGTTTTGAAATTCAAACAATGGTTTCTTGTGCCCCAAATTTTCTTAAATCCTGGAAGACACTCCACATTGGGCAACACAAAATTACTTTCAGTAGCTTATAAATACATGATTTTTCAAATCAAATTAAAAAATCAAAAGAAAGAACAAAAGAATTGAAAAATCTATTTTTAAGTTGAAAGCTATCTTGCTGCTCTCTCTTGCTCAAATCTTTGTTCAAATGAAGTGCTGAACTTCTGAAGTGTTGATCCATCCTACTTCTAAGTTCTGAGTTGCTAATTCTTATCTAGAAGGAACTCAGTGATAAATTCTCTTGAGCTTCATTGTATTTCATATTGATATTTAATATTGAAGTACATAGCCATTGAATTTGTACTAATATGCTCTTTGTTAGAGTGTTCTTATACACAGCTATTGTTTCTTGATGATTCTAGGTTGTTAGATCATTGACCAAGTGTGGGGTATCACTTGCAGAGGTGCAGCTCTAGCCTATTGAAGGAGTGACCGAGCGTGGGGTATCGCTTGGAAAGGCGTTGCTCTAACCTACTTGAGGAGTCTTTGAGTGTGGGGTATCGATTGTAAAAGTTTTATTCCACCCGGAAAAGAACGACATAGTGGAATCCTTGGGTGGTTTTGGCCAAAGGTGAGGACGTAGGCTAGGGATAAGCCAAACCTTGTAAAAAACGTGGTGTCACTCTCTTTCCCTATACTCTTTAATTTTTAGCATATATTAACTGTGTGGTTGTGTTTTATTTTTAATCATAAAAACTACATAGATTAGATATTAAATAAACTAAAGCTTAATTTGTTTTTGGGAATTTGCGAAAACCGTAAGGGAGTACGTTGATTGGTTCAACACCTAAGACTTATTAACTGAAATTTTATTTAAGGTCTAAGTTTTTGGAAAGGGTGTTGGATTACATATTGAGCATCATATTGAAAAATTAAATCCATCAATATAGGGCTTAAATCAATCATATACACGGGGCTACAAAAAAAACTGAAAATTGCCAATGTCCTGCATATTGTATTTTGTGATTGTTTACTTTGAGTTATTAAAGTGCTGAATCTTGAAAGCATTGTTGGAATCAATCTAACTTGTGTATATTGTTTTGATCATTTTGTTTGAATTGAATTGCTAGAAGAATATCTAAAAATCTACAAAGTATTCAAGTTACCATACTTAGACTTATTTATAAAGGTTTATAACTTAATTTATTTTCCGTTAAACTTGTGATTATAAACCAATTTTGTTTGTGCTGTGTTGAAGTATTGGTTTGTGGATTGATTGTCCAAATAAGGTTTGGTTGCGTGTTTGCTAGATTAACATGAGGTTAAGAATTCACGAAAGGAATTAAAAGAAATTTTAATAATCTAATTCACCCCCTCTCTTGGGATAACTCCTTAACTTTCAATTGGTATCAGAGCGGGGTTATTGCAAATCTTAATTAGTAGCTATATAAAGATCTTGATGGCACATATAGGAGTAGCTCGCTTTGGAGAGAGTCAATCCTCAACTAGGCCTCCCATCTTTTGTGGTTTAAATTATACATTTTGGAAACAACGTATTAGAATTTATCTTCAAACAATGGATTGGAAGGCTTGGAAGGTTGTCACACATGGTGACTTAATTCCTACAAAACTTGTAGATGGAAAAGAAGTACCCAAAGAAGAAAAATACATGACCGACAATGACCATAAGATGATGCAAGTAAACTCTAATGCCATGAATGCACTACATTGTGCCTTAGATGATAATGAGTTTAATAAGGTCATGGCATGCAAGTCAGCCAAAGAAATTTGGAATAAACTTGAGGTAACCAATGAAGGTACCATAGATGTTAGAGAGAATGAGTCAAGTGACCAAAAGGTTGCTTGCTATATGGCATGGGATAATGATAATGATTCCTACAATGAGTCATCTAATGAATCCAATGATAAAAGTATGTCTTCTTATGAAGAACTTCAAAATGAATTATTCAAGGTTCATAGGATCTTAGTTAATGTGACTAAACAATACACATCATTGAAAAACAAGAATGAATGTGTAATGAAAGAATTAGAATCTTTAAAACTTGCTGAAAGAGAAAAGGATTCAAAAATCAATAAACTAGAAAGCAAAAATGAAGAGGTAATAAAAGAGCTAGAAGATTTAAAGTCCAAAACTTCTATGGATAAAGAGAAAGACATATATATTTCTGAATTAGAAAGTAAAATCAGCAAGGTGTCTCAGAACCAAGAAAAGGTGCAAGAAAAGTATAAAAATACTCAAGACATAGAAATCAGTGATCTTAAAGGAAAAATTGAAGATCAAGCAAAAATAATTTACAATTTCATAAGAGGAAAAGAAAACTTTGATAGAATGATAGGTGCACAAAGAATGTCTTTAAATAAAGAGGGCATAGGGTTCAATGGAATTGAAAATACAAAGAAAAAGAACCTCTATATGAGGTACTTTACGAAAGCATCCAAAAAACTATCCTAGCACCTCTTCGAGTGCCTATACTCACACTATATGCTACCTATGTAAAAAAAAGAGATATATAAAGTTTGAATGTCCATTAAAGAGGAAAGATGTTAAAATTAAACAAGTTTGGAAAGTAAAAGAAACATCTCTTGTTAAACCATCTGGACCCAAAAAAGAATGGGTATCAAGATGAAAGACTAATTCATAAACTAATGACACAAAAGATACTTAGATTAGTTATTCCCCTTACAAATTAAGAAATCTACTTAATCCAAATCAAGGATATTAAACTAGTTGAAATGAAAAATATCAAAGAAGAGTTTAAGAGCTCATTGACAATTATATCATTAAAACAAATACAAACAAAAATGGAATTGTTGGCCAAAATCATAGGATGATTTGTACATGGCTTAACTTTCTAAGGTTTGGAAAGCAATATGAAATGAAATAAAATAAAAAAAACAAAATCTAATGCAAAATTGAGCTTATTGCATGAGAACTTTAATTAAGAAAAAATATTTGAGCAAAGCGAGAGGTAGTTAAGTTGAATGAGAAATACTTGAGAAACATGAGAAACAATTTGAGCACAATGCACAAATAATTGTAATATGCTCCATGCTTATATGATATGCTATGCTAAAATGCTGGCATGTATGATTTTTATATTGCCAAAGGCATGATATTGACTTGACTCATATTGAGAATTTATGGCTCACTATACATTGCAAATTTGAGCATGAAATTATTGAGCATGGTTATAAAACATGAATCTTGCCATGATAAGATATTAGCATTGGTATTTATGAGTATGATAATTGATACTTGAGCATGATAGCATATTTGTATCCATGAGCACGTGATGATATTGATGTATGAGTATGAGATTAATTCTTGATCATATCAGTTTACATGCTAAATAATGAATCACTTTATATATCTCTTGCATGATTGACTAATGGATAAACATAAGCATGTTATGACAAATGATATTGAAATAATATTGGTACTATTCTTGATATTGGTATCCATAAGCACTTAACATGAAAATAATTTCTTTTAGAGTATGGCATGATAAATTTAAAAATATAATTGGTATCTTTGTGAATACATAGTTTTCAATTGGTATTACAAATGAAAATCTGAATTTATTGAATATGAGATACATTTCATTCATGGGGAGTTAAACTTGTTAAATAATGTTATTATGATGGCAATCATTGAAAATTATGATGTACAATCTGTTGTATTTTCTCATGCTACTTTAGATCTTGTTGTCTATCTTTTTATGCATGATGAATGCAAACTTTTCTTTATGGTTATTCAATGCCTTACTATTTATATTTTTCTTGATATTTAACTCTTTTTTATTGATTCCAAAAAGGGGAGAAATTTTTGGCAAAAATTGAGCATGACACTTCATGCTTAAGTTGTATCTTGATCTTGAATGATATGATTATTGATATATGAGCATGATATTAAAATTAATATTGACCTTGATCTTGATATTACAAATATTTTTAAGATGATGCTAATTGTAAGGGGGAGCCTTTTTAAGGCTTACTCAATTTTTTGCTTCTTATTTGTCATCATAAAAAAAAGGGGAGATTGTTGGCCTTATAAGACTTAAAATCTTGTTTTGATGATAACAAATAAGATGAACTTAACATATTTGATTAAGTGATAATATTTCAGGACTCAAGTATGTGAATACAAAGTCAAATGCTCATGAGGATCATTCAAAACTTATACTTCAAAGAAAGATGTCCTAATAAGCTTGAAGATCATGAGAGCATGGATGTTAAAGAGAACTTGCTAAAAATCTCAAAGAATATTGAGGCTTAAAGACAAGATGGAGCCAAAGAAAGACAAAGTAAGAGAGCCTAAAGAAAAGTATGAAGACTTAAGAGTTTAGAATGTCAAAAGTCATAAGAAGTCTTTATGTAAGTACTTCGTATTTAATATCTTATGAAAATATGATGAAAGCTCTTCTAGGATTATTAATGGACTTAGAGACCTTATTTCAAAGCCTGAAAAGTGTTTTATAAGAAATCAAAGCAAGAGACCAAAACAGATTTTGAAAACCAAAAAATGAAAATTCTTAAGTTGGTTTGCCCAGACGACTAAGGTGTACCCTCAGAAGTCTGAAGATGCACGCTCCGACGACTGAAGTTTTACTTCAGACGTCTAAAGAATTTATTCAAAAGACTAAAGAATTGGTTCAGTCAACTGAAGATTTATTTATTGAAACACATAACAGGAAGAACACCCTTAGAAGACTGAACTCTCAGTTTAGTTGTTTAAGTTCAGTTGTCTAAACTGGGACTTTAAAAGTCTGAACCTACAGTTCAGTCGTCTAACCCTATGTTCAGACTATAATTTTCAGTGCTTTAAGGAACATTCGAAAACTGAACCTAATAGTTCAGTCGTCTAAACACTATTAACGATAAAAAATTTTAAATGTTTTAAAATTCAAATAATGGTTTCTTGTGCCCCAAATTTTCTGAAAACTTGGAAGACACTCCAAGTAACCTTGGGCAACACGAAATTACTTTCAGTAGCTTATAAATACATGGCTTTCCAAATCAAATTAAAAAATCAAAAGAAAGAACAAAAGAATTGAAAAATCTATTTGTAAGCTGAAAGTTATCTTACTGCACTCTTTTGCTCAAATCTTTGCTCAACTAAAGTGCTAAATTTCTAAAGTACTGATCCATCCCACTTCTAAGTTCTTAGTTGCTAATTCTTATTTAGAAGGAACTCAGTGATAAATTCCCTTGAACTTCATTGTATTTCATATTGATATTTAATATTGAAGTACATAGCCATTGAATTTGTACTAATATGCTCATTGTGAGAGTGTTCTTATACACAACTATTGTTTCTTATTTCTTGACGATTCCAGGTTGTTAGATCATTGACCAAGTGTGGGGTATCACTTGGAGAGGTGCAGGTCTAGCCTATTGAAGGAGTGACCGAGCGTGGGGTATCGCTTGGAGAGGCGTTGCTCTAACCTACTTGAGGAGTGTTTGAGCGTGGGGTATCGATTGTAAAAGTTTTTTCCGCCTGGAAAGGAACGACACAGTGGAATCCTTGGGTGTTATTGGCCAAAGGTGAGGATGTAGGCTGGGGATTAGCCAAACCTCGTAAAAAACATGGTGTCACTCTCTTTCCCTATTCTTTTTAATTTTCAGCATATATTAACTGTGTGGTTGTGTTTTATTTTTAATCATAAACACTACATAGATTAGATATTAAATAAACTAAAACTTAATTTGTTTTTGGGAACTTGCGAAAACCGCAAGGGAGTACGTTGATTGGTTCAACACCTAAGACTTATTAACTGAAATTTTATTTAAGGTCTAAGTTTTTGGAAAGAGTGTTGGATTACATATTGAGCATCATATTGAAAAATTAAATCCATCAATATAGGGTTTACCTATTCTCTTTAATTTTCAGCATATATTAAATGTGTGGTTGTGTTTTATTTTTAATCATAAATACTATGTAGAATAGATATTAAATAAACTAATACTTAATTTAATTTTGGGAATTTGCAGAAATTGAAAGGAAGTACGTTAGTTGATCAATACAAATTTCAGGAACTGTAAGGGAGTACATTGATTGATTCAACACCCAATACTTATTAACTGAAAGTTTATTTAAGGTCTAAGTTCTTGGAAAGAGTGTTGGATTACATATTGAGCATCATATTAAGAAATTAAATCCATCAATACAGGGCTTAAATCAATCATATACACAGGGTTACAAACAAAGGTGAAAATTGCCAAAGTGTTGCATATTGCATTTTGTGATTAATTACTTTGAGTTATTAAAGTGCTGAAGCTTGAAAGCATTGTTGGAATCAATCTAACTTGTGTACATTGTTTTGATCATTTTGGTGTAATTGAATTGCTAGAAGAATATCTGAAAATCTACAAAGTATTCAAGTTACCATACTTAGACTTATTTATAAAGGTTTATAACTTAATTAATTTTCCGCTCAACTTGTGATTATAAACAAATTTTTTTTGTGTTGTGTTTAAGTATTGGTTTGTGGATTGATTGTCCAAATAAGGTTTGGTTGTGTGATTGCTAGATTAACAAGAGGTTGAGAATTGATGAAAGGTATTAAAATAAATTTTAATAATCCAATTTACCCCTTTCTTGGAACAACTCCTTAACTTTTAGAAAGAATTTGTTCAAAATGAGTAGTATGAGCAAAGAGAATTTCAAAGAATTTTGTGGCTAATGATTTTCCTAATCCATGCTAGTCAAACCAAATGAGGGAGTATATATAGACATTCCAAAATATATAACCGTTCGGGACTCATTCTGTATTTTTGGAAAAGTTTAAATAATGTTAATGAAAAATAAACCTTATTTTACCTCAGTAAAAATTCGCAATCTGAGAGTTTTCAGTCGACCGTACTAAGGGTTCAGTCGACCACTTTATGAGCTTCGGTCAACCATGGCATTTTTGAACTGAGGTTTCGGTCGACCGTATTAAGGTGATTTTGAATCCTCTAAGGTTCGGTCGACCAGAGCATGTTCGGTTGACCAAATTCAGGGGTTCGGTCAACCAGGTCAAATTTGAACTAAGATTTCGATTAACTAGGGTGTTGGGAATTCCCGACGTGTCAATTCGATCGACCGTGGATGGTCTGTTCAAAAATTGTCAGTTGACTGTTCGAAATCAAATTGTTGTCTTCTGTACGATTCGGTTGATCGAATCTTTTATACAATATACATTTGGTTGATTGAGGCTTAAGTTCCTTAGTCAACAGTGCTTCGGACGACCAGTGCATTATAACTAGGTCGATTCGGTTGACCAAGACCCTTTAAGTGTTCATTTTAGGTCCTGATTTTGCATTAAAGGTTATCCATGTTCACATAGCTATAACCTTTTGAGTTATTGGGGACTTTTCATATAATGTGTGGGGACCTAAGGTCAATCTATGGTCATTGAGCTTATTAGAAAAATTCATCCTCGATCGACCGAAGGGTGCCCTACGGTCATTTGGTTCCCTATGGTTATGTTGAGGATAAATACATATCACGCATATGATGCAGTTGTTACAGACCAAATAATGAAAAAAATATATATATACAATTAAAATAAATATCTTCTTCTTTTGCTCTTGACTTTTCATGGAATCAACCACAATAATGTGCTTTAAGTCCTTTATGGCTTCCACTTCACTTTCATGTGTGTGATTTGAATAATTAACCTATTCAAGTACTTAGGCACACACCAATGAAAGGAGTAATGAGATTTGGAAAGAAGGGTAAGCTTAGCCCTAGGTATATTGGGTCGTTTGAGGTATTGGAAAGGATCACTCCAGTTGCCTACAGGTTAACGTTACCCCCAACGTTATCCAAAATACACAATGTATTTCATGTGTCTATATTGAAGAAATACATCACATATCCATCGCATATAACAAGTGAAAGTTGAGGTGTAGTCCCAAGATGGGGGGTGAATTGGGTTTAAAATTTTTTTAAAAAATCTTTTTATGAATTCTTAATGTCTTTTAATTCCTTCAATGAATTCTTAACTTTTTGTTGATTTAGCAATCATACAAAAACTTCGTTATTTTTATTCAATACTCAACCACACAATTAATCAAAAACTTAATTAACCAATCAATCAATCAAACCAATCAACCACAATATATTCAACCAAGATATGAGATTCAGCTTTTATACAAGTTTAAGCTTTTACAACCCTGTGTATGTTTGTAAGTCCTGTAAATAATGAAATTTGATTTTGCTATCGCAATATGATGTACAATATAAAACCCAACACTTTTTTTTCAAAAGCTTAGACTTTAAATAAACTTTCAGTTAAAGAGTCTTTGGGTGTTAACCAATCAACGTACTCCCTTATAGTTTACAAAAATTATTGACCAACCAACGTACTCCCTTTCAATTTTCGCAAGCCCAAAAAAAAATTAATTTTCAGCTTATTTAATTTCCAAACTATGTAGTATATATGGTCAAGAATTTAAATCATCCACGCAGTTTACTAGTATGCTGAAAAATAAAGAGTAAGGGAAAGAGAGGGAGACCAAAGTTTTTATGAGGTTCGGCTTATCCCCAACCTACATTCTCACCTTAGGCAAACCACCTAAGGATTCCACTATACATGCTCCTTTCTGTGCGGAACAAAATCGTTATAAGCAATATCCTACCCTCAAACACTCCTTCACTAGGCTAGAACAACGCCTCTCCAAGCAATACCTCACGCTTGGGCACTCTTTCAATAGGCTAGAATAATCATCTCTCCAAGCGATACCCCATGCTTGGTCAATGATCCAACAACATGGAATCATCACGATCTACAAAAAAAAGGTTGAGAAACTGTGTACAAAGAAATACCCTCATATAGGGCGGATTAGTACAATTTCAAACTATATACTTCAATCAAAAATATCAACAAGAAAATAAGATTGAAGCTCAAGATATGATTTCACCAAGTTTCTTCTCTTAGATGAGATTCAGTGGTTCAGAATTCAGAGACGAATCACTAGTTGCTTTAGAATTATCACAGCAATTCGACTTAGCAAGGTTGAGCAAGAGAGAGCTTTGAGAGTATGTGAGAGTTTTAGCTTTAGAATAGGTTTTCAAATGTTTGGTGATGTTTGATTTCACAAACCATGTATTTATAGGCTTAGAAAAGTAATTTCGTGTTGCCCAAGGTTACTTGGAGTGTCCCCCAAGATTTTACAAAATTTGGGGCGCAAGAAACTTAATTTTAAAATTTAAAACTTTTAAATTTTTTAATTGTTAACAGTGTTCAGACGTTTGAGGAGTCGAGCTCAGACATCTAAGGTACTTTAAAACTCTAAAAAACTCTTCTTGACAGAGGGTTAGATGTATAAGGTTCTCACTTCAGTCATCTGGACCTCTACTGCCTCTTCAGGATTTTGGAAAAAAAAATCTTTAGAAGATTGGACTAAATCTCCAGTCGTATAAAGAAATTCTTCAGACGTCTGAGGTTTTATCTTCAGTCGTCTGGGCAGACAAATTTTAGTTTTTCCCGAGGTTTTCAAAATAAAGTCTCTAAGTTCATAACCCCTAAAGAGCTTCAAAAATATTCTCATATGATATTCCAAAATTTAAGTACTTACATCATACATCCTATAGCCCTTAATACTCTAAGCTTTAAGTCTTCCAAGGTATGGCTTTGAGTTCCTTTTGACTTGAGCTTTAGATATCTTCATGCTTTCATTATATTGTTGTTACTTGAGCTTTTTTTGGATCACTTTATATCTGAATATGACTTGATTAGACCTTTAGTGATCTTGAGCTTGCATTTATACTTTCTTTTGAACTTTGTATTTAAATATTCCTACAACATCACCACTTTACCAACATATGTCAATCCATCCTTCATTTGTTATCATCAAAACAAGATTTGAAAGCTTTGTTAGGCCAACAATAAGTTATAAGGTACTAGAGAGTGAAGATACACTATCATATGAAGAAATGTCAGCTCAGATCCTAGATCATAAATAACAAGAACTACGCACTAAGAAAATCCCACTAGTAAAAGTACTCTGAAGGAACCATGCAGTTGAGAAAGTTTCGTGGGAGCTGGAGGAGGAAATGCGTCAGAAGTACCCACATCTATTTGATGGGGCCCTGCATTAGCCAGAAAAGGTAATAGTTCAGGTAAGTATTCGTTGTATGTAAGTAGGTTTTGTGCAGGTTAAGTAGTTTGGGTGTTTTTAATTGTATATTTGCATATAATAGTTTGAGTTTTGAGTGGTTTTGGGAGAGCTTTGTTTTAGTTATTGTAATCTCCTAGAATCATAAATGTAACCAAGGTATTCCTTCGCCAAAAGTGAGCGTAATTAATAAAATTTTAGTGATTTTCTCCAAAAGTTAGTATAAGTACTAAATGACAAATTTCAAGTACAAAAGTTTTATAAGGAGAGGAGATTGTAGAGACTCAGAAAATAATAATAAGTCAGAAAAATGAGAAATTGGTTTGGTGCAAGGTCAAACCATCGACGGTTTTGCAGGAGCTCAGAAAATCGTCGATGGTTTTAGGGAAACCGTCGACGGTTTCCCCTGTGCCAGCAACCTTATATAAAGGGTTTAAGTTCATTTTAATTGTTAAAAATCAAACTCTCTCTCTCTTTCTCCTCTCTCTCCCTTTGATTTCTTTCCCGATACAAGCCCAAATCAGCTAATAAACCTCATTTTGAGATCCCGGCGACGATTCTCTGCGGTTTCGTAAATCAGACATTTTAGGGACCACTCCAAAACTTAGGTAAGGAAACTGTTTTTGACGTTTAGTTAGTTATTTGAATGTATGGGTTTGGGGAATGTTAAATGGTTGTTATTTTAGGGTTGAGTTGATTAATTATGGATACAAGGCTTTGTGTGAGCGCCACACGCACAATTTTGGGATCCCTACAGGCATAACTCCAGAAAACAAGTAAGGGAAATAAGTTATGTTAGTTATTTTAGAAAATTGTACTCATTAAAATATAGCATGCGATTATAGGATTATAGAGTATGATTGTCTGGATGATACAAAGTATGAAAGTTATGGGTATGGAAATTATAGTTTTACATATATACACGTATTTTGGGAAAAATTCTGGTATTTGAGATTCAGATAAACCCTAGAGATGAGTATATTATTATTTTACAGCAGAGAATTATAATTTAGCTTATATAGCAGGGAAATGCAGTTTTCCATATAGATTATTATATTATGAATATCACTCAAATTTTGTGACATGAGAAATGATAGTTTTAAATACATAATTTATACACAGTATTTTACAGACCCATGAAATTACAATTTATTTAGAACTATCATATATAGTTCATACATGAAAAGCAAGGTGTAGTCCCTAGAGGGGGGTGAATTGAGTTTTAAAATTTCTTTTAATTCCTTTTAAGAATCCTTAAACTTCCTTTATTTCTTTTAATCAATTTTTGACTTGTTTGTTACAAGAACATAGTTTCTTTTATACAATCAACACAACTATGTAAACATCCAAGTAACCAAACCAATTATCCACAATTTGAAAGCAAACAACCAAACCAAGATTAAAATACACAGCACTTAGGTAATATAAGAACTTAATATGGTTGTTTATTTATATAAGTCTTGTGGATATGAATTTGAACCAATCCCTGTCTTCAACATGATTTTCAACAAACCATTCATAAACACACTTCTTCCCAATGTTCAACTTTTAAATAAACTTTTAGTTTAATAAGTTAAGGATGATCAACCAACGTAGTCCCTTTTGGTTTCTGCAATCAATACTAATCAAACCAAAACAAATTATCGTCCAGTCTATTTAACAACCAAACACTCAGAATTTAGAGATTTATAAAGCATCCACGCAATTCATAAATTTTGCTGAAAAATAAAGAGTAGGGAAGAAAGAGTGAGACTGAGATTTTTACGAGGTTCGGCTTATACCTAGCCTATGTCCTCGCCTTTGGTAAACTACCAAAGGATTCACTAAACTTATTCTTTTACCAGGAGAAACAAACATTTACACACTTTTTCAGTAGGCTAGAGCCGGCCTCTCCAAACGATATCCCCTCGTTCGGTCACTCCTTAATTAGGTTAGAACCCGCCTCTCTAAGCAATATCCCCTTACTTAACCAACGATCCAAACAATCATTGGAATCATCAATTTACAAGATACAAATCGAATATTTGTGTACAAAGAATTTGCTCGTCAAAGAACTGATTAGTACAACAATTCAAAAACTAATATACTTCAAAGTAAATTCACAATACGAAATTCAGATTGAAGCTCTAGAAATTTTTCACCGTTTGATTCTTTCTATAAATGAAAGAATTGATAGTTGAAGCACAATATTGGTGAGAAACCAGCAAGACTTTAGTAGACTTCGTGCCAATTTACAGCAAGATGTAAGCAATAGAGAGCTTTTGCAATTTCAAAATGCTTGAGAGAGAGTTTGATTATTGAATTAATTTCTTGGTATTCTCTTGGTTTTTTTAACCAATGTAACTTGAGGATATTTATAAATGTAGAAAGGTTTCTAACTTGATCCCCAAGTTTACTTGGAGTAGGGTCCAAGTTTTATATTAATTTAAGCCTTAAATAATTTAAATTTCAAAAATATGTCCATTGATTATTTTGAAATTTTTCGCGAGCCAGACGACTGTGTGCTCACAAGATGTAAGCAATAGAGAGCTTTTGCAATTTCAAAATGCTTGAGAGAGAGTTTGATTATTGAATTGATTTCTTGGTATTCTCTTGGTTTTTTTAATCAATGTAACTTGAGGGTATTTATAAATGTAGAAAGGTTTCTAACTTGATCCCCAAGTTTACTTGGAGTAGGGTCCAAGTTTTATATTAATTTAAGCCTTAAATAATTTAAATTTCAAAAATATGTCCATTTTTTATTTTGAAATTTTTCGCAAGCCAGACGACTGTGTGCTCACTGGAAGTTGCCTGTCCAAGTATTTCAAGTATAATTTTTACAACCAATAAGGTGGCAGTCGCCTGTCATTAGGGTGGTAGTCATCTGTCATTGAATAACTCAATTTTTAAAACATTTAGAAAAGTGGCAGTCGGCTGGAAAAACACACCCAGTCATCTTAGTTGTCACTGGCAGTCATCTGTCAAGCTTCTATCTTACTTAGTTAAGGTCCTTTAATGTGTCAGTCATCTGTCTACAACAAACAGTCGTCTGTTAACCAGTTATTTCTCATTTTAAGACATTTTTAATTTCTCTTTTCATTGCTTAATTTATCTTGGAATATTAACTTGTTTAACTTTGAAAAGATGTTCCAAGACATAAACTACGGTCTCTAAATCTCTTTTCCTAATGAGCTTCAAAATGAAAAATCATATTTGAATCATATTTGAAGTACTTACAAAGTTTGTCCTAAAGACTCATTTGATTCTTCTTTGTATTGAGTTTGCTGAACTTCAATGATCATGAATTTGATGTGAGCTTTCAATTCTTTATGTCTCTTGATCTTTCATCACTAATTCAGACTTTGAGCTTCATTGATCTTTGAGCTTTCATTCTTGAAACTTTTTCTTTAATGTCAATGCTCTTATGATCTTCAAGTTCTAATTCATGCCTCAAGTTTGATATAATCATCCTTATTTGAAGTACAAGCTTTCATGAATTCTTTAACCTTACATTCATCATTGAGTCTTGAAAATACATTACTTAAACAAAGTATGTTAAGTTCTACTTGTTTGTTAGTATCAAAATAGGATATTAAGGGATATTAAGCCTTGTAAGGCCAACAATACATAATCATAGTATTACAGCTTGTACAGATTCATAGTATTACAGTTTTATACAAATTCATAGTATTGCAGTTTTATATCGAACCATGATATTATAGATTTTTACCGAACCATGATGTTACATATTTATATAGAATCATAATATTACAGATTTATACAGAACCATGATATTACAGATTTATACAAAATCATGGTATTACAGTTTATACAAAATTAGGGTATTACAGTTTATACAAAATCATGATAACACAGTAATATTTATAAATAGTATTATATAGTAACAGAACCCTAATGAACTAGAGATTTATAGAGAGCATGGTACCGTTGCTATGCGGTTATAGTAGTGTAGCCACACTTTCAGATAAAGTCTTGGTAAATCAGTCAATTGGGCCAGAGAAGAGTAGAGGATCCCACGGTAGTCCGAACCAGGCTGGGTAGGTTAATCGTACTCACAATTACAGTTACAGTTATAGATACAGATACAGTTTGACCTAACCTGGTAGGCCAGCAACAGTTAAATCTAACCTACAGGCCGCACAACCCGATCATGTGGGGTTAATTCATGATTACAGTTATCTATCTAGGGAAAGTATGTTCAAATAGAAAATGTGTATCGTAAATAGTATAGGTGTGAATTATGTTTATATATAATATAAAAAGATGCCTTTTCAGTTACTGTTGAATTAATAGCTATGTTTTGATTATATAAAACTTATCTACCACACACTAATATTAACTTATTCCCACTTATAGAGAGGTGTTTAACCCCAAGAATTCAAATATTTCAGGAGATCCAAACAGACAAGTGAAGCGAGCTCCAAGGTAAAGGATTGCCCTAGTTTTGGGGTAAAAGTTTGAGCTGCGAGAGGTGTTTTGTATAATCCCTAAGACATATGATGATTTTTGGGAATATATGTATAGTTATGTATTGATGAATGACTAGAACTCTAGTATTTTATATGGATTTTAGGTACTTTACGTTTTACGTTGTATAGATAGTATGTATTTATGGACAAGTAAATCTCCAGTACCCCACTTTGGTACCAGGTTGACTTTGTTGATATGTTGTGGTATCAGAGTTTACTACATGGAATTAAAATATAGCAGAATTTTTGGGTCGTGACAGAGTATACAACCATGGCAGAAATCAGCAAAGAGATGATTTGGCTACATGGTTTGTTGATAGAGTTGAGTTTCAAGCAGGTGAAGAGTATTTTGCATAATGACAGTTAGAGCGTCATACACTTGGCGAAAAATTCAGCATTTCATTCAAAGATTAAGCACATAAGACTCCGCTATCACTTCATCAGATCTCTTCTAGATGAAGGGGTATTAGCAGTTGAGAAAATCCTTGGCAGCAAAAACCCGGCAAACATGTTAACAAAGACAGTGACTAGAGAGAAATTGGAATTATGCTCAAATTCAGTGGGTCTCCTAGATCTACTAAAATCTTCCAGAAGATGATCACTACATGAGTACCCCAGCAAAGAGGTGCAAGCACTCTCACAAAGGGGTGCAGTCGCCTAGATACTAGGGCGAGGACACAGTGTTACAACACTAGAGCAACCGACATTTGGTTGTCCCCACATGTTTGGAGGGGGTGATTTGTTGGCCCACACATGTGGATGCAATAAATGTGAGGAAGTCAAATATTGTAGTCTCCCCATGAATCACGCATGATCCATCATGATTATTTTTTGGCAGTGTCTCCTCTGCAGTCAAGATTTGCAGCTTGCAGTAGTTGGCTAATTAAATACTGCTGTCTCTGTGTCTCCTCTCTTTGTTATAAAATAGGTTGTGCCGTAAAGGGAAACTATGATAGACATACACAAGTGTAATTAATAGTGCAAATAGCAAGTGAACTATGTTGTGTTTGAGAGGCAGAGAGGTTGAGCTGAGAGTTAAATTTGAGGGTGTTACTCCTCCTCCATTGTATTTCCTATTGATATACTGAGACTCCCTCCCTCTCTCCTGTAGACGTAGGTCAAGTTTGGTTGAACCACATAATTCTTGTGTTCCTTATGATTGCTTGCCTGTGTTTGTGACCATCCACAATCCCCAACATAAACTACACTGAAAGAAATTTGCAAAAATTGTCCACCATAGAGAAACACATTTCTAAATAACACTAAAGCCATCAAAAATTGAAAGCTTATAACATAGACTCATCATTTGCATAGCAATCATAAAAACAAAGACATGGATACTCAATTATGAATAATCACGAACAATCATGAAAAAATCAACAAAAATATGTAGCCATTACCCTGTTATGGTCCCACCACAAGGAGTCTTAAAAGGACGTTCTGGAGTCTGGATACAAGCCTGAAACAACCAAAAGAGAATATCCATAGCCTATGTATAGAGATAGCAGTTAGCTGCAAGCCTTACTTTTATCCCTATTTTACCTCTAAAACCATTGCAATATGTCAAAATGCGATATAAAAAACTGTTAAAGAGGAACAATATTTATGCATGTAAAATACATTCTCATACAATTACCTATAGTACAAAATTTCAAATAAGAATCATGTCTACTATTTTGAGCACATTACTTTTTGAACCTTTTTCTTCATACTATAATTTGCAATTCTTTGGATAGATAACCAAAAACTGGTACAATAGAATAAGTAAAAAACAAATGAAAGAAAAGGGACAAAGAGGGTAAGGTTATAGCTACAAAAGCTCTTTCAAGTGATGGTTGTCAGCACTAGATTGGACTTTGAATCTCAGTGATCATGGCAGGCATAGTTCTCATTTAATGTTTGATTGCTGGTATAAGTCACAATTTATACTTTTCTGCCTTTTCTTCCACCCATTGTTCAAGAATGAGTGGCTTTGATTTTGTTTTCATGGCATAAGGCTTAAAGAATACACATATTCCGATATCCAAACAAATGGTAAGACGTGCATCTAAACAGCTGAAATTGGGCCGGATCTTATTCAAAGTATTAATTTTGGTTACTCCTGCTTCTTGCTGCTTTTCTATTCTAAAGCAGTCTACTTGATAACCTTCATCCCAGATATAATTTGTAGTCACAAACATCATGATAGCAGCAAACCCATATTTAAGAGTTCCAAAAGGAGGTCTGCTTGGATTTCCATTAACATATCTTCCAATGCAGGAACTTGTACCCCCCAAGGATGCCCATCTTTTCTGTAATCTGTGAGCCTGCTTATGTTCAGGTAAATTACTGGAGTTTTCATTTCCCTAAGCACATGCTCCAGAGCCCTCATCTTAGTCTCCTTGAACTTAAACTATAGCACACTCTGACATATCATTAAATAACAACTTTAAGGTTGGGTAAATGCAGTCAGATTCTGGATGAGTTTCATCTCTACTAGCAAATAAATGTATCCTTCCCTTTATCTCAACCCAACTACAGCCCAACTCCTTTGCTTCTTGTTCTCTCATCTGTTTCCTAATCTCACGAACTTCCTTGCCTCTCCCATCTGCTGCATAAATATCACTAACAATTAAGTGTGCACTTGAATTGTAAGGTTCAAGTTTCAAATTTTGGCTAGCAGCATAAACACCCAATTCTAGATCACCCCAAATCTTACATCCATTCAGCAATGTCCTCCAAAATATGGGTGTAGGTTCAAATGGCATTTCCAATATAACGTCAGTTGCTTCTTTAAGTGATCCAGAACGCGCAAGGAGGTCGACCAAGCAGGCATAGTGCTCAGGTCCGGGGGGAATCCCGTAATCCTTCTCCATACTGTAAAAATACCTCTTCCCTTCTTCTACAAACCCATGTCGGCTGCAACCAAGTAAAACTCCCATAAAACTGATACTGTCAGGCAGAAACCGAGCTTTCTGCATCTGATGGAAAACCATGATGGCCTCTCTACCATAACCATGCTGTCCATAACCCATGATCATAGAATTCCAAGTGACAGTATCACGTACATGCAAGCTCACAAAAACACGCTTTGCACAATAGAAGCTTCCAGATTTTATGAAAGTTGAAATGGTTGAGTTTCCAATAGGAGTGTTGCACTCAAATCCTCTCTTAAGCAGCTGAGAATAAAGCTGTTGGCTCACTGAAAACATGGCTAAATCTGCAGAAGCCGCCAAAGCACTGGTAAATGAATGTGAAGTCGGTTCAACTCCTGCTGATAACATTTCTTTAAAGAGATTCAAAGATTCCGCGGCCAACCCATTATGTTGAAAACCTGAAATTATAGACGACCAAGAAACTGAATTAGGCTCCGGAATTTGCTTAAACAAGCACCACGCATCTTCAATCTTCGATGCTCGAGATAACCCAGTAATGATAGCTGTCCAAGCCACAACATCTTTATGTGGCATGACCACAAACAGCTTCAACGCTATATCTGTCTTTCCCTCCTGCGCGTAACCCATTACCATGGTATTCCAAGAAACAGCATTTCTCTCAGGCATTCTGTCAAACACGTCTCTTGCGTGCGAAATCCTATGGTTTTCGACATACCCTCTTATCATGACATTCCAAGAAACAGTATCTCGGTGAGTCATCAGTTCAAATATTCTTCTAGCATAATCAATCTCTCCCTTTTGTGAGTAATCCAAAATTCTCTTCGTCTCTTCCACCATTTCTTCATTCTTTATACGGGGATTGAAGGTATCCACAACAGACACTACATGCCTGAAATGAAGGTACTTAATAATGGGATTATACATCGGTAGAAATCTTACGTTTAACTTGGGTAGAAATCTTACGTTTAACTTGGGTAGCGGGGTGACCATCTTCTGTAGTTGGCTGCTCCATTATTTTTTCAAGCCACATTCTCACTCATTTATAGGTTATCTGGAACGGTGGACAGTGAAATGCACCAACCCAGTACACTCGGCTACTCCGGATAAAATATTAGGTGCATCAAATATTCATTGAAGTTAATATAATTTCATCATGTATATATATATATATTTAATTAAATTAAGTAATTATATTTATATTTTACATACATGATCGAATTATGTTAATTCCAATATACACCTACATTTTGAGCTGCGATGTGAGAGAAAGGAAAATGCTTAGCCCGTGCATAACCACGTCACGAGTCAATTTTGTTTAAGGCATTATACGTGCGCTTGTTTCGTGTGTGTGAAATGGATTATTATAATATAAATACTAGTATGGATGTATTTACTTTAAAGGTATTTTTTTCCTTGTGTAAAAATTGGAGTATGACTCAAACAGTTTGATGTTTCCCAATGTCAGAGTTAGATTAGCATACACAACTCTTTTAAGGGAGGGTGAGTATTTACCAATATTATAAAACTCATCAGTCATTGTAATCATATTTAACCCACTTGCCTCTCTGGCTAGATATATGTTGCTTGCAAAGGTGTTGCTTAATGAATTACGTTGATTCAATGTTAACCACGTGCTTGTCATTACTTTCATGAATTGCTTACTACTTCTGTTTACATTTCATTCAACTGTTATGAATGTGTTATGTTGGTAAACTACGGTAAAATTTGGCTAACTAGTTAAGCAAGAGTCCTTTATAACTAGTACTGCACGACCCTTTACAAAGGTGTGAAATACTAGGCCTTGTGACAGTTGGTATCAAAGCTATGTTATGTACTACGTGAATTAAGTTGGCTTCAATGTGAGTGTATTAAGCATTGGTAAGAGACCATACCGACCAATATCAAAAGAATTGAAGTGCTAGAGGCACAAGCTAAGATAGGCAACAATGTGGTTGTAGAGATGGCCCAACCTATTGAACTTGTTGATGATATGAAGAGATCACAAAAGCATCATAGAGTTCTATGGTGAAAATGTTAGAGGTCCTCTACCACAAAGTAGGGACCTTGCTAGCTCAAATGGCAGATCTAACTGTGAAGGCAAACTTGATGGTTTTTACTATGAGAAACTTGAACACTCTTGAGTTTAGTAAGTCCAAGGTTCTAAAACCCAAAATTTTTAGGGGTGCTTGTGATGCCAAGGAGTTAGAAAACTTTTTGTTTAATATAAACAACACTTTCACACAATGAAGATGGACTCAAAACAAATGAAACTAAATAATGCAACCATGTACTCGGTTAGAGACGTTAAATTGTGGTGGCATACAAGTATAATAAAATTGAAAATTGATACTATTGTCATTGATTGTTAGGTAGACTTGAAAAGAAAGTCCAAGGTCAATTGTTTCTTGTGAATGTTAAGTATAATTCAAAATGCAAACTGAGAGACCTTAAGCACAAGGGGTCAATCAAAGGGATTGTGAAACAATGTTTTGCTTTGATGTTGGAGATTTGGGACATGTCAAAGAACGACAAGTTGCTTTATTTTCTAAAGGGTTTGAAATAGTGGGCAAAAACAAAACTTCATAGACAAAGAGTTCAAGACGTGTTTACCACATAAGTAACTGTAGAATGCTTAATTAACTATGTTGCTGAGAATCCCACCACATCCAAAGAGGCATGGGTGGAAATGATGGAAAGTTTTTCAATAAGGGCAAATCCAAAAATGGGGGAGATGACAGTAAGGCATCAACTTCAAAAGAAATTTCGTCATCTTGATCATTGAACAAACACAACGGTAAGGGTAAGATGACTTGCTTCTTATGTCAAAGCCCTCACAAAGTTGCAGAGTACTTGAATAAGTCATCATTCAATGTCATACAAGCTTCCATTATGGAGAAGACACACAAGATGATGAGGATGGGGAGGATACCCCGAGGATGGGTGCAATACAGCTAATGAACATATTGGGAAGTAGAAGAAAGAATCAAAAGTTACATAGGGAAAAGGGTCAATGTTTGTTGACTTAAGAATCAATGGGAAAAGCACCTGTGCTATGGTTAATACTTGGGCTACCCATAACTTTGTTTCATAAGAATAAGTGAAGAGACTCAACTTATTAGTGGACAAGGAATTAGAACGCATGAAAGTCGTTAACTTGGTAGCTTAGCCTACTTTAGGAGCAGCTAAGTAAGCCATTATGAAGCTTGGAAAATAGATAGGACATGTGAATTTCACAGTTGTGCTACTAGATGACGTTCATGTCTATCTTTGAATGGAATTCCTAAGGGAAATTAAGGTGGTACTGATGCTATTTATTGGTTGCTTTTGTCTTATGGGATACCACCCTTACATGGTGTAACCCATTGCAAAAACAAATGTGACAGTGAGAAGTTCCTTTCTGCCATGCAACATAAGAAAGGATTAAGGAGGGGTGAACAGACCTATCTAGCCATGGTAGTGGCAGGTGAATAACTACAAAAAAAGCAAGTGCCTACAACCATCCAAGTTGTGTTAGATGAGTATACAATTATGATGATAAAGAAGTTTCCAAACAACTTGCCCTCAACATATGGCTTGGTGCATGATGTAGGATGGGTATGGTCAACCCTCACGCAAGCACACACACTTGAACACTTTGATTTAAGAATTCAATTAACAAAACATAAACACCATAAATTATGCGACGATTCACTTATTGTAAGATTTTTGAAAAGGTGTATGATTTTGTCCAGAAATCAAACCCCAAGTGTTCCTTATCAAGGAATCAAGCTTTTATGCGGAAATATGTTAATTTCAAAGTCAAGATTGCAAGTTCTAAGTTAACAAATTAATATTCTTACAGTTGATATTAGCTTGCAAGTGACAATATTGAAATCTAAGGATTAAAATGGGTTTCTCAAATATGGGATTTTAGGCTTCAAGCAATGGCTTACACAATCAAGCAAAGATTAAAGAAAAGTAAAAAATTTACCCAAGAGAATCATTTAATGATTTGATGTTATTCAACACGAACTTAGACCATGCTGGTAGTCCCTCAACCAAGCTTTGAAATGCAAAGATGAACGGGTATGGATGTGTAGAGAGAGAAGGTCATGCAAGTATAGAGGGAGGGCGTGTGGGTGAGAGAGGGAAGAGGGGGTGATGGTGATGTTGGATAGAGTGGTCTCTCACCACTTGATCTCTAGGGAGAACATTGTAGCCTCACACTACGCAATCACAAGTTTGGACAAGCTTCAAGCTTCAACAATGGAGTTCTTCTTCAATATTCAAACATAGACTAAATTTTATTTCTTACAATGAGAAAATATATAAAGGCTAGCATGGGGGGACAAAACATTAATCACTCTCACAACTCTCTCACAAGCATAGGAGACAAAGCATCAAACACTCAAAACTGTCACACAAGCATGGGAGACAAAATATTAAACACTCTCACAACTCTAGCTTAGTTATCTTGCATTATTAAAATTCAAATATGAGACTCAAGCATGTACCAAAAGGAGGGCCAAAACCATGTGGGGCCCATGGAGCATAAAATTGTGCGGGGCACATGCAGGTCTTGGGGTTGATCTTGCTTCAACATCTTCACTTGGGTCTTCATGCACCTAATAGTCTTGAAATAAAATGTCCAAGCAAAATATAAATCCTACATTATAATAAAGTCTTCAAAAGTCTTCCATAAAAAATGTAGATGATCTTCCAGTAGTCCCATGTGTACCGAAAAAATAATTATAAATAATAGTGGACATCGGGAGGTCGTTCATATGTCACCATATCGGCAAAAGAGATAGCCAAAGCATGTTGATCCCTATCATCTCTCCCGAGCCCAAAATAATTCTTCTCCAAAAAACGAGAAGTGATATACTTTGAATACAAATCTGGGTTGAGACATAAGAGGTCCTTTTTAAGTATCCAGCTCCTCTCGGAAAATGGCTTGCCTCTCCACTTGCCCAAGAATTTTTGGTATGATCCAGCTCATGTCAATGTAGTTTGGTCATCAGCATGTGAGCATTAGAACTAATTTTCTTTAAAACATTAAGAGGAATCATTTTTTTGGTATGCAACTTTCTTACCTTTCCTATGGGAATCCGCTCGGGACGAATGCGGGACGAATGCGGGCCATAACCATATCACCTTATGAAAATTCTTGCAACCTGCGATGTATATCAGCACTAGATTTATAATGCTCATTATTCAAGTTGATTTTCATTCTTATTTTAGAGTGTAGATCATGTACGTGCTTTGTAAATGTATTAGCTTGCTCACTTACTCTAGTTTGTGGAGGTAATGGGATGAGATCTATGGGCTTCCTAGGTTGGTAACCAGTGACAACTTGAAAAGGACTTAATCCTGTGGTTCTGTTCACTGAACCATTAAATGCAAATTCAAGCATAGGAAGACAGAAATATCATGAACCTATATTTTCACCCACTGGACATATCAATACGCCACCCAACCTCCTATTAGCCACCTTAATTTGCCTATCAGTTTGGGGGAGGTAGGCACTAGAAAACTGGATAGAAAACTGGAGTTTGGTGCCTAACAAGACCCACAAGTTCTTCCAAAAATAACTCACGAATTTCACATCCCTATCAGAAACAATGGTCTTGGGAAGGCCATGTTGTAACAACTTGCTTAATTAATCATATAATAGAACATAGTAAATAAAATAGTCAACTCGAACCCATGGGTAGCGGGGACACCTATCATACACAGCAGAACCTAGGTAGCAGTAAATGTAAATCATCAACTTCAATATCACAAAATATATAATACCAGAGTTAACTATAATCCCAAAACACTGTGTTTTTATATAATCTCTCAAAATACAAAAATATCTTTAGGATCCCACATCAGAATATCCTGATCCTAGTTCAAACTTACCCTCCTAACGGGGTAGTATAATTGACTCAATGGCGGTCACACTCCACCGATCTTTCTAGGTTTCGTGAAAATCATTTAATGTTCGGGGGTGAGACACTTCTCAGTAAGGGAAAATAAACTAAATACAGCTGTGTGGCAACATGAATTTTTAATGATAATATAGATATATAGCACATTTTCCATACTAGAAAACATTAATCATTTAATAACTGCATAAACGCATACCTTCATATTTTAATAAATCGTACTAATCATAATTTTCTGGTATAGCTAATAATACTGAAGATATACCCAGGTTGAATAGCTATCTGATGTCATGCATTACCCCCCATGACGAGTTGTGCAGCCCGAAGGCAGGACCAGACAATGGCTGGCCGACCACTGCCGAGTAAAAAATGTTTGTTAGTACGATGACCCTGCCACACCCTGGTCCAGACTACTAGGTGGACGTCTACAATTCTACCCTAAAATCCACATCAACTATCCATCTCCCACATTCTTGTGGGGTGCTTAGCACCAATCTGAACATAGATATCCGATCTATATAGCTGTGGTACCGTACTCTTGAAACTGAACTAAACTAACATTCGGGTTCTAATAACATATAGTACATGATAATATAGCATTTAACATAAATGGATTGATAGCATTTTCTATATTTTTATAAATACGGTCTCGTGCCAAACATTTCATAAATACAGCCTCGTGCCGAACATTTCATAAATACGACCTCGTGCCGAACATTTCGTAAATATGGCCTCACGCCGAAATCATATATCATACACGACCTCGTGCCGGTTATCAATCACGATCTTGCGCCGAATATCTCATACATATCATTCTGAATAAATAAATCAATTATCATGTAATTTCAAAATCATAATGTAATGCAGTATTTCATAACTCTTGAAAACATGTTTTACTCATACAATTGCCACATCATAATATTTTTCACGAAAAATAATATTCATGCCACACAAATTAAGCTGAGTAAATTTGTACATTTCATTCTAAAATCACATTTTCTGTATAACAGCAGTATTTTCCCAAATATGCATTTTCTCAATAATATTCAAATATAATACATGCTTCCCTGAAAATTAATTTTGTGGATAAATAATAATAATACCCGTCGAAAATAACTGCTTTAGTTTATTCCTTTACCTAGTACTGAAGAAAACCCCCTAAAAATTTCACTCGTCTTGCACCCGCAGGGTTCCCCATTCAACACCCTGAATTCAACAATCTCCAGAACTAAACTTTAGTATTTTCACATGAATATCATTTCCTATAACTATAAAAAGACCAAATTTGGCGTAAAAAGTCTTACCTCAACTCAGGGATGAATTTCAACTCACTTCCACCAACGATCTGCTCCGGAAGATTTGGAGAGAACTTCCCCAGGAGCATCATGGTGGCCTCAGATCGTTGATCTGACAAACGATGGAGCCAAAATCGAAGAGAGAGGAGAGATAAATCGTGGGGAGGAGAGAGTGAAAATTTTCTATTTTTCTACATTTAAAACTGAGTTTTAGGCTATTAATAGAGCCAAATTCATCAACGAGATACGTCACCTCGTCGACAAGTCCCTGAAGAGTTAAGTCAACGAACCTTCACCCCTTGTCGATGAAATTCAGAATTGCCAAAACCCTCCTCGGTATTTTCTCGTCGATGAGACATTCCCTCATCGACGAGCCCAATTGTCGTGTTGTCGATGAACAAAGTCTGCTGCACCCTCTTTTCTATTCCCATTTTCCCTCTCTTAATTATTATTTATATACCATTATACTTTGGGTCATTACATTCTCCCCTCCTTATAAAATTTCATCCTCGAAATTTACTATTCATACAACTCATCATCCCTTAAAGGTAAAATGGTCTACTTATTTTATTACTTACCCTCCTTGGTATTTTCTCAACATAGAAACATGGAATACTTCGTGCATCCCAGAAAACGTAGGTGGTAAAGCTAACCTATAGGCAACCGGACCTACTTTCTCTATAATCTTAAAAGGACCGATAAACCTAGGGCTAAGTTTACCCTTCCTTCCAAACCTCATAACTCCTTTTAACGGAGCTATCTTCAAAAAAACATGATCACCGACATCGAATTCTAAATTTTTCCAGCGATTATCGGCATAACTCTTCTGTTAGATCTGAGCTGCACTCATTCTATCTCTGATGAGCCAAACCTTATTGTACGCCTACTGCACAAGCTCTGGTACCACAACTCACCGCTCACCTATCTCGTCCCAATACAAAGGAGATCGACATCTCCTACTGTATAAAGCCTCAAACGGTGCCATGCCAATGCTGGCCCTATAACTGTTATTATACGCGAACTTTACCAATGGCATGAACTGAGTCCAGCTACCCCCAAAATCTAATACATATGCTCAAAGCATATCTTCTAGTATTTGTATCATCCTCTCAGTTTTTCCGTCTAACTAGGGATGGAATGTTGTGCTAAATGATACCTGAGACCCTAGAGCTTCCTCTAAGCTTCTCCAAAAATATGACGTGAAACATGGGTCTCAATCTTACACTATAGATACTGACATCCCATGAGAACGAACTATCTCTTGGATATACATCTCGCCAAACGGTTAATGGAATAGCTGATCTTGATAGGGAGAAAATGGGCAATCTTAGTCAACCTGTCTACTATCACCCAAATCGCATTCTAACCATGCGATGTCGACGGCAGTCCTGAGACAAATCCATTGAAATATGATCCACTTCCACTTTTGGATAAATAGCGGTTGCAACGAACCCATCGGCCTTTGGTGCTCAGCTTTTACCTGCTGGCACGTCAAGCACTAGGCTACATACTATGCAATCTCTCTCTTCATACCACTCCACCAATAAAACTCTCACAGATCCCTGTACATTTTCGTACTGCCGGGATGAACTGTATACAATGATCTATGAGGCTCCTCCTAAATAGTCTTCCTGATGTCAGCATCAGTAGGAACACATAATCTAGAATAGAACCATAAAGCTCTGTCATCTGAGATGCAGAATTCCTCACCTTGACCAGTATGCACTCTATCTATCACCTCTGCTAATTCTAGGTCTTCTTTTGAGCGACTTTAATTCTTTCCTAAAGAGTAGGCTGCACTATTAAACTGGCGATACATGCAGGAGGATCACTTCCTACCAACTCTATACGGAGTCTCTTTAGATCCATCATGATCGGGTACTGGATCTCCATAGCTGCCATCACTGGTCTCGCAGACTTCATGCTCAACGCATCAGCTACCACATTTGCTTTTCCTGGGTGGTAATTGATAGTACAATCGAAATCCTTACTAAGCTCCAACCATCTTCTCTGTCTCATATTCAATTCCTTCTGGGTGAATAAATACTTTAAACTTTTGTGGTCGGAGAAAATCTCACACAGCTCACCATACAGGTAATGCCTCCAAATCTTCAATGCGTGTACCACTGCAACTAATTCAAGATCATGGGTAGGGTAGTTCTTCTCATACTCTTTCAACTGTCTAGATGCATACTCCACCACCCTACCATGCTGCATCAAGACACATCCAAATACCTTTAAGGACGCATCACTGTAAATGACATAACCCTTACCCCCTGACAGGATGATCAGTACTGGCGCCGTGACTAGCCTCTACTTCAATTCCTGAAAACTTTTCTCATAACTATCATCCCATTCAAATTTGGCATTCTTCTTACTCAGTCATGTCAATGGCCTTGATAAGGCTGAGAATCCCTCAATGAAATGAAGGTAATAACCAGCTAAACCCAAGAAACTTTTGATCTCCTAGATGTTCCTCAGTCTAGCGCAATTCACTACCGCCTCGATCTTACTAAGATCCACAGAAATTCTGTCTCCTGAGATAACATTCCCCAAAAACATAACTTTCTTGAGGCAGAAGTCACATTTATTGAATTTAGCATACAGCTTCTTCTCCATGAGCATCTGCAAAACCTGCCTTAAATGTATCTCGTGCTCTTTATAGCTCCTTGAATAGACTAGCACATCATTAATAAAAACAACAATAAACTGGTCTAAAAAAGGATGAAAAATCCTATTCATCAAATCCATAAATATCGTAGGAGCATTCGTCAGTCCAAATGGCATAATAAGAAATTCGTAATGCCCATACCTAGTCTTGAAAGTCGTCTTCAATACGTCATTTTCCCTTACCTTTACTTGATGGCAGCCTGACCTGAGGTCGATCTTAGAATACACCCATGTACCCTAGAGCTTGTCAAACAAATCATTGATACGGGGTAGAGGATACTTGTTCTTGATTATCACTTTATTAATCTCCCGGTAATCTATGCACATCCTCACAGACTCGTCCTTCTTCTTTCCAAATAGTACTGGGGCTCCCCACGGAGATACACTAGGTCGCATAAAGCCCTTATCAAGCAAATCCTACAACTAATCGTTCAATTCTGCCAACTCTACTAGTGCCATTTGATACGGTGCTTTAGAGATTGGTGCTGTAACTGGAAGTAGATCAATGGGAAAATCTACCTCACAATCAGGTGGCAAACCCAGTAATTCATATGGAAACACATCAGTAAACTCCTTTACTACTGGTGTACTGGTGAGCTTCACTTAACTCCCTACGGTTTCCTTCATGAAGGCCACAAATCCCTAACAACCACTCAGAAGTAGCCTCCTCGCCTGAACAGTTGAGACCATCTGAGGTAGAGACTGCACTTGTGACCCTGTAAATCTGAATTCTAGTCTTTCTCAAGGTCTGAATATCACTTCTCTCGCACGACAGTCTATACAGGCAAAATTAGCTGCTAGCTAATCCATGCCAAAAATGATATCAAATCCATGCATGACCAGTACTACCAAATCAGCAGATAGAATCCTCCCCTGAATATCAACTGGATAACCACGAAGTACCCTACTACATCTCACCGCTGTCCTGGTTGGCGTAGCTACTAATAATTCAACATCTAATGTTTGTGTTTCGGCCCTACACAATTTAACACATCCCAAAGATACAAACAAGTATGTGGCCCATAAGTCAAATAATGCAATAACTTTAAATGAAAACATATTAATTGTACCTGTCACCTCGTCGCCGGCTACCTCAGCATCACCTGGCCTTAGAGCAAAAACCTTGGCTGGAGCCATATTCCTCTGCTGGCCTCCACGTGGCGCCTGGTAGCCTCCTCGAGCAAGTCAAGGAGCAGGAGCAACACCAATCTGAGCCTAGCAATCCCTCATCATATGCCCTGACTCCCTACACCGGTAACAAACACCTCGCCTGGCATGACACTCTCCCAAGTGTCTCTTCCTGCAAGATGGGAAAGCTGGAGATGGCTGCACACCCTAAAAACCATGATTCCCAGTATCCTACCTTTGATCTCTGTAGTAGCCACCTCTCTTCCACAAACCAAGGTCGACTCCCTACTGGGAACTAGAAGGTGTGGATCTCTTCTTCTGCCTCTGCTTCTCAACCTCCAACCGCTCCCCAATCTCTGCTATAGTGGCTCTATCCACCAGCTCAGCAAAATCCTACAACTTCATAATCGACACCTGCTTATATATTTCTCTCCTCAAACCTCTTTCAAACTTCTGTACCTTCTTTGCTTCATCTGGTATGATGTACAGGGCAAAGCGAGATAGTTCGATGAACCTTGCTGCGTACTGCTGTACGGTCTACCGTCCCTGCTTCAGATTCAAGAACTCCTCTATCTTAGCTTCCCTAGACAAGGCCAAAAAATACCTGCAAAGAATATCTCCTTGGACCACTCCCATGTCATCTCCATAGGTACCATCCTCTGCTGTTCTAAGAGTTTCACCGCCATCCACCACCTCTCAGCCTCTCCAGTCAATTTGTAGGTAGCAAACATCACCCTCTGCTCCTCTGAATACTACAGCACTGCAAATATTTTCTCGATCTCCTACACCCAATTTTTATAGATTGCAGGGTCAGTTCCTCCTAAGAAAGTTGGAGGATTCATTTTTATGAATTTCTTTATTGAGCTACTGTGACCCGTCGATAGACCACACTGTTCCCTCGAACTCTTGGCAATTTTGGCCATAACTTGCTATGCCACGCTGCGTAAGACTGCATCCGAATCACCACTCGCAGCGCCTGAGGGTCCAGAACCCTAATTTCCACTAGCATGAGCACTACTACTACCAGGGCCCATCCTGAAAAACAAATAACTCAACTCAGAACCCTTTCACTATACATATCACCCAACCAATATAGTATATACTCCTAATTAATTCATCTCTCCTAATCTTAATTCAAGGTTCAATCCTGCAACCTAGATACCCAGCCCAATGATAGTTTACCATGACTTTCCTGAAATCGTCATCCCAAGAAAATCACACAAACCACCATGGAAGTCCTGCATCTAGACTACAAAACCAGGCCTCAAATTCTCTTATCCTATAATCTGGTATTATTACTGCTGCATTCTAGAGTCTACAAAACCTAGTATCTTAGGCTCTGATACCAAACTGTAACGACCTGTTTAACCAATCATATAATAGAACATAGTAAATAAAATAGTCAACCCGAACCCGTGGGTAGTGGCGACATCTGTCATGCACAGCGGAACCTAGGCAGCAGTAAATGAAAATCATCAACCTCAATACTAGAGTTAACTATAATCCCAAAACACTGTGTTTATATACAAACTCTCAAAATACAAAAATATCTCTAGGATCCCACATCAAAATTTCCTGATCCTAGTTCAAACTTACCCTCCTAACGGGGTAATACAATCGACTCAACGGCAATTATGCTCCGCTGGTCTTTCTGGGTTTCTTGAAAATCATTTAATGTTCGGGGATGAATCACTTCTCAGTAAGGGAAAATAATCTAAATATAGTTGTTTGGAAACATGAATATTTAATGATAATATAGATATACAGTACATTTTCCATACTAGAAAAAATTAATCATTTAATAACTACATAAACGTATACCTTCATATTTTAATAAATACTAACCATGACTGTCTGCTATAGCTAATAATACTGAAAACATACCTAGGATGAATAGCTAGCTGATGTCATGTATTAACCCCCATGACGGGTTGTGCAGCCCGAAGGCAGGACCTGACAATGGCTGGCTAACCACTGCCGAGTCAAAAATGTCTATAAGTACGATGGGTCCGCCACACCTTGGTCCGGACTGCCAAGTGGACGTCTATAACTCTACACTAAAAGTCACATCGACTATCCACCTCCTACCCCGTCGTGAGGTGGTTAGCACCAATTTGAACATAGATATCTAATCTATATAGCTACGGTATCGTGCTCCTCAAACTCAACTAAACTAACATCCGAGTTCTGATAACATATAGTACATGATAATAATGTATAACATAAATGGATTGATAGCATTTTCTATAATTTCATAAATACGGCCTCGTGTCGAACATTTCATAAATACGGCCTCGTGCCGAGCATTTCATAAATATGGCCTTGCGCTGAAATCATATATCATACACGGCCTCATGCCGACTATCAATCACAACCTTCTGTCGAATATCTAATACATATCATTTTGAATAAATAAATTAATTATCATGTATTTTCAAATTCATAATGTACTGCATTATTTCATTACTCCTGAAAACATGCTTTACTCATACAATTGCAATATCATAATATTTTTCATGAAAAATAATATTCATGCCACAAAAAGGTGGGTAAATTCATATATTTCATTCTAAAATCACATTTTCTATAATATAGCAGTATTTTCCCAAATATGTATTTTCTCAAAAATATTCAAATATAATACATGCTTCCCTGAAAATTAATTTTGCTGATAAATAATAATAATACGCATGAAAAATAACTGCTTTAGTTTATTCCCTTACCTGGTACTGAAGAAAACCCCCTAAAAATTCCTCTCATCCTACACCCATAGGGTTCTCCATTCAACACCCTGAATTCAACAATCCCCAAAACTAAACTTCAGTATTTTTCACGTGAATATCATTTCCTATAACTATGACAAGACCAAATTTGGCATAAAATGCCTTACCTCAACTCAGGGATGAATTTCAACTCGCTTCCACCAACGATCCGCTCTAGCAGATTTGGAGAGAACTTCCCTAGGAGCGTCGTGGTGGCCTCAGATCATCGATCCGGTGAACAATTGAGCCGAAATTGAAGAGAGAGGAGAGAGAAAACGTAGGGAGGAGAGAGAGTGAAAATTTTCTAATTTTTCTACTTTTATAACCAAGTTTTAGGTTATTTATACAGCCGGATTCATCGACGAGACACGTCACCTCATCGACAAGTCCCTGAAGAGTTTCATTGACAAGCCTTCACCCCTAGTCGACAAAATTTAGAATTGCCAAAACCCTCCTCGATATTTTCTCGTTGACGAGACATTCCCTCATTGACGAGCCCAATTGTTCACTTTCATTGACGAAGTATGCTGCACCCTTTTTCTTTTCCCATTTTCTCTCTCTCTTCATTATTATTTAAATACCATTATACTTCAAGTCATTACATATGTAGCCTTACAACTTCTTTAAAAAAGATAGTGGCAATTTTATATGCATCATGTGTCTTGTTGCATGGAATAAAGTGTAACATTTTATAAAATCTATCCACAACAACAAATATAGAATCATTTCTTCTAAAAGTCCTAAAGAGTCCTAAAACAAAGTTTATACTAATGTCCTGCCAAGGGGTATGAAGTACAGGTAAAGTATACAATCCAGTGTTTTACTTCCTACCCTTTGCAGTTTGGCATGTACCACAATGAGACACAATTCTAGCGACATCCCTTTTCAAACTATACCAAAAGAATCTATCCTCTACCATGGCAATGGTCTTATCTCTACCAAAGTGACCTGCACCACCACCTGCATGCAATTCCCATATCAACTAGCCATGTAGAGATGTAGAGGTTATGCACAACCTAGTCCCTTTAAATAGAAATCTACCATGGATCAAAAATTCAGGATGGGTTCTAGGAAGCCCCTATAACAAGTCAGAAAAGATATCATAAAAATCAAGACATTGGGAATATTCTCTCTTAATACTTTGAAAGCCTATGACTCTAACCTATAAGGTTTATAAAGTGGCCACTACTCAGCTCAAGGCATCAGCAGCTTTGTTTTCAGCACCAGAATATTCTCTCTTAATACTCTCAAAGCCTATATAAAGTGGCCACTCCTCGGGTTAAGGCATTGGCAACTTTTTTTTGAACACTAGCAAGGTGTTTGAGCACAAAAGTGTACTTCAAATGTATTCAACCCACTTTACACGTCTATGATTCAATTTCTTTTGGGTGCTCAAATATCTAAGGGTCTAGTGGTTAGAAAAGAGTACAAACTCTTGTGGGAGCAAGTAATGTCTTCAGTGGTTGCAAAACAAAGGTCAAGTTTAGAGAGAGAAGCTCTCAACCCTCTCTAGGGTTTCTTGACTTTGTGTGAGATGCTTCACCCTTCACCCGTTGCCAACCCCACCTCCAACCCCCACCCCTCTTCCTTCCTCCATTGCTCCCATTTATCTTCTTCCTCGGACTGGTTCCTTGTGCAACAGTTCCTTTGGGAGCTTTCCTTAACCTATGTTCTTAGTTCATAACCTAAACACACATAATGATTTCATTTTCTAGCGCAGCAATGTTTTGAAACTCTAACTAGTGATTCGATGATGGGGCATAAAGGTGCTCGAAAATCAAGGAGCTCTCCCCTAAAAGATCCAAGTTTGAAGTTTGAGATTCATGCTGCCCTTATGTATATCAAAGATAAGGGAGGTGATATTGAAAAATGGAAGCATAAAAGACACATAGAAATTTTTGTAGAGTTCAATAGAATCGCAAGTCTTCGCTCTACCAAGATTCAAGCTGAATCGAGTGGTACGAAGGTGAGTGATAAGGAGAAGAAGATAGTGAAAGAGTTGGAGAGTATCATTCGACTCTCTACTTAGCAAGAAGAGGAGGTTAGAAATAGTTGATTACTCCCTACAAATAAGGTCAAGGAGGTGGAGATGCTCCCTACTCTTGAAACTCTCGAGTTAGAGGACTCTATAGAGGTCGAAGAATCTAAAGAGGATAATGACTTAGTTTGAGCTAGGAAATCCCTAACTAGACTCAATAAGTTATCAGAAGACATTAAGAAGGATATTCAAAAGGTGAAGGAGGCTAGAACCTTTAAGAAGAATAATAAGAAGATTCCATGGATTGCACTTTTTGCAAACAACAGAAAGAAGGAAAGTTGTTGTACTATACCTTCTTTTGAGTATGATGGTTCAGGAGCTTGTATCCCTTTAGCTGATATAGATGATCTGGAAGATGTTTAGAGTGACTGCCTTATTGGCTACTTTGTTATAAAATTTCGAGGTAGAGTTGCGTTTCAAGAGGTTGCCAACTCTTGGAAGGTTCAGGTTGAAGTTAGACATCATGGAAGTGAGTGGATCATTTTCAAATTCAACAAGGAGGATGATCTATATAAAGTGCTTCAAAAAGGGCCTTATCTAGCATATGGGAAGCCTCTAATCCTTAAGAAGATGCCCAAACTCTTTAAGTTCGATGAGAAGGAGATGACCACTCTTCCTATGTGGGTTTAGTTGATCAACTCACCTCTAGAACTCTGGTCTACAAATGCGTTGGGTAGAATTTTTTTTGAGATTGGGCGACCACTCTATGTTGACAAGATGACTACCAACAGAGAGAGACTCACATATGCTAGAGTCTTGGTGGAAGTAGATGTGGCTAAAAAAATTAAACGAGATGTGAAAATGTGCTTTCCTGATGAGAAGGTGATTTATCGTGAAGTTTTGTATGAAAAGCTCCCTAAATATTGTAATTTCGGTAAGGTCTTATGGCATTCTATGACTAGTTGCACTGAAAAGCAAGCCTTTGATAACCAAGAGCCAACTCAAAACCTGGATCTTGACAATATTACCCCTGTAACTGAAGGTCTAGTGGTTTCAATGGGAGGGGAGGCTTCTAAAGAGAATGAATTACACAAGGACCTCAATCAAGTTCCTATGGCACCCCAGATGGTTGAAATTTCTTTTTATTGCTAGGAGTTAAGGAAGCCGGAAGCATAGAAAGACAAAGGCCAGCTACTCCTAGTACTAAAGGAGTTGGCAAGGGTATTAAGCAGTAAGGTGTGATCCTAAGAGGGGGGTGAATTGAGTTTATTAAAATTTCTTTAAAACTTTTGTTCTACAAATTCATTGATTTAAGAATTAACCCAATGAATTAATATTCAGCAATCACACAATCAGAATGATATTGATTTGCAACTGTACAAGCACAGCCAACAATCCTTTTAAGTTAAGTCAACAACTAATCCAAGTTCAATCCTTTAATGAATGAATGATGATAAAGATAGTTTGAATAAAATCTTAGAATATTCAAAGTTTGATTTTTCTTTCAATCAATGAACGGTTAGAATAAATAATTTTCATAGATTTGATTTTACAAGACCTAAAAATCTCCTTTAATTAATAGAGCAAGATTAACTTCAGCAGTGTAGTAAAATCAATATTCAAGATTACTTTTGAATTTTTCAAATCACTTAACAACCAACTAATGATAACCAATATGTTTCTTGGTTTTAAATATGAAACAAATTCAGTAATTTTGTGAGCTTCATAATTTGATAATCTGATATTTCAATCATTCAATCAATATAGTATGCTGATTTCAAATATGGATCAAAGTAAGAAACTTCAGCAACTCTCAATATTTGGCAAGTGTTAAATAATCATACATGCATGTTATATGTTTGCAGAAAATTAAAGAGAGTAAGGAGAAAAGCTGAAAACCGTATCTTTTACAAGGTTGAGCTAGCAGCCTACGTCCTTGCCCCAAGCAACCGCGATGAGGATTTTCCTTTCCAACTTCTTTATAGGCCAAGTTACAACCTCTCCATATCAGGTGGAGATCCCTCTCTAACAAGAATACCCCTTCTCGTTAGCCAATAGTTCAACAACCCTGAATCATCTAACAACAACAAAACAAGAAAAAAATTTTGTGTACAAGTAGAACTCTCTCAACAAGAGCGGATTAGTACAATTTAAAATCAAAATACTTCAATTTTTAATCAATAATCAATATAAACGAGTGAAGTTTAGATTATTATCACTAGGGTTCTAATTTGATTTGAAAATATTAGTAGAGAACAATCAAAAATAGTGAGTTAAATCAGCACAAACAAAGCAAGACTTTAGAAAATATTTGAGCAAGAAAGCTTTGAAAAGTAGAAAGAATTTAGATTGATTGCTGCTTGTAGGTATATTTAATCTTTAGGTTTACTATGTATTTATAGATAGGATAAGTTAATTTTTGTATTCCCTATGTTTCTTAGAGTGTTTCCAAATTTTCACAAAGTTTGGGGGCCAAGTAATCAAATTTGCAAACTTCCCTCGCTGTTTTAAAATTTAAAAAAACGAAGGTCAGTCGCACGATCCCAAAGGGTCAGTCCTCTGTGCCTTGAAATTACAGTGTATTCTAAAAGTCAGTACTGGGTTAGTCGCCTGAGCCTTAATGGTCAGTCGCCTGATGTAGTTCTGTTTGCATACTTAAAAACATATAAAAATGTCAGTCAATTGATCTAACAAGGTCAGTCACCTAAACTTACAACTTTCAAAAAATCTTTGATTTTTAACACTTCAGCCCTTTGATCTTGGAAAACCTTAAATAAAACATTTTCCATGATTTTCAAAAATTAGTCTGTAAGTCAATAGTGGTTCCCAAGAGCTTCAACCATTTATATTGAAATTTATGAAGTACTTACATGAGACTTCTTAAGACTATGGCATTTCTAATCACTAAGTCTTCATGTTTATCTTCACATCAAGTTTCAATAGTCTTTAGCTTCATCATATCTTCTATCTTTGTGTTCAAGATTTCAAAAGACTTGTCAAGAACTTGATCTTGATCTAAAACACTTGAATCACTTGATCATTTGAATCCTGAAACTTCACTTAACCAAATAAGTTACGTTACTTTGATTTGTTATCATCAAAATAAGATTATAAGCCTTGTTAGGCCAACAATCTCCCTCTTTTTGATGATGACAAATAAGAAGCAAAAATAAGAAAGCCTTTATAAGGCTCCCGCTTACAATAATCATCAACTTAACAAAATTTGTAAGGTATGACAGCATTGAAACATATATATCATGAATGCATACTAACTCAGTTTATATTTCAAAGATCAATTGGAATATTATACTTATATATCAAGATTACTATCAATATCATACTTAATATCACGTTATATCAGTGTTCAAAATTATGCTCAATGATATCATGTTCAATACATATCATACAGATTTATGCTCAATGATATCATGCTTAATACATATTATGCTCAATATCATATCAGTATTTAGGATCATACGTAATGCTCAATGCTCAATTTTTACCCAAAAAATTCTCCCCCTTTTGACATCAATCACAAAGAGTAAGATATGAAGAAAAATATAAAAGCTAAGGCAAAGAGCAAAAAATAACAATAAAAATAGCACGAATATGATGGAGCATGCATAAACAGATAAGCAATAAATCCAAAGAGCATGTAAAAAGATAATACAATGATGGTTTGCAATACAAACATAGAATATTCAGAGAAAAGTAAATCTAAGCAATTCTAGTATCTACATCATCATCTTCCCCTTCTTCTTCATCTCCTTCTTCAGCATCATCTTTTTCATTTTGTTCATCTTCAATTCCTACTTCAGTTATCTCCATTAGGTCTTTTCCTCATGAGGAATCAGCCATATACTATTCAATACGACCAAGCCATTGATCCAGTGAAGAGTAGTTCATTTGAAGAGATAAAAAATTATCCTGAAGTGTGCTGAGTCCAAATTACATTTCTCTACAAAACTAGTAAATTGTTTATTATAAGCAAGGAATCATGAAGGTGCATCATCAACCAGAGGAGTAGGTTGCTGAGCTGGTTGCAGAACTTGTTGTTGTTGGTCCTGAGCCTGTAGTCGTCCACGAATGCACTTAGGAAACCAACCTTGATCAAGTTTCTCATAACCCATTTGCTTAAGCGTAGTGGATGAAAAGAGATCATAATGGATTCGCTTAATGAAGAGTTTAGATGGATAAGTGATGTTCAGATGAGAAAATAGGAGATTTAGAATGCCACCATATGGAAGAATTGCTCTGTAGGCTTCTGTTCTGGAGATAATCCATTTGAGAATTAAGCTTGGTAAATCAGGCTTTTTTCCCTTTGAGTAAGCACCACATGACAAAACAATCTAAATATGAAATGTAGTCATGTGATCCCACTTGAGGCAAAATATTGTACGTAATCAGCTTCTATAGGATTTGTGCTTGAAGATTGAGTTGTTTGTATAATGGAGGATGACCAAAATAGACAGGTTCCTCATTCATGACCAGCAGTAGAAATTCTTCAAAAGTGAAATCTTGTGCCATAATCCAAGACTGTCCAAAAGATGGACATTCAAACTCACCTTGTCAAATATTAAAAATTGTTGCCAAGGTCTGTGGAGTAAGGGCAATTGCTTTTCCTATGACTTTGGTAGTAGTTACTATGTCTCCTTTAAGCATATTTGTATAAAAAATTTCAACTAAGTTCCAATATAGTCCTTTAGCGTGATAAGTAATAAACTTTTTCCGTCCTAAGGTTCTAAACATGGGTAAATTGTTGGGAAATTCTTCTTCAAAGAAAGTCGTGTCTAAGACCTTACCAAGAATAGGTTAAGTTGTATGAAGATGCTCTTTGTATAGTAGCTTCGCGTGTGGAGCTACAAGCCATTTCTCGATAGTGTAGTTGTCATCCTTCCTCGAAGTAGAACCTTTTGATGCTGTATTTTTTTTTATTGGCATGATGATTTTAGAAAATATGAACGGTGAAATCCTTTAAAATCTTATGAGAATGAAGTAGGATGATGTTCTTCAAAGAATAAACGGATGATTTTTAGTGAAGGAGCACTTGAGATCGAAGAAGAATAGGTGGAGGTGAAGGGAGAAACAGGGTCAGGTACCTAGGGTTTTGAAAAGTTAGGGTTTTGCGTACTTTTAGTATTTAAATCACCGTTAGTCAGTCGACTGATATCAATGGTTAGTGTCGCAGCGTCCCGGGCGCGTATGTGCCCCAGGTGGCGAAATTAAAATCAATTTAATATTTTCAAGGAAAAATATGGTGTAGGAGTCGCCACTAACCTTTAGTGCGGTTAGAACACATGATTACTACCCCGTTAGGGGTAGAATCGGTCTACATTACCAGAACTGGGGTCGGGAGTTCGGTTACGCGAGGGGAAGGTACGAGCACCCCCTACGCGCCCGTTCTTAAGAACGGTACCTAATTAATTTAAAATTATCCCTAAGTTAATCTAATAAATCTTTACATTACTCATTTTTATGAATTTATAAATACATAGGAAAATAAATAAATATATACATATATTCCCTCAGAGCTTAGGGTACGTGATGCCCAAAGGCTAATACCCCTTGCAATTAGATCATAGGGATAATAATTAAGAAAATACACTCCCAAAATTTTGAAATTATATGTAAAATTTTATAGGAAAATATTAGTATGGGAGGTTTTAATATATATATTAATAAGATAATAAACTAAGAAATTAAATTACCATAATACGTGTAATAATAATAGGGATGTAATAATAAATTGCTATAATACCTAATGACATGTCCTAATAATAAACCCACCTAATAGATAGTAATGATATACACACAAAAATAAGAATGATAATATAATACTAAACTTATAACAATAACGATAACAATAATAACAATAATAATAATACTAATAACAGTAATACTAATAATGACATACTACAAGTAATAATAATAATAATAATAATAATAATAATAATAATAATAATAATAATAATAATAATAATAATACACAAGCATATAGTAAGATATTAACATTCTATAAATATAATGATACTCACTTATAAATAATCAAAACCTCAATATATGCATATATGTAAACAATTAATTCCCAAGATAAATAACGATATATACACTAGTCATTATGGAAACAATTAATCCCTAGAATAAATATAGGATGTATACTATAAAAGTTATGGAAACAATCGTAGTCTTACCATTAATATACAATGACAATGTGGGAACAAATTAAACCCTAGAAATTATATACTTTTATAAACATGTAAGGGAAAGAAATTAATTATGGAAACAATTCAAGTTATGAATCTAATAGGAAGTATATACAAACTCTAGAGAAATCAATATGCCACAAGAGGGGAACCCTAAAAATAAATATGGAAATAAATTTAGTTTTATCAAGGAGTGTTCAATAATATGAAAATACTAGAAATTGATATGCAATGATGTGGACGAAAATTAATGTGCAATAATAAGGCTAATAATAATAAGCAAATAACTCAAACCCTAAAACAATACTTAAACATAAAATTATCAACCTTCTAAAAACGTGAAAACTACCAAAATCCTAAACAAACCTACACATAAAATATGAAATGATTTAAATAATAAACAATCATAACCAAAACCGTGAACGAATTTAAATAACGCAAATAAACTACAAGAAAAATTAAACCGTATTAACATGATAAACCTAACCTTAAAAAACATAAATACTAACATATAAAACAAAATGTAAAATAACACTAAACAATATAAATTGTTAAATAATACAACATCGATTAAAAATACATGCTAAATAATACAAAATCACTTACCGGCAATAGCTTAGAATTCTCACCACTGAACTACAGTCACAATATAACAACAATAATATGAATACACAATATTACATAATAATACAACAATAATATTACGTAAATATACATATACATGAGCTTAACATTCCATAATAAAACATATATTTATATTTATATATACTTGTGCAAAAATTACGATATTTCCCAATAAGCTAAAATAACCTTGGATATTATCATTTAAACAAATGTTACAACATCAGAAATACTACAATGCGTATTACAACACAAAAATAACAAGAAGGAAAATATTGCATGGATATTAAACGTTAAAACACATATTACAATAATAAAATCCAATAATAATAATATATTTAATATATACAATAAATTTAGACATAAATTAAAACTCCCTAAACATACTACGTGCGAAAGCACATGGACAATAAATACACAATAAACCTGCAAAAATTAATACCATAAGTCAATAACACACATGTATGGGATGATAAAATATATGTCAAATAAATAAAGAATACACATAGGCTATTACATATCAGAATAAAATAATGAAAGTATTAAATCGAGCCATTACGTATATATAAAATAACGATGTCAATACAAAATAATAATAAAAGCTTTATTACGATACTTGTACAAACACTTTAATAATAATACATGACTAATACATAATAATAATAATAACAATATCAATAGAAATTCTATGATTAATATACAACAAATATATAGTAGCCATATGAAACATCTATTATTAATCATATAATATGCATGTACAACAAAAAAAAAAAAACTTAAAGTTTTAAATCTAAAAATCCAAACAGTGTGCGTGTGAGCGTTCGGTACATGTGTGGGTTTGTGTGTGTGCACGGGTAGGGGGACTTACAGAGGTTTGCTGGGCTGCTGTGCTTGGAGCAGAAGGGAGTTTCGGCTGCTGGAGATTCGCAGCAGGAGAGGGCTGGACTGGCCGTAAGGTGCTGGTGCGGTGATGGAGCTCGCGGCTGGTCCTGCTGTGCTTGGAGCAGAAAGGAGTCTCGGCTGCTGGAGATTCGCAGTAGGAGAGTGCTGGACTGGCCGTAAGGTACTGGTGCGGTGATGGAGCTCGCAGCTGGTCCTGCTGATGATTGTGGTGCTACTACTCCTGGCCGGGTTTGCTGTGGTGGGGAGTACCGAGCGTTGGTGTGGGCTGCTGCCAATTGTGGCCGGGGCTCTGTGACTTAATGGGATACGCCGGGAGCAGGAGTGGCCGGTGTTGCAGAGGTGGCCGGAGAAGATGGCTGGGTGTGGTGGTGGTTGCTAGAAGCGGATGGAGCTGGAATTCTGGAGGTTGGGAAGCAGAAGAAGAAGAAGCAAGGATTTTTTATTTCTCCGGCTGTGGCTGTGGCGGTGCAGTGCCGGGTGTATGAAAGAGAGCAAGAAGAAAAGGAAAGACAGAATTTTTTTTACTGTTGTGCGCCCCCGGCTCCCCTCTCTTTGAAGGGAAGAAAAGCCTATTTATGAGCAAAAATTAGAAACCCTAAATCTCCCCTTTCCTTTTTAGTTTATGGTATTTTTTTCTTTTGGAAATAATATTTATGTGAATAATTATTAATATGGTAATAATAATAATAATAATAATAATAATAATAATAATAAGGTGAAAATAATGATATTTATTAAAATAATAATAATGATAGTAATAACAAAGATAAATAAATAATAATAATAATAATAATAATAATAATAATAATAATAGTAATAATAAAGGTAAAAATACTAATAATAATAATAATTAAAAATAATGTCAATAATAATGAAAATAATTAATAATAATAATAATAAACAATATAAATAAAAATAAAAATAAAAGTAATAATAATATTAAAATAATAATAAATAAAATAATAGTAATAATAGTAATAAAAATACAAATAATAATGATAATAAAAATAATGTCAATAATAATGAAAATAATTAATAATAATAATAATAATAATAATAATAATAATAAACAATAAAAATAAAAGTAATAATAATAATATTAATGAAAAATAATAATAATAATAATAATAGTAATAAATAAAATAATAGTAATAATAGTAATAAAAATACTAATAATAATGACAATAAAAATTAAAAATGATAATGAAAATAATGAATAATAATAATAATAAAATAGACGTAAAAAATAAAAATAAAAGTAATATTAATAATACTAATGAAAAATAATAATAATAATAATAAAGAAAATAATAATAATAATAATAATAATAATAAGATTAGTGAAAATTAATAATAATAATAATAATAATAATAATAATAAGAATAAATAAAATAACAATAATAATAATAATAGCGATACATATATTGGGCCTGGGTAAAAATAGGGTGTCTACAGTTAGTCACTTGACAATGTTGGCGCATTTTTATTTTACCCAGACAGTAGTGAGTCAGTTGACTGAGGCTCAGAGGGTTAGTCGCCTGACCTCACCTAGCTTTTGATATATTCTTAGCTACACATCCTATTTTCTCTTTAAACAACTTCTCTACTGTGCAATAAGCCTAGTTCTTATCTTATAGTGATAAACATGTCCTCTGGAAGAGGTTTTGTAAATATATCTGCCCATTGATCACTTGCATTTACAAATTCAAGAAATATGTCTTCTTTTTGCACATGATCTCTTAAGAAGTGATGTCTTATGTCCATATGCTTGGTTCTTGGGTGTGATATGGTATTTTTGGAAATATTTATGGCGCTGGTATTATCACACTTTATAGGTATAGCTGAATATTCCAAACTAAAATCTTTTAATTGTCGCTTCATGTAGAGTGTTTGTGCACAACTACCTACTACCACATATTCAGCTTCAGCTGTAGATAAGGCTATGAAATTTTTTTTCTTGGAGAACCAAGACACGAGATCTTCCTAGAAAGTGGCAAGTACCACTTGTATTTTTTCTATCAATTTTACATCCAACATAATTAGCATTTGAATAACTAATCATTTCAAAAACAGTGTACGTAGGATATCATAGACCCAAGTCAATAGTACTTATTAAATATCTTAAGATTCTTTTGATGGCTATTTTGTGAGAATCCTTAGGGGCTGCCTGAAATCAGGCACACATGCATACACTAAACATAATGTCTGGTTTACTAGTTGTCAAATATAGTAGGCTTCCTATCATGCCTGTGCAATATTTCATATCTACTGGTTTTCCTTTTTTATCCTTATCAAGACTTATAGACGTACTCATTGGGGTTTCTATAGGTTTGCTTCCTTCCATATCAAATTTCTTAAGCATATCATTTATATATTTTGATTGATTTATGAAGGTTCCATTTTTAGATTGCTTAATTTGAAGTCCTAGGAAGTATGTCAATTCTCCAATCATACTCATTTTGGATTCATCTTGCATAAACTGTACAAAGTCTTTATATAGATCTTGGTTTGTAGCACCAAAAATGATATCATCCAGATAGATTTGAATAATAACCATATCTTCATTTTTAGATTTAATAAACATTGTATCGTCCACTTTTCCTCTAGAAAATCCATTAATAGAAATCAACTCAACCACTCATACCAAGCTCCAGGGGCTTATTTTAGTCCATATAATGCTTTTGTTAATCTAAACACATGATTGGGACAATGATCATCTTCAAATCCTAGGGGTTGTACTACATAGATTTCTTCATTTATAAATCCATTTAAGAATGCATTCTTCACATCCATTTGATAGAGTCTAAAATCTTTGTGAGATATATAAGCTAATAACATTCTTATGACTTCCATTCTAGCTATGGGAGCAAAGGTCTCATCGTAATTTATTCCTTCTTCTTGATTATATCCTTGAGCAACAAGTGTAGCCTTATTATACACTACAATTCCATTTTCATCCTTTTTATTCCTAAATACCCGTTTGGTTCCTATTATTGAATGGTCATCGGGTCTAGGAACTAATTTCCATACTTTACTTCTTTCAAACTGATTTAATTCTTCTTACATAGCTATTATCCAAGAGTCATCACTTAAGGCTTCTTCTATATTCTTGGGTTCTTCTTGAGATATAAATGCGTAATGATTACATAGATTTTTCAATGAGGATCTAGTGGACACACCATGTGAGGGTTCACCAATGTTGGTCATTTGGATGATTTCTTACAAACTTCCATTCTTTAGGTAGTTCAGATTTATCTGTAGGTCCATCATCTGAGGTTGATTCATTGTTCTCATCTTTTATTTCTTTCGTTTCCAAGTCTTCTCGTTTTTGTATTGATTCATCTTCCCAAATATCAATTGTTTTAGTGAATGGATTTGTCACATCAAAGGCTACATGTATTGATTCTATGATTTTGAGTGTTCTTTTGTTGCAGACTCTAAAATCTTTACTATTTAATGAATAACCTAAGAATATTCCTTCATCTGATTTTACATCAAATTTTCCTAAGTCCTCTTTATCATTCAATACAAAACATTTACATTCAAATACATTAAAATAAGATATGTTAGGCCTCCTTCCGTTCCATAGTTCATAAGGAGTCTTCTCCAGGCTTGATCTAAGAGACACTCTATTCATCACATAACAAACAGTATATACAACTTCAACCCAAAAGTACTTAGGTAAATTATGTTCATTTAACATAGTCCTAGCCATTTCTTGAAGATACCTATTCTTTATTTCAACAACTCCATTTGGTTGAGGAGTTCGAGGTGCTGAAAATTTGTGACTTATTCCATATTCATTACAAAATTTATCAACTTATTTATTTTTAAATTCTCTTCCTTGATCACTTATGATATTTAGAATTCCATACCCTTTTTCATTTTGGAGTATTTTGCACAAGGCATCTTACAAGCTTCATCTTTGGAGGCTAAGAAGAGTACCCAGGTACCTGGAGTAGTCATCAACAATGACAAAATCATATTGCTTTCCTCCTAAACTTTGTGTTCTACTAGGGCCAAGTAAATCTAAGTGGATGAGTTCTAAGGGCCTACTAGTGGAAATGTGTCTCTTCTTTTTAAAACTTGTCTTAGTTTGCTTTCCAAGTTGGCAGCATCACAAATTTTGTCTTTCATGAACTTTGTGCTAGGTAGACCTTTGACTAAGTTCTTTTTAGCTAATTTAGATGACAAATCCATACTTGTGTGTCCTTGTCTTCCATGCCACAGCTAGTTAGCTTCATTTGTGGCTGTTAAGCATGCGATTTCTTAAGATATTAGATTTTTAAAGTTTATATAATACACATTATCAACCCTATTAGCAGTGAACAACACATCATGTTTTTCTTTATTTTCAACTATGCATTTGTCTTTTTTGAAGATTATGTCAAAGTCTTTATCACTTAATTGACTTGTACTAAGTAGATTATGTTTTAACCCATCTATGAGTAAAACGTCATCAATGGTTAAGGAGGGTTCTTTACCTACTTTTCCGATACCGATAATTTTACCTTTAACATTGTCGTCGAAGGTGACATATCCACCATCTTTTTGCATTAGTGTGGTAAATTTAGATTTGCCTCCGGTCATGTGCCTTGAACACTTACTGTCCAAGTACCATTTGTCTTTTCATTGAGGGGTCCTAAAGCACACCTACAAGAAGGGTTTCATGGTGTTACTTTTGGTGCCCAAACCTTCTTAGGTCTTTTTATTTTAGGTTTATTTTCAGTTTTGACTCTCTATACTTTCTTGATTTTAACATTTTTCCTTTTAAATGGGCATTCAAAGTTTATATGTCCTTTTTTCTTACACAAGAAGCAAGTAGTGTGTTCATAAGCATTTGTATAAGATGTGCTAGCATAATGTCTTGATTCTTTTACGAAGTATCCCATAAAGAGATTATTTTTCTTCTTGTTTTCAACTCCATTGTATCTAATTCCTTCTTTATCTAATGACATTCTTTGTGTTCCAATCAACTTTTCAAAATTTTCTTTTCCTTTTGTGAAATTGTAGATGATTTTGTCTTTATCCTCAATTTTACTCTTAAGGTTACTTATTTATGAATCCTTTTTACCTTCACCATTTACTTGCAGCTTTACTAAGTCTTGAGACATCTTATTTATTTTGTCCATGAGATCATCAATGTGTGAGTTGTTTTCTTTTACAGCAGATTTTGAGGTCTCAAGTTGGTTTTTGAGTATTTCATTTTGCTCTTTCATAGCTAAGTTTCTTTTGGTTACTTTTATGAACCTTTTATGTAGAGTAAATAGTTCAGCTTGAATTTCTCTATATGAAGGCATGCTTTCACACGAGTCACTACATGATTCATCACTAGATTCTTCAGATGAGCTAGTGTAGGAATTTACCTCAGCATCTCTTGCCATGAAGCAAAGGTTTGAAACATCTTTGTCACTTGATTCGCTTTTTGATTCTCTTGAGCTCGAGTCATCCAATGTAGTTGCTTTCATTGCCTTCATTTTCTTCTTCTTGGCTTCTTTCTTTAGCTGTGGACAATCATGTTTTATATGTCCAACTTTCTTGCAATTATAGTATATAGTAGGTTCATTCTTTGTTTCTTTCTTAATAGTTTCTCCTTTAGTTTTTTAGCCTCTAGCATTTCTAGTAAATTTATTGTTCTTCTTGAAGAATTTTCCAAGTCTTCTTGTAATTAAAGCTACATCATCATCATCTAGTTCGTTGTCTTCCTCTTCACTAGAACTTTTTTTTGCAGCCTTAAGGGCTATTGATTTCTTATTTTTATTACCTTCATAATTTATTTCATTGATTGCCATCTCATATATGAGGAGAGTTCCTATTAATTATTAAGGGAGGTATTTTTCAAGTTCCTTCATTCCTTTATTGCAGTGGTCTTTGGTTCCTAAATAGGTGGAAGTCCTCTAAGAATTTTTTGAATTATTTCATAAGTAGAGCAGTTTTTTCTTGACCCTATGGGTCATACCCTATTTTGAATATAACAAATACTCTAGTATTTAATGGTTTGATGAGTTTGTGTGCAGGACCAATCGAACGTATCATATGGTGCATGCACATGGATTTGTAGAAGACGAAGACTCAAAATGTGTATTCATTGTAATTTATATTTATCATATTGAGTTTGTAATAATAAATAGGAAATGGTCTTTAATAATTAACGTTTTGCCTGCATGGTAGGATCGATAAGCTCATAACCATAGATGGACCTTAGGGATTTGGTCGATTGACACCAGATTTTTTCGGTGTCCTCGAACTAAAAAAAATCTAGAAATGACCCCAGGACACTCACTCATGCATATATATGAATGGTCATTTGAATAGGGTGTTTGCATGCTTAAACATGACCGAAATGCTTTAAATAGGTACTTTATGTCGACCGTACATCCATGTACAAATTCACCCGGTCAACCGAATCCAGACCAGCTCAACTGTTTGACAACAGTCCGGTCGAACGGATTGATATAGTTCATTTATGCCCGGTCGACCGAACTCCCTTTGAGTCAACTTGTTGACCACCTCATCGACCGAGCCCAAAATGAACTCTAACCGTCTAGTCGATCGAGGGTCCTCGGAAGATGTCTCAATGGTTTGGTCGACCAAACCATCTAGTTCAAATCTTCCTAGTCGACCGAACTGCACTGTTTGGAAAAATTGCCTTTTACGGTCGACCGAGACCATAGTTCATTTTTCTCCTGGTCGCCCGAACCTCAAAAAATTGCCCTTGACACATATATTCGGTCGACCGTGTCCCCAGTTCATTTTCGGCATGGTCGACCGAACCATATGAACTTGGGTCGACCGAAAATGTTTATGGTCGATCAATCCTCTGGGGTTGCCCTGAATTTTTTACCGTGGTTAAATATTTTAAACAGGGTTAATTATTTTAAAATGATTTAAAACTTTTCAAATTATTCCCAATAGGCCCCTAACGGTTATATTTTAGGGGTTGTCTATAAATACCCCTTCATTTGGAATAATTTGTAACAAGATTAGAAAAACAATTAGCAAAAATGCCCTAATTCTTAAAAGTTCTATTTCTCACATCCAAGCCTTATTTCTTCATTCTTACTCATATTACAAATCTTGTTAAGTAAGAGTGCTATTGTGAATATCTAGTTAAGCTTACACTCTCGTTTGTTCTAGTTGATTGATATATATTTTTATCCGAGAGTAAGTTTGAAATTTTTCTAGGAGACTTCATTAATAAGTCTTCCGTAGGAAAACGTCTTAAAGTTTGTGAGTTTTGCATCATCATTGCAATACTCAAGAGTTCATATTGCTTTTTGTTTGTGAAATAAATTTTTGCAAATTGATTTCAAATATCTCGTGTGATTTACTTTGAGAAATATTTTGTTGAGATATTTGTGCATACGCAGATTGATCTTTGTTGAAATAGACTTTGATTGATTTTATCTTCTTGAACACAAAGATCAAATTACTTTATAAATTAAATCTGAATATCTCTTCTGGTTTATATTGAGAAATATTATTTGTTGAGATATTTGAAGTGTGCTTATGATCTTTGGTTGTGCATTGTGATTGAAATATTATTTTGACATAAAGATCCTATCATTTACACTCTCACGCACTGATTTCTATATTTGCATAAATATTTGAGAGTAGACACTTAAGCTACATCGAGCTTATCATATCCTATCTTTTGGTAGTGCATTAGTTATACTATGCATATTGGGTACATATTTGCTTTACACGAAAGCACAATCACTATACCATTGGATTGTATTTCAAATCTATTGTATTTCTAGGAACGAACTTGAAGAGGGAGACTAGCCCTTTGAAATAGTCCCAGACTGGCTTAAACCCGGTTAGGAAAGTTAGGTGCGCCATCCTGGTAAGGCGTGTTGGTTAAGGTCAGCCCCTTAATTGACCTGGTTGTAAAGGTTGAGGTTAGTCCTGTGCTAATTGAACTGGTTGTTTAGGTGCCGCTCCACCCGTTAAGTGAGCCTATAGTGATAATCCTTGTGCTTGTTAGCCAAGGCAAGGACATAGACAATTTGGCCGAACCTCGATAACATTTCTGGGTGTCATCTCCTTTACTACTTTATTGTGCATGCTTGGTTAAACGTTTATTGCCGTTTAAATTCCATTGTATATTTACATTAATTTATTTTACATGCACTAGATTGACCTTAGGCTTGTGTAATACTATTGTTAGTGGATTGACCTAAGGCAATAAATTTTAAATACCAATTCACCCCCCTCTTGGGATTGCACCAAAGCTAACAATTGGTATCAGAGCCTTGTAACTTAGACTTAGACGTTATTTAGTTAAAACATCATGATGACTCGTGTTAGTACATCTCCTTCATATGAGGGAAGATTGGTCACACACCCACCAGTATTCTCTGGTGATAACTATGCTATATGGAAATTCAGAATGACTATGTATGTGAAAGCTTTAAATTGGAAATTTTGGAAAATCATTGATCAGTGTGATTGTGTGCCTACGAAATTTACTGGGTGTACTGATGTTCCTAAATCTGAGTATGAATGAAATGATCATGATAGGAACTTAGTGTAGGTAAATTTTGATGCCATGAATACTTTACTACATGCTTTGGATTTTAACGTTTTATGTGAGGTTATGGCGTGTAGTAATGCTAAGGAGATATAGGAGGAACTTGAAAAGAGATATGGAGCAACTACGCAAGAAAAGACGATCACTCCTTGTGATTCAAGCTCTACGGATCTTAAGGAGGTAAACCGTGATTCATAGCTCTAACTGACGATGAGGTAAACTCGTCTCCTTCTGTGTCATTAGATAGTTTTGGCAATGATTCATATGATGGTTTGAATGATGCATCTGATTATGAATCATGTGATAGTAGTGATAGTGAGAGTATGCCTACTTATGAAGAACTGCAAATTGAATATGTTAGAATTCATAAGTCACTTGTTAAAGTTAACAAAAAATATACTGCTTTGAAGAACAAGTATGAGGCATGTGAGAAAGAAGTGAATCAAAAGTTCTTGTTGAAAGAGAAAATAATTTTAAAATCCAAGAGTTAGTAAACAAGAATGAAAAATTAGAAAAAGAATTGAATGCAATAGATCTCAAACTTCAAATGAGAATAATAAAGATCTTCTTATTACTAAACTTGAACAAAAGGCAAACAATATGACTAAGGAATTCATTAAACTTCAAGATGTTTGCAAGGGTCTTAATAATTTGAAAATGAAGGAGTTAGAGAAGAAAATAGAAGACCAATCTAAGATCATCTACACGTTCACTAGAGGTAAATAAAATTTTGATAAATTGTTTGGCTCACAAAAGATGACCTTAGATAAGGAGGGTATAGGTTTTAATGGAATTGAAAATAAGAAAAGGAAGAACCTATACATGGGGTACTTTGTAAAAGAATCGAAACATTATGCTAGTACCTCCTCCGGTCGATACACTCACACCACATGTATCTTATGTAAAAAGAAGGGGCGCACAAAATTTGATTGCCTATTTAAAAAAAAAAGGTGTGAAACCCAAACAAGTATGGAAAGTCAAAGAATCACCGACTCCTAACCCATCAAGAATAAAAGGTATAAAAATGATATAGGTTGTTAAGAAAGAAAATCCCTTGAAATTCAAGGAAGAATTTGCTCAAGACGGAATTACATGATCGCATAATTCTTCCTTAGCCGTTTGGATAAGTTATAGGGGGTAGTGTCTTCTAAACGCTTAGAAAGTGGTTCGGGGCTGATAGTGTAAAATCTTAGTATATGTCCACTATTTAAAATCTTACATACTAAGTATTTTGAAAAATCAAGCCAATATGCAAATCTAAGTATATAACCAATCTGAACTTAATGCATATATTCATTGGTTAAAATATGAAATTATTGGCTGCTTGAATAAAAATCCACTTCCAAATGGACATGACATGTTTGCCTTGTATTTAAATTTCAAATTGCTTAACTCGCACTTAAATATGAATATTTAAAGTCAAGCATACTTTGTCTAGTGCACAAGTTTGAGTTTTAGGAAATGAAGTTAAAAATCCTGTCCTAAACTCATCTTGAAAACCTAAAATGCCTAATAAAGTGTTTAGTCATCATTCTAGGCCTAAAGCACTATTGATTATAAATTTTCAAATTCTTTCTTGATCAAAACTAGAGGCATCCACTAGGGGATTCAAGTTTCATTGTTAAATCAAAAATTCCCTTTGAGCTTAAATTATAAATCCTCTATTTTTGGTTTGTATCCTCCATAGGAAATCTTTACCAACCACGATCACATTAGGTAAAGATCCACGCTCTCATTGGTTTGTATCCTTACTCCAAAAGTGTGATCATATCTAAAGGATATTTTCCAATCACCAAAGAGCAGTATTCAAAAACTCATATACTTCTAGTTGCTCTTTGTCTAAATGGTTTGGACATATCCTCTTCCATGCAAATATTTTCAAACATGTCCATTCATAATAAATACTCTTTGAACATAACTTAAATTTTAATTTTTCAAGAGTATCAATCCAAAATTTCTTTTATAAGCTCTCAAACATTAAATCAAATCCTTTAGAGCTTCAACTTTGTGAATTAAGTTAAATGGCTAAAATGATTAATATAGGTTTCAATTTAGATGATAGAACAAAACTCAAAGAAACCTATGCACGAACCTTAACATTCAAAGCCATTTGAACCTAGGGCCTCTCACGTAGTGTAAATCATAAGAAAAGAGGCAAATATAGGCTTAGAACTCTTAAAGAAATTTCTATTGTGACCTTTTGGTCTTCTAAGCTGAATGCATCTAAATCCATGATATATATCATTAAAAATCTTAATACACTTGGCTAAAGAACCTGAAAATTACGAAAAGGCATAAATTGAATTAGCGCATAACTCAGGGGAAGCATATATTCTTTCATGATTATATAAATTAAAATGCTCTCATATATTTATTTCATGCCTAAATGTCCATATGAGTATTGCACTGAATTCCTAACTATCCATGGTTATTTATTGTTCATAGTATCTAGTTGGATGGTTTACATTTTATATGGACAGTTGATTATACTACCTGATTGGATGCTTAGTTTAGAATGCCTCTTGTATGGCGGATGCAGTTGATGTGAATTACATGCTGGTAGTGGATTATAGGTTCTCATGTGTCTTGAACTGAAATATAAATTGTTTGTTTGAACCTATTAGGTATAGTTTTATGGGAAAATGTCCTATATACAAACGACATGCTGCCAAAATTTTGCTAGGATTTTCCCATATAAAACCTTGTGTTAAAGATGATTACGATAAAATTAACATTAAAATATTTTTGAAAGGATGAGTGAAAATTAATTGAAAATTAAATTTCATACTTGCATAATCATCAAGCACTTAGAGAGCTGAGCACCTACCCCATAGAAAGAACTTATAGGACTCATATGCATCATTATTTTTTATTGAAATATTGAGGCTCTTTTGATATCCTTGAACACTATATCCAGCACGAAAAGTTCTTTGATTTGATATGAAATGTTTTTGGGTCATGAATTGCATGGAATGCCTTAATATCTATTTCCGATGCACTTGTTGTCTATAAGGATGATTATACGGTTTAGAGATAAATATTGTTAATAGATATCAGGTATAGTTGTTGAAAAATGGTTTGTGTGCCCACTTATACTTTGGCATATTCAATGAAATGAATCCTTTTTAAAGTATAAGTAATTTATAGTATCTAAGCAATAATTCAAATTGATAGGGGGAGCATCTAAAATTAAAATGCCTATCATGTTATGCTCACAAACTTTCGAGGTTTAGATATGTTTTAAATATAGTGTGGCATGTGCTTAAATAAAATAATCCTTGTGAAAATCTTTAGCTGATGCTCATTACGTTGCCACAATTTGTTTGTCCTTTGCCATATGATCTTGCATGTGATTGTTAAATCTTTAGGATCATTATGGTTGTGTTTTTCTGGTCATGCTTAATTTGGTACTTAAATGAAATACTAGAAAAGTAGTGCTTGCATTATCTTTAAAGCTTCTTTTTCAACAAGCACACCCCCAACCCCAACACTATTCTGCAAACATTAAAAAGGAGATATATATTTTTATGTGTTCATATATACATATATATTTATTGTAATACTTTATGGCAAAAACTATTTTCAAAACTCAAACTTTTTCTCTTGCCTCATTATTACTATTATATACATACATGTTTTAAAGTCGTATAACTGGTTCAGTAACTTCACATAAAAATGCATGTGAACTAGTTAGACTGTGTCTATGCTCAACACTTCTTTTTGGTATCATATGTCGTATGTTTTTAACTCAAATCTTTCATGGGTCTTATGATATGCGTCAGTTGAAATGGTATGTGCATTTTATGGTCTAATTTTGTTCTTTATGTCATTTAAATCATTTAAATGACCAGTTGTGTTGTTTATGTGCTAAATTGCCGAAGTTATTTTTTGTCATTCATTTTGCATTATATGACTTTTCCATCTCTTGAATAACTAAAAGTTAAACTTCTATTTCATGTTTTGAAAATACTGAACTGTTTGATTACATACTTGTGGATATCTTGAAAATATTTTACTCAATCGGGTCATTTGCATACAGAAAATTTTGTGAAATGTTCTATTTTCAAACAATATGCTATCGAATTTTCTAAAAAGCTTTTCCCAAACACTTCCTGTATTCAGATGATTATTTTCCTATACGCTCAAATGTTTATTTAGGCCCTTTTTGCTATTGCCAAAAGAGGGGGAAGTAGGCAAGTATTTGTTATCATCAAAAAGAGGGAGATTGTTGACCCTATGGGTCATATCCTATTTTGATTATGACAAATATTCTAGTATTTAATGGTTCGATGAGTTTGTGTGCAGGACCAATCGAACGTATCATATGATGCATGCACATGGATTTGTAGAAGACGAAGACTCAAAATGTGTATTCATTGTAATTTATATTTATCATATTGAGTCTATAATAGTAAATAGAAAATGGTCTATAATAATTAATGCCTTACCTGTATGGTAGGATCAGTAAGCTCATAACCATAGATGGACCTTAGGGATTCGGTCGACTGACACCAGATTTTTTCGGTGTCCTCGAACTAAAAAGGACCTAAAAATGACCCCAGGACACTCACCCATGCATATATATGAATGGTCATTTGAATAGGGTATTTGCATGCTTAAATAGGAATGAAATGCTTTAAATAGGTACTTTCGGTCGACCGTATGTCCATGTACAAATTCGCCTGGTCGACCGAATCCGGACTAGGTCAACAGTTTGACCACAGTCCGATCGACCGAATTGATATAATTCATTTATGTCCGGTCGACCGAACTCCCTTTGAGTCAACTTGTTGATTACCTGGTCGATCGAGCCCAAAATGAACTCCAACCGTATGGTCGACCGAGGGTCCTCGGGAGATGTCCTAATGATTTGGTCAACTGAACCATCTAGTTCAAATCTTCCTGGTCGACCGAACTGCGTTATTTGGAAATATCGCCCTTTACGGTCAACCGAGACCATAGTTCATTTTTCTCTTGGTTTCCCGAACCTCGAAAAATTGCCCTTGACACATATCCGGTCGACCGTGTCCCCAGTTTATTTTCGGTCTGGTCGACCGAACCATATGAACTTGGGTCAACCAAAAATGTTTGTAGTCGACCGAATCTCTCGGGTTGCCCTGAATTTTTTATTGTGGTTAAATATTTTAAACAGGGTTAATTATTTTAAAATAATTTAAATTTTTCCTAATTATTCCTAATAGGTCCCTAAAAGTTATATTTTAGGGGTTTATTTATAAATAGCTCTTCATTTGGAATAATTACTAACAAGATTAGAAAAACAATTAGCAAAAATCCTCTAATTCTAAAAAGCTCTATTTCTCACATCCAAGCCTTATTTCTTCATTCTTACTCATATTACAAATCTTGTTAAGTAAGAGTGCTATTGTGAGTATCTAGTTAAGCTTACACTCTCGTTTGTTCTAGTTGATTGATATATATTTTTATCCGAGAGTAAGCTTGAAGTTTTTCTAGGAGACTTCATTAATAAGTCTTCCGTAGGAAAACTTTGTAGAGTTTGTGAGTTTTGCATCATCATTGCAATACTCAAGAGTTCGTATTGCTTTTTGTTTGTGAAATAAATTTTTGCAAATCGATTTCAAATATCTCGTGTGATTTACTTTGAGAAATATTTTGTTGAGATATTTGTGCATACGCAGAAAGATCTTTGTTGAAATAGACTTTGATTGATTTTATCTTCTTGAACACAAAGATCAAATTACTTTATAAATTAAATCTGAATATCTCTTCTGGTTTATATTGAGAAATATTATTTGTTGAGATATTTGAAGTGTGCTTATGATCTTTGGTTGTGCATTGTGATCGAAATATTATTTTGACATAAAGATCCTATCATTTACACTCTCACGTACTAATTGCTATATTTGCATAAATATTTGAGAGTAGACACTTAGACTACACCGAACTTATCATATCCTATCTTTTGGTAGTGCATTAGTTATACTGTGCGTATTGGGTACATACTTGCTTTACACGAAAGTACAATCACTGTATCGTTGGATTGTATTTCAAATCTATTGTATTTTCCAAGCACGAGCTTGAAGAAGGAGACTAGCCCTTTGAAATAGTCCTGGACTGGCTTAGACCCGGTTAGGAAAGCTAGATGCGCCATTCTGGTAAGGCGTGTTGGTTAAGGTCAACCCCTTAATTGACCTGGTTGTAAAGGTTGAGGTCAGCTCTATGCTAATTGACCTGGTTGTTTAGGTGCCACTCCACCCGTTAAGTGAGCCTATAGTGGTAATCCTTGTGCTTGTTAGCCAAGACAGGGACATAGGCAATTTGGCTAAACCTCGATAACATTTCTAGGTGTCATTTCCTTTACTGCTTTATTGTGCATGTTTGGTTAAACGTTTATTTCTGTTTAAATTCCATTGTATATTTACATTAATTTATTTTACATACACTAGATTGACCTTAGGCTTGTGTAATACTGTTGTTAGTTGATTGACCTAAGGCAATAAATTTTAAATACCAATTCACGCCCCCCCCCACCTTTTAGGATTGCACCAAAGCTAACATTTTTCCCTAATGCATTAAGAGAGTTTATAATATGGGTAAACCTAGTGTACATACTTGTGGTGGTTTCTTCAGGCTTCATTCTAAATGCTTCATACTCTCTAGTGAGTATATCAATTCTACTATCCCTTACCTCAACCGTTCCTTCATAAGTTACTTCAAGTTTATCCTAGATTTTTTTAGCTGATTTACACGCCATGACCCTAATGAATTCATTTACATCAAGGGCACAATATAGTACATTCATTGCACTAGAATTTATTTGCAACATCTTTAGGTCATTATAAGTCATCTCTTTTTCTTCCTTAAGTACGTCTTTGTTGTCTACATTTTAAATTGGGATGAGGTCACCATGTGTGTCTACTTTCCAAGCTTTCCAATCCATAGTTTGCAAGTTAATTCTCATTCACTATTTCCAGAAGGTGTAATTAACACCACAGAAGATAGGTGGTCTAGAAGAGGATTAGCCTTCAGAAAAGGGACATACACCTAGGTATGCCATAGGGATCTTTATGTAGCTTCTAGATTAAGATTTACTACAACTTAGGGCTCTGATACCAATTGAGAAGTTAGGTGCAATCCCAAGAGGGGAGGATGAATTGGGTTTATTAAAATTTCTTTAAAATTTTTTTTCTGCAAATTCTTTGATTTAAGAATTAACCCAACGAATTAATATTCAACAATCACACAATCACAATGATATTGATCTGCAACCCCATAAACACAGCCAACAATCCTTTTAAGTTAAGTCAACAACTAATCCAAGTTCAATCCTTTAATGAAATAATGATGACAAAGATCAGTTTGAATAAAACTTAGAATATTCAAAATCTGAATTTTCTTTCAATCAATGAACAATTATAATAAATAATTTTCAAAGATTTGGTTTTACAAGACCTAAAAATTTCCTTTAATTAATAGAGCAAGATTAACTTCAACAGTGTAGTAAAATCAATATTCAAGATTACTTCTGAGTTTGTCATACCACCTAACAACCAAATAATGATAACCAATATGTTTCTTGGTTTTAAATATGAAACAAATTCAGTAATTCAGTAAGCTTTAGAATTTGATAATTTGATTCTTCAATCAGTCAATCAATGCAGTATGCTAATTTCAAATATGGATCAAAGTAAGAAACTTCAACAACTCTCAATATTTGGCAAGTGTTAAATAATCATACACGCAGGTTATATGTTTGCAGAAAATTAAAAAGAGTAGGGAGAAGAGCTGACGACTATTTTTTTTACAAGGTTTGGTTAGCAGCCTACGTCCTTACCCCAAGCAACCGCTATGAGGATTTTCCTTTCCAACTTCATTACAAACCAAGTTACAACCTCTTCGTATCAGGAGGAGATCCCTCCCTAACAAGAATACCCCTTCCCTTCTATTTAGCCAACAATTCAATAACCCTGAATCGTCAAACAAAAACAAAACAAGAAACAATTTTGTATACAAGTAGAACTCTCTCAATAAGAGCAGATTCATACATATTAAAATCAATATGCTTCAATCAATAATCAATATTAAAGAGTGAAGCTCAGATTATTATCACTAGGGTTCTGATTTGATTCGAAAATCTCAATAGAGAATGATCAAAAACTGTGAGTTATATCAGCACAAACACTGCAAGACTTTAGAAAATATTTAAGCAAGAAATCTTTGAAGAATAGAAAGAATTTAGATTGATTGCTGCTTGTAGGTAAATTTAGTCTTTAGGTTTACCATGTATTTATAGATAGAAAAAGTTAATTTTCGTATTCCCTAAGTTTTTTAGAGTGTTTCTCAAGTTTTAACAAAGTTTGGGGGCCAAGTAATCAAATTTGCAAACTTCCCTCGCTGTTTTAAAATTTAAAAACATGAAGGTCGGTCGCCTGATCCCAAAGGTTCAATCGCCTGTGCCTTGAAGTTACAGCGTATTCTGAAAGTCAATACTGGGTTAGTCACCAAAGCCTTAATGGTCAATCGGCTGATGTAGTTCTGCTTGCATACTTAAAAACATATAAAAATGCCAATCAACTGATCCAACAAGGTCAATCACCTGAACTTATAACTGTCAAAAAATCTTTGATTTTTAACACTTTATCCCTTTAATCTTGGAAAAACTGAAATAAAACATTTTCCAAGGTTTTCAAAAGTTGGTCTCTAAGTCAATAATGGTTCCTAAGAGCTTCAACCATTTATATTGAAATTTATGAAGTACTCACATGAGACTTGTTAAGACTATAACTTTTCTAATCACTAAGTCTTCATGTTTATCTTGACATCAAGCTTCAATAGTCTTTAGCTTCATCATGTCTTCTATCTTTAAGGTCAAGCTTTCAAAAAACTTGTCAAGCACTTGATCTTGATCTAAAACACTCGAATCACTTGGTCACTTAAATCCTGAAGTTTCACTTAACCAAATATGTTGTTGACCTTGGTGTATTACCAAGAGGGAGGATGGATTGGGTATTTAAAATTTATTCCTAGGTTTAGCTAATCCAACAGCATATCCACAACCTAGGGTCTATCTATATAGTTCCAAATGCGCAGATAAATAAAACGTATGGAAATTAAATCATGCAAAAACATTCACAATATAATATACACATGTGGTAAATGAATTACAGAAAAACAAAAGACACATGATATGTTATCGGGGTTTAGCTAATTGTGCATACATCCCCGTCTCTAACCCACAAGATCAAGGATTCCACTAATGCTCACTTAACGGGTGAAGCAGCACGGGTTACAACCAGGTCAAATTAACAGAGCTAACCTCAACCTACACCTTACCAAGATGGTGCACCTAGCTTTCCTAACCGGGTCTAAGCGAATCCGGGATAATTCAACAGGACTAGTCTCCCTCTTCAAGCCTATTCCTGGAATAGAACAATTAACTAAACTTTACGTACAAGGAAATATGCTTCTCACACTAAGCATATATGTACTAAAATATGCACAAACAATAATCAATGCACACCAAACATGTAAGAACTATAAGCTCGATGCTCTACGTGTGCGATCAACACTCAGTCTAATGATTATTCTCAAGCAAGCACTACAGTGTTTAAACAGACTATTCTTTGAAAACCAAATCTACCAAATCTCAATGTCAGATTAGGGTTTCAAAGATGCAAGCAATAATATTCAAACGAACTCAAAAAAATTTTCTCAAATTGTATCAAGCACAAGAGTTGTTTGAAATCAAGCTTTGTAAAATATTTTGCACACAAAAATTATTACTTAAGGAATCTTGCAATGGCAATGCAAAGATCCTCAAGCTAATGAGTTTTTCCAATACAAGATTTATCAAGTTAAATCTGTGGGAAGAACCTTAGCCAAACTCTCAACAAAAATCAAACAATACAAATTTCAATAAAAGTATAGGGCATTTTTGAATGAAGCACTAATAATCTAAACACTCTCTCTAAACTGGGATGATCAAAGAAAATGAAGTAGGAGAGAATTTGGGAGTATTTGAGAAATATGGGCTTTGAAAATTTTCAGAGGATTTTTCACTAATTATTTTGCTAATCTCTTGCTAATCCTCACAAATGAACATATATATAGAAGTTGGCCAAATTATGACTGTTGGGGACATAGGGATCTTTATTAGTTTAAAACAAATTAGAAAATTAACCCCATTTAATTATTTTTAACCCCGGTAAAAAATAAACAACCTAAGAGCTTTCAGGTGGCTGAACCATGGTTCGGTCGCCCAAATAGACTCAATAGAAAAAGTCTCTTTTGGACTTTCAGATGCCTGGGTGTATGCTCGGTTGGTTGAACCAAGGCAAATTTCATTTTGTCTGCGTTTTGGTCTCTTGGTCTCAAGTTCGGTCTACCAAACTCACATATTCGGTGGCCCGAGGGTAAAATGAACTGTAGGTTTGGGCGCCCGGGGACGATGGAAAATTACATAGTACTGATTCTGTTGACCGAGGACCGAGGATGGTACGTTCATATTTGGTTCGGTTACCCAAAACCAAGTCAACCCGATGACTTCTCAGCCGTTCAAGTGCCCGAAATGTTTTGAACACAATGGGTTCGGTCACCCGACCTCTCACAAATTTTTCCTATTTAGTTCATTTTCACTTTAACTAATTCCCATGATATTATAAGTGATTATGAGGACTATTTTGTGCATTGGTGTAGGGACTTAAGGTCTTTTTAGGGTCTATGAGGACACCAAAAAAATTCGGCGTTAGTCGACATCCCTAAGTTCTTTCTAAGGTCTTGAGCTTATAGTCCTACATGCATGATATGCATTATTATAGACATTTTCTTAATTAAAAATTACAGACTCAAATAGAAATTACAACAAATAATACATACATACATATATATATATATATATATATATATATATATATATAATGGGTCTTCATAATTCTTCAAGTTGCTTCAAGCTATCAATGTGATCCAGTTAGTATGATCATGCACACAAACTTGAAAGCCATCAAATACAAAGACTATTTGTCATTATCAAAACCGAGTATGGCCCATAGAGTCAACATATGTTAAGTTCCTCTAATTTGTTATCATCAAAATAAGATTATAAGCCTTGTTAGGCCAATAGATGTGGCTCAGTATAAGGATAAAAATAATACTCTTACCTCTGTAGTTGGAGATGTGAGTCCTAACAGGTAAGGTGACAACAATAAGGGAACTGAGCCTGGTGGAAAGAATTTCACTGGTTTGGCTGCTGACAAAACTATTGAAGGTGTAAAAGGTAAAGGCAAAGACATAGATGACGAAATAGATGGCTTTATTTAAGTGAAAAAATAAGAAGAAAACCAAAGAGACTAAAGTTCAGAAGCAAAATGTAAGGAAAGGGGGTTCTGTCCTTCTACTTAAACCATGAAGATAGCAACCTGGATTATCAGGGGTTTTAATAAACCCTCAAACATAATGGAGTCATTGACTCCATAGAGAAAAATAAGATTGATGTGCTTGCCATAATTGAAACTAAGCTTTCTCAAAGTAATCTTGAGGAGGTGATGAAGAAGAAGTTCTTTCATTGGAGACAATTCAACAACTTTGACCAGCATAATGCTGGAAGAATTTTGATGTGCTAGAACCCCCAAAAAATTTGCATTCAACTTATTCATAAAAGTGCTTAAGTTATTCATTCTAGTATTAAATGCTCAATTACTTCTAAAATCTAAAATTTGAGTTTTATATATGATCTTCATTCAATTGTTGCTAGAAGAAGTTTGTGACAGGACATCATTCTATTTAGTGAATCCTGTCAAAGCCCCTAGATGCTAATGGGAGATTTCAACAGTATTTTTTCTAGTAAGAAGAAGAAAAATGGAATTCTTGTGAAAGCTTATAAGATGAAAGACATGATGGACTGTTTTATTGAGTCTAGGCTATGAGATTTAAGATCTTCGGGCTGTTTCCTTACCTCATCTAATGGTAGGGTCTAGAGTAAGTTAGATAGAGTGGTGGTTAACTCAGTATGGGCTCAAGCTAATTTCAGAGCTCATGCGCATTTTCACACCCCCGATCATCTGTTAGATCATTCCCCAAGTGTTGTTTCTCTACTTGGAAAAGAAAGTGAAGGTATGTTTGCTTTACCATGATCCCAAGAGGGAGGGTGAATTGGTATTTTTAAAATCTATCCCCTAGGTATTCCTCCTAACAGCAGTATGTTCACAATCCTATGGTCATTCTAGTGCGAGTAATATCAGAAATTAAATAAAGCAGTTTAATCAATTACACAAGCACCAGAAAGCAGTAAAAAGAAGGGTGACACACAGATATATTATTGAGGTTTGGCCAACTGCCTACGTCCCCGTCTTGGCTAACCAGCACAAGGATTATCACAATAACTTGCTCACTTAAACGGGTGGAGTGACACCTATACAAACTAGGTCAATTAGCACAGGGCTGACCTCAACCCTTACACCAATCCTTACCAAGCTAGATTACTGCCCCCTCAGGCCACGCCCGGAATCTCTCAAATATACAATCAAAAGGTACAATATAAGGGTTCTTTCAAATAAAGCAGATTTGTACCCCAAATGCACACAATCACAAACACCACAGATGATTTAAAATGTAAGCTCAATGTGGTCTAAATATTTCAACTCTCAAATATGTTTTCTATTAGTGTAATGCGTATGTGAGAGTGTCAACAAGCAATCTTTGTATTTCAATATGTTCTTAATCAAGATGCTCAAACAAAGTTATCAAGAAAGTCTCAAATATTTCAAATAGTAGTATATGTCAGTCACTTCAACTAGTGTATATGCTTGGTTTGCAAAAACTAAGCAATCTTTGTATTCAGAAAATGATATGAACTTGAATAATTATTGCCACAAAGATTAGTATATTAAACACAAATATCTTTTCACAACAATGTCAATATGAATACCACAAGATATTTGAGTAAGTTTGAAAATGTTTTTGCAAGCCAAAAATAAATACAAACTGCCAAAGATATTGTAATGAGAATGCAACACTCGAAAGTTCACCACAAGACTTCTTAGGGTAGGCTTATTAGAAAAGCCTCCTAAGAATGCTTAAGTTATGCTCTCGTAAATAATTGATTCAAGCACTCACAGAATGAGAGAGCAAACCTCTAAATGAACACACTCAATACACTTAGAAATGATACAAAGAAGTGAAGAAGGTAAGTTTGAGTCGATTTCAAAATAGTATGAGCAGTAGGAAGTATTTAGCTTGAGAGAGAAATTTGGATTTTTGTATTTTCTAATCAACTCTTTAATTTTCCCAAATGAAGGGGTACATATAGACACCCTATGATTTTTTACCGGTTGGGACCTATTAGGAATTGTTAGAAAAGTTTAATGACATTTTAAACATTTTAACCCTGTTTTAAAAAATTTTTTAACTGCGAGAAAAATTAGGGCAACCCGAGAGGTCCGATCGACCAGGTCTCATATGGTTCAGTCGACTAGGGGGATTTTGAACTAAAGGTTCGATCAACCGGGCCATTTTGAACTAGCTGGTTCAGTCGACCGGACGGTTGGGATTTCTCTCGAGGACCCTCGGTCGACCAGGTAATTGGAGTACAAAAGTGGCTCGGCTGACCAGATGGTCAAAATGTTAACCAGAGAGGGTTTCGGTTGATCGGGGCTTTTTGAACTACATGGTTCGGTCGACTAGATCCTTGGTCAATAGTTGACCCAGGTCTGGTTCGGTCGACCAGGCCAAAATGAACTATGTTGGCCGGTCAACCAAAAGTGCACCAAGTGTGCATTTCGATACCATTTTGAAACATACCAACCCTATTCAAGTGCCTAACAAAAATATGTGCAAATTTATGTGTCCTAGGGTCATTTATGTCCAAAATTAAGACACCGAAAATGTTCGGTGTCGGTCGACCGAACTCTAAGGTCTTTCTACAGTCACTTTTTAGTTTATATCTGGTTTGAGCTTTACAAAATAAACCATACATGTGATGTGTGTGTGTATTACAAACCAAATATCCTAATTACTATTACACACAAAGTTCACTACTAAATATTACAATCGAAAACATTAATTTGTCTTCAAGCTTTAAGGTTTCACGTGCCATAAATGTATCTGCTAATATAGACCTGCACATGAACTAGATATTCATTAAATACGTAAGTATTTGTCATTAGCAAAACCGGGCGAGACCTATAAGGTCAACAAGGTAGAAGACCCTTCAAGTTTTTTAACATGTGGACTTAAAATGAAAACTTTCAGAGTGTTGTTAGAGAAGGGTGGTTCACCAGTATTCAGGGCAGTAAGCAGTATGGACTTGTTAGGAAACTGAAAGCTTTGAAAAGATCCTTAAGAACCCTGAACTCAAGACACTTTTCTTATATCTCAGAGAAAGCAGACAGAGCTTCCTCTAATTTTTGGAGCCTCAACAAATGTTGTATAACAACCTAGAGAATGATAACTTATAGAGGTCTGCTCTGGATAATAGATGTGAGGCTACCAAATTAGATAAGGCCAATAGAGCATTCTTTGCTTGGTTGGCCAAAAATGATTACCTCAATAAGTGTGATAGGGGTACCACCTTTTTTCACTCCTTTATGAAAAGGCACTTGACAAGGAACCACATCACCTCAATCACCATGAGTAATGGTGAGAATTCTACCTCCTAGAGTCTGGTTGCTAGTGAATTTTTAAATTTTTACAAAGACCTGCTGGGCTTTAATGAAGATTATTGCCCTATTGACCCAAGTGTTATTGAGAAAGGGAAAATTCTTGATAATGAGTAGAATAAGAAAGTGATGTTGGAAGTCATTGATATGGAGATTAAAGAAGCCCTTTTCAACATAGGGGAGGATAAATCTCCTAGCTCTGATGCTTTATCCTTGGGCTTCTTCAAGAAAGCTTAGGGCTTAGTGGATAGGGACTTTTGTCATGCTATCAAAGAGTTCTTTGTAAAAGGTAAGCTGCTGAAACAAATGAACCACACTGCTTTAGTTGTGATTTCCAAATCCAAACATGGTTCTTTTGTTTAGGAGTTCACACCTATTGTTTTTTGTAATGTGACCTACAAGGTAATCGCCAAGATTTTGGCCAACAGAATCAAGCCTTGTCTTGACACTCTCGTTACCCCTGCTCAGTATGCTTTTGTTCAAGGGAAGTATGGTGGAAAATATTTATTTGGTGCAAGAACTTGCGAGAAAATATGCTAGGAAAAGAATTTCACCCAGGTGCATGTTAAAAATTGATCTCAAGAAAGCATATGACTCAGTTTCATGGTCTTTTCTCAGACAAATGCTTACTCATCTAAAATTTTCTAGCTCAATGGTGGAAAGAATTATATAATGTGTAGAAACTACTTCCTACTCAATAGCTTTGAATGGTGAATATCATGGTTTTTTCATTGGGAAGAAAGGCTTAAGCCAAGGAGACCCCCGGTCCCCTTTACTGTTTGTGCTTTTTTTGGAATACTTGTCAAGACTTCTCAAAGGCCTTGAAACTAATTCTGAGTTCAAGTTCCATCCTAAGTGTGGTAACCTCAAGAATACCCATTTAGCCTTTGTGAATAATATGATTTTATTTTCTAGAGGTGATGTTCCTTCTATCAAGTCAATCATGGACTACCCTCACCAATTCTTAGCTTGTTCTAGTCTGAAAGCAAACAACCAAAAATCAAATTTATTTACTGCTGGGATTAAAATTCAGGACCTACAGGAGATTAGAGAGCTTACTAGTTTTGCTAATGGTGAGCTCCCATTTAGATATCTTGGCATTCCCTTTGCTTCCATAAAGCTGAATGTAATGCATTATGCCCCCTTAACTAATAAAATTGGCAATCTGTTTAGTACATGGCCAATAAATACCCTCTCTTATGCAGGTAAGCTGGAACTTATAAAATCAATTATTCAAGGGGTTGAGTGCTTCTTGATGGCTATCCTTCCTATCCCAAAGGCTGTTGTGAATCATTTAATTAAACTGTACAAGACTTTCCTTTGGGGTGGTAGGAAAAAACCACTTGTTGCTTGGAAAGTTGTTTGTACCCCTAAAGAAGAAGGTGGTTTGGGAGTGTTTGATCTCAACACAAGGGAACACTTCACGACTAGCTAAGGCCTTATGGAATATTCATGCTAAAGAAGATTCTATGTGGTCCAAATGGATTAACCAGAATTACTTAAAAGGAAGTAGTATTTGGGAAGCTGAAAGTAAACATGATGACTCTCCACTTTTTAAAAAGATGGTGGAAATCAAAGACATTATTATTAAAGAGAATTATGATCAAGATGCTTTTGATAACTAGTTCAGAACATGGCAATAGGAAGACAACTTTTGTTGTAAAAAGATTTACAATCACTGGAGAGACAAACTAGAAGAGTCCACTAGAATTCTGATGTGTGGAAATCTAGTTGTTACCCAAAGTATGCTTTTTTCCTTTGGCTTACTGTCAAAGGAAAGCTTCTTACTAATGATAGAGTATTTGATTCTAGTTCAGACTAGCTTGGCTCCCTGTGTAGGTCAGAAGTGGAATTTATAGATCATTTATTCTTCAATTGCAGCTTATCATATTTAGTTTGGAGCTTTCTAAGAAGCTAGTTGGTAATTAAAAGGAAAATGACTACCATTAAAGAGTCTCTTAAATGGCTTCACAAAAATACTAGAGGGACAAGTATTCAAGCTATTTCTAAGAAGAACTGTTTTGCTACTACAATCTACTTCATCTGGCATTTCAGAAACAAAGTCAAATTTGAAGGGAAGGTGACTCCCACCGAAGTTGTCATTAAAACAATTCAGTCCCATACTTACAAGATGATGTACAACAAATTCCCATTGCTATTGGTTTGGAAGGATCCTAGTATAAAAATTCAGTGATGTGTTTGGTTTGATGTTGTATTTGCCTTGTTGGTTCCCATTTTCTTTTATGGTTTTATAAAGGAAATGCTTGTAAAGCCTGATTGGCACTGGGTATGCCCAGTTTTTGTATATTTCCTTGATTTGTTCAAGGAGACTTGGTTCCTAAGTTATGCATTTGCTTCATTTAAAGGTTTATAGATTTATTGCTTTGTAAAGCATTTTTTGGCCTTGGGTATGCCCAGATTTTGTGTATTTGCTTGTTTTTTTTTTTTTTTTTTTGTGGAGAGTTGGTCTCCCTTTCCCTAGGTATGCCTAGTAACGTCTGTACATATCCATTTTGGTCAATACATATACATTCATGATAAATAAATAAAAAAAGTAATGTCTCCAGTGCCTCAAAGAATGAACCACAACATAAACAACTTGTGTTTCTTACTTTCGTGTTCAAATTGCTTTTCATTTAAAATGTGCAATGAATTTCCAACCTTTTCTTTTCCTTTCAAATCTTTATTTTTCTTGTCTTGCTTATCTTTTTTATCAATTTTAGACTCAAAAGGATTCAAGACAATCTTTTTTCCCATTACACGTAGAGGTATAGGTGTTGGCACGAACATTATGTGTAACATCAAGGTCATAAAGCCAAGGTCTTCCTAAAGGGATATGTGCAACATCAATAGGAAGGACATACCACCAAATTTCATCTTCATAGTCTGCAATTCTGATGCAAGCTAAGCATTGATGGCTCACGAGCATTGTTGCTGCATTTACCCAAGAAACTTTATAAGGATGGGGATGAGGTTTAATTTTGAAATTCAAATTTTACAAGGCTGATTTTGAAACTTCATTCATGCAACTCCCTCCATCAATGATCATTTTGCAACTTTTATTTCCACACTTAATGTAAGTATGGAAAATAGAAGTGTAGCGCCAATCCTCTTGTTCTCGATGGGTCACTATGATGCATCTCATGACATTCAAATTAGCAGTTTCATTTTCCTCAATTGACAACTCATCCTCACTTGCAACTTCTTTAGGAATATAAGGTTGTTCTTCTCCTGAGTTTTCCTCCTCATCCTCTCTTTCAATTGCCAAATTTCTAGTTGGGCAATGTTTAGAAAAGTGGCCTCTTTGGTGACATGTATAGCACACATCATTACCAGAATTTTGTTTTGAGGATCCATTCATGGATGCCTTTCCCTTATTCAATGGTTGTTAGACAGTGGGATTGCTACCTCTAGAAGTTACTTGACTTGTGTTGGTGGGTCTAGTCTTCTCATATGATGTGGCCTTTCTTTAGTAAGTATCATTGGAAGTGTTCCAAAATTTTCTTCCCATTTGAGCTCTACTCATTTGCTCATGGTCATGTGCCAAATTTAATGCGTACTCAAGTGAATCAATATGCAAGGTAAACAACTCTTTTCTCAACTTGGGTTTCAAGCCAATTCAAAAATAGAAAATTTGTTGGCTATTTCTTTCTTCCACACCACACTTAATGGAAAGTTCATCAAATTTGCTCATATATTTGGTCGCACGCAAACTTCCTTGCTTATGGCTATAGAGTTGGTCCATGAGATGTTTCCTATAAGAGATTGGGACATACTTTTCTTTCAACATTTCTTTCATCAAATCTCAATGCTCTATTAGCCTATGACCAAGGTGAGCTTCTTGTATTTCAACATTCACCCAACGAAGCTTTGCTTGCTTGGTCAACCTCATTTTTGCAAATCTCACACAATGTGGGTCATTCATTTTATACCAATTAAAATAGGAATCCATTTTAGCCAACCAATTTTGAAAAAATTTTGGGTCCATTCGACCAGCATATATAGAGGCTTCTATTAGCATTATTGTAATCCCAAGAGGAGGAGTGAATTGGTATTTTAAAATTTCTTCTCTAGGCCAATTAACCAGCAGCAGTATTACACAACCCTAGGGTCAATCTAGTGCAGATATAAAATAAATCAATATATATATGCTGAAATTAAGTTACACAAGTAAGCTAATTACGCATGCAAGGTAAAGCGGGAAAAGAGAGATAACACTAGATATGTTATCAAGGTTAAGCAAAATACCTACGTCCCTGCCTTGGCTTGCAAGCACAAGGATTACACTAAGGCTCCCTTCATAGGTGGAGCGGCACCATAATACAAGCAAGTCAAATTAGCACAGGGCTGACCTCAACCTTTTACAACCAATCCTTCTAGGCTGGATTAATGCCCCCTCAGGCCACACCTGGAATAAAACCAATTTAAGATACAGGATGTGTACAAATTATATGCTTCTCAATCAAGAAGATTTACACCAATATTAATCAATCCACACCAATAATGTAAGAACTAGAAGCTCAGTGATATATGTGTGCAATCAACACTCAATAGTAATGATTGTATCTAATCAAGCACAAGACTGTATCAACAAGCTAATCTTTGAAACTATGTATAGATGTATATCTCAATCACAGTTTAGGGTTTCAAAGATTTTCACCAAGTGTAATCAAAATATCTCAAAAATACTTTCTCAATATTCAAGCACAAAGAGATATTCAAAAGTAAGCTTGTGAAAACGATTTTTCCTTAAACAAAAACACAAGCTCAACGAGTCTTGCAATAATGATGCAAAGACTCACACGCTACAAGATTTTTCCCACACATAGATTAATTAAATAAAATCAGGGGAAAAACCTTATGCTCAACTCTCAATCCAAAAATCACATATACAACACAATGAGAGTTTCTTAACAAATAAGAATAATATATAACCACTCAAAGAGCTCTCACAAAGATTGATTTTGCAAAGGAATAGTAGTATGTGAGGGTATAGGCTTTGCATTTGGAAAAAGCTTTCTCAAAAATACAGAGAATATTTTTTCTAATCAAAGTGCTAATTACTTGCTAATCTGATCAAATGAACCCATATATATAGGCAGGTTTAAAATTATAATCATTGGGCATACGTAGGGAATAATTAAATTTGTTTTAAATGAGTTTATGAAAATTAACCCAGACTAACCCCAATTAACTGTGGTAAAATTTTGGTCAACTAGAGAGATTCGGTCAACCGAGCCATAGTTCGGTCGCCTAAACAGACATATGAGAAAAAGTATCTTTTTCATGTTCAGGTGTCTGATCAAGGGTTCGATCTGCTGACCAAGGTGATTTTCCAATCTGTCTGAGGTTCAGTTGTCTGGTCTCAAGTTCGGTTTACTGAACTCACATGTTCAGTCGCCCAAGGGTGATTTGAATGCTTATATTTTGGAGCCCGAGTAGTTGGAAAAAGTCAGGGTAAATGTTTGGTTTACTGAATAAGGTAAATTCTTTTTGGTTCGGTCGCCCAAAGTCAAGTCAACACGCTGACTATTCAACGGTTCGGTCGACCAAGGTGTCTTGAACACCAAGGTTTGGTAGCCCAAAACCTCACTATGTTTATACCTTATGTCCTATTTTAATTCAAAAGTCTCCCCTAATATCATATGTGATAATGGGGACTAACTTAAGTGTAAGTGCAAGGACCTAAGGTCTTTCTAAGGTCTTTGAGCTTATCAGTCCCTACATGCATGATGCACATCAATTATTACTGATCATTCCTACTTTAATATTACAGACCCGAATTAAACTTAATATAAAATTACAAAAAATAAATATTTTGGATCTTCTTTTGCTTTAAGATACCACATGCCATCATATGATCTTGCCAAAATGAACCTGCACACAAATTTGATAGACATTAAATACCGGAGTATTTGCCATAATCAAAATAAGGTTTGACCTATAAGGTCAACGTTCTCCCCCTTTTTGATGATAACAAATATATCATGAAAAAGTGGGTACAGCAAAGAAAGGCTCCCCCTGACAGTATGCATAATGAGAATTTTAAAGTTTTAAAATTTTAAACACATATCCCAAGTACCCAATTTTGCCTCTTCTCCCCTTTTTGACAACAGCAAAAAGAGTCATGATAAATTTAAAGCATATAAGCAAGGCATTAAGCATGAATAATTTAAATACAAGATATGGTTCGGAAGATTTTTAGAAAATTCAGCAGCATGCCGTTTGAAAATAGAGCATTTCCTAAAAATATTTGTATAGAAATTACCTGATTAAGTTCAAATTTACAATTTATCCACAACTAACAACTCAAACAGTCCAATATGATCAAAACAGAAAACATAAATATAACTATCAACATGCAAGAAATATGATAGCCACACATTGCAAACCACAAACATATTCATAAAGCAATGATAGATTTAAAGTTTTCAGAGCGATGTATTTTCTATGATAAGAAGCTCCCCCTAAGTTTGTGCACTCTATCAATTTTTTATGTGGCCTCTCTACTATGCATTAGACCTAACTCACGTATAATTTGTATGAACCTATCTTCCTGAAGAGGTTTGGTGAAAATATCAGCCCACTACTCATTAGTGCACACAAACTCCATATCTCCTTTCTGCACATGATCACGAATGAAATGATGTCTAATCTTAATATGTTTGGTTCGTAAATGTGATATTGGACTCCTAAATATATTAATTGCACTAGTATTATCATATTTAATTAGAACCGTATCATAGTGCCATCCAAAATCCATAAGTTGTTTCATATAAAGCGTTTAAGCACAACAACTTCCAGTCACAATATTTTTAGCTTCGGTTGTAGATAAGGCAACTGAGTTATGTTTCTTGGAGAACCAAGAAGCCATAGATTGTCCTAAATAATGACAAGTGCTGCTAGTACTCTTTTTATCTACCTTACTACCAGTAAAGTCAGCATCGGTGTAACTAACAATCTCCAATATCATATGCTGAGGGTATCATAAAACTAACTCAACAGTTCGAACTAGGTACCTAAGTATTCTTTTCATGGCTAATAGATGAGACTCCATAGGAGCGACCTGAAACCTAGCACATATACACACACTAAACATGATATCAGGTCGACTAGCTGTAAGGTATAGGAGACTACCAATCATGCCACGATATAATTTCACATCAATAGGGATGTCTTGCTCATCGTTATCAAGTTTTGTGGAAGAACTCATAGAAGTACCAAGAATTTTACTATCTTCCATATTAAATATCTTGAACAAGTCCCTAACATATTTAGATTGGCATATAAAATTCTCATGTTTAGCCTATTTGATTTGAAGTCCTAAGAAGAAACTCAGTTCACCCATCATGCTCATTTCAAATTCACTTTGCATGCACTTGGCAAACTCATTACACAAATAATCATTAGTTGCTCCAAAAATTATATCATTAACATAAATTTGAACAAGGAGCATATCATCATTTTTAGATTTGATGAAAAGTGTAGTGTCAATTTTGCCTTGAGTAAACCTATTTTCTAAGAGAAATCAACTAAGCCTCTCATGCTAAGCTCTAGGAGCTTGTTTCAATCCGTACAAGGTTTTGGATAACCGGTATACATGATCAAAATATTTATGATTTTCAAAATCGGAAGATTGTTCTACAAACACTTCTTCATTTATATAGCCATTTAAGAAGGCGCTTTTATTATCCATTTGGTACAATTTAAAGTTCTTAAAAGTGGCATAAGCAAGCAACATACGAATGGCTTCCATTCTAGCTACAGGAGCATAGATTTCCTCAAAATCTATCCCTTCTTCCTGATTATATCCCTGGGCAACTAGTCTAGCTTTATTTCTAGTTACTACCCCATTTTCATCATTTTTATTTCTATATTCCCATTTAGTTCCAATAATAGAATGATCATTAGGCCTAGGAACTAGGGTCCAGACTTTGCTTCTTTCAAATTGGTTAAGTTCTTCTTACATAGACATTACCCAAGATTCATCTTCTATGGCTTCCTTAATATTTTTGGGCTCCTCCTAAGATAAGAATACAAAATGGCTAACTAGTTTTCTTAAGGAAGATTGGGTGGCTACACCACGTAAAGGTTCACCTATAATTTGATCTAAGGGGTGGTTCCTAATGAATTTCCAATCCCTAGGTAGTTCTTGAACCTCACTTTCAACTTTATCATTTTCAATTGATTTATCATTTGCTTCTAAGTTGATATCTACATTATTTTCAATAGAGAACTTATCTAAACCTTTTCTAATATCAATATAATCTTCATCATCTCTTTTAGAAAAAAGATTAGATTCATCAAACACAACATGAATAGAATTAATGTTCTCTTATTAAATACTCTAAATACTCTACTGTCAAGTGAATAACCTAGAAAAATACCTTCATCAAATTTAGAGTCAAATTTCCTTAGGTACTCATTATCTCTATGTACAAAACATTTACAACCAAAGACATGAAAATAGAAAATGTTAGGTCTATGGTTGTTTCACAATTCATATGGAGTTTTATTAAGTGATGGCCTGATTAACACTCTATTCATGACATAACATGCAGTACTCATAGCTTCAACCCAGAAATATTTGGGTAATCTATGTTCATTTAGCATTGTCCTACCCATTTCTTGCAAGGACCTATTCTTTCTTTCTACAACTTTGTTTTTTTGTAGGGTCTTAGGTGCAAAAAAATTATGTGAAATGCCCTCTAAATCACAATAGTTTTCTATGCCATCATTTTTTTAATTTTGTTCCTCTATTACTTCTTATGTGTGTGATTTTGTAGCCTTTTTCATTCTGAATTCTTCTACATAGTTTAGTGAACTATTCACATGACTCATCTTTATGAGAGAGAAATATCAGCCATGTGAACCTAAAATAATCATCCATAATAACAAAGGCATACAGTTTTCCACTTAGACTTTGAACTTGATTAGGACCAAATAAATTTCAGTGTAGCATTTCAAGTGGTCTAGTGGTAGATATGGGTTTATTTTTCTTAAAACCTAATTTAGTTTGCTTACTCATTTGACATGCATCACAGATTTTATCTTTCACAAAATGTTTTTTGGCAAGCCTTTAACTAAGTCTTTTTTCACAAGTTTTGACAAAAGATCCATACTAGCATGTCCTAAACATCTATGCCACAACCAACTAGTTTCGTTTATTGTAGAAAAACATGTAACTTGTTGAGAAGCTAAATTATCAAAACTAGTTGTATACACATTTTCATGACGTTTAGTAGTAAAAAGTACTTTGTTATCAAATTTGCTCTCAACAATGTATTTATCATTTTCAAAAGATACTTTATACCATTTATCACACAATTGGCTAATACTCAACAAATTATGTTTCAAACCATTAACCAGTAATACATTATCAATAATTAGGGAAGGTTCCTTACAAACCTTATCTACACCAATGATTCGGCCCTTGGCATTATCTCTAAATGTCTTGTACCCTTTATCCTTGGGAGTGATGAATGCGAACTTGGCATTGTCGCCGGTCATATACCATAAGCAACTGCTATCCAAGTACCACTTGTCCTTGGAAGAGGACGATCTTAAGCACACCTGCAAGAAAATATAAGTAACTGACGCTGGTTCCCAAATTATGTTGGGTCAACAGGGGTTAGTGCCTGGATCACCTTTGACTCTCCACACCTTTTTAATTCTTACATGTTTATTTCTAAGTGGACAGTCAAACTAAAAGTGACCAAATTGTTTACATTTAAAACATATCATTCGACATCGAGGATCTTTAGGTAGAATTTGAGATTTTGATTCTTGAGTAAAATGTCCCAAGTAAAGATTAGGTTGTCTCACATTTTCAATACCATTAAATCCAAGACTTTATTTGCTAAGAGAGTTTCTTTGGGCCCCTAGAAGCTTTTCAAAATTGCGTTGGTCCTCAATAAATTTATAAACAATTTTAAAACTATCCTTCAATTTTCTCTCAAGCTCGGCAATTTTCAAATCTCTTTCTTTAAGAATTGAGGCATGGGAATTCTTTGTAATTTCAAAAAGTTTAGACCAATTTTCACATTTCTCTTTCAAAACATCATTTTCCTTGGTCATTTTTTTTAGTGACTTAGATACATGAATATATTCATATTGCAATTCTTTAAATGTAGGCATGCTATCAGAATCACAATCATCATCAAAATAATATGAAGATAAAGAGCAAGAAGACAATCTCTCATCATCTCGTGCCATCAGGCACAAACTGGAAATCTCAGAGTCTCTGCAACCTGAATCTAAATCGCTGCTGTTTTGTCTATCCCACGAGGTAGCTGCTTTCATGGCTTTCTTCTTTTTCTTAGACTCCTTTTTCAACAATGAGCAATCAGGTTTGATATGCCCAACCTTGTTGCAATTGTAGCATGTGGGAGAATTCAATTTTTCTTTTCTTTTACTAGACTCTCCCTTCTCAGATACTAAATCTCTAAACTTTCTGTATAGCCTACAGTTCTTTCTGAAGAACCTGCTGAATTTCTTGGTTAGCATGGCCATGTCATATCCATATTCAAGTTCACTGCACTCGCTAGATGTATTAGTAGACGTTTTTAATGCAGTCACATTTATCATTCTATTGTGCTCATTTAGTCTCTCATTAATAGCTAACTCATAGGTGATAAGTTAACCTATCAGTTCATCTAGTGACATTGCCTTAAGATCTCTACCCTCAGATATGGTCGTACCCTTTGCTTCCCAAATAGGAGGCAAACCCCTAAGGATTTTCCTAATCATTTCATTCATAGGATAGGTCTTACCTAATGCATGCAATGAATTAATAATGTGTGTGAATCTAGTGTACATTCTCTGTATGGACTCACCAATGTTCATCCTAAATGCTTCATACTCATAGGTCAACATATCAATCCTACTATCCTTCACATCTCTAATACCCTCATAGGTGACTTCTAACTTATCCCATATCTCCTTAGTAGAAGAACATACCATAACTCTATTAAATTGATTAACATCAAGTCCACAGTAGAGATTATTCATGGCAGTAGCATTTATACTAAAAGCTTTCATATCATCATTAGTATATTCTTCTTCAATCTTAGGAACTCTAGTTTCACCTTCAGTTTTCATAGGAACATAATTTCCCTCAGAGACAACTCTCCACACCGTCCAATCAATATTCTGAAGATAAACACGCATCATCTATTTCTAGAAGGTGTAATTGACACCAATGAAAACTAGAGGACGTGTGGAAGAGGGTCCCTCAGGGAAAGGGGTTACAGTATTATGAGCCATCTAGATCTTTTGCAAAAAAATGTTTAAGTCTAAGCTACTAGTTTCCGATACCAATTGTTAGTTTTACTGTAATCCCAAAAGGGGGGTGAATTGGTAGTTTAAAATTTCTTCTTTAGGTCAATTAACCAGCAGCATATATTACACAACCCTAGGGTCAATCTAGTGCAGATACAAAATAAATCAATACAATTCCTTAATTAAATTACACAAGTAAGCTAATTACGCATGCAAGGTAAAGCAGGTAAAAAGAGATAACACCATATATGTTATCGAGGTTTAGAAAAATGCCTATGTCCCCGCCTTACCTCACAAGAACAAAGATTACACTATGGCTCACTTCACGGGTGGAGCGGCACCGTAATACAATCAAGTCAAATTAACACAGGGTTGACCTCAACCTTTTACAACCAATCTTTCCAGGCTGGATCAACACCCCCTCAGGCTAAGCCTAGGATACAACCAATTTAAGATATAGGATGTGTACAAATTATATGCTTTTCAATCAAGTAGATTTACACCAGTATTAATTAATGCACACTAATAATGTAAGAACTATAAGCTCAATGCTATATGTGCGCAATCAACACTCAATAGCAATGACTGTATCCAATCAAGCACAGGAGTGTATCAACAAGCTAATATTTGAAACTACGTATAGATGTATATATCAATCACAATTTAGGGTTTTAAAGATTTTCACAAAGTGTAATCAGAATATCTCAAAAATATTTTCTCAATATTCAAGCATAAAGAGATACTCAAAAGTATGCTTGTGAAACGATTTTTGGTCAAACAAAAACACAAGCTCAATGAATCTTGCAATAATGATGCAAAGACTCACTAGCTACAAGATTTTTCCCACACACAGATTTATTAAATAAAATCGATGGAAAAACCTTATGCTCAACTCTCAATCCAAAAATCACATACACAACACAATGAGAGTTTCTTAGCAAATAAGAATAATGTATAACAACTCAAAGAACTCTCACGAGGATTGATTTTGCAAAGGGATAGTAGTATTTGAAGGTATAAGCTTTGTATTTGGAAAAAGCTTTCTAAAAAAATATAGAGAATATTTTTGCTAATCAAAGTGGTAATTACTTGCTAATTTGAGCAAATGAACCCATATATATAGGTAGGGCTAAAATTATAACCGTTGCGAATACAGATGGAATAATTAAATTTGTTTTAAATGAGTTTAATAAAATTAACCTAGCTTAACCTCAATTAACCACGGAAAAAATTTTGGCCAAGTAGACAGATTCGGTCTACCGAGCCATAGTTCGGTCGCCCGAACAAATACATGAGAAAAAGTAGCTTTTTCATGTTCGGGTGCCTAATCACGGGTTCGGTCTGCTGACCAAGGCGATCTTCCAATCTGTCTGAGGTTCGGTCACCTAGTCTCAAGTTTGGTTTGCCAAACTCACATGGTTGGTCGCCCGAGGGTGATTTGAATGCTAATATTTGGGTGCCCAAGTAGTTGGATAAAGTGAGGGTAAATGCTCGGTTAACCGAAAACAGTAAAGTCAACATGCTGACTATTCAACGGTTCAGTCGATTGAGGTGTTTTGAACACCATGGTTCGATCGCCCAAAACCTCACTATTTTTATACATTAAGTCCTGTTTTAATTCAAAAGTCTCCCCTAATAGCATATGTGATAATGGGGACTAACATAAGTATAAGTGCAAGAACCTAGGGTCTTTCTAAGGTCTTTAAGCTTATCAGTTCCTACATGCATGATGCACATCAATTATTACCGACCTTTCCTAATTTACTATTATAGATCCAAATTAAACTTCATATAAAATTACGACAAATAAATATTCTGGGTCTTCTTTTGCTTTAAGATACCACATGCCATCATATGATCTAGCCAATATGAACCTGCACACAAACTTGATAGATGTTAAATACCGGAATATTTGTCATAATCAAAACAAGGTGTGACCTATAAGGTCAACAACTTCATTTTTCACTCTTTTCATCACATCTATATGTGGATCATGATTTTCCCTACAATATGGTCTCCTTGGTTGAAAATCCTCTTCATCATAATCCTTATCATTCCAGTTTGGAACATAAAGATCATAACGTTGGAACCTTCTAGGAGCATTTGGCCTTTGTGGGGGATTATGGGTTCTTGAGGTATTGCCCTTTCTCTTAAAATGTGGTTTTTCTCCCTAGAATGATGGAAAGCAAACTCAATGTCAACCTTAATGGGCCATCCCGAATTTTCTTGGAGTGGGTTAGGAGCTAAACTAATTTCCAACCTCTCAATTTTTGCAAGCGCATAGGTCAAGTGTTGGTTCAAGTCATGGACTTGGTCTTGCAAGTCATCTAAGAGTGTCTCATGGTTCATATCATTCCTACAACCACAATAATGATTCCTGGCTCGGGTCGCCATCAAAGCACAATCCTCCTCCTCAGAGGTTTTTCCCTGAAACTTAACCAAACTAATGTTCCAAATATCCAAAATTCAAAATTTGGGTAGGTTGTTCTGAGCCAAACCGTCGATTATTTGGGCCAAATAGTTGACTGTTTCAGACATAATGTAAATTTTCTGAATTATGGAGCCAAATGGTCGACTATTTGGGCCAAATAGTTGATTGTTTCAGACAAACAGTTTCCTTGATGCACTAAGGGGAAAATGGGATTTTGAGGGTTCGCCAAATCCGACCTAGGCTCTGATACCAAGATGATGTAGGACAAGCATGGTCGGCCTAGTCCTACGGTCAACCCTCACGCAAGCACATGCACTTGAACACTTTGATTTAAGAATTCAATTAAACAAACATAAACACCATAAATTATGCAACGATTCACATGGCATAAGATTTTCTAAAAGGTGTATGATTTTGTCCAGAAGTCAAGTCTCAAGTGTTCCTTATGAAAGAATAAAGATTTTATGCAGAAAGATGTTAATTTCAAAGTCAAGATTGCAAGCTCCAAGTTAACAAACTAATATTCTTATAATTGATATTAGCTCGCAAGTGACAATATTGAAATTTAAGGATTCAAATGGGCTTCTCAAATATGGGCTTTTAGGCTTCAAGCAATGGCTTACAAAATCAAGGAAAGATTAAAGAAAAGTAACAAGTTTACCCAAGAGAATCATTGGATGATTAGATGATGTTCAACATGAACTTAAACCACACCAGTAGTCCTTCAACCAAGCTTTGAAATGGAAAATGAACTAGTATAGATGTGTAAAGAGAGAAGGTCGTGTGAGTAAGAGAGGGAATAGGTGGTGAGTGTGATGCTGGATAACGAGGTATCGCACTATTTGATCTCCGGAGAGAACGTTGTAGCCTCATACTATGCAATCACAAGATTGGACAAGCTTCAAGCTTCAACAATGGAGTTCTTCTTCAATATTCAAACATAGACTAAATTTTAGTTCTTATAATAACAAATATAAAGGCTAGCATGGGGGGGGACAAAACATTAATCACTTTTACAACTCTCACACAAACATGGGAGAGAAAGCATTAAACACTCGCAACTCTCACACAAGCATTGGAGACAAAACAATAAACATTCTCCCAACTCTAACTTAGTTGTCTTGCATTATTACAATTCAAATATGAGACTCAAGTGTGTACCAAAAAGAGGCCCAAAATAGTGTGGGGACCACAAGCCATGTGGAGCCCACATGGGTCTTAGGGTTGATCTTGCTTCAACATCTTCCCTTGGGTCTTCATGCACCTAATAGTCTCAAAATAAAATGTACAAGAAAAATATAAATCCAACATAACTATAAAGTCTTCAAAAGTCTTCCATCAAAAACATTAATGATCTTTAAGTAGTCCCATGTGTACCTACAAAACAATTATAAATAATAGTGGGCATCGAGAGGTCATCCACACGTCACCATATCAGCAAAAGAGATAGCCAAAGCATGTTGATCCCCATCGGAGCATGAGATTGAGTTGTTTCTAGGAGTGAAGCCACCTGCTAAAGGCCATATGAAACAATTCCTCCAAACCTATTAGAGCTAAGGAAATAACTTAATGAATTGTTGGATATATATATATATATATATATATATATATATATATATGTTCTTCCCAAGTACTGTTTGGAGCACCAGTGTTGTTTTAAAGAAAAAAAAAATGATAGGAGCATACAACAGATGTGTATGGACATAAAGAGGAACATAAAGAGGGTCAAGGGTGGAACTAGATAGAGAAGTGCCAGGAAGCCTTAGAGAAAGATGTCATGATGAGAGGTACATGTTCTTCTTAACATCATGAAACTCTTTGAGGTGTAGATAGATGCAGCCAACTATGCCCCTAGAGGAGTTTTGTTAGAGGCAGGACATCCTATTATGTATGGGAGTCATAGGCTTAGTGAAGCTTAATGGAGGTACACAACTTAATAGAAAGAGATGCAAGAGGTGATACTTTGTCTTCGTGCATGGATACATTCCCTACTTAGTTCAAAATTTGTGACAAAAATAGATAACGTGGCTATTAATCACTTCTTTACACAATTAAAATTATCACCTAAGTAGGTTCATTGGCTAAAATTCGCAGCAGAGTTTGATTTCTCGTTTGAGCACAAGGCAAGGTGGATGAACCAAGTTGCAAATGCATTAAGCAGATAGGCTAAGTTGGTGGCCTTACAAATGGTAACACACTTGACAATAAGTATAGTTACCGCGCTGTTGCGGGAGCGCATCAAAAAGAACCTTGCTAGAGATCCAGTAGTGCAAAACCTCATAAAGTTGATGGAAGAATGAAAAGATTGCAAGCTATGGAGGGAAAAAATTGTTGATGGCATGTAAGAGCTGAATTTTACGCCATAAAGTATAGATTTGAGTAAGAGCGTGTTATGATACCATATGGAAAGGACATCCATGACGGTATCGTACATTGGCATTGCTGAAGTAGAGGTATTATAGGCCATATATGCATGATCATGTGGTTGATTATACCCATACTTGTCTCACCTGCTAACAAGACTAGGTAGAGCCAAAGAAGATTGCACGGCTATTGGAGCCCCTACTAGCACCAACCAAACTGTAGGATAGTGTCTCATTAGACTTCATTGTTGGCCTAACAAGGCTTAATCTCATTTTGATAATGACAAACTAAGGAATCTAATTGTGCTTTCAAGTGTATTTTTAGGAACTATATCTTACAAGCACAATGGATCATATTTAAGTTTAAAAGCCATGAAGAAAACAAGCAAAAGAAGATTGGCTAGAGCTGGGATGAAGATCAAGCTTCAAGACATGAAGACTTAGTTAATCTTTCATGTGTAATGTCATATAAGTCTCATGTAAGTACTTCTCACACATATGTTTGCTTATGAAGCTGTTACGATAAATAATTGGACTTAGAGACCTGTTTTAATAACTTCGTAAATATTCCTTCAAAGTCCAAATATCTTTTTAAAAGGCTTAAATCATTTTTAGAATGAAAAACTCTAAAATAGGATTCTCCAAGTACCCTTCTTTTTTCTACAGATGCATTGATGTGCCATTTTCTCTATCTATATCTTTTCATATTCAAATATGTTCAACACAAAGGTTGTGGTATTTTCTCTTAACTTTCTTTACTACCGTACAAATTGTGTAATATACATGATTATGAAATCTTTGCGAATTTTTTATATCATATAATTATTTTTCTTGATTATATTGAGCGCTAGCTCTCCTCCATTTGTATACTAATTTTTTTTAATGACTCAATTTGTAGGATTCACGGATGTCATAACATCAGCCTGATGTCATGCATGCATTACAGTCGTCAGATGTAACTTTTGATTATTTCTTTGTAATTTTTATTGTTATTTGAACAAATGGAATTTTTGTATTTTAATTTGAATTTGTACTAGTATTTGTATTTGAATTTTGAATATTTTGAAATAATTTTTGTTATTTGAACATATGTTATTTCTTTATTTTAATTGAATTTGTATTTAAATCCGAAATTTTGAATGATTTATGAATTTTGTAGTAATTATGGTTTCATTTTATGTATTCGAAAATGTAATTACAGATTTTTATATAAGAATTGATGATTAAAAAAAATTAGTATTAAAGGTTTTTTAATTTTTCTAATTATTAGTGAAGGATTCAAATTCATCACTAATAGCATACTATTAGTGATGAATTTGAATCCTTCACTAATGCCTTTACTATTAGTGACGAATTTATAATTCATCACTAATACCATACTAATTAGTGACGAATTTGAATCATTCACTAATGCCAGAGTATTAGTGATGAATTTGAATCATTCACTAATGCCCTAGTATTAGTGATGAATTTGTTACTCGTCACTAATACCGAACTATTAATGACGAATTTGAATCCTTTACTAATGCCCTAGTATTAGTAACGAATTTGTAATTTATCACTAATACCCTTCTATTAGTGACGAATTTGAGTTGAGCCGTTCTAGAATTTATAGTGACGGTATTAGAGTTTTAGTGACGGTTCTGATTCGTCACTAATACTCCATTATTAGTGACAAAATATTTAAGTCATCACTAAAAGTTAGTAGTAACTATACATATAGCAACTATTTTAAAACCGTCACTAATACTCATAAATTTGTACTAATACTATTAGTGACGAATTTATGAGTATTAGTGACGGATACTGATTTTTTGTAGTGACTATTAGTGACAAATTTATGAGTATTAGTGAATTGATCCGTTACTAATACCTCGATTTTTTGTAGTAACTGAAGGATGTTTCTAGTTGAAATTTCCAAGGGAGTTGGGGCGACCAAACCTCAGGTTTAGTCAACCAAATAGGTTCCAGCAACTGAAGTTAAGGCTCGAGCAATCGAAGTGCTATTGCCACTTTGTGAATTCACTTTTAATTGGTTTGAGCTACCAAAGTGCGTAATAACTCTCGTAAACTGCTTAAAATCTTTCCTATTTTGAAAGATAATGTCACCAAAACATGCTCAAATGGTCATATTTCAAACCTACCTATAAAAGGCTAACCCTAAACATGTTAGGGCAAAAAAATAGCATCAAACCACATCAATTTTATCCTTCACAAGTTGTTGTGCACCATTCCCCTTTTTTGAAATGTTTTTCCAATTTTTACACTTCAAGTTCATAGTCTTTCAATCTAGAAAACATAGAAATCTCTTGAACTTTATCTCAAATTTATTTTTAGAGTATCCTAGTGCTTTTAGCATGTAAAAATTCTCCTTTTTGAGAGAGTTTCTATTGTACAAAAATCTGCTGTTACTTGTATTATAACTTGACAATTCAGGGATCGAATCGTTGCCTAACAAGAGGGATGTTCTTGCTAGAGAGGGATCTCCACCTATTGAACGGAGAAAGGTGTCTCTACCCTACTAAAAAGAGAGAGGTGTTAGTTTTGGTGCAATCTCAAAAGGGGGGGTGAATTGGAGATTTAAAAAATTTATTCCTAGGTCAACTAGTCTAACAGCATTATTACACAACCTGGGGTCTGCCTATGCAATCATAAATAAAACATACATGTGCGGTAATATAAAATACAGAAGAATAAACAGCACACGTAATATGTTATCAAGGTCCAGCCAAAGTGCCTACGTCCCCGCCTTAGCTCACCAGCACGAGGATTCCACTATAAGCTCACTTCACGGGTGGCGTGACACTGGTTACAATCAAGTCAATTAGGGGAGCTGACCTCAACCTACACCTTACCAGGATGGTGCACCTAACTTTCCTAACCAGGTCTAAGCCAATTTGAGACTATTCAACAAGGTTAGTCTCCCTCTTTAGGCCCACGCCTGGAATACAACAAATGTATATAAATTTTCGTACACGGAAATATGCTTCTCAAACAAGCAATTATGTACCACAGTATAGCTCAAATAATAATGCAAGCATGAATGATAGTAAATATGCTCAGAGCTTAATAATGTGTTCTAAACTCTCAATCTAGTATAGATAAGCAATCAAGATCTAGAGTGTATTTCTAAGCAAACATTGAACCACAGCATGAAATATTACAATATCAGTTTAGGGTTTCAAAAGATGCTAGCAAGATGATTCAAACAACCTTAACAATATGTTCTGCACAAGAGATGTTTGAAAGCAAACTTAAGAAAATATTTTGCACACAAAAATAAGGGCTAAGGTATCTTGCAATATCAATACAAGCACCCACAAGCCTCTAAGTTTTTCCCATACAAGATTTATTAGATAAAATCAGTGGGAGAACTTAAGCTTAACTCTCAAAACATAAATCAATAAACACAGAAAATGAGAGTAATAAGCAAATGGAATGGAGCACAAACATTCTAAACACTATCACAACACTTGGATAATCAAAGAAAATGGAGCTTTGGAGTGTATGGGAGTAGTATAGGTAAAAATAGGATTTTGGAAATTTGAGAAAATTTGGCCTTAATGATTTTTCTAATCCCTTGCTAATTTTTGCCAATGAGCTTACATAAATAGGCAATGGGCAAATTATGACCATTGGGGACTCTATAGGTATTATTGAAAAAATTTTAAACATGTTTAATATTTTAACCCAGTTTAACCCCTTTTATCTCGGTTAAAAATAAAACCAACCTGAAAGTTTCGGGTGCCCAAGCCTAAGTTCAACCGACCGAATAGACGCAGCAACAAAAGGCATTTTCATGGTTCAGATACCTAAAAAAATGTTCGGTTTGCTGAATGAGGTGATTCCTAAAAAAAAAATCGCGTTTGGGGTGCCCGATCTGAAGTTTGGTATGCCAAACTCATAAGTTTAGTCACCCAAGGGTAAAATGAACGTGATGTTCGAGCGCCTGAGTTGGTGGGAAAGGTTCCGACATAGGTTCAGTCGCCCATGGAAGATATGTTCATTTTGGTTCAGTTTGCCGAACTCAGGTCAACTTTTGACCTATCCACAATTTAAACGACTGAGGCAATTTGAACTGCCAGGTTCGATCGCCCAACCACTCACAAAATTTGGCTTTTTTAGTCCAATTATACTCCAGTTAATTCCCCTGATAAATTTTGTGATATGGGGGACTTAGTGCACTCTGTGTAGGAATCTAAAGTCCAACTACGGTCATTTGAGTATACCTACCTATTATGCATGATGCAACTTAGTACAAGCCATATTGAGGTATAGTCCATAACTAAGTTACATCCCAGAATAAAGAATATAAAAATAATTACAAATACAACATAATTTTCTTCATTCTTCTGCGTGCTCACCATACGCCATCATGATGTAACCTTCTGTTCGAATACACGCATAAGGTGAACCTGCATGCAAGCCTTAGTACAAACATTATTACCAAATGCATTTGTCATAATCAAAATCGGGATATGACAAATTAGGTCAACAATCTCCCCCTTTTTGATGATGACAAATGCTTTATGCAAAAGTGGGTACAACCAATAAAGGCTCCCCCTGACTATATGCATAGAGAGAATTAAAGTTCAATTTAAATTAAATTTAAATTTATCAATATACCCAATTTTGCCTCTTCTTCTCTTTTTGGAAACAGCAAAAAGGGTTACGAAATATAGCATGAAGGCAAAAAACATTTAGATACAAAAGATAAGTTGGGAGGATTTAAAAAAAATATCGATAATATGCTGTTTGAAAAAATAGAGCATTTCCCAAAATACATTTGTACACAAGTGACCTTTTTTGAGTTCAACGGTCAATATATAGCAATTTTCATCCAACAACTCAAATAGTTCAGTATTGATCATGTCGAAAAAATAAAATTATCATTCAGCACAAAATGATACTACTTGCTAATCGTTACCACTTGTTAGGAAAGTATGTATTCCCACAAGATATAAGGTAAAAAGAGATATAAGATGAATTTAATGTTTCAGAGTCGTATATATTAAGGTGAAGTGGCTCCCCCTAAAATTGTGCATTCTCTTTAAACTTATACCTTGAACAAAGATACACAAGTACTTTAAAGCTTTTAACTATACTGCATCACACAGAACTTACTTTTAGGATCAGTTTAGCACATATGATTTTAAAAAGAAATTTCTCCTTTAAAAAAAAACTGATTCCAATTGTTGTTTTGGGGATAAAGTTTGCCAAAAAAAAAATATATATATATATATAGTGAATTTCAGTTCAGCAAATAGAGTGAAGTGAACTAGAACCAGATCATATTAAAATTATTCATGATGCACAAAGATAATGTTCTAGAAGCACAACCTAAGTTTTAAAATATTCAGTATTTATAAAAGTCTAGGACATGTGCAGTGATTTTGAAAAATTTTGACAGCATTTTGTCTAAAAATGTGACTTATCTCATAAACACCTGCCAATTTCAAAAACTTTAAATGTGTATGCACAAGATTCAAATGATTCAAATTTAAATTTAGCTAAGTGCAGACATTTTGAAATCTAAACCAGAATTTATATGCACATCCATTATTATTTTACAAAACGTTTGAATATTTTGAAACAATTTCTACCAAAAATCTAGCAGCATGTCGCCAGTAAACAGGACATTTCCCATATTAACCTGCACAAAAAGTTCTCAAGTAGACAATATATCACATAGTTTTGAGCATGTGAGAACCTAAATTATCTACTAACAGGAAATTTCACATCAACTGCATCTACCATGCAAAAGGCTTTCAAATAGGCAAACATATACGTATATAAGCATGCAAGCCAATAAACATCAGATAAACGTATAAGCAAAATGACAAACACCATAAGATAAGATATGTATGTAACTGTGTATGTGTGTGTGGGGAGTGTGTATGACCAAAAGCTATTTTAGGTATTACAAACTCAAATGTAAATGTATGTAAATAAAGCATAAGATAGATCAAATATAAAGCAGCTAAAGTCCAAAGACTCCTCTAAGTCTCACCATTATCGTGCTCGTCATCCTCACCACCACTCACCTCCATCTTATCCTCACCGATGTCCTCATCATTAATCTCTCTCAGGCGCTCATGGAGGATATGGAAGTTCACCCACACATCGGACTGGAACTCTGTGAACTTGCCATAGAGAGCATCAAGCCCGGCCTGGGAGCAGGGTCCCTGCTTTGTAATGGAGGTCTTAAACTCTTGAAATGATGCAGTGAGACCAATGATGGCCGCCACTATCTCGGCGTTTGATGGCACAAAGGGCTACTCCTTTGGAACCTCCTGAGCCCTTGGACCTATCTTAGGAATAGTAGGTAACCACAAGTTACCAGCGAGCTCATACCCCATCAACTTCAAAGGAGTGGAGGAGAAGACGTCAATGCTCTTGATCTTCTTTAATACTATATATGGAGTCCTCATGACTCTCTCTCTGAAAAACATCCTATATAGGATGCCTCCATATGGCAGTATGATCCTCTTCCCTACAGTCTTCACGAATATCTACCTGAGGGTCAGTCTAGGAAGATCTAGCTTCTTCCTTGTGAATAAACACCACATAACAAAACAATCTAGGTACAAGACATGATCTGTGAGAACTCAAACTGTGATATATGGTTTAAAAAATAAAGAGAAGGGTAAAATTGGAATTTGAGCAAGCTTCGTTGACGAAGCCAGATTTCATCGATGAAGGCTTTGTTCTGCTCATCGACGAAGTTTATAGGCTCATCGACGACGAGAAGCCGAGAGATTTTGAGAAATCGAGGATCTCAAGCTCCTCGATGAGATCACCATCTCGTCGACAAAGTGACTATGGGGCCTCGTCGACGAAGTCGCCATTTTTCGACCAGGGTAGCCAGGTCAAAGGTGCTATAAAAGATATTTTGGGTTGCTTAGTTGCTAAGTTAGAAACTTTTCTCTCCCTCTCTCTCTATAACTCATCCTACTCTCTCTCTCTCTCTCTAGATTTCTTTGTCGTTCATCGCTGGAATTGATGATCTAATGTTACCACGAGGATCAAGGAAGGATTCTCTACAAAACCTATGGATCAGAATCTCGTTTCAGAGATTTTCGGGTTTCAGCTTAAAATCGAGGTAAGGCTCAGTTTCTTTTTCTAATCCGGTAGTTTGGTAAAAGACAGAGTTGTGAGTATATTTTGTACAGTGTTTTGTAGATTTTGAGAACTTGATTCGCTGTTTAGGAGCCGTAGAGTTCGGGATTGTTCGTTTGAGAGAAAGGTAAGGGAATACAGTTTATATTGGTTATTTTTTAAATCGGACTTGGTAGAACTATTGTTCACGATCCTGTGTGGATTTTGGTTACTCATTTGGGGGAATCTAATAGGTAAAATTACAAGTTTTTCATGTTACAATTTTAGGAAAAAAGGGGGTATTGGGTTGCATCCCTGGTTTTGTTGAAAACTGTTGGTATATTGTGATTTATATTGTGTATTAAGGATGGTCGTGCCTTGACTTTGTTTTAAGTTGTATATGATTGGAAAACATGATTTTTGGATTACCAAATGGGTGTGGTATGTTTGGTTATATGAGCATGCATGAATGTGTTATGTTAAAATGCAATAGGAACTAGGTTTTGAATTGTTTTAGGTACTGAAAGAGTGTCTGGCTCTATATCCGAGGGCGTGTGTTTATCGCCTACCATGTTGGTAAGAGTGTTTGGCTCTATATCCGAGGGCGTAAGCCTATACCGGTTGATCACCAAAGTGTGTGGATCCACCAATTAGCGCTGATATGATGCCATAGGAGTCTGGGACTAGCCATATGTCGATGGCACCGTGTGTCGCGGGTTTGCTACGGGCCAACGCCAGATATCGTGAACCAGCTACGGGCCAAGGGGTTTGACGACACCATGTAGATCATAGGTTTGTGTATGAGTGTGTGTGCGTGTATGCACTGTACTGGAACTGTATTGTGAGAATACTGGATTGCATTAACTGTGTTTATTTACTATTATGATAACACTCGAATGCCACATACTAATATAACCAGTGTTTGCCTTACTGAGATGTGTCTCACCCCTGTTGTACGTACATTTTTACAGGTCTTTCGAGTAACCGGAACTAGGGTCCTAGAGTTGGGAGCGTAGTGGCCAGTGTACTGTGGGTAGCGCTTGGGTAAGTGCTAGGACTTTTATTTCGCGGGTTGCTGTTTTGGGGTACATTGGCACCCAAATGTACGTTTTGTATGTATGGAGCCTGGACTCTGTTTTGGTTTTGTATAGACTCTCGTATGGTACATTACTTGAATAGAATGACCTTTTCCACTGTGTATATGTTTTGTGTATGGATAAGTATAGGGTGTCTGGTAACTCAATGGGGTTGGACCCTCATTCATAATGTTGTATCATTGTTATCTATATGATACAGGGACAAGTTAGGTTACTAATTCAACCCTGGGTCCTATTTTCGGGTTCGGGGCGTGACATGATCCCTAGACCTCGACTTCGGCAAGATATTATATGAAATCAAGTGGTGTACCACCTTTGCCTCCAGAGTCAATGATCTGTAGCTAGGGGTGTGTGCGAGATCTACAATAGGATGAGACATCACAAGATTCACAAAAGTGCTTACGATGAAGTCCTGCTCATTGATCCAAGTCAAGGTGGATTCAAGACAGCCGAAGTCGCCTAGCTGGATATCAAACACCTCATCCAGGTATACATCATTGAACCAGATGTCAATCTCAAACAACCTAGAGTAGCAACCCTGGTCGTCTTGCCTAATGTTGGCAAAAGACAGCCTGATGAGTATGGGGTAGATCCCCCTAGGCTGGAAGCTCACAAACTCATACCATCCCTGGTATCTAAACATGTCTAACACATATTAAAATATGTCTGCATAAATTAAATGGCTAGAACCTTACCAAGAATGGGATCCTTGAGCCAGAAGACCTTATCATACTTGATCTGTCTTTCAGGCATTTGAAACCATTGATCAAGAGCAATGATTGTCTCAGCGCGTCTTTAGTCTCTAGACATGGTGGGAAGGAATTTTTCTAAAAGGTACTAGGCTAGGAATCAAAATGGAGTGGCTGGAAGTGAGGAAAACCAGATGAGCTCTCAAGAGTGGAGTGAAAATGAAGCTGTTTCTGTGGGTGAACATATATATAAAGTGTGGTTCGGGCACCAGAACAGGGATTCAGTTACCTGAACTGTAATGATTACCTCAGAGACTAAGTCTGTTCAGCTAATCAAACACAACTTCAGTTGGCTGATATTCAAGTCTTTTCAGTTTTCTGTCGCTCGATAGCCCGAACTCAATTTGTTCATCAGAATTCGATTGGCTGAACTACTAATTTGGTTACTCAAATATACGTGTGGTTACCCAAAGCATGTTCAGTTTCCCGAAAAATTTTGAACTGAAAAGTTTAGCAACCCGAGTAAGGTCAACACGCTAGTCAACATTCTAAGTTCAGTCACCCGAAGAGACTAAGCTGAAATGGTTCAGCCGACTGAGCTATGTTGATTTCTCTTCCTTTGAAATTTTATTAATATATATGACCCCCTATGATTTAGATATAAGACCTAAGGTTTATGGAGTCTTCCTATTCTATTCTATTGGCACTTCGAATAGCTTCGGTTCAATAAGAGATGGAATTGGATTTTTCTTTTACTCTCCACACTTGTTTCATTTTGACCACTTTTCTTTTGAACGCACAATCAAACTTGGTATGTCCTTTATTTTTACACAACGCATAGTAGATATGGGTATAAGGACTGAAGGAGGTACTAGCATAACAATCAGATTCTCTTTCAAAGTACCCCATATACAGATTTTTCTTTTTTCTATTTCTAATTTCGTTGTATCCTATACCTTCCCTATCTAAGGTCATCTTCAGTGATCCTAGTAACTTATCAAAGTTGTCCTTCCCTCTAATGAATGTGTGGATGATATTAGACTGGTCTTCTACTTTTCTTTCTAGTTCTTTCATTTTTAAGTTCTTAAGACCCTTGCAAACATCTTGTAATTTAATAAATTCTTTAGTCATTTTGTTTGCTTTCTATTCAAGTTCTACAATAAAAAGATCTCTATTATTATAATTCAATGCTTGAGATTTTACTGCATCCAATTCTTTCTCTAACTTTTCATTCTTGTTTACTAATTGTTTAATCTTTAAATCACTTTCCCATTCAACAAGAACTTTTGATTCACATTCTTTCATACATGTCTCACACTTATTTTCCGAAAAAGTATATTTCTTATTAGATTTAACAAGTAACTTATGAATTCTAACACATTCAATTTGCAGTTCTTCATAAGTAGCCATGCTTTCACCATCACTACTATCACATGATTCAGAATGAGATACATCATTCAAATCATCACATGAATCATTTTCAGGTGTTTCTAATAAAATGGAAGGAGTTGAGATTACCTCATCATTAGTCAAAGCAACAAAGCACAGGTTACCTCCTTCAAGATCCATAGAGCTTAAGTCACAAGGAGTGATCACTTTATTTTTCATCGATGCTCCATATCTCCTCTTAAGTTCATCCCAGATCTCTTTAGTACTGCTACATGTCATAACCTCACATAAAATATCAAAATCTAAAGCACGTAGTAAGGTATTCATAGCATCAAAATTCAATTGCACTAAGTTTCTATCATTATCATCTAACTCATATTCAAATTTAGGAACATTAACACAATCAATGGTTTTTATAGGCATAATATCACCCTAATCAATAACTTTCCTGAACCTCCAATTTAAAGTTTTCACAAATATAGTCATTCTAAATTTCCATACAGCATAATTTTCACCACAAAATACTAAAGGGTGCATAGCTAACCTTCCCTTGCATTAAGGGGATGCATTAAAATGAGTCATCATGATCTTTTACTAAGTAACATTTAAGTCTAAATGACGAGGCTTTAATACCAATTGTTAGTTTTGGTGCAATCCCAAGAGGGTGGTGAATTGGAGATTTAAAAAATTTATCCCTAGGTCAACTAGTCTAGTAGTAGTATTACTTAACCTAGGGCCTTTCTATGTAAGCATAAATAAAACATACACGTGCGGTAATATAAAACGCAGAAGAATAAACAGCACACTATGTTATTGAGGTTTGGACAAAGTGTCTATGTCCCCGCCTTGACTCACTAGCACAAGGATTCCACTATAAGCTTACTTCATGGGTGGAGCGGCACTGGTTACAACCAGGTTAATTAGCGGGGCTGGCCTCAACCTACACCTAACCAGGATGGTGCACCTAACTTTCGTAATAGGGTCTAAGCCAATCCGGGACTATTCAATAAAGCTAGTCTCCCTCTTCAGGCCCATGGCTAGAATACAAAAAATGTATATAGATTTTCGTACACAAAAATATGCTTCTCAAACAAGCATATATGTACCACAGTATAGGTCAAATAATAACGCAAGCACAAATGATAGTAAATATGCTCAAAGCTTAATAATGTGTGCTAAACACTCAATCTAGAATAGATAAGCAATCAAGATCTAGAATGTATTTCTAAGCAAACTTTGAACCACGGTATGAAATGTCACAATATCAATTTAGGGTTTCAAAAGATGCTAGCAAGATGATTCAAACAACCTCAACAATATGTTCTCAATATACTAAGCACAAGAAATATTTGAATGCAATCTTAAGAAAATATTTTGCACACAAAAATAAGGGTTAAGGTATCTTGCATTATCAATGCAAGCACCCATAAGCCTCTAAGTTTTTCCCACACAAGATTTATTAGATAAAATCAATGGGAGAACTTAAGCTTAACTCTTAAAAAAAATCAATCAATAAACACAACAAATGAGAGTAATAAGCAAATAGAATGGAGCACAAACACTCTAAGCACACTCACAACACTTGGATAATCAAAGAAAATGGAGCTTTGGAGTGTATAGGAGTAGAATAGACAAAAATAGGATTTTGGAAATTTGAGAGAATTTGGCCTTAATGGTTTTGCTAATCCCTTGCTAATTTTTGCCAATAAGCTTGTATATATAGGCAAGGGGGAAATTATAACCGTTGGGGACTCTATAGGTATTATTAAAAGATTTTAAACATTTTTAATATTTTAACCTAGTTTAACCCCTTTATCTCGGTTAAAAATAAAACCAACCAGAGAGTTTCGAGTGCCCGAGCCTAAGTTTAGCTGACTGAATAGACACAGCAACAAAAGGCATTTTCATGGTTCAGGTGCTTGAAAAAATGTTTGGTTTGCTGAATGAGGCGAATTCTCAAAAAAATCGCATTTTGGGTGCTCGATCTGAAGTTTGGTATGACAAACTCATAAGTTCAGTCGCCCAAGGGTAAAACAAACATGATGTTTAGGCGCCCGAGCTTATGGGAAAGGTCTTGACACAGGTTCGCTCGCCCGTGAAATATACGTTCATTTTGGTTCAATTTGCTGAACTAAGGTCAACTTTTGACCCGTCCATGATTCAGTCGACCGAGGCAATTTGAATTGCCAGGTTCGGTCACCCGACCACTCACAAAATTTGGCCCTTTCAGTCCAATTATACCCCAGTTAATTCCCTTGATAAATTATGTGATATTGGGGACTTAGTGCACTATATGTAGGAACCTAAAGTCCAACTAAGGTCATCTGAGCATACCTACCTATCCTGCATAATGCAACTTTTTACAAGCCATATTGAGGTACGGTCCATAATTAAGTTACAACCCTGAATGAAAAATATAAAAATAATTATAAATACAACACAATTTTTTTCATTCTTCTACGTGATCACCATACGCCATCATAATGTAGCTTTTTGTTCAAATACACGCGTATGGTGAACCTGCTTGCAAGCATCAGTACAAACATTAGTACCAAATGCATTTGTCAATATCAAAACCGGGATAAGACCAACTAGGTCAACAAGAGGGAACTCCACCTATTAATTGGAGAGAGTAAAAGAAATCCTCACAGCAATTTGCTTGAGGCTAGGACGTAGATAGGCCACCAAACCTTGTAAAAAATCTTGGTGTTCTTCTTTCCCTTAATCTCTTTATTTTCTTTGTAGTGACCCAAAGAATAGTGGTATTTAAATAAAAAGAGGGAGGAAAATAGAAAAATATATAAAAAGTGGCAGAACCGTTCATCAACGACGTTGCACTGTGGGCTCGTCGACGAGAAGATACAAAGTGAATATTGGGGCAACTTTGAATTTCGTCGACGAGGGGGAGGGTTCATCGACGAATAACCTTCTTGACCTCGTTGACGAGGTGATGTGGCTCATCGACGAAGGCCATGGTATAAATAATGCAAACCTCGAATTACTACGCAAAAAAATCGGCAAAAATACTCTCTCTCTCTCTCTCTCTCTCTCTCTCTCTCTCTCTCCTCTCTACATTTTCTCTCTCTTCTCTTTTCGATTTCAGCTCCTTCATTCGCCAAATCGATGATCTGAGGCCACCACGACGCTCCTGGGGAAGTTCTATCCAAGTTTGCTGGATCGGATCGTTGGTGGGACTGGGTTGAAATTCATCCCCGGCTTAAGGTAAGGCCTTTTATGCTAAATTTGGTCTTGTCATAGTTATAGGAAATGTTATTCATGGAAAAATACTGAAGTTTAGTTCTTGGAGTTGTTATTTTCAGGGTGTTGAACGGGGAACCCTGCGAGTGCAGGACAAGTGCATTTTAGGAGATTTCTTTTTAGTTTATGGTGAGGGAATAAGTTAAAGCAGTTATTTTCCATGCAAATTATTATTATTTATCAAAAAATTAATTTTCAGGAAAACATATATTATATTTGAATATTATTGAGGAAATGCATATTTGGGAAAATACTGTTGTTATACAAGAAATATGATTTTAGAATGAAATGTATGATTTTACTCAGCAGTTTGTGGCTTGAATATTATTTTACATAATAAGTAATATGTTATGGCAATTTTATGAGTGAAGTATGATTTTTAGAAGTTATGAAATATTGCAATGCAATATAGTTTCAAAATACATGATAAATGACTTATTTATTTAAGATGATATGTACGAACTATTCAGCGCAAGGCTGTGTATGATGTATGATTTCAGCACAAGGCCGTATGTATATGTATGATTTTGGCGCAAGGCCACAGATGTGAAAGTAATTGGCGCAAGGTCATATGTATTTTGTTATCACAGAAAATGCTATCAATCTATTTACGCTAAACTGTATATTATCATGTATTATATATTATCGAATGTTAGTTTAGTTTAGTTACAGGAGCATGATACCGTTGCTATACAGATCAGATATTATGTTCAGACTTGTGCTAACCGCCCCACAAAGGGGTGGGAGAGGGGTGGGAGATGGATAGTCGATGTAGCTTTCAATGTAGAGTTATAGACATCCACCTGGCAGTCCGAACCAGGGTGTGGCTGTCCCATCGTACTTATAGACATTCTTGACTCAGCAGTGGTCGGTTAGCCATTGTTAGGTCTCGCCTTCAGGCTGCACAACCTATCATGGGGGGTAATACATGACATTGGCTAGCTATACATCCTGGGTAAATTTTCAGTATTATCAATTATAATAGAAATTTTATGAATTGTAGGACTTATTAGAAAATACAAAAGTATATGATTATTCAATATGATATGATGAATGTTTTCAGGTATATGAAATGTACTATATATGTATAATTGCATCAAATATTCATGCTGCCACATAACTATATTTAGATTATTTTCCCTTACTGAGAGGTTTCTCATACCCAAACTTAAATAATTTTCGGAAGACCTAGAAAGACCGGCGGATTGAGGCCGCCGTTGAGATAGTGTGGTACTACCCTACTAAGAGGGTAAGTTTGAACTAGGATCAAGAGATTTTGATTTGAGATCCTAGAGATATTTTTTTTTTTGTATTTTTGGGAGATTGTATATAAACACCGTGTTTTGGGATTATAGTTGACTCTGGTATTGTGTATTTTATGGTTTAAGAATGTGATTTATATTTACTGCTGCCTAGGTTTCCGTTGTGAATGGAAGGTGTCCCCGTTACCCACGGGTTCAGGTTGATTTTATTATTAAATATTTTTAATTATATAAGCAGGTCGTTACAAAAGCACATATAAGTTGATTATTATCTATTAACTTTATGAGTATGATCCCGTTTTGATAATGACAATTCACAAGTATCTTACCTGTGCATTGAGTACTTGAACAGGTTTATAATCTAGCACGCATGAATGGTAAGGATTCAATGGAAGCCATAAAGAACTCAAATCTCACATCACATGATGGCAACCTAAAGGACAAAAAGAATAAAGACTTAAATTTTCAATTGTAATAGTATTTAGTTTTGTTTTGTAAATATGTATATCTTGCATAATGGGATTGAATGCCCAATACTAGACCATAGACTGACCTTAGGGAACAACAATTTTCATGGAAAACCTTCTACTCAAAATTTCAAACTCATACACATAGGGTTGAAACGTTTTTTAGGTCAAAAGAGGGCTTAAATTCAACTTTTTAAGGTGCCTAGTCGACCGGCCTTTAAGGCCCAGTCGACCAGTCGACCAGCTAATGCACAAGGCCAAAATTCTTAAATTATAAAGCCCTACTCGACCAGCCTATTTAAACTTGCTCAAGGCCCAATCGATCAGCCTTAACACTCAACTAGAATACCAAACCCCGATCGGCCAGCCCTGAAAGCACATAAATGCCTCAATTGACCGTCCTAATGATCCGGCAGACCAGATCTTGAGACCCAGTCAATCAAACCTCGGTGATTTGAATATCGCCTTGGCCTAGTCGACCAGTGGTTTCCCTAGTCGACCGAACCTCTTGGGTTGGGCAATTTTTTAAGCTGAAAACAGTCATTAAATTCAAATTAAACAAATTAATAATGCCCAAATTGTAAAGCCCTATTTTTTTTTTTTTTTTTTTATGGTGAAATACCTCTTATACCATAACAATTATAACGAAGTCCACCTGGACCCAAGGTGGGGTACCAGGGATACACCTGTCCATATCCATATTTTATCTATGCAGTAGAAAAACATAACCCAATTACACTTTAAGTACAATACCAAAGAACTGCTGTCTCCCAAAAATATCCATACCAACCCCCAAAATCATCAAATCCTCAAAGTCTATACAAACATATGCCCAGTCTCAAAATGGAAACATACCCTGATCAACAGAAATATACTCCTCTACTATTTCGAAGCATGGTTCGCCTGACGCCCTGGATTTCCTGAAATGTTAAGGTCTACGAGGTGAGACACCACACAGTAAGGGGGGAATAAATTATTATCAGTGTGTGGCATTGAGATTTAGTGTATCACATCATTTTCATATAAATATTAATTTAACTAAGAAATCATGGAAATTTGTTCTCATATCCATATATATATATATATATATATATATATATATATATACACATCTGTAACCATATATTATTCTCAAAATATAATCATGCTCAAAAAATTATTCTATGTACAAAGTAACATATCTATCAAAATACAATCATATGAGTGTTTTGCATCTGTAATGAGGAGACCCATTCATATCATCGTCATTTAATGACCCCACATAACCAGGTTGTGCGACTCAAAGGAGGGACTTAACCCTAGTTGGCCTACCAGGCTAAGTCAAAATACCTCGTCTTTAGTACAATTGGCCCACCGCAGCCTGGTTCGAACCTAGGGGCAGTCAACATCTGTCTGAAGGCTCAATCGACTTCCATTACCAACACACTCCCTGAGCTTTGTAGTTGCACTATCTCAATCACTAGCAATGGTACCGTGTCTTCATATCATTAAACTACTAGGCTCTCATTTCCATCACTCGTTATACATATAAATTTATTTCCAAAAATTTCCATTTCTCATAAATATGCTCAAGCTCGTGAGTATCCATGTGTATGTATCACATCTCGTCTATAACTCAGGGCTCATTCCTAGGTCCACACAAATCAAATAACTAAATAAGCTTAAAACAACTCCCTTGCCCTAGTTTTCATGTGGTGCTTAGGATCCTCAAAACACGAATCTGTCCCGATTATCTTGACAAGGATCACCACAAGGCCTTAAAAATAGGGTCCACACAAATCAAATAACTAAATAAGCTTAAAACAACTCCTTTGCCCTAGTTTTCGTGTGGTGCCTAGGATCCTCAAAACACGAATCTTTCCCGGTTATCTTGACAAGGATCACCACAAGGCCTTAAAAATAGTGTCTGATTGTAAATTTGGAGCTTTTGGAGTGAGAAAATAAGGAGAGAGAGAGAGAGAGAGAGAGAGAGAGAGAGAGAGAGAGAGAGAGTTCACAGCTTGGAGAGAGAGAAGGAAAGACTTTTAGGTTTACAAAGGAAAATGACATGTAGCCTTACATAGTTTTATGTCCCGGAGCAAAACTGTTGACGGTTTTCTCAGGTCTCTGAAACCATCGATGGTTTGGTCTTTAACCAAACTTGAATTTTAACTATTTTACCTTTACCTAGCTATGGTAACGTGAAATCATCGACGGTTTTTTGAGCTCCCATCAAACCGTCGACAGTTTGGTCTACACCAAACCATTTTCCCTCTTTTCTTATTTATCTTATTCTTATTATTTTTCAGGTCACTACACAAATGGTTCCTTAATGGTCACTATTTGAAGCACTCTATAAATAGAATTTCCCAAAGACTCATTGAATACTTTTAATTATCTTGAATATCCTCTAAAAATACTTTGGGCTTTATTTCTCTCATCCGTACACATACAAGCAAGCATTTACTTTCTTACTCTTATTCTTTTGAAAAATCTATTTTGAAAGAGAGCATTGATTATCATTCACTTCCTTCATTTTCAAATTTATTGCTCTTGAGGGTTGTTGAATAAGTATTTATTTGGGCATCAATTTTTATCATGAAAAGTATTTATTCTCTCATACTTATTCATTTGAAAAATCTCTTCAGAGCATATCTTTAATTTCTCCTACATCTTTTATTGAAAAATATATTTAAAGAAACCTCTTTGTGCTTGTGAATCTTTGAGCATTCCATTGCATGATTCAAGAGCTTACTTAAGTTTTCATTGCAATATTATTTTAAGCAAAAGTCCTATCTCCTTCTACACTTTATTTTTGAAAATCATTTTTGGAGATATCACCTTGGAGGTTTTAGATCTTTGAAAGCATCTATAGTACATCTCCTCTTGATTCAAAGATCACACATTTTATATCGTCTCATTTATCTCAAATCAATTTTTGAGAGAAGAAATCATAAAAACTCTATTAAGCATAAATCATATCATATAAGAGTGCATATAGAATTTCTTTTTACACGCTAGCTTTTTTGAGAAACACCTTGTTGTACACAAAATTATTTTTCATATCTTGTATCCCTGCGGCTTGGGTAGTGAACCGTGTTCCAGGCATAGGGTATCACCTAAGGAGGGAAACTCCACCATGTAAGGAGAATTTGTAAACGGTGTTGCTCTGCCCAGTTAAGTGAGTTAGATAGTGAATGCTTGAGGCAAGGAATTAGACACGGTTTGTCGAACCTCGTAAAAACCCAGTGTCATTACTTCCTTATTCTATTTACATTTCTGTATTTGCATGTTTATTTTTACTTGTTGAGATTACTGCATTTGTATTTAAATACTGGTTTGTGATTGATTGAGAAAATACTAAAATTATCATACTTGTTTAAATTATTTGGATTTTCATATATTAGCTAAATCTATGATTGCGTAGAAAGACCCTAGGCTTGTATAATACTGTTTGTGATTTTAAAAATAGGACATACTTGACTTAGGAATTTTTTAAATCTCCAATTCACCCCCCTCCCCCCTCTTGGGATTACACCAAAAATCACATTTGGTATCAGAGACTCATTACATTAGAGTTAACCATTTTTGTAAGAGATCACAATGGCTCATGTTGGTGTAACTCCTTTTGGTGAGGGACAATCATCCACACGTCCTCCGATTTTTTGTGGTGTTAACTACACCTTCTGAAAACAAAGGATGCACATTTTTCTTCAAAATATTGATTGGAAGGTGTGGAGGGTTGTCTCCAAAAGAGATTATGTGCCTACGAAAACTATAGAAGGAAAAAGTGTTCCTATAGATGAAGAGGAATTTACTGATGATGATATGAAAAAGGTTCAGGTAAATGCCACTACCCTGAATGTTTTATAATGTGCGTTAGATGTTAAAGAATTTCATAAAGTCGTGGCATGTACATCTTCTAAGGAGATATGGGATAAATTAGAAATAACTTATGAGGGTACTAGAGATGCAAAAGATAGTAGGATTGATATGTTGACTAGTGAGTATGAGGCATTTAGGATGACTGCTAGTGAATCGATATAAGCTATGTACACTAAGTTCACACACATTACTAATTCATTGCATGCTCTTGGTAAGACTTACCTTACATACTAAATGATCAGAAAAGTTCTCACGGTTCTACCTCCAATCTGGAAGCCTAAAGTTACTATCATAGCTGAAGGGAGGAACTTAAAGGCAATGATATTGGATGAGCTTATTGGATAGCTCATCACGTACGAAATGGCAATAAATGAGAGGATGAGTGAGCATATCAAAGCAAAGAAAGTAAAGCCTTAAAAGCATCTACTAGCAGCTCTAGTGAAGATAGTGATCAGGAGCCTGATAAGGACATGGCCATGCTGATCAAGAAGTTCAATAAATTCTTCAAAAAGAACCAGAAACCCAACAGAAAGTTCTAAAGCTCAAAATTAGAAAAGGGAGAGTCGAGTAGAAGAAAGAAAAAATCAGATCCTCCCACATGCTACAATTGTAATGAAGTCAGCTACATCAAACCAAAATGACCACTTCTAAAAAAAGATTCGAAAAAATAAGAAGAGAGTGATGAAAGCCACTTCTTGGTATAGACATAGTACGAATGGTTCAAACACCGACTCTAGCGACAACAAAGTCGCGAATTTGTGCCTAATGGTACGCAGTGACCATGAGGTATATTCATCATGCTTATTATCTTTTTATTATTATAGTGATGATTCCGATGTTGATAGCATGCCTACATATAAAAAATTGTCGCATGAGTATATTCACTTTCATAAATTGCTTGAAAAAATGACTAAGAAAAATGATGACTTGAAAAAAAAATATAAAGATTTGTCAAAACTTTTTAAAAAAGGAAAAGGAGTCCCATTCTTCTTTAATGAAAGAAAAAGAATTGAAATTTTCTATTCTTGAAAGAAAACTGGAGGATAACTCCAAAATTATTTATAAATTCATGGAGGGCGAAAATAATTTTGAAAAACTTCTTAGGACTCAAAGAAACCTTCTAGATAAAGAAGGCCTTGGTGTTAGCTTTGGTGTATTCCCAAGAGAGGGGTGAATTCGAAATTTAAAAATTTCTCCCCTAGGTTCAACTACTAGTTCAGCAACAGTATATTCACAACCTAGGGTTTGTCTATACAATTCCAAATACGCAGATAAATAAGACGTGCGGAAATTAAATCATGCGCAACATTCATAATATAACATACATGTGCGGTAAATAAATTACGAAAAAATAAAATACACACACAATATGTTATTGGGGTTCAGCCAACTATGCCTACGTCCCCACCTTGGCTACACTGGTACAAGGATTCCATTACGGCTCACTTAAATGGGTGGAGCAGAGCCTAATACAACACACCTTAATAGGGTGGTGCACCTAACTTTCCTAACCGAGTCTAAGCCAGTCCGAGACTATTCAATAGGGCTAGTCTTCCTCTTCAGGCCCATGCCTGGAATACAATGAATATAAAACTTTGCATACACGGAAATGCTTCTTACACAAGTGAATATGTACCACTAAGAACAATATAATCAATGCACCTTAAGTATGTATGAACTATAAGCTCAGTACTCTAATGTGTTCTAAACACTCAAATAAGTATAGATAATCAATCTAGATCAAGAGTGTATATCAAAGCAAGATTTGAAACACTGTATATGAATATCACAAAATCATATCAAGGTTTCAAATATGCTTAGCAAGATGATTCAAACAAACTCAACAAGATGTTCTCAATATACTAAGCACAAGGAGTGTTTGAATGCAAGCTTTGGAAAAGATTTTGCACACAAAATATAGGCTTAGGTGTCTTGCAATGACAATGCAAGAACCACAACCTTCTAAGTCTTCCCACACAAGATTTATCAAATAAAATCGATGGAAGAACTTTAAGATTCTTTTACTCTCAATAATAAAAACAATAAGCACAACAAATGAGAGTATAAGCTAATGAGGATTAAGCACAAGAACTCTAAATATACTCACAACACTTGAAAGATCAAGGAAAATGAAGTTCTGGAGTGTTTAGGAGTAGTATAGGCTAAAATAGGATTTTTCATTTTGAGAGAATTTGGCTTTAATTATTTTTGCTAGTCCTTGCTAATCTAAGAAAATAAACATGTATATATAGGAAAGGGGAAATTTTTTACCATTGGGGACTTAATGGGGATAACTAGAAAATTTTAAAACAAGTTTAGAAAAATTAACCCAGTTTACCCATTTTAATTTCAGTAAAAATTAATTTTAACCCGAGAGATTCGGGTGCCTGAACTATGGTTCAGTCACCCGAACAAACTCAACTTAAAAAATCATTTTAAAAGATTTGGTAACCCAAGTCTAAGTTCGATTGGCTGAACAAAAGTCAGAAACATTATGTCCGTGGTTCGGGTGCCCGAAGTTAAGCTTGGTTAACCAAACTGACAAGTTCGGTCGCCCGAGGCATATTTTGAACTCCAATATTCAGTGGCCCGAGTTGGAGAAAAGTTCCCTTTAAAGGGTTCGGTCGCCCGTGGATGGTAGGTTAACTTCTAGTTCGGTCGCCCGAAGCCAGGTCAAACCGCTGACTTCCTAGCAATTCGAGCGCTTGAGATGTTTTGAACACCTTGGGTTTGGTCACCCGACCTCTCACAAAAATTTCCTATTCTATTCAATTTCATTTCAAGTTGATCCCGTGATTGTAAATGTCAATGGGGACTTGTTTGTGCATTTGTTTAGGAACTTAAGGTCTTTCTATTCTATCAGAAAAATTTGGCGTCAGTCAACTGAATCCCTAAGGTCTCTCTAAGGTCTTGAGCTTATAGTCCTACATGCATGATATGTAGATTATTACAAACCTTGGATGATTATTATTACAAACCCAGCAAAATGAAATATAGATTACAACAATTAAAAACATTCCGAGTCTTCATTTTCCTCAAGTTGCCATATGCCATCAATATGATCTTCCTAATATGGTCCTGCGCACAAACTTGGCAAACGTTAAATACCGGAGTATTTGTCATAATCAAAACAGAGTATGACCCTATAGGGTCAACACTTGGTTTTAATGGAAAAGAAAATATGAGGCAGAAAAATCTTTATATAGGATATTTCGTAAAAGATTCAAAATTATTTATTCCATCTAAAGACTCCTATATGCATACCACATGTTTTAAATGCAAAAAGATAAGCCACATAAAATTTGTCTATCCCTTTAAGAACAAGGATGTTAAAATTAAGAAGGTTTGGAAAGTCAAGGGAGAGTCACGCACTAACCCCAATGGACCAAAGAGAATTTGGGTACCAAAAGTAGTTACTCAAGTGTTTCGTGCAGGTGTGCTTGAGGTCATCCTCCACTAAGAACAAATGGTACATGGACAGCAGCTGCTCGCAACACATGAAAAGAGATAAAGCAAAGTTCGCATCCATCTCATCTAAGGATGGAGGATTCATCACTTTCGGGGACAACGCAAAAGGCAAAATCATCAGAGTAGGTAAGGTTGATAAGGAACTCTCTTTTGTCATAGATAATGTTTTACTTGTAGATGGCTTAAAGAATAATCTATTAAGCATCAGTTAGCTGTGTGATAAAGGATATAGGGTGTCCTTTGAACATGATAAATGCATAGTAGAAAATATATCTGAGAATAAAATATTGTTTGCTGCTAAACAAAATGAAAATGTTTATACTACTAGTTTTGATAACTTAGTCTCTCAACATGTGAAATGCTTTTCTACTATAAACAAGGCTAGTTGGCTTTGGCATAGGAGATTAGGACATTCTAGCATGGATTTATTGTCAAAGCTAGTTAAAAGTGAATTAGTTAAAGGTTTACCTACGACACAATTTGTGAAAGATAAAATATGTGATGCATGTCAACTAGGTAAATAAACTAAATCCAGTTTTAAAAAGAAGAAAGTCATCTCCACCACTAGGCCACTTCAAATGTTGCACTTAGATTTATCTGGCCCTAATCAAGTTCAGAGTCTAGGAGGGAAATCATATACCTTTGTCATTATTGATGATTATTCTAGATTTACATGGGTTTTATTTTTTGTACATAAAGATGAAGCATATGAAAGATTTGCAAAATTATGTAGAAAGATTCAAAATGAAAAATGTTATATGATCACACACATCCGAAGTGATAGGGGTAGAGAATTTAAAAAAAAGGATATGGAAGACTTTTGCAATTCACATGACATATCACATAACTTTCCTACACCTAGGACCCCACAATAGAATGGTGTAGTTGAGGAAAAGAATAGGTCTTTATAGGAAATGGGTAGAACTATGCTTAACGAATAGAACTTACCCAAATATTTCTGGGCTGAGGCAGTTAGTATCGCTTGATATGTAATGAATAGAGTTTTAATTAGGTCCACTCTCAACAAAACCCCCTATGAAATGTGGAATGACCATAGACCTTATATTTCATATTTCCATATCTTTGGGCATAAATGTTTTGTGTTTAGAGATAAAGATAACCTAGGAAAATTTGACGCAAAATCTGATGAGGGTATTTTTCTAGGTTATGCCATAGATAGTAAAGCCTATAGGGTGTTTACAAAGAGAACCTCAACTGTCATAGAATCCATCCATGTAGTGTTTGATGAGTCCAGTCCCTTCTCTAAAAAGGCTGATGAGGATGATATTGAAATAAGAAAGGGATTAGAAAAATTATCCATTGAAAATAATGAAGATAAGAGCATAGAAGTTAAAGAATCATCTCCTGAGGATAATGAAGTAGAGAGTGAGGTACATGAACTATCTAAAGAGTGAAAATTTGCAAAGAGTTGCTCCAAAGATCAAATCATAGGTGAACCATCACGAGGTGTAGCTACCTGATCATTCCTTAGAAACTTGTGTAGCCACTTTGCATTCTTATCTTAGGAAGAGCCTAAGAATATAAATGAGGCCATTGAGGATGAATCATGGGTGATGTCTATGCAAGAAGAGTTGAATCAATTTGAGAGAAACAAAATCTGGACCCTGCTTCCTAGACCTAGTAGTCACACTATCATTGGAACACAATGGGTCTATAGGAACAAAAAAGAAGAAAATGGGGCTATAATTAGAAACAAAGTCAGACTAGTAGCCCAAGGGTATAACCACGAGGAAGGTATAGATTTTGAGGAAACCTATGCTCCTATGGTTAGGATGGAAGTCATTCAAATGTTATTAGCACATGTTACTTTTAAGGACTTTAAATTATATTAGATGGATATTAAAAGTGCATTTCTAAATGGCTATATAAATGAAGAGATATATGTAGAGCAACCTCCAGGGTTCGAAAATCACAAATTTTCAGATCATGTTTTAAATTGTAAAAAGCCTTATATGGACTAAAGCAAGCTCCTAGAGCTTGGTATGAAAACTAAGTGGTTTTCTCCTTGATAATGGGTTTACTAGGGGGAATATTGACACAACTCTCTTTATAAAGGCTAAAAATAATCATATGCTCCTAGTACAAATATATGTAGATGACATCATATTTGGCGCTACAAATGATGAGTTGTGTAATGAGTTTGTCAAATGCATGCAAAATGAATTTGAGATGAGCATGATGGGTGAACTCATATTCTTCCTTGGACTTCAGATTAAACAGACTAAACATGGAACATTTCTTTGCCAATCAAAATATGTAAGAGACTTGCTCAAGAAATTTAGTATGGAACAGAAGCTCAGCGGCCTCTCCACATATCTCTCTCAATCTCTCGTCTCTCTCCTTCGTCTTCTCTCCCTCTCTCCTCAATTTCTTGATGGATATTCAGCTAATTGGGAAACAGAAGGTACCGTTGGGTTCATAGCTCCGCCACCGACATTTCTACTGAAGCGGATTTGTCGTGGGAGCGGTGTAGGCACCACTCCTAGGAAAAGGTATATTTTCTCCAAATCCTTAATTTCTCCTTAAATATTTCGTTAAATCGATGATCAGGCACCACTACGGAGTCCTAAATGCAATTATCATCATTTTGGCATGAGTAAATTTCTAATTGGGGTTTTCTAGGCCCCACTCCAAAGCAAGAGTGGGATTTGGGGAATTAGGTAAATTGGTTATATTTGAGGGTATAACTGTTTATTTGATATTTAAGAGCCTAAGAAATATTAAAATAGTATTTTATTTAGGATTGTTTTAATGGAATTAGGATTTTTGATTTAGAGTCTGGTGAGCGCCGCAGGTATTTTTCGAGGTCCCTGTTGGCGTAGTTCAAGAAACCAAGTAAGGGAAAAAATATATATTAAATCATAATTTTTATGAATTTAATGGAAAATGAATTGTGTTATATATATACGTGTATATGTTTTGGTATGGGTTTAAAATGTCAACCATTTAAATTATGTTTTCCGAGCTTATGGCTGTTTATTAGATACATATATGCGAAAATGAACTGGTGAAAGTGGAAAATATTTTTAAGATAATTATGTAAAAAATGAAAGGTATTTTCAGTATATAAACGTTAAATGTTGGTTGGCTTATTTTACAGGCAATGTATGAATTTTACTACTAAATTGTGTGACATGAGTAAATGTAAGTTATGTGCAAATATATGTTAAATGTACGAGATGCAAGCTAAGTAAAGCATTAAGAATGAAATATGATATAAACCATGCTACTTGTGTATGTTAATCCAACCATGTAAATGTATGACAGCTAAAAGTCGTGTTAGCAAATTCTAACGTATTTCTATGTGGACTAACTGATGACAGCTAAAAGGAGTTGTGTTGGCAGATTTTAGCGCATTTCTATCTGGACTAACTGAAGATGGCTAAAAAGTGGTTGTAGTATGAATGAATGAAATGAAAATGGAATGAAATAACAATGGAATAAAATGTAAAATGTGAACAATGTAAATGGGAAAGAGTCACTTAAAGTGAAATGTTATGCAATGTTTAATCTGACAACATGAACAAATGTGAATGGTTGAATAATGACAAAAAGAATAATGTATTATAATATTTGAAGTATCTATGCTCGTAGAACATGTTACGATTGGGCACCCGTACTCTTCTCTTGAGGGCTTGCTAAGAAAGGTGAGTGCACTAGTAACTTCAGATGTGACAATAGCTGCATAACGCATTAGGGTAGAGGGAATCTACTTCTATGGGTGGGTAGATTTCCCTATCCTTGGGGCCTTCGCTGGTGAACCTTTGTTTGAACTATGTGAGTACGAGATTAATCTAATACTTGAGAGCCTACTGAGTAAGGTGAGTGCCCTGGTATGCTTCAATAGTGACCCTTGGGTTGCCAAATGTATCAGAGCAGAGGGGTGCTACTTGTATGGTGGGTAATCACCCCTATCCTTTGGGTAATCTCGTGGGGTTAAATATTTTGCATGTGTTTGATTAGGCTCAGAGAATGATTTTAGTGTTTATGATAACGTTTTGCAAATGTTATTAAAATGATATTTATAAACCTCATGTTAGCCACACGTTGTTTTAATATATTGTTTTTTCTCTTACTGAGATGTGTCTTACCTGAATATGAATTCATCTTTTTCAAGTCTTCCACATGATCGAGCTTAGAGAGCTTGAGGTTATTATAGCATTTTTTAGTTATAGAAATAAAGGGTATAATATTGATAATATTTTGGGATGTATAAAATTTATGTTTTATGTCTTATGTTTTAAGTCTTCTAAGGAAATGGTTAGTTGTGAATATTGGTGTTTGTGAAAACTAAATGTTTTTGGAGATATGTGTATATATGAGAATACATGTGATGAATAGTTATTTTGGATTATAGATAGAAATAGTAAACTCTGGTATTATATTTGTAGAGATTATATTTATGTTTTTCACTGCGTACATGATATTAGTATGTGGATTATCAAGTAAATGAATGGATTAGTAGCACTCCGGGCCCACACAGAGGGTCGGGGCGTTACAACTACTGCATGTTAAAATTCCTATTCTATAAATCTTTAGATGACTGAACTTAATCTTCAGTCTATTGAAGTCGCGGGATCTATATAATTAACACGCAACAAAAACCTAACTTCAGGCCTCTAAACCCTATTTCATCACTCATCCGAAGCATCCACTCTTTGTCTTCTTCCATCCTCACCAAAAATCTCTTGAATCCTAGCCTCCCAACATGATTCTACATCCTCACCTACGGATTCTAGGGTTTCACAGCTGATGTTAATTGGCTCTCTAATCTTCAATATGTCTCGTACTAAGACGACAACCAACTGAGGAACTTCTACTGGCAGAGATGATACCAACATCGAGAGATGGCTAGTCACACCTCCATCTAAGTTTTGTTATCGGTCTTCTCTTGGGTCTACGGATCCAATTCTTGGTAAAGTGATCGACACTGCTTTCTTTGATACCAAATTCCCTGAGATACTCCCCATGTTTAGGAATATTGGCTAGAAAAACTTTGTAGTGTATCAAGCTAAAGGCATGTTCCCCAATCTTATCAAAAAATTTTATGCCAACATGATTCATAGTGATAGTGTTTTAACTATCGAGGTTAGGGGCAAGAAAATTGTTTTAATACCTTAGATTTTTGCTCCCATATTGCATATCACACCAAGAGAATTTGAATGTCCTACATTTACTCAATCCTAAATTTTAGAGCAAGAGTTCCCACCTAAAACATTTTTGCCTCTGATTATGGAAAATGAACCTGTGTATTTTGGACATCCACCGTTGTACAAAAAATTGAATCTCCAAGCCCAAATCCTTCACAAAATCATTTCATATAATACCTTACCCAAGACTGGTTCTTTCGATCATCTTCCTATGTTGAGTGCTTTTGTCTTATGGTGTTTACTTAAAGGATAGAAACTTGACCTATCCAGTCTTATTTTAAAGTGGATGTGGACAAAGTTTGAAGCATCCGGAGTGACCCTTCCATATGGAGGTGTATTGAACCTCATTTTTACTCAACTTGATATCACTACAACTTCTGATTTGTTCATCAAACTTACTCGTTATGATCTCTTTAACTCCATAACCCTTAAACAAATGGGCTATGACAAGAGTGATCAGGGTTGGTACTTCGAAGGAGGAAGACCTCAATGAGCACCAGCAGCAACTCCTCCTCCTCCTCTTCCTTCAGCTCATAACTAAGGACCTCCTGCAGACACTCCTTCTTGGTTCATGTCCTTTCATAGTGAATTCACCACCTTCAGCAGGGATATGAAGTCAGGACTTCAGACCCTTTAGGAGAAAGTATCCTCCCTTGATCGGTGCCTCACTTGTATTAAGGAATATCAGGCTAGTTTATCCCGAGGTGTTGATCCTATGGACACTAGTTCAGCACCTCGAAGTGATGATGAAGATTCTAAGGAAGGAAGTGACGAAGGTAATGAAGAAGAGGAAGAAGAAGAAGAAGAAGAAGAACTTGACGAAGATGATGATGATGCAAATAGCTGAGTTTTAGACTTTTTATAATGTATTGTTGATGTAAAAACACTTAGTTTTTATGTTGCCATGTTTGACTTTCCTATGTTTGTAATACATAAGCTCTTTTAATGACTTTTTGCATTCTGCCCCTCGATTCTTTTTGAATGATGTCAAAGGGGGAAAGAAGTTTTGAGCAAATATGATATGAATTATAATATGGAATTTTGAGCAAATATAATATGAAATTTGGAGCAAATATGATATGAGTTGTGAAACAAATATGAATGTTAAAGCATGAATGATACAACACAATATGAGCAAACATGTTAAAGTAAATATAAATGTTAAAAGAATATAAATAAAGCAGTTAAAGCACACTACATGATGACATATACTATAATGAAATATACTTGATTGTGTGTGCTCATATGCTTAATGTACTTGATTGTGTGTGTTCATATCCTTAATGTACTTGATTGTGTTCATATGCTTAATTGTAATTTTTTTTAACTTACTAATATATTGTCATTTTTCAAAATTATTAAAATGCATGCTTATTGTAAGGGGGAACCTTGTCAAAGGATCTCTCATCTTTGCTCCTTATTTGTTATCATAAAAAATGAGAGATTGTTGACCTAACTTGGCTTTCAAATCTCATTTTGATGATAAAAAATGAAGGATGATTTAACATGTGTTGTTAAAGTTATGATGTTTTAGGAATACTTAAAAACAAAGTTCGAAAGGAAGAATAGCACTGAAAGTTCAAGATCACTAAAGGACTCAAAAGCCACATTCATATTTAAAATTATCCAAAGGAAGCTCAAGTGACACCAAAATAAGTAAAGTATATGGAAATCTAAAGCTGACTCAAAGCTTAAGTCAAAGGGGATTCAAAACAAAAATACCATGGAAGACTTCAAACTTAGAGTGTTTTGAGGATTTTAAGACAAATGATGCAAGTACTTCATATTGAAATATTACATGAAAATATGTTGAAGATCTTTAGGGTTATTGTGGACTTAGAGATCTTATTTTACAAAAACCCAGATAAAGTTTTTAAAAATAAAAGCAAGAGAGCAAAGAGTTTTTGAAAACTAAAATTGAAAAACTAGAATTTTAACTGCCAATCAGAAGACTGAAGAATTTCCTCAGAAAACTGAAGATTAAGTTCAGTCTACTGAAGAATTTTTGGATAAAGTTTTAAAGAGGCAATGTATCCTCAGAAGACTGAACCTGAACTTCAACAGACTGAACCTAAAGTTTAGAAGACTGAACCTTGACACTCTAGTTGATTGACCCTGTTTTTAGTTAAAATTTCAGTGTTTTAAAGAACTTCAAAAGACTGACCTGATATCTCAATTTACTGAACACTGTTAACGTTTATAATTTTTAAATGTTTTAAAATTTAAACTAAGGTTTCTTGTGCCACAAATTGCATAAAAACTTAAGAAATACTCCAAGTAATCTTGGGCAACACGAAATACTTTTATGAGCCGATAAATACATGCTTTCAGCAAATCAAACATACCAAGAAATTGAAAATCTGTTCAAAATCTAAAAGCTCTCTTACTCTCTCAAAGATCTCTCTTGTTCACTCTTTGCAAAACTGAATTGCTATGAAATTCTAAAGTGCTGAGATATCCTTCTCTGAGTTCTAGACTACTGAATCACTGATTCTTATATAGAGAAGGAATTTGGTAAAATCACTCTTGAGCTTCAATCTATTTCTTTTTGATATTTGATATTGAATTATATAGTGCTTTCAGTTGTACTAATCTACTCTTTTGAGAGTGTCTTTGTACAAAGGAATTGTTTCTTGTCTCTTGTAGTTGTTGATGATTCAAGGATTGTTTGGATCATTGAACCAAGTGTGGGGTATCGCTTGGAGAAGGAGCTCTACCCTAAATGAGGGATTTGTAAAGGTTTGCTCCACCCGGAAAGGAGTGCTATAATGGAATCATTTGGTGGTATTGGCCTAAGGCGAAGACGTAGGCTAGGGATAAGCCGAACCTTGTAAAAAATCTTGGTCTCACCCTTACCTTTCTCTTTACTTTCAGCATATATGTATATTGCGTTGTCTGTATGCAAAGTGCAGGTTGTTGAAAATTTAAAACCAAGATTAAGAAGACTCTTAACTTAAGAAAGTACATTTGATTAAACTTTTGCGGAAACCCAAAAGAGAGTACGTTGTTTGATCTTTTGCGGAAATCTTAGTTGAGAGAGTGTAAAAAAAAAATTCCTTCACTATAGACCTTGAAACAAACATACATTCACATGGCTACAAACGAACTCTACCTTGAGTTCTTGCTATAGCTGAAAAGTACTACATCTTATTTTTGATTGAGTATGTTGTGTTTGATTGAGTTGTTTGATTATTGTTTATTTGTGTTGAGATTAAGTGTGGTTGTTGATTGATTAAATAACTAAACTTTTTTTGTGTGTTTGCTGAATTAACAAGAGGTTAAATATTCTTAAAAAGAATTAAAAGAAAATTTTAATAACCCAATTCACACCCCCCTCCCCCCTCTTAGGGCTACACCTTGAATTTCAATCCCAAGTACCATTTTTGACAAAAGCATTGAACTCAATGTCCATGGTTCCACGCCAATGATGATGTTTAGAGGCCTCAAAGAAACAAGTAGGTTTTGTAAGAGCAGAAACATGATTAGTAAGAAAACACTGAGGTAGGGGGTATCGGGCTATACCAAAATAAGGAGCCTTCGGCTTGAGGGATTTCATCTGAGATCGAGTAAGCATGTGGTGCGGTCGGCTTAAATCTAGAGATATATTCAGGATATCATTTGAATTTGGAGGATTAAGGTGGTGAGAAGTTCCAACAACATCATTTGAAGTTTGAGTGGGATTCCTTGTTGGTACTTAAGCATCACCCCAGCATAACAAAGCAGACTAAATATCCGAATGCGCCTAATTTTGCAGAACAGCCCGATCACTTTATATTTGGTCAGTTGAAAATATGAGTGAAACTGTATGGTTAGTGTGAGTACTTGAGTGACATAAAGAGGGTGGTAATGAAAAAAATTTCTAGTTCAGGAGGATTGGATTCTGAGGAAACAAAGACTCATAAAAAATGACATGGCGTGTAACGCCCCGAACCCTTAAACCCGAGTTTGGTGCATTATACCTGATAAAATCCTGATAATCCATAAATCACATATATACAATGGAAAACATAAACATTGTCTCCATAAATATAATACCATAATACCAGAGTTTACTAATTCTTATCTATAATCCATATTATCCACTCATCACCTGCATTTCCATATATTCACATATCTCCAAAACATTTCAGTATTCACAATCATTCCTTCCTTACAGACTTAAAACATAACAACATAAAACATAAACTTAAACTTAAACTTTATACAACTCCATAGCTAACAAAAATTATACCCTTTTCCTTTACAACCTTCCAAAAGATTCTAAACCCTCGAGCTCCCTAAGCCTGACTAATTATGCGTCAAAACTGCGTAATTGGGCACTTTAACCCGGTCTTTATGGCTTATATTTTTAATTAAATATCCAATTACGTCCAATATTTTAACAAAGTGCCAAATTTATTATTCTTGAATTTTATTGCACAATTTATGAATTTTTGGTAATTTTTTGTCGCAAGAAAAGTCCCGAGAACCAAAACTGATACATGTTCGTATTTCATGCATAACTTTTCCGTCCAAGCTCCGATCAAGACGATTCAAATTTCTAGAGAAAGAAGAAAGAATTATCTACAACTTTTGTGTTTTGCATTTTGTGAGAAATAGTCAAATATGGTGATGAACAGAGAATGGAAAAAATAAAATATATATATGAGAACATGTGATGTGACCCAGCCATGCAACCCGGGTCAGACCCAATTGGGTTGGATTTCCCCATCTGGGTAGGGCTGCACAGTGCCTCCTTTATATAACTCCAGTGCAGCTTTCTTGCGGGAGCTTCTCCTTTCTTCCTCTTCTTCTTCTTCTTTAATTTTTCTTTCTTTCCATCTTGTCTCTCTCGCAGCTTCTCTCCCTTTGTTTTCTTCTTCTTCTTCTTCTTCTTCTTCTTCTCTTCTTCTTCCTCTCTTGTTGCTTCTCTTGCTCTTTATTCTCCTCTCTGCTTTTTCCCCTTTCCCCTGTTGCTGCCACTGTCACTTCATAGCAAGAAAGACACCAGCAGTGTCTTCAACCTCCCGCAGGACTTGCTGCCATATCAACCCAAGACAGCCCTTGCTGTCCACTTTGCTCCAGCTAGCCGAAAGCTCCTTCCTTGCAACAACACAGCAGCAACACAGCAGAACTTGCTGCCAAGAACACCGCCAGGACACCAACAAGCCCGAAGCCTTCCTTCCTCTGTTCCAGCACAACAGCCCGCACCATCCCTGTTGCAGCCGTGTACCAGACCAACAGCTGAGCCACTCCCTCGAGTTCTTCTGCAATTCCACCAACAACAGCCAGGGCATAGCAGCAATCGAGCCCTCTGTTTTGCACTCTTTATTTTTTTTTTTTGTTATTCTAGTCTCTTCCATTCTCTTTCAAAGTTAGTTTTTTTATTATTTTGTTCAAGTAAATTCAGGTTTAATTTCATGTTGAACTTATATTGTTTAAGAGAGTTTAGATTTTTTTTTTTTCTTGAGTATTATTTTTTCTATTAAAGTTGTTTTTTTTTTTAGTTGCTTGAATTAGTTTGTTTTTGTGTTTGAATATGTTCATGTTCAATTTATTGAGAAATAAATAAATAAAAAAAAGTGTTTTTGTTTTAAAGAATTTAAACTAGTTGTTCTTCCCAAAAAAAAACTTTTTGTTGAAGTTTGATTTAGTTAGGGTCGATTTCATTACAATCAGTATTTTTATCGTATCCGTGTTTGTGTAATTTCACTAGTGCATGTTTTAATTATGCGTGTTTCCATTTTTTGTTTGGTTGTTAACGTAGGGTTTCCGGTCTTGTTATTTAGTTTAGTGCATGTTAGGATTAGGGTTTTAATTAGTTAGCGTGTTTATTTAAATTGTTAAAAGAAATCTCAAATCTTGAAAATCATGAATTTGAACCGAGTTCAATACCCTTTTTAGTTTCAATTGGAAAAACGTGAAGTTTGAAATTAAAACGCATTCCTTGAGGATATGATCTAGCCCTTGGGCTTAATATTACACGACGTAACTCCTATACTTGGGATGACTCTCAAGCTGCTCATTTTTTGAGTGAGTCAAGTTTTTGGCACCATTGCCGAGGAATTGCCAGTTTTAATTTCAAATTTTGCGTTTTTCCAATTTTTATTTTTTTATTTTTTTTTCTTCAAATATAGAGAAAAACAAAAAAAAAATTTAAAATTGAAAAAATTGAAAGAAAAATTATTTGTTGTTGTGTTAGTGGATTTCTGTTGGCCATTGTGATGTTTTATGCCCTGGGTTCGAGACAGTTCGAATCGATTGTGTAGACTTTCACTTAGCACTAGTAGGGATACACATAGCACCGAATCTGACTGTTCACCTGTTAGTCTTGAGAGTGATTCTGAATTTAAGCTGAATAATCTGTTTGGCCATTATTTTGAAGAAGCTATGGCTGCACATGCACCACGTACACTTGAAGATTTTCTACAGCCTACATGCACATCTACACCTTCATGCATTGTGTTGCCACAAGATACACCGAATTTCACTCTTAAGCATGGCATGTTATCTATGATTCCCCAGTTTCACGGGATGGACTCTGAGAGTCCGTACCAACACTTGACAGACTTTGAGATGGTTTGCACCACTTTTATTAATAGGGCTGGGACTGATGAATACATTAAACTGCGTTTGTTTCCCTTTTCTCTGAAAGACAGGGCAAAAATATGGTTTAATTCTTTGCGCCCTAACTCTATTACTGGCTGGGCTTAAATGCAGCGTGAGTTCTTACATAAGTTCTTTCCTTTTTAGAGAACTTAGTACTTGCAGGAGTAGATAAGTCAGTTCATGCAAAAAGATGTCGAGACATTCCAGGCATGTTGGGAGAGATTCAAGGACCTGATGAACATATGCCCGCACCACGGTTTCGAATCCTGGAGGTTAGTGAACTATTTTTTTACTGCTTTAACCCCTGTGTGCAAACAATTTGTCCAGACTATGTGCAATGGGATGTTCTTCCATAAGGAACCAGATGAGGGCTTATCATTTTTAGACTATCTCGCTGAGAGTGCCCAATCACGCGTCCCGAACGGGCACCGATAGCAACATAACCTCTCTGAGCGATCAGTGGTGGAGGCCGATACGATGTCAAAGAGGAGACTACCTTACAAGCTCTGGTTGCTGCATTGTCTAAGAAACTGGAAGTTATGGAATCAGAGAAAGTGAAATCTGAGGCTTGCACTATCTGTGAGACTTCAAACCACAGGCCTCACGACTGTCAATTCCTACTAGTATGGCAAGAGAGTAGACCTGATCAGGTACCATCAGCAAATTGGGTCAACACAACACAGAATCAGCCGCTCTCAAACTTTTGTAACTCAGGATGGCGAAATCATCTGAACCTCCCATGGAAAAATGATCAGCCAGGTCCATCATTCTCACAGTATTAGCAAGTTCCTCAACCGTATGCACCGCTTCTACAACAGACATATCAGCTAGTTGTCACTCCCCCACCACATTATCAGCCACAACAAATTTCTCAGAGTTATGCACCATCGGGATTTTAACCAACTCTAGTTCCTATCCTAGCGAAGAAGTCTTTTGATGATAGCATGGCGCAAATGACAAACATATTACAGCAATTCATGCAGATTCACATCACAACCAACAATCAGAGTAGTCAATCATTGAGTGATTTGAAAGATGCCATGAATAAGATAAGTACACAGTTGAACACCATGGAAAAAGGGAAATTCCCTGCAGAGCCTCAGCCGAATCCCCAAGCATATAGACAACAATAGAAACCGGTGCACCATGTTTCAGGGGATATGTTTGAGTCAGTAAAGGCAGTTATTACCTTGCGAAGCGAAAAAGAAGTTGCCCGTCCTGAAATGCCCACTGACCAACAAACAGCCACGCCAGCACCTGAGGTGACAAATGAGACAGATAAAGGAAAAGAAAAATCATATGAGGCTAGCTCAAGTTTAACAAAGTCAGATAATAAAGAGGATGAGCCAGTTAAGGAATACCAACCTGTGGTACCGTACCCTCAGCGGTTGACATCTGATCAAAAGAATAAGTATCATACGGAGATTTAGGAGATATTCAAACAGGTGAAGATCAATATTCCACTTCTAGAGGCCATATAACAAATCCCAGCATATGCAAAATTTTTGAAAAACCTATGCACAATAAAAAGGAAATAAAACGTGAAGAAAAAGGCTTTCTTGACTGAGCAAGTCAGCACGTTGATACTAAATCAGACTCCACAGAAACTTAGAGACCCTGGGTCTCCCACAATTTCGATCTTGATTGGTGAATCTTGCATCGGGAGAGCTTTACTTGACTTGGGGAGTAGTGTGAATTTGCTCCCATTCTCGATATATAAACAGCTGGGTTTAGGTGAACTAAAGAAGACCAATATGATGCTACTGTTAGCAAATAGATCCGTAAAAGCTCCACAAGGCATCATTGAGGATGTATTGATTCAGGTCGACAAATTCTACTACCCAATGGATTTTGTTGTTTTGAAAATGCAGCAGCCTGTGTCCACCATCTATCAGACCCCTGTTATCCTTGGCCGACCATTCCTTGCAACTTCTAACGCTTTAATCAACTGTCGAAGCGGAGTACTCAAGCTTATGTTCGGGAACATGACACAAGAAATGAACGTGTTTAATAAAACGCCAACTGGGCATGAGGAATCAGAGGTATACGCAGTAGACATGGTGGATGATTTGGATGCATTGGAGTTGTTTTCAGCAGTTGGTCTGGATGGTACATGTGAAAGTGAAGCTCCTAGACAACTTAAGGTAATTGATGAGCTGTCCACAGGGATAGATGAAATACCGATCCATGATAAGCAATGGAGACCGCCGGAATTGACTATGTTAAACATCACCTATTCAATCACCGACATGTCATATGACCCTCGAGTTGATGATATTGTGAACTACTTTGCTACCAATCGAACATTACTACAAGACAAGCGACAATTCTTTTCAAAAGTCAAAATTATATTTGAGAAGATGGGTTGTCCTAACCACAAAGCATGGCTCTAGGAATTGGATGATGCGCGCTAGGCTTACCAAGCTGCAATCAAGAGAATTTCAAGAATGACTCCATACAGGTTGATTTACGATAAGACATGTGATGTACCTGTTAAAATTCAGCATTATATATTTTGGATCATAAAACAGATTAACTTTTTACTTGATAATGCCATAGGGTTGAGAAAATTGCAGGTGCATGCGCCCACAAAATCTAAAAGGAAAGCCAATGACAAGGACTGCTTAGAGAAGAGGCAGATGAAGGTGCTACATAAACTCAAGGAAAAACAACCCTTCCTAAGTCAGCAAGACTCTCTCTGCAACTCTAAATACCGTCTGTTTCTGTGGAAGCTGAGACCCCTCTGTGGCTCGTATATCGTTGAACATGCTCGTTCTCATAGCACAGTAAAACTAGTGGGTCCAATGAATGATAATAATGTCAAAGTCAAGGAGCAGCAGCTCAAGACTCCCATGATTCCATTTGATCCTAATAACGCGGTCTTGCTTCTGCAAGACCCTAGAGGAGTCTTTTGACCTTTCTATGTTACTGCTTTCTTCTTTTTTCTTTTTTTTTTTTCTCTTTTTGTTTTATTTTTTTATTTGTGTCTTTCCGTTTTCCTTCCTATTGCATTAGTTGGTAGTAATTTCCCATTAGTTGTTCACCCTGCACAATTTTATTTCCCCTACGCTTTCACATTGAGGACAATGTTTCACTTTAGTTGGGGGGGTGAGCATTTGCATGTGACACTGTGCACGTACACGTACCGGGTTTTATATTTCAAAAAAAAAAAAAAGCAAACAAACAAAAAAAAAACAAAAAAATCAAAAATCAAAAAGAAAAAGAGAAAGAAAGAGGAGCACTGAGGAATTACATTGCATTGTGTCATGCTTAACATTGCGTATACCTTTCACATACTCAAGTATAACTTAAGAATGACACACTTGAGTCAATCATGCATAGTTTCTCTTTATATGATTTTATGACTCCATGAAGAATTGATTGGTCGTACATTAGTGTTAATCTGGTTATATAATTTCATGTATTTACACGACATCTCAAAAGGCTAAATAAACACATTCACGTGATTCATTGCACTTAGGGTTCCTTGTGAGCACTGAGAGAATACCTGTGATGACTATGACACCTTGTGAGATATCCTTGAGCTTTTTATCGTCCTTTTGAGCATTAATATCAAATCAGAGTTCACAGAACTCAATTCCATTTTTTTGGATGACTTCTTGTACACTAGTCTTTGTTTTTGATTTGCTAGTGTAAAGGTGACACCTAATGGGGAGATAGAAACCTAGGTCTTGTAGCCTACTCAAAATGTGAAGGTTAAGCCACCCCTAGAGATAAACTTAATTCATAGACCACTATTTAAGCTCAATTCTCATTGATTGTTTGAAGATTACAAAAGAAGTGTTATGATTGTCCTAATTAATCAAGAAAAGATGGAGAATAAAGAATGAGCAGAAAAAAGAACAAGAAATACACATGCGCATGAAATGAAATGTCAATGCCTACCCAAATACATACAACAAGGACACGACACATATTTTCTACGTATGAAGATTCTTCAACCGGTTAATGCCTCATATGAATTCATGACAAGTTTGTGAATAAGTTGATCTAGGGTGGTTTTGGTCGGATGTGGCGAGTAAGTGAGAATATGCTAGGGTGAAAGACCCAACACCTCGTAAATAGGCTAGATCCTTTCCATACTAGTCCACTCCATACATTTACCGTTGTTCCTTTTAGTATGTGAGATGTTTGATCGTGAAATTCTTCCTCACATATGATGAGTGAACCCATTTTATTTTGAGTGTTTTTGAGGGTATACCAGTTAGGCCGAGTCACAGCGACCGCTCTATAGGGGTCCATTGGCATCCTAGGTGTACTGAGTCACACACATCACACACACCTCGAGAGTTTACCTGTTTATACTCGGACTTATATGACTACATTAACTTTGAATGTGCCTCTAATTAACTTCATGTGAGTACTGCTCTTAAATGACATATAAACGATGAAACTTGCAAGAGTGACGTGATTCGGAGTTGTGTGTACTGAATATGAACAAGCTTGTGTGACATTCAGTTATGTTCTTGTATGTGAAACGGTATGCTTGTGTCGCATGTGCATTGATTTCATGAGCATTGGAGTTTGTAGTTGTAGACACTACCCTAAAATTCATTCACGTCATTTCCTAAAAGCTAGCAAAACGTTAGTTGGGGGGTGTGATTATGTGTCAAAACTGCGTAATTGGGCACTTTAACCCAGTCTTTATGACTTATATTTTTAATTAAATGTCCAATTACGTCTAATATTTTAACAAAGTGCCAAATTTATTATTCTTGAATTTTATTGCACAATTTATGAATCTTTGGTAATTTTTTGTCGCATGAAAAGTCCCGGGAACCAAAACCGATACATGTTCGTATTTCATGCATAACGTTTCCGTCCAAGCTCCGATCAAGATGATTCAAATTTATAGAGAAAGAATAAAGAATTATCTATAACTTTTGTGTTTTGTGTTTTGCAAGAAATAGGCTCCAAAAGGGTCAAATATGGCGATGAACAGAGAATGGAAAAAATAATATATATATATATATATATATATATATATATATATATATATATATGAGGACATGTGATGTGACTCGGCCATGCAACCCGAGTCGGACCCAATTGGGTCGGATTTCCCCATTCGGGTAGGGCTGCACAGTGCCTCCTTTATATAACTCCAGCACAGCTTTCTTGCGGGAGCTTCTCCTTTCTTCCTCTTCTTCTTCTTCTTTAATTTTTCTTTCTTTCCATCTTGTCTCTCTCGCAGCTTCTCTCCCTTTGTTTTCTTCTTCTTCTTCTTCTTCTTCTTCTTCTTCTTCCTCTCTTGTTGCTTCTCTTGCTCTTTGTTCTCCTCTTTGCTTTTTCCCCTTTCCCCTGTTGCTGCCACTATCGCTCCATAGCAGGAAAGACACCAGCAGTGTCTTCAACCTCCCGCAGGACTTGCTACCATATCAACCCGAGACAGCCCTTGCTGTCCACTTTGCCCAGCCAGCCGAAAGGTCCTTCCTTGCAGCAACACAACAGCAACTTGCTGCCAAGAACACCGCCAGGACACCAGCAAGCCCGAAGCCTTCCTTTCTCTGTTCCAACACAGCAGCCCGCACCATCCCTGTTGCAGCCGTGTACCAGACCAACAGCTGAGCCACTCCCTCGGGTTCTTCTGCAATTCCACCAACAGCAGCCAGGGCATAGCAGTAGCCGAGCCCTTTGTTTGCACCCTCTCTCTCGTTATTTTTTTTATTGTTATTCTAGTCTCTTCCATTCTCTTTCAAAGTTAGTTTTTTTACTATTTTGTTCAAGTAAATTCAGGTTTAATTTCATGTTGAACTGATATTGTTTAAGAGAGTTTAGATTTTTTTTTTTTTTCTTGAGTATTATTTTTTCTATTAAAGTTGTTTTCTTTTTAGCTGCTTAAATTAGTTTGTTTTTGTGTTTGAATATGTTCATGTTCGATTTATTGAGAAATAAATAAATAAAAAGTGTTTTTGTTTTAAAGAATTTAAACTAGTTGTTCTTCCAAAAAAAAAAAAAAACTTTTTGTTGAAGTTTGATTTAGTTAGGGTCGATTTCATTACAGATAGTATTTTTATCGTATCCGTGTTTGTGTAATTTCACTAGTGCATGTTTTAATTACGCGTGTTTCCATTTTTTGTTCGGTTGTTAACGTAGGGTTTCTAGCCTTGTTATTTAGTTCAGTGCATGTTAGGATTAGGGTTTTAATTAGTTAGCATGTTTATTTAAATTATTAAAAGAAATCTCAAATCTTGAAAATCATGAATCTGAACCGAGTTCAGTACCCTTTTTAGTTTCGATTGGAAAAACGTGAAGTTTGAAATTAAAACACATTCCTTGAGGAGACGATCTAGCCCTTGGGCTTAATATTACAAGACGTAACTCCTATACTTGGGATAGCTCTCAAGATGCTCATTTTTCGAGTGAGTCACCGAACTCGAGGATGTCTTGAAAAAGAAATAATCATATTCAGGTGAGACATATCTTAGTAAAGGAAGAAACAACATATTAAAACAACGAGTGGCTAACATGAGGATATAAATATCATTTTAATAACATTTGCAAAACATTATCATAAATACTAAAATCATTCTCTGAACCTAATCAATCACATGCAAAGATTTAACCCACGAGAAGACCTAAGGATAAGGGCGATTACCCACCCATACAAGTAGCACTCCTCTACTCTGATACTTTTGGCAACCGAAAGGTCACAACTAAAGCATACCAAGGCACTCACCTTACTCAGTAAGCCCTCAAGTATTGGATTAACCTCGTACTCACACAGTTCAACAAAAATTTACCAGTGAAGGTCTCAACGATAGGGAAATCTACCCGCCCATACAAATAGGTTCCCTCTACCCTAGTACATTATGCAGTTACTGCCACATCTGAAGTTACTAGTGCACTTGCCTTACTCAGCAAGCCCTCAGGCGAAGAGTATGCCTCACTCAATATTAACATATTCTACGTACATAGTTACTTCTAATATCATAATACATTATTATTTCTGTCATTATTCAACCATTCACATTCATTCATGTTCATAACTTAAACATAACATTACATTTCACTTTAAGTGACTTTTTCCATTCATATCGTTCACGTTTCACATTTCATTCCTTTATCATTTCATTGCCTTTACATTGCATTTTTCTTTCTTTCCTTTATACTACGGATAGTCTTTAGCTATCATTAGTTAGTCTACAGCTTCTTTTAGCTGTCATCAGTTAGTCTACATAGAAGTGTGCTAAAATCTGCTAACATGGCTCTTTTCAGCTGTCTTACATTTACATGGTTGCATTAACATACACAAGCAACATAGTCCATAACATATTTTATTCTTAATGTTTTACTTACTTAGCCTACGTCTCATACACTTATCATATATTTGCACAGAATTTAGATTTACTCATGAAACACAATTTTAACAGTAACGTTCATACATATTCCTAAAAATAGGCCAATCAAATTTTAATGTTCATATACTGAAAATATACCTTTCATTTATTACATAATAATCATGAAAACATTATTCACTTTCAATGATTCATTTTCACATATACATAGCTATATAAGCAATCCTAGGCTCAGAAAAAAAAAAAATTTGGTCTAGCTAGGCTTACAACTCTTGATTTTTATGATAACAAAGCAAGGTTATCTAATATTGTTTCCAAGTGATACTATTTCAGGCAAAGATGATTTGCTTAAAATTCAAATACCCTAACATGAAAGCTCACAAGGATCAAGGATCAAGAAAAGCCTCACATAAAGTGATCCATAAAGCTTAGAGACATCTGAAAGATCCAAGATCAGTGACAAAAAAAAAAAAAAAACTCAAAGCAAAGAAGTGTCTCAAAGCAAAGAAAGTGTCAAATTTTTTTATAGAACAAGCTTTGTAAGTACTTCAAATTGATTCATGTATGAATATTCATTTTGAAGCTCATTAGGCAAAGAGACTTAGAGACCTTAGACTTGGAACTTATTTTTCAAAGAAAATCAAATTGAGATTCTAAGTCCAAATAAACAAAAGAGAGAAACTAAAATTATCTTAAAATGAGAAACATCCTCTTGATAGACAATTGTTTGTCTATGGACAAACGGCTGACTAATTAAAAGACTTAAATTAAGAAGTCAGAATCCTAACAAACGACTGTCAAGTTCTTGACAGACGACTCCCAGTGACAAATGAGGCGTCTGCATGTGTTTTGCCAGCCGACTGCCACCATTCTAAATGTTTTTTAAAAACTAAGTTATTCAGTGACAGACGACTGCCACCCTGAGGACAACCGACTACCACCTTTCTGTTTGTGAAAAATATGCATGAAATACATGGACAGACGACTACCAGAGATCCCACAGTCGTCTAGCTCGCGACAAAATTCAAATTTCTCAACAGGCATACTTTTAAAATTTAAATTACTTGAAACCCAAATTATTTTAAAACTTGGACCCTACTCCAAGTAAGCTTGGGGAACAAGCAAGAAACCTTTCCTCATCTATAAATACCCTCAAGTTACATTGTTTTAGACACCAAGTATCAGCAATCAAACTCTCTCTCAAGCACTCTAAAATTCTGAAAGCTCTTTATTGATCTCAACATCCACGAAATTCTCAAAAGCTCTGCTGACTGTCTCACTGAGATTGTGCTTCAATTGTTAATTCTCTCATCTATTAAAGGATTCCTATGGTGATAAAACTCTAGAGCTTCAATCTAAATTTCGTTCTGTGAATTTTATTGAAGTACATAGTTTTCAATCTGTACTAATCAGCTCTTTGAGGAGCAATTCTTGTACGCTTTGTTTTTAAATCTTTGCAGCATATTGATAGACGGTTCGAGTGTAGAATTGTTGGACCAAATAAGGGGATATTGTTTGGAGAATGCGGGTTCTAACCTTAACCAAGGAGTGTTGTAATCGGTATTGTTCCGTCTAGTAAAGGAACGATAATAGTGAATCCTTTGGTGGTTTTTGCCAAGGGCGAGGACTTAGGCTGTGTTGAAGCCGAACCTCGTAAAACCTTGTATTCTTCTTTCTTCCCTACTCTTTACTTTTCAGAAAAATTTATAAATTGCGTGGATGTTATATCAAACTCTGAATTATAAGTGTTTGGTTGTTAAATAGATTGGAAGTTAATTTGTTTTGGTTTGATCAACTTTGATTGTGGAAACCGAAGGGACTACGTTGGTTGATCATCCTTAACTTATTAAACTAAAAGTTTCTTTAAAAGCTAAACATTGGGAAGAAGGTTGTTTGTGGAAATTAACAACAGTACTTATACAAATTCAGCAAGTTTTTCACATTACTACAAGGCTTTTATTAAGTGATTAATTATTTTGCTTTGGTTGTGATTACTCTGATTCAAATTTGTGATTGTGGTTGAGCATTGATCATTGTTATAACACAAAAATATTAAAGAGGGAAAATATTTTTTTTTTTTAAATCCCAATTCACCCCCTCTTGGGAAAGTTATTCCAATTTCAATAATTTACATGATTGGCATTTTATACCCAAATGAAAACTCATATACATATATATAACATGGTCCATTTTATTTAATACATAAAAACCTGATTTAATATATCATTTTCCCTTACCTGATTTCTAGACTACGCTGGCAAGATCCCCGAACCAATACCTGCAGCGTTCACTTGGACCCTAAATCAAAAATCTTAGTTTAATTAAAATAAACCCCAACTGACTCAAATCTTAAGAAAAATGCTTATTTAATACTCCCTAGGCTCCATATAACAATATTCGTTAAGGAATTCCCAAAATAACTTAATTACCCTGAATTTGGGATGTTTCCCAATCCCCTCAAACCAACGATCAGCTCCTACAGCTTTGCAGAGAACAATCCTACGAACCTTGTGGTGGTTCTGGATAGTCAAACCAGGTCAAATCTGGCGCGAAATCAAAGAGAGAAGGCTGGAATATCGTTTTAAAGAGAGAGAGGGAAGAAAGTTCGTGAATTCTCTCGCTGAAACGAAGAAAACTCTATTTATAGGCAGGGCTTCATCAACGAGACATGTGGGTTCGTCGATGAGCCACCATAGGTACTTCGTCGACGAGAAGATACTTTCATCGACGAAATTCAGAGTTTCAAATTACTCTCTCGGGATTCCTTCGTCGATGAGGGACTGAGTTCGTCGACGATCTCTAGAAGGACTCTTATCGACGAAGATAGGACATTCGTCGATGAGACCTGCTGTTCCTTCTAAAATCGTTCCTTATTATCCATTAATCCATTTCTTTTATTATACTTCCTAATTATTTTATAATTTTAATTCCCCTGGTCATTACATGGCGTGAGACATATAATTTCCCAATGTCCAAATCAAGACATTTGTAGCCCTGGTGTTATCGACTGTAACCAAGAAAAGTACAAGTTTTGGAACAGAAATCAATTTTATGTTTGTTAAAAGCGTGCAAGTTTGGCTAACAGGCACATCCAAAAACATGCATGACAAATAGTTAGGTTTCTGATTATAAGCCATTTCAAAAGGTGATTTATTGTTTAGGGCTTTGGAAAGGAGACGATTAATAATGTAATTTGTAGTTACAAAAGCGTTTTCCCAATAAGGTTTGGGAAAATTGGAGTGAGCCACCAAAGCTAAGTCCATTTCAACAATTTGATGATGCCGACGTTCAACAGAACCCATTTGCTCATGCATGTAAGGGCAAGCTAAACGATGTTGAATTCCAAAGGTTTTGAATTAATTATTCAAACGTCTATACTCACCCCCCCCCCCCCCAATCGATTTGAGTGGCCTCAATTTTTGAATCAAAATTTCGTTCAACATATTTTTGAAATTGAATAAAAATAGGTTCAACATCAAATTTCAATTATAAAGGAAACACCCAAATGAATTTGGTAAGGGCATCCAAAAAACCAAACATAGTAAAGAGATCCATAACTAGAAACAACCGAGCTGGGTCCCCAGACATCGGAATAATTAACTCAAGAGGTCTTAAACAAAATGTATTGAAGCAGAAAAAGGTAAATTGTGGCTTTTAGCCATCTCACACTCATGACAAACATTTTATCTCTTATTGGTACCAACATGTAAATTATTATTGCAAAGCACTTGTCGAATAGTAACATAGGAGGCATGACCAAGATGATGATGCCAGTCTACAACAGAGACCCTAGCACCAACAAAGGCAAATGGAAAATATTGTTGAAGAGATGGAGAGAAGCAATGAAGTTTATCATACATAGATCCTTTATGTAGGATGTTCATCAAGTAATCCTTAAGTAGAAAAAGGGAATTTTGAAACTCAAAATAAACATGATTATCTTGAGCAAAATTTTGAACAAAGAGCAATTTTTTTTGTAATTTGGGGTACAACAAGAATTTTATCAAGAATAAAGGAAAAAGACGAATTAGATAAAGAGGCAGTTCCAATATAAGTTACTTTCAAACCTATACCATCACCAACTTGAATTTGATCATTGCTAGAAAAATTATCAGTTCGGATATTCAAATTACTCATGCTATTGGTCAAATGATGCATCGCACTAGTGTTGGGATGCCATTCTTGTTCAATCAACTACTGGTAAGTTTGGTTGGAGGCTAGGTTTGCTTGAGGGGTTGGGGAGGTGGGGGGGTTTGGAAATGTGGATCAAAGCGCTTCCAACAGCGGGAAGTTAGGCTTCTCACACAATTGACACCACAAACTGTCGTTGCCCTGACCACCTCTACGGTTGCCATTGAATTGAACACGCCCCCTGCCTCGAGAGGCTGATGAGTTTCCATGACCCTATCCTCCTGAAAAGGTTGCTATCTGGTGGCAACATTGGTCGAAGCTATTGGCAAGGATAGAACTTGATTATTATGCTAAATGCGAGCCTCACATGGTAGGAGTAAGGAATAAATATCTTTTTAGGTGAGAGAATTATCACGATAAGTGACCATGGAAACAAGGGAGTTATATTCTGGACCGAGTCCAGCAAATAAATACATGATAATATTGTCAAACTTCAGAGGTTGACCAATAATGGCCAACTCGTCCGTGAGACGTTTGATCGTCATGAAGTAATCAGTCGTAGATTAACTCCCTTTCCGCGTAGTAGAGAGTTGAAAGTGAACATGTACTGCTGTAGCACGAGACAGTGATGCAAAGGTAGAACTTAGGGTCGTCTAGACTTCAACGGAGGTTGTAATGAGTAACCTAGGCCAATACCTCATCTGAAAGGGAAGAATTGATGCAACTAAGGATAAGATTATCCTCGATTTCCCAAGCATCATAGGACGGGTTAAGGGTTGTAGAGTCATTAGAGGCAGTGACGATTTTAGCAAACTGCTGGATGGTGCCATCTATATAGACAAAGACCCTTTGGCCTTTGAGGTAGGGTAAAATGGTGGCTTTCCACGTTGGGTAGTTTAGACGTGTGAGTTTAGTAAGGTTGACGGAGGAAGATGGGTTGAAGGTGGGAAGGTTGGAGTCAAAAATTGATATCATGTAAAGAAAATTCACGGGAAAAAGAATTGTATGAACAAGATATTTTCACTCAAAATAAAATGAAGCATACACAAAGTATAAGATTTATAGATAAACTATCCATAATCTCCTCATATACAAAAGAGTTATTCGAAAATCAAACTATCTATAATCTCCTCCTATACACAACTTATTTAAAAATTTAAAATAATATAAAAATGCTAACAAACAAATCATCTGCTCCTATACATAAGCTATTTGAAAATCAACAGTAATAAATCAGCTGTTCCAAAGTACGCATGGCATGGCTTGTGGTGTGTCCGTTGAATTTTATCTCCAATAGACGGCAAAATGCATACTCCCTAGACAATCTCGCACTCTCCGTCAAAGTTCAAATGCCCCCTTCATCCTAGAAATTTCTGCTTTCACTCTTCCTCAGCCGTAAAATCTGGCTCCACAGGCTTCTGCAGCGATCCGCGCATGTGATAATCGCTTCCCCCGGGCCCGCTTGCAGCATACATTCTTAAGCTACTCTGCCCCAATGATCTGAAGGACGCGTCCATTCGTTCCGCCGCTGCCGGTTTGGCCAAATCGGTCGCCGGCCTCTCCCTTGCCCTGAGCTCCGCCGCCTCCGTCCGCCTTTTAAACCGAACCCACGCTGCCTGAATAAAGCATGCCGCCCAAGTCCTCCACTGGTGCGAGTAAAACCTGAACGTGTCCCGGAGCCGCTTGCTGTGCAGCCTCCGGAACTGCGACGCCACAAACCTCAAGTCCTCCGCGACGAGCGCGAAAGCCTCGACGTCGGAGATGGCTTCGACGGTACGGGTGGAGGAAGGAAGGAGGCCGGTGGGGTGGGGGTCGAGGGCCCACGGGAGGAGCTCCTCGCCGCAGAAGTCGCCGGGGCCGATGCAGGAGGAGTTGAAGAAGCCGGTGCGGCCGCCGTTGGTGGTGTAGGAATCCAAGTGGCCTCGGATTATGAAAAGCATCTCGTGGACGAGGTCGCCCTCGCGAACCACGCACGCGCCTTGGGTGCACAGAGCAGGTTTTAACCTTTCGCAAATGGCATCAAGCATTCTCTCCTCCATCTGATCAAATAGGGGTACCTGTTTCCTTTTAAAATTAATATGGTTACAAAAACGAATTCCAAAATTGAGGAATGATCGAGTTCAATCATCTATATTGATCTTGTATTCCAATTTGTAGCAATTCCAGGTCGAAATATTCAATCAACTGATCTGTTTTTTTGAACAATTTTTTTTTTTTTTTTCATTCATGGTGTCTTGAACTTACGCGGCGAACTAGATCGAGGCAGAGATGGCGCTTGATGTCTCTTCGGAGATCTACGGGAAGGCCTTCGAGAATGGCTTCCTCGTCGACTCCCCGAGTTGCGATCCATTTGTACTGCTCATACCTTCGTACACTCTGCTTCAATTCATGCGGTAGCTGCCTGTGACTCATCCATTGTTCGGTATCGGTTCGCTGAATTCTCCATTCTTCCAGTCGCACGGTTGTGGATTGGAGGTACCCCTGTTGATGGAGAATGTGCAAATGGATATTTGAATCTTGAAATAGGGAGGAAGTTGTCTTAAGATGGGTTAAGAATATTTTCAGGAGGACAAATGGGAGTTGCGGAATCTTCTAAAGACAAGTAAGCATGAGTTTTTGCAGGTGGTGTATGATGAAATAATTAGAATGTTTGGTATGTATGACTAAAATGGAATAGAAACGTATTGGAATCTAGTACTTAATTTCATTATACTTCCCATTCAAATTTTCATTTCGCCCTACCCATTCCATTCCGCAAACCAAACATGACTTAAATGATTTTGATGGTGAATTTTCTTGAGAGACATTAGACAGAAGCTAAAACCCTTTTTGTGCAGAAATAAAGTAGCCTTCCGGGTTCAACAAAAGAGCCCTATTGGATATGTAAAGACAGTAAAAAACAGTAGATGGAGAGACTTACTTGCATATTCCCAATGAGCAATGCAAAAAGCACCAGCCCAAGAATCACAATGATAATTGTAAAAATTATTTCTCCAACAGCAGTGCTAGTGAGAAGATTCTGTCCTAAAGAGCTGCGCAAATTTGCAGAAAACAGTTAATATTACCAGAACAGTAAAACTTTTTTATATAATTTATGGTCCATGAATGCAAGATGTATCAAAGAACTAACTAAACATTTGGGGTGTATGAATGAATGGAAATTAGAAGGTACAGAATCAAATTTATTACTTGATTTTTTCATGTTCTCTATTTAAATTTTTATCCTATTCCATTCCTAAGCCATCCAATTCTGCAAGATCATTGAGAAGGTGAAGGTTGTGTTCAGAGTTCAGGATCCAACAACTTTTAGAATTGAAAGAAATGAGAAATGGGTCCTTTCAAATTCCTAACGAGATTTTCTGCTGTTCTGATGACAGATTGTGCTTCAGAAACCATGAGAATGCTGCTATCTCACAAGATGAGGCGTCTAGCTGCCCCTTTAGTTACCTCAGATTCCTCAAGCCCCACCAAAAACAGTAGAAGTACTTGGTGTAGAACCTGGAGGTTGTAACTCGAAATTTCAGCGCATCAGCATAAATGCCGAACAAGAAGAATTTGCCATTTGGATCACAGAGACTTTGGATATTACTTGAGTTGAACCAGGCAGCTCTGCCAGATTCATCCATAGCACGGCAGTCAAAAAATGCATAGTTGCAATGTGGGTGCTGCAGACTGCAAACTTCTCTCCAACATTCTTCCTGCCGCTCGATCGATAAAAGGTACCAACAGGAACCTAGCACCTTCATGAAATGAATTGACTAAAAGTTAGTATTTCTGCATAATACATTTGTAATGAAAATTGTCTTAACAACCAGCCAAGCTGCAAAATATTCTGCAGTGTAGAGTTTCATCAAACCATGTGTTGTAAAGAAAAATATTGTTTAAACACAATTCAGTTTGGAAAAAAGAAAAAATCTCAGTGCCTACAAAACACTTGTAAGGCTTAATTATAAATTTCGGTCAAATGAAAAAATAATGACTAAAAAAGAACTTACATGGCTTGCCAACATGAAAAGCATCAGATTGTAGGCTGCCCCAGCCCATGCTGTTTCGGTCAGAAGCCCAGTGGTCTTTATAATTTGTGAATAGAGCGGAAAGATAAGATACAACCTTAGCAGGTACTGCAAAATGATTATGAAGCGGATAAAATTCTTTAAATGAGTTGTTGATGATCCATGTAGGCCTGGGATTGCTGCCCAAACCAACACCTGAAACATGTATATGGAAAAATAAAAAATAAAAATAAAGAAGATATCCAAAGTATATTTTAATTATAAGGCATCCAAGTATGCTATTCAACTAAGATTTGTAAATACACTGTAAGACCCTAACCAATGTTTGCAAGCTTGGAGTTCGGACTGTTGGAGTATTCCATCTCATATTGACAACATGGAATTAAAAAGGAAAGAAGGAAGACTTAAAATAGAAAGAAAGTTAGAAGACAAGGGTTAGTTAGCAAAGATTAGTTAAAGAAAGTTAGAAGGGCAGAGTTAGTTAGAAGAGATTAGTTATTAGTTTGTTTTGTTATTTGATGTATTATAAATAGGACTCAAGTCTGATGTAAAAATAAATTCATTCATTCGCAATTTAGTACTACCCTTTGCCTTCTCTGTTTTCGATACTTTTCTTCACTAAGTTCAAATTCTCAACATGGTATTAGAACCATTGCACAAGAAGCAGCAGTATCAGCACAAGCATCATTCCTCTGTTCTTGCAAAGCATACTTGTTTTCCTGCATGTAAACTTCATTTCCTCTCCTAAATCAAATTAAAAACCATACTTGCTTCCGCATATTTTCTTTCCTAAATTTTGCAATCTGCATTGCAATTTCTGCTTAAGAAATTTTTTTTTTTCTTGAGAATCCTACGTTTCTTGCATTTTCTTGAATAAATTCTTGAAAATGAGTTATGGAAACTCTCCTCTTGTCAGTCCATCTCCTGTCAATCCTTCAGATCACTCATCGAGTTCATATTATCTACATCCAAGCGACAATCCTGGTGCTTTGTTAGTATCAGAAATCTTCAATGGAGAGAACTATTGAAAATGAATGTGTATTCCCAATATGGGGGTGAATTGAGATTTTAAAATTTCTTTATATCCTTTTTAATTTACTCATTCTTAACTCTTTTCGGCTTTAGTAAATGCACATACAAAGTTGATTTACAACACAAGTTCAGCGGAAAATTAATTTAGTTATAAACTTTTATGAATGAGAGTTCTAACTTGAATACTTCTTTCAACAATTTAGTTCAACCTACCAAGATTTCCAAAACAAGATTCACAATATCAAAAGAATTCAACAATGCTTCCAAGATTTAGCATTGAGTAACTCAAAGTAGAGTTTATGAATGTAGCTGATAAAAAATCCTATATTAGTAAATTTGATTTCTCAATATGAAGCACAATTGAAATTTCCAACACTCTTACAAAAACTTAGAATTTAAATAAACTTTCAATCAATGAGTCTTGGGTGTTAACCAATCAACGTACTCCCTTATGATTTCCACAATAAATATTGATCAACCAACGTACTCCCTTTTTGGTTTCCACAATCCCAAAGTCAAATTAATTTTCAGTTTATTTGTAATACAATCCACGTAGTTTATATAAACAGAAAAATTAAATTTCAACCACGCAATTTATATGAGCTGAAAATTAAATGAGGGTAGGGAACAGAGTGAGATGTGAGTTTTACGAGATTCAGCTATACCTGCCTACATCCTCACCTTAGGCAACACACCTAAGGATTCCACTATACCACTCCTTTATGGGTAGGAGCAACCTTACACACTCCTTTGCGGGCAGGAGCAGTTTTTTACAATGCATCCTTCAACTAGGGTGGAGTCCCCTCTCCAAGCGATACCTCACGCTCGGTACAACGATTCAACAATCCTGAATCGTCAAGAAAAACAAGAAACAAATTTGATGTACAAAGACACTCTCAACAAGAGCTGATTAGTACAACAATTAAGCATTACATTATACTTCAATTCAAAATAACAATTGAAAGAATTTGAAGCCTTAGAAGTATATCACCATGAGCTTTTTTTTTTTCTTGATTGAAAGAATTCAAAATATGCTCAGAATTTGTGAGAGTTTCACAAAAAAAACTTAGTAGAGAACTTCAGAGAATTAGAGAGCAAGAGATCTTTGAGAGTTTTGAGAGCAATAGAGCTTGTTTGTTGTGTATTGTTTGGTGTAATGAATCCTTAGCCTTGGGGGGGTGGGGTTTATAGATGTTTAAACATGAGTATTTCGTGTTCCCCAAGTGACTTGGAGTGTTTCCCAAGTTTTCATAACGTTTAGAATTCAAAAACTCAAATTTGGAAACTTCCCGTTATGTTTTAAAATTTGAAATCTTGAACAGTCAATTGACTGGAAACAAGGAGTCAGTCACCTGGATCATTAAAACACTGAGAATTTCAAAGACGGCAATGAGTTAGTCGACTGGGTCATTATTAGTCAGTCGCTTGGGTCCTCTCAGGTTCTCTCAAAATTAGTCTATTTTCATGTCAGTCGTCTGGGTAAACTTTGTCAGTCACCTGGACAGACAAAAAAAACTGATTTTTCATTTTGTTTCCAAATTCTTTTTGCTCTTTTGCTTTCCCCAAATTAATTTAATACTTTTGAAAAAATATTTTTTGGAGTTTTTCAAAATATGTTCTCTAAGTCATTGAGTTTCCTAATGAGCTTTAAATCCAATCAAATCATCATTTGAATGAAGTACTTACATAGAGACTCTCTTAAGACTTTAAACACATTCTAAGCTTGGAGTCTTCATGCTTTCCATTTGCTCGAGTCTATCTACCTTTTGAGTTTCAATTCTCTAAGATTTCATCAAATCATCTTTGAACATCATGCTTTCATGTTCTTTAAGCTTTCATTCCCTTTTTGCAGTCTTTACAATGAGTTTCATGTTTACTTGAACTTGAGTTTAAAAACCTAATTCCTGAAGTATCATCACTTTCAACAAAGCATGCTAAATTACCTTTTATTTGTTATCATCAAAACAAGATTAGTAAGTCATGTTAGGCCAACAACTATGTTGCATGGAGTCGTTCGATAGTCATTGCATTGACAGTCAAGAACGAGGTACAATTTATAGATGGTTCGATTGCTTCTCCCTCTACTGATCAACTTGTTAAACACACATCATGATTAAGGGCAAATAATCTGGTTCTTTCTTGGTTGATGAATTCTATTTCAAAAGAAATACGAAATAGCTTGTTGTTTGTGGTATCTGCTGTTGATCTTTGGAATAAGCTTAAAGTCAGATATCTCATGAGTAATGGACCAAGGGTTTTCCATTGAGAAATCTTTAAGTTGCATCAGTCAGGGTGTTTTTTCTGTTACTGAATATTTTAGTACCTTTAAGACTTTTTGGGACGAGTACATTAACTATAGGCCATTTCCAACATGCACGTGTGGTAAGATGGCAACATGTACTTGTGAACTTTTCAACTTTCTACAATTCAAACAACAATCTGATTATGTACTCAAATTCTCGATGGGGCTATATGATTCTTATGCCTCTATCAGAAACCATATGCTACTAATGATTCCATTACCAAGCATGTCCAAGGTTCTCTCTGCTGCTTCAAGAAGAAAGTCAAAAGTAGCTTACAAATTCTGCTACATATAATGAGACTCATGCTTTGATGGCAAAGCAATTCAATCAGCAAAATTTCCAGCCAAAATCTTTCAAAGACAAACCAGAGAAATCTGCCCTACACTGTACTCATTGTGGCTATAATGGTCACACTGTGGACAAATGTTTCCAACTTCATGGTTATCCCCTTGGCTGGGATGGACCAAAGCGAAAAAGAAATGTGGCTTTTGCTCATGCTACCATTACAACCCAGAAGTCTACAATCAAAATAGTAATGAGCAACAAAAGTTTTGTTTCACTCCAGAGGAATTTAATAAACTAATAGCATGTGCAAATTCAGCACAGCTAAATTCTTTCAACCAGAATAATGTCCAACCAGCTGTTAACCTTGTCACCACCTCTCAATTTTCTGGTAAAGTGCAATCTACACTTAAACCAAATTTAATTTCTTGTTGTAATTTGGTTGCTTCTAAGCCAAATTCCAATTTATATTGGAATCTTGACACAAGTGCAATAGATCATATGATCTGTTCACCACTTTTATATCATTTTACACCTAAACCAACTAATGCATCCATAAATCTTCCTAATGGTACTACAGTTCCAGCTCCCATATTGGCACTATATGTCTCTCAAATTCCTTATTTTTACATAATGTCTTCTGTGTTCCTCATTTTTCATTTAATCTACTATCTGTTCCAAACTCACTAAACAATCTAATCTTTCTCTTACCTTTACTGCTTCTCATTGTCTTTTACAAGACCAGTCAATGGAGAAGATGATTTTGATTGTTCTTGAGAAAGAAGGACCTTACAATCTAACTTAAGCTTCATCAAAAGCTAAAACCTGCAATTCATTTCAGTTTAATTCTATATCTTTTGCTTTATCTTCTACTCACAAACAACTAGATATATGGCATTGTAGATTAGGACATGTATCTAGTTCAAGATTACAATCACTCAAACAGATTGACTATGCTATCACTTTTGATTATTCAAATGTTTGTGACATATGTTCTTTAGCAAAGCAAAGAAGGCTTCCTTTTTCTGTCTCACAAAGTAATTCTAATAAAAGTTTTGATTTGATCCATTGTGATATATGGGGTCCTTTTGGCACTACTTATTCTGGTTTTAGATATTTTTTAACTATAGTCAATGACTTCACAAGGCATACTTGGGTATACATGCTTAAAGCTAAATCAGAAGTGCCATCTTTAATCAAAACTTTCTATAAAATGATAGCAAACTAATTTTTTTCTTCTGTCAAAGCTATAAGGTCTGATAATGGACTAGAATTTTTACTTTAACATAAATATGGTATTTTGCATTAGAGAAGTTGTGTAAAAATTCCACAACAAAATGGTGTTGTGGAAATAAAACATCAACATCTACTGAGCACTGCTATAGCCTTAATGTTTCAAGAAAATCTACCGTTAATTTTTTGGAGTGATTGTGTGCTTACTACAGCACACATAATCAATAGAATTCTCACTCCTCTACTTCAAAATAAAGCTCCTTTTGAAAAGATTTTTAAAAAAACACCTAACCTTTCTCATTTAAAAGTTTTTGGCTGTCTTTGCTTTGCATCAACTTTAACTAGTCAAAAATAGAAATTTGATCTAAGAACCACAAAGTGTATATTCCTAGGATATCCTTTTGATATTAAGGGTTATAAACTCATGGATCTAAACACCAATAAGATAATTGTTTCTTGGAATGTCATATTCCATGAAACAATTTTTCCTTTCCAAGTGTTACCACAAAATCCTAAAAATCATTCCTTTATGTTTCCTATTTCACAAACCTTTTCAGATTCACCTTCCACCAGTTCATTCTTCAATTCATATCAAAATATAGAATATGCATAACCTCATAATAATTCTACTACTTTCTCTAAACCTCATGCCCATGTTGAATCACACTCACCTACATTTCCCTCTCCATCCAATATGGTTCCATTATCTGCTTCAACTAACCCAGAAGTTCTACAACTCAAAAAATCAACCAGAATTAAAAACAAACCTTCATATGACTACTCTCAAACTAACGGTAATTTCTATTATCTTCACCCTTTTCTCTCTACCAGTAGACTGTCTACATCACATAAAGCCTTTTTAACCTCTACCAATAACTCTCCAGAACCCAAAACATACCAAGAAGCTTCTAGACTACCTGAATGGCAAGCTGCCATGCAAAATGAAATTAATGCTTTGGAATTGAATAAAACTTGGGAGCTTGTTATTCTCCCTAAAAACAAAAAGACTATTGGTTGTAAATGGGTATTCAAAGTGAAATATAAAGCTGATGGCACTATAGAAAGGCATAAAGCTAATTGTTGGCTAAAGGGTATACTCAGCAAGAAGGCCTAGATTTCTGTGATACTTTATCTCCTGTGGCCAAAATTACATCCATTTGATTACTACTTGTTGTAGTTATAGTCAAACAGTGGCATCTCCATCAACTAGATATAAATAATGCTTTTCTGCATGGTGATTTACATAAAGAGGTATACATGGAATTACCTCCTAGATTGGCAATCCAAGGAGAACAGAAAGTTTGTCGACTTTTAAAGAGTCTCTATGGCTTAAACCGGGCTTCTAGGCAATGGTTTGCCAAGCTATCCAATGCACTTATTTCCTGTGGATTTGTTCAAGGTAATTCTGACTATTCTTTGTTCATTAAGAAATCCGATGGTTCCTTTATGGCCTTATTAGTTTATGTGGATGATGTGCTTCTAGCAAGTGATGGCATTCAGGAAATTGAAAAGTTGAAGTCTTTTTTAGATAAAAAGCTCACTATTAAAGACTTAGGACAGCTGAAATACTTTCTTGGCTTGGAAGTTGCAAGGTCCAAAACTGGTATCTCTTTATGCCAACGAAAGTATATACTTGACATACTTGAAGACACTAGTTTAACTGGATCCAAACCTGCTGCCTTCTCTATGGAATCTACCCTCAAGTTATCAGCAAATGATACCAATTTATATGAAGATCCATCAGGTTACCGAAGACTTATTGGCAAATTACTTTACCTAACTCTCACTAGGCCTCACTTAGCCTATTCTGTACAAGTGCTCAATTAATTTTTAGCAAACCTTACTGCCAGTCACCATCAAGCAGTTATTCAAGTATTGAGGTATCTAAAGGCCACTCCGGGGCTAGGTTTCTTCTTCCCATCCTCTTCAAATTTTCAATTAAAGGGATTTTCAGATAGTGATTGGGCAGGCTGTGTAGATACTCGAAGGAGTGTCACTGGTTTTGCAATTTTTCTTGGCAACTCATTGATTTCATGGAAATCAAAGAAACAAGGTACCATCAGTCGTTCATCTGCAAAGGCAGAGTACTGACCCCTTGCTACTACAACATGTGAAATTCAATGGCTTTTGTATGTCTTACAAGATCTGGATATCAATCATTCACAGTCCACTTTACTATATACTAACAGTAAGTCAGCAATGTCCATAGCCACAAATCGTATTCAGCATGAGAGAATGAAACATATCTAGATTGATTGCCATCTTATTAGAGAAAAATTGTAGCAGCATGTTATTACACTCTTCCATATTCCATCGAGATTACAGCTAGTAGACAAATTTACAAAGCCCCTCTGATCTCTTTCTTTTCATCATAATCTTCGCAAGATTAACATCATTAACATCCATGTTCATCTTGAGGGGGGTGTTGGAGTGTTCCATCTCATATTGAGAACATGGAATTAAAAAGGAAAGAAGAAAGACTTAAAATAGAAAGAAAGTTAGAAGAGAAGAGTTAGTTAGCAAAGATTATTTAAAGAAAGTTAGAAGAGAAGAATTAGTTAGAAGAGATTAGTTATTAGTTTATTTTATTATTTGATGTATTATAAATAGGACTCAAGTCTAGTGTAAAAATTCATTCATTCACAATTCAGTACTACCCTTGCCTTCTTTGTTTTTAAAACTTTTCTTCACCAAGTTCAAATTCTCAACACGGACATTGAATTTGGATTCGTTTGGATAAAAAAGAATGCAATACAAAATTATTTTAGGTTTCATCCAACTCCACACAAATCCAAATCTAAGCTCCAAAACATAGGGCAAATGATTGGTTGTTGAAGATAAATCGCAGATAGTTTCAAGGTCATTGCAATATGTTCATTTCTAAGTTGAATAATATGGACAGACTGGGGATTCAGTTTCTTCCCACCAAACAGACCCCATGGCTTCATTTGATTGCTGAAGTAACATTGCAAAAGAAATCCAAGGTCCAACTCATAATAACAGAACAACAGAGAAGATAGTTGAAAGATGCCTACTTTTATTTTCTTTTCTTAACGACTCCTTGCAGTCAAATGAAGTACAAGGGCCATGATAATAGCCCTGGGAAATTCCTAACACTTGGCCCGACAAAAAATGAAATATCAAAGCTTTTGAAGAAACCCAATTCATATTAGAAAAACTACAACTCAATCCGAAACTAATTTCCATAACAATTCTGAAAATAAAGGAAGGGATAAAATGCTAGGATTAGTTTTGGTGTGTCAGCATACCTGAGGAAGGGGTACAGCAGCCAAAAGATCAAGCCAGAACTCTTTGAGAAGGTATCTTGAAGCTATCTTTGAAGGATCTATTACCAGCTCTCCTCTCCCAAAAACACGAGACGATGGAGCGACGTAACCAGTGTGAAACCGAACATAAATCTGAATCATGTAGAATGCATCAACCATCGACCGTGTGACAGTGAGGGCTACTTCAAGGGATGAACACAGATCAATGCACATATGTCCCTTGACCCCTGGCAAGTAAAAATAGAGTGGATCCACAAAGAGAGAAATCAAGCATGCTACTAAGAAGATTTTGTTCCATCGGCTTATGACAGGTCCCCGAGGATCAAATATCTTCTTCTGCAGTCCATCATAATCCTCAGAGAAGACTCTTGACAGTTCCCTTTCCTGCAAGGACTTATCTATTTCATCATTCCGAGCATTTTCCGAGCATGGCTGAGGTATTTGCATTGCACCAATCTTAAGGATGGACATAAATTCATTTTTCCTTTTGGGCAATTCAAAGCTAGCAGTCTCAAGATCATCCTGAAATCTGAAAAGTGGTATAACAAGAATTTTTGAGGGAATGATTGTATGAAAAACATGAGCAGAAAATTGTCCCAATATATGATCATAAAATACATTCTAAAAATCAGTTTTGCAGGGAAACACTCGCAAGAGAATGGAATAAAAATTATCATTTGATTTCTACATATTTTTCAGTCAATCTTCATTCTGTTCCATTATGAAAACCAGAGTATAAATTATTACCAAAATTTAGAGTATTCATTGAAAGAGATTGCAGAACAAACCTTACAGATTTTGAACGAGTGAAAGCCATGGAAACAAGGTAAAAAAAAATATGAAGAAAAGTGCTTCAACTTCAGTCTTCTCATATTAGGAAATGCTAGTTATATAACCAGGACTTTAGCCAGCACTTTATGATTATGAGGAGACAATGAGATGAGAAAGCTTGTCCACACAAATCAAGTAACATTGCCGTGCTTATTTTACTGGGAATCATGTGAAAAGAAAAGCATTATAACATTGAGAGGCTGAAATCTGAAAGTACAGTTTCCCTTCACGAGGAATTCAATTAAAAGCTGTGAGCTTCATTATCATTGATTCGTTGAACTCCAAATGACTCATTTTGTGGGTGTATTTTACCATCCACCAATCAACATCTAAAAGGCAAATAAATGGTACGTTCAAATGAGATCCAAACCCTAGAACTACCCACAAGAAATTTCAACAAAGCAGTGCAATTTCATGAGACCCGTGTGCAGAAAAGAGCATAATTATGATGAGAAATAGGATTTTAGAAGGAAAAAATCACTTGAAAAAAGCATAATTAAGCTTCACTGTGGAACTTGGTTACTGGATTTGAAAGAAAGGAGGGATGTGGGTGGCAGTTATATTTAAATTTAGAAGAAGAAGATTGTAGATTAAACGGGAAAAAAGAGTTTTGTTGAATGGTTTATTAAATTCAAGACTTAAACTTCATACTCACAAACATGATCTAAGAGCTTAGTTTCATATTATGAACCACACAAAGTATCAGTAAGAGAAGGATCTCTCTCTCTCTCTCTCTCTCTCTCTCTCTCTCCAATGTTCCATTCCGCTGAATCTCTCAATATATGGGTTTTTCATTCTGTGCGCTGTGATCAAAATTGGAAGCCTCCGCAACAAGTACATATGCAATAAAGAAAATTCAAAAGAGAGTGAGAAATCGAGCATTAGGAAGCAGTCTACATTGCTATAAACTTGAAGAGTTTCCTGGTAAACTGCTCAACGTCTCATTATTCATGTGGCCCTCAACCCTTCTTCCCCTTGAGGCCTTAAAGAAAACTATAGAAAATATTATGTGAAGAACATGGAATTCAATCCAATATGCATGTTTTTTATTTTATTTTATTTTATTTGTATATTTGGAGACATGAAATAGCTCATCATTTATTCTATACCTTTTTATATTCGTATTTAGAATTTGATCGTAAAACTTCCAACATTAAAGTCTCAAACTTTATTCAATGGACAATATTTTTCATATCCAAACTTCAAATACTGTGTCCACCAACAAGTTACTTCTCTGAAAATTTCAAAATGTGTCTCCTGTTAAAATATTTTCTAAAATAATCATGAAAAACATTTAATGTTATGTGAGTTTATTCCACATTAGAAAGAGTGAAAAGGGAAAAGTAATTAATAAATGATAATGTGAAAAATTCTCTTAAAATTGGTTAAGAGATAGTACTAGTGTGTACTTTAATGCACCCTAGGACAGTGATTCACCCCGTCCGTCTGCACGTGCGCGAGTGGTGTGGACGCTAGTGCCACATTTAGATGGCGCACAAGCACTTAACACGCTTACATTGTTGCGAGATCGTGATTCTTTGATAATGATCAGATGACTTAAAATAATCTTATATTTTTAATGAGATCAAGTTGTGCGATCTAAACCGTATAAATAATCTAACGGTTAGATTTTAAATTTGAACAGATGTAACTTTTCAGAAAAGACAATTCTTTCTATTTAAAAACAAAATTAACTCCAAAAATCATATAAAATATTCAATCATTCTATGAGTTCTATTTTTCTGCAAGAACATAATTCCGGAAATTTATTCAGATTCTTCTAAGGGTATTGTGATCAATTTTTCATTTGTATATATAACGCAAACTGATATCAGATTATATTTTAGGTTTCTTTGTATCTTGGAAACATATTTGCTGACTTCATGCACACCGATCTGATTGGAGCAAATAACATTTTAAGGAAAACATCATTGTAACATGACTTGAAATGTTTTCTATTCTGCAGCATTTTATATATTCTTTATTTACAATCCTCCCATTGCTAGAAAAACAATTTAAGAAGTGTGCCACTTCAAACTTATTATGCATGTAGTTTTTGAAATTGTATCACATGGACACGGGGCATCCCATAGCTAAAAGAGCTCTTCAGACTTGAAATTTCAAGTTAGTTCAGTTTGCAAAGTGGCTTTTCTTAAGAGTAAATCAGTTATAGTGTATGATTTTGATAAAAAAAAAAAAAATTGTTATTCCACAAAAAATAGCAACCGCAAAAGTTTTGTTCTTAAACGACGTATCATCTTGGTAAGTAGGGCATATTGGTGCCGCTCACAAAGATATGGTAGACTCAGTCTGTATTGGATGGCTGTTACTGAGTTATGTGAGATTAAACCCTGACTTTACCTGTCGAAGAGGAGTGAAGGTCTCTTCTAACTTCTAAAGTTGGTGCCGCTCATGAAGGTCTGATCGGTTTGAGGCTGAAATCTCTGGGTTATCCAAAAGGAAAAAAGTAGGGCATATTTGGTGGTTGTGACTCGTGAGTTTGGGCGGTGAACATTTAACAGAGGCTTTTGTGGCGCGAGAAGGGAAAGCCGGAAAGGGTTAATCACGAGGTGGTCGTCCGTCGCTTTGTCGAAATGGACGCCACTTACCCGGCACTCTCACCATCTAAATACTGCTCGGAGCTCGCATGGTCACCCAATGCCAATGCCAATGCCGGACGCCGGCGCAAGGGCCCGCCCTTTTTTGCTTTTTAAACATTTTGTTTTATGGTATTCGCTATTCACAACCCTTTCCTCAATATAACCAAGTCCTCTCTTCATCTTCCCCCCTTCAATTTTTAAGGAAGATTTAAGAGGAACAGTTTGTGCACTTAAGGTTTGATGCTTATTAATTGCAAGGTATCCCGTTAATTTTTGGATTGTATAAATGAGAAAGTTGATTTAGTGTGTGTCCTAATATTGGGTTATAAATCTTGTAAGAATTGTTTCTTATGCTAATTTGGGAGTATAGATTTCAAATTTTAAATTTGAATTTATGTAAATTTAGATAAGATGTAATTGTTCCTACAAATTCAAACTTAAGGTCCTTTCCAAATAGATGGTAAAAGTAATTTTCTAAAATTTTATCTTAACTAAAGAATCAAAATATTATTTCCTTATTGTCTCATCAAGAATCATAAAATCACAACCCATTAACAAAATTGTCTAAAGTGACGAGATAGTGCCTCCTTGAAACAATTGTAGGAAAGTCATTGATGCTTAAGAGTGCATATGGTCAATCCTCACCATACTAAATCAACACCTTTAGAAACAATGTATGTTTTTATCTGCAACGGTTTGATAAAAAATCAAGCAGCATTTAAGTAATGACGTGGATATAGACAGATAAATGATAGATTTGTTGTAAATAGACTCATTATATCAACTCCCATCAAAAAGTGAAAGGGGTAGTAAAAATCGTAAAAATTGTACAAGGATTGAGAAAAATGGAGATGAAAAGATCTAGATTAGAAGAGATAAAAAGAGATAGAAAGGGAAGAGACTACAATAAGAAGAAAGTGAGTGACAAAGAGATAAAAAAAAACACTAAGCCTATTTAGCATTGGGTTATTATATGATATTCGCTGAATTGAGTTGAAAATTATTCAATAACCATTACGAACGGTACTAGATTAATCGAAATTTATCCCAAAATAAATTAAATAAGCCTTTGAAAATTACTCCCTATAAAAGTGTAAATAAAATGCACAAAACATATATCATATAAGTATTCCCTCATAACCAGGGCAATCCAATACTTCAAAGAGTTCATGCCTCCCTTTTAAATCATAGGAATGGAAAATCGAGAAAATAGTTTACGAAAATACACTATCGGGATTTTGAAATCTATAGAATTTTCTAAGTGAAAAGTAATATTCTATGAGGTTTTCAGATTCCTTTGGGATGACACAGACCTCAAAAATATTTTTTCGTGATTTTTCTAAGACTTTTCTAGATTTTTTTTGTGATTTTTTCAAGTGCAAAGACAATTTTGGAAAATTTTGATTTTTATGATTTTTAATGTTTTTCCCAAAGTATTTAAATAACAAAAAGGGAATTAAGGCGAAATCCACAAAAATTGAAAAGAAGATGGGAAATAAAGACAACGGGACTCAATTAAAAATACTAGGACTCAAATAAAAATACTGGGACTTGGTCAGAAACATCGGGACTCAATTTAAAATACTGAGACTCAATTTAGAAGATTGGACTTTTCAAAAGGGTCCTCCAATTTTTGGGATTTGAAGTCAACTTTTATTGCATCAAGTCTCCTCAAGGTAGCCTAGTTAAAATTAGGGTGTTGACAGCTGCCCCTCTTTGTAGGCTTTGCTGTTCCAATATAACGGTAGGAACTCTCCTACATTATTTGTAACAACAAGTCTGCAAAGATACAACCATTCAGTGTCATTGGGTCGTTTAGGGATGCTTGCCTATCAAGGATGGGGAAATATGGAAGTGTCGCACAGCTCTCTGGAAAGTTTGTAGTTCGCAGTTTTTGGTTAGAAGTTAGTGGATGTGAGTAGTTAGTGGTTAATGTGGAATCAAAAAGGATTGGAAATGGCTTGCATTGAGGATGACTCGTACTACGTATGGGGATGATCAATCGGGTGTAAGATCTCGAAATCCTTTGGAAAATGTCCCCAGGTGCAGGGTTCTAAGTCCCTAAAAAATTACTCTGTTGGGGATGATCAATCGGGTATAAGATCCCGAGATCCTTTGGAAGATGAGTATTAGGTGTAGGATCCTAGACCTCCGAAAAAGGGTTACTTCACTAAGATGATCAATCGGGTGTAGAGTCTCGAGATCCTTTGGGAAAATGAGCATTCAGGTGTAGAGTCTTGAATTCCTAAAAAATGGTTGCTCCACTAGGGATGATCGATTGGGTGTAGGGTCTTAAGATCCTTTGGGAAAACGAGTATTCAAGTGTAGGGTCCTGAATCCCTAAAAAATTGCTCTGTTGGGGGTGATCAATTAGGTGTAAAATCCCGAGCTCTTTTGGAAGACAAGTGCTTAAATGTAAGATCATGAGAGTTTTTCGGAAGATGACTGTTCAGCTGGGGATCCCAAAAGTTAGATAAGACACTGTTTTAAAGATGAACGCTCAGGTGCAAGATCCCAAAGTGTAGAATCATGAAAGTCGAATAAAGATTCAGGTGTATAATCCCGAAGACTACTCAAGTGTAGAATCATGAGAGTCAGATGGTAACTCGGGTGTATGATCCCGAGGACTACTCAAGTGTAAAGTCATGAGAGTCGGATGATATTGATATTAGAAAGGGACTAGATAAGCTATCTATTGAAAATAATGTGGACAAAAATTCAGAAATCAATGATAAATCAATTGAAGAAAATAAAGTTGAAAGTAAGGTTCATGAACTGCCTAGGGATTGTGTTGGTCTTACAAAGCTTAATATCCTATTTTGATTCTAACAAACAAGTAGGACTTAACATGCTTCGGTTGAGTGTTGTACTTTTCAGGAATCAATGTTGAAAGCATTCATGAAGCAAGGATCAAAGTCTGAAGATCATAAGAGCATGAGGATTAAAGAGATCAACATGAAAGCTCAAATAAAATAAAGCTTAACCTCAAAGTACTATATCTGAAAGCTCACAATGATCAAGGAACATGAAAGCCTTATATAAATGCAAGTGATTACTATGGAAGATCAGAAGTTCAGCAAAGAAGATTGAGAGACCTTAAAGCCAAGAAAATGTCAAAACAGCTTAGGTCCAAGTCTTTGTAAGTACTTCAAGTTTATTCAAATATAAAGTGTTCATTTTGAAGCTAATGGTAAAAGGAGACTTAGAGACCATGACTTAAGCCTTGGAACATGTTGTTAAAAGTTAAACAAGTTAATATTCCAAGATAAACTCAAAGAAAAGAGAGAGAAATCAAAAAGAGCTTAAAGAAGAAAAACTACCTGGACAGACGACTGTCTGTTAATGGAGAAACGACTGGTCAATTTAGTGAAGCTTAACTGAAGACAGAAGTCTGACAGACGACTGCCAGTGCTAGGTAAGAAGTCTGTGAGTGATCTTCCAGACGACTGTCCACCACTCTATGTATATTGAAAAATTTAAGTGTTCATGGACAAACGACTGCCCACTTGAGGAGAGACGACTGCCACCTCTCTGTGTAAATATTATAACTATATTCTAGGAACAGACGACTGCCAATCAAGGGACAAACGACTGCCACCTCTCTGCCCATGAGTTTTTTAGTCATATCATATGGACAGATGACTACCAGAGTTGGAAAGACGTCTGGCTCGTGGCATGTTTAAATTTTCCAACGGATATAATCTTTGAAATTCAAATTTTTGGAAACTTAAAATAATTTTAATATTTGGAAACAACTCTAAGTATTCTTGGGGAACAAGCAAGAAAGTTTTCTACCTCTATAAGTACCCTCAAGGATCATTTTTTTAGACACCAGGAAACTAATTCAGCTATCATTCTCTTTCAAAACCTACTGAAATTTTTAAAGTGTGCTATTGCTCTCATCACTCATAAAATTTTTTGAAAGCTTTGCTGAAGTTTCTCACTGAGTTGTACATCAAGTTGTTGGTTCTTTCATCCATTGAAAGATATCTATGGTGATAAGTTTCTAAGAGCTTCATTCTAAAATTCATATTCTGAATTTACTAAAGTACATTAGTATTTCAAATTTGTACTAATCAACTCTTTGAGGATCAATTTCTTGTACGTCTTGTTTTCTATCTTTGTAACAGGATTAGTTGACGGTTCGAGTATTGAATTGTTAGACCAAACAAGGGGATATTGTTTGGAGAAGGCATGCTGTAGCCTTACCCAAGGAGTGCTTATAACTGGTTTTGTTTTGTCTAATAAAGAAACAATAATAGTAAATCCTTTGGTGGCTTTGCCAAGGTCAAGTACGTAGGCTGTGTTGAAGCCGAACCTTGTAAAAATCTCTGTGTTCTTCTTTCTCTACTCTACTCATTATTTTTCTTTTTACAAAAAATATAATCTATGTGGATGCTTTAAATTTCAATTCTGAATGTTTGGTTGTTAAATAGACTGAAAGGTAATTCGTTTTGGATAAATCAGCATTGATTACGGAAACCAAAAGGGACTACGTTGGTTGATTATCCTTGATCTATTAATCTGAAAGTTTATTTAGAAACTAAATATTAGGAAGAAGAATAATTGTGATAACAGGGCTTATAACGAGTTCAGCAAATTTTCACATATATATATATACAGGGTTTTTATTACATAAATTGAGCAATTGATCTTGCTGTGTTAATTGTGATTGTATCTAAGTGTTGATTGTTATTATAACTCAAAAAAACTAAGACTAAAGGGAATATTTGTTTTAAAAACCAATTCACGCCCCTTCTTGGGAGGTTATTCCAATTTCAATTAGTATCAGAGCCTAGTTATAGTAATTCTTAACAAGAAACTATAAAAAGATCAAATGAAAAATATAGTAGTAGCACCCTTTGGTGAAGGTCAATCCTCAACCCGTCCACCAATTTTTTGTGGACATAATTATACGTTTTGGAAAAAGAGAATACAAATATATTTCCAACACATGGATTGGAAAGCATGGGAAGTAGTTATGGATGGAGACCTTATTCCCACTAAAATAATAGATGGAAAACAGATTCCAAAAGAAAAAAAGGATATGACCGATTCAAGCTATAAAATGCTTCAAATGAATTCAAGCGCTATAAATGTTTTATACTGTGCCTTAGATGCTAATGAATTTAATAGGGTCATGACATGCAAGACGGCTAAAGAAATATGGAACAAATTAGAAGTGACATATGAAGGAACGATTGATGTTAGAGACAATAGGATAGACATGTTATCAAGCGAATATGAAACATTCAAGATGAATTCTAATGAAACAATATCAAGTATGTACACCAGATTTACCCACATAATAAATTCCTTAAGTGCCTTAGGGAAAACTTATACTACCTACGAAATGATCAGAAAAATCCTATGAGACCTTCCCTCAATATGGGAACCAAAGGCTACAGCTATCACTGAAGGTAGAAACCTTAAGACTACCTCTTTAGATGAACTCATAGGTTCACTTCTTACTTATGAAATGATCTTAAAAGAAAGGAAACCTGAACCAAAGCATAAAATATCCATTGCACTAAAAGCGTCTAACCACAGCTCTAATGAAGAGGAAAGTGAAACAAGTGACTTAGATCAAGATGAATTAGCATTCATCACTAAGAGACTAGGTAAGTTCTGTAGAAGAAATAAAAGATTTCCTAGGAAGTTCAATAAAAAAAAAACCTGAAAAAGGAGAGACAAGTAGGAAAGAAAATAAAAGTAAGAATGAACCTCCAATATGTTATCACTGCAAGAAACCAGGGCATATCAAACCAGACTTTCCGTTGCTCAAGAAAGACAAGAAGAAAAAGAAGGAAACTATGAAAGCTATGTGAGATAATTCAAGCTCCAACGAGACATAAAACGAATCAAGCGGACAAGAGATGGCAAATATATGCCTTATGACAAATGAAGAAGTTGTAAACTCCTACTATTCATCTACAGAATCTTGCAATAAGTCGTGTGATAAGTCATGTGACAGCATGCCTTCCTATAAAGAATTACAAGCTGAGTTGTTTACTTTGCATAAGAGATTCATAAAAATTTCCAAGAGAAATATAACTTTGAAAGATCAAAATAAAGAACTATTAAAGCAATTTGAATCATTCAAAATCATTGAAAAAGAAAAAAACACTTGTATTGAGAAGTTAGAAGAGGAAATAAATAAAGTAACTCAAGAATTAGGCAAAACTCATAAAAATAGTTTGAATAAAAAGGATTTAGAAGTAATTGAACTTAAAAAATTAGTAGAGGATAAAGAGAAAATTATATATAACTTTAGCAAATGTAAAGATAATTTTGAAAAGATGATTGGACAGCTAAGGCTACATGGAAATAAAGAAGTTATAGGTTATAATGGTAAGACAAAAAAAAAAAAAAAAAGAACAAGAAATTATACATGGGATACTTCGTCAAGGAAGCCAAGTACTATGCTAGCACTTCCTCAAACAACAAATATGAACACACCACTTGCTATATGTGCAAGACTAAAGGTCACGTAATGTTCAATTGCCTACTAAAAAGAAAGTATGTTAAAGTGCAGGGAGAATGGAAAATCAATAATGGAACTAACAACAAAACAAAGAAAATTAAAAGAATTTGGGTTCCAAAGACTAACACAAAAAATCCTCCATTGTAGGTATGTTTTAAGACAACACCATCAACGGATAAGTGGTACTTGGATAGCGGGTGTTCAAGGCACATGACCAGCGATAAGACCAAGTTTACCTCTCTAAGACAAAAGGATGGAAGATATGTCACCTTCGGCGACAATGCCAAAGGTAAAATTATCGGCATTAGAAAAATAGTAAAGAATCTTCTCTCATTATTAATATTGTGCTCTTAGTAGAAGGATTGAAACACAACCTTTTAAGTATTAGCTAATTAAGTGACAAAGGGTTTGAAATAACCTTTAAGAAAGAAAAATGCGTTATTCAAAATCGTAAGAACAATGAAATCTTGTTTATAGCTCATAAGATAAATAATGTTTATTGTATAAATTTTGAGAACTTAGTAAATCAAAACGTAACTTGTTTGACAACAATGAATGAAATAAGTTGGCTATGGCATAGGAAACTAGGACATGCTAGCATGAACCTATTATCCAAATTATCAAAGAAAAATCTTGTCAAAGGACTACTTAATACAAAATTCATAAAAGACAAGATATGTGATGCATGCCAAAAGGGAAAGCAAGTTAAAACAAGTTTCAAAAAGAAAAAATACATATCTACAAAAAGACCCCTAGAATTGCTGCACCTAGACTTATTTGGTTCAACTAGAACCTTAAGCCTAGGAGGTAAACAATATGCTTTTGTAATAGTGGATGATTATTCAAGATTCACTTGGGTATTATTCTTAACAAACAAAGATGAAATCTATGACATGCTAATCACATTATGTAAGAAATTATAAAATGAAAAGGGCTATAATATAACAAACTTTAGAAGTGACCAAGGTAGGGAATTTTAAAAAAAAAATGTTGAAAAATTTTGTAATGAATATGGAATAAACCATAATTTTTCCGCACCTAAGACTCAACAACAAAACGGAATTGTTGAAAGAAAAAATAAAACCTTACAAGAAATGACAAGAACCATGCTAAATGAAAATGATTCACCTAAATATTTTTTAGTAGAAGCAGTAAATACAGTCTGTTACATAATAAATAGAGTATCCATATGATCAAGTATAGACAAAACACCATATGAACTATGGAAAGGAAGAAAACTCAATATTTCTTACTTTCATGTATTCAGTTGCAAATGCTTTATCCTTAATACTAAAGATGATCTAGGAAAATTCGATGCAAAATCTAATGAAGGAACTTTATTAGGTTACTCAACAAATAGTAAAGCTTATAGGGTTTACAATAAGAGAACTCTTACAATTATTGAATCAATACACATAACGTTTGATGAATCAAATGATCATGTTAACAAAATTAAGATTGATGAAAAAGAAAATATTTTCAAAAAAAGAAGAAGATATTGAAATAAAAGAAGAAAATAATAATGACGCCTCAAAAGAAAATACAATTGAAAATCTAGAACTACCTAAAGAATGGAGATATGCTAAAAGTCACCCAAAAGACCAAATTCTTGGAGAACCATCAAAAGGAATAACCACTAGAGCCTCATTAAAAAACATTCGTAATCACTATGCTTTCTTGTCTCAAGATGAACCCAAAAATATAGAAGAAGCCTTAAAAGATGACTCTTGGATCATAGCTATGCAGGAGGAACTAAATCAATTTGAAAGAAGTCAAGTATGAGAACTCATACCTAAACCCAAAGATAAGTCAATCATAGGAACTAAATGGGTGTTTAGAAAAAAAAAAGAATGAAACTGAGGTAGTTGTAAGAAATAAAGCTAGGCTTGTAGCACAAGGTTACAATCAAGAAAAAGACATTGATTATGAAGAAACATTTGCTCCTATAACAAGAATGAAAGCAATAAGGATGCTTCTTGCCTATGCAGCTTATAAAGACTTCAAATTATACCAAATGGATGTAAAAAGTGCATTCCTAAATGGCTATATAAATGAAGAAGTTTATGTTAAACAACCTCCAGGTTTTGAAGACTCTAAAAATCCAAATCATGTATTTAAGCTAACTAAAACCCTATGGATAGAAACAAGCTCCTAGAGCTTGGTACGATAGACTAAGCAAATTACTACTCCAAAATAATTTTTCCAGAGGAAAGATAGATAGCACTTTATTTATAAAAATCAAAGATAATAATATGCTTATAGTACAAATTTATGTTGATGATATTATATTTGGAGCAACTCATGAAGACTTGTGCAATGAATTTGCTATAACTATGCAGAGAGAGTTTGAAATGAGCATAATGGGAGAATTAAATTACTTTCTAGGATTGCAAATCAAATAAGCTAAAAATGGAACTTTCATAAATCAAACTAAGTATATTAACGATATGTTAAAGAAGTTTGATATGAAAGAAAGTAAACCTATAGGAACTCCCATAAGCACCTCAACTAGTCTAGACAAGGATGAAAAAGGGAAACAAGTTAATATCAAGCATTATTGAAGCATGATAGGAAGCTTACTTTACTCAATAGCAAGTAGACCAGATATAATGTTCAGTGTGTGTATGTGTGCTAGGTTCCAATCGGCTCCTAAAGAATCACATTAAACAACAGTGAAATGGATCCTTAGATATTTGTTAGGCACACTAGATTTAGGAACTGATTTCAAAATGATAAGTTATTCAGATGCGGATTATGCAGGATGCAAAATAAATAGAAAAAGCACAAGTGAGACTTGCCACTTCTTAAGACACTCACTAGTTTCTTGGTTTTCAAAGAAACAAAATTCTGTAGCATTATCTACAGCTGAAGCAGAATACATAGTAGTTGGGAGCTGTTGTGCTCAAACTTTATACATGAAACAACAATTAAGGGACTTCAAAATTCAATACCAAACAATCCCCATAAAATGTGATAATACAACCGCAATAAATATTTCAGAGAATCCGGTATCACATTCAAGAACTAAACATATTAATGTACGTCATCATTTCTTAAGAGATAATGTAGACAAAAAAGACATAGTACTTGAATTTGTTAATACTCATGAACAATTAACTAATATATTTACCAAACCATTAGCTGAGGATCAATTTGTATTTATTCGATGAGAATTAGGCATGTTACATATAAGAGAAGTTAACTAAAAGAGAAGGAGAACAAATGGTCAGGGCAGACGACTACTAGAGAGCTGACAAGCGACTGGCAGACTACTGTCTGTGTAAAAGACAGTAGACAAATGACTGCCAGAGAGCTGGCAGGCGACTGGCTGGCTACTATTTGTGTAAAAGACAATAGATAGACGACTGTCAACAAAGTGACAGACGACTGTCTCACGGCGAGTGATGCTTATTTCACTTAAACACACGATTTTTAAACCCCCTAGACGACTATCCATTTGTCTTCCCTTCTCTGAATCATCTTCTCTTCCTTTTCTTCAAAGTTGTTTCTCTCCCAAGCTGCTCCCAATGATCATCCATCACAACCCTAATCCATACAAATCTAAGGTTTCTAAACTTCAACTGGTTCAAAATGGTTCGTACAAAAACCATAGGAAGAAAAGAAAAAGCCTCCTCGTCTTCTTCAAAGCCTACAAACAACGATGACATAGAAAAATGGCTGGTTTCATCGCACGCAAAAGCAATATATCAAAATCACATTTCTGCAATCGAACCAATGTTCTGCAAGGTACTAGATGTCACTTTCTTTGAAGAAGATTTTCCTGAAATTATCGAAATGTTCAAAACTATAGGATGAGACAAGTTTATTCTTCACCAAGTGAAGGGGTATTACCCGGATCAGATTAAGATTTTTTATTCAAACTTGATGAAGAAAGAAGTTGGAATTGCTACTGAAATTTATGGTCAAAAGATTACTCTTACCCCACACTCTCTAAGGAAAATTCTTCATATCAAGCATGGAGATTTTGAGTGTACTCTAGTTGAAAAACAATGGACTTTGGAACAAGGCTTCTCACCACAAGAATTTTTGCCCCTGGTAATGAACGATGCACCTGTTTATTTTGGACATCCTCCACCATATAAATAGCTCAATCTTCAAGCACAAATTTTGCATAAGATCATTGTATACAATATAATTCTGAGGTTTGGATCCTTTGATCATGTATCGTTTTCCGACTGTTTTATTATGTGGTGCTTACTAAAAGGGAAGAAATTAGACTTATCCAGCATTATATTGAAATGGATGGTAATGAAGCTCAAATCTCATAGAATTGGGCCTCCGTATGGCGGCATTCTTTTCTTGATCTTTGCCCATTTTCAAGTCTTCTCTCCAGCTTCAAAAATAGTAAAATGAACCCATTACAATGTTTTCTCATCTACTACACTGAAACGAATGGGTTACAAAAAGTATACCGAGGGTTGGATGTTTCGGGGCAATAGACCGACAAGACCTGCATAAGAAGAAAGGAATCCAGCTCCTGAAGAAGCTAATATGCCACCTTAGTTTGTTCTGTTTTATCAGAATTATACTAGTTTTAGTTCTGAAATGCGAGAAAATTTTTCTTCTCTTCAGGATAAAATCTCAACCATTGATGACAAATATACCTTGTTAGATAATCGAATTGCTAAAATAGAGTGTCATGTCACTAAAAATGACAATGATTCAGATAACGAGAGTAATGAGAATTCTGATGAAGAAGAAGCTGAAGAAGGAGGGGAAGATGCAGGAGATGATGAAGAATCAACTGAAGAAGAAGAAGGCTCACATCAATCCAAAGAAAAAGGAGTTGCTGAAGATAGTAACACTAACTCTGATACATAGACTTTTGATGATCTTTTTGCCACTTTGTATGTTATGCTCCAAATCTGGATGTATTTTGCCTTTTTGTTGATGTAAAAAGGGGGAGTATGTGTAAGCAAAGTCTATGCGTCTTTGTATGTATTTGTTTCTAGTTCTGAAGCTCTCATCTATGTAATGTTTGTTAACAATTGATGAACTTATTGAGTATGCTAATTGACAGGGGGAGTATGCTTCCCTATTAATCAATTGATATCATGCATTATATTTTAAAATTGGTATCACATATTTTGTTAAGTTGGTATCTTGGATAATTACAAAGGAAGAAAAAGCTGTAAGAAAAGAAATGCCTATTACAACACACTAACCATGCTATATTGCAAAATAAATTGCGGTGTACACATGTTTGATGATATACTCAAACTAATATTTGAACTTGATCATCATATTTTTTTCTCTTTTTGATCAATATCAAAAGGGAGAGAAGTGTTTTAGCAAATATATAAAGGGGGAATCTTATTTAAAGCTCACTCAAATTTTTGCTTCTTATTTGTGATCATCAAAAAGAAGGAGATTGTTGGCCTTACAAGACTTAATATCCTATTTTGATGCTAACAAACAAGTAGGACTTAACATGCTTCGGTTGAGTATTGTACTTTTCAAGAATCAATGTTGAAAGCATTCATGAAGCATGGATCAAAGTCTAAAGATCATAAGAGCATGAGGATTAAAGAGATCAACATGAAAGCTCAAAGAAAATAAAGCTTAGACCTCAAAGTACTATATCTGAAAGCTTACAAGGATCAAGGAACATGAAAGCCTTATATAAATGCAAGTGATTAGTTTGGAAGATCAGAAGTTCAGCAAAGAAGATTGAGAGACCTTAAAGCCAAGAAAATGTCAAAACAGCCTAGGTCCAAGTCTTTGTAAGTACTTCAAGTTTATTCAAATATGAAGTGTTCATTTTGAAGCTCATTAGGTAAAAGGAGACTTAGAGACCATAGCTTAATCCTTAGAACATGTTGTTAAAAGTTAAACAAATTAATATTCCAAGATAAACTCAAATAAAAGAGAGAGAAATCAAAAAGGGCTTAAAGAAGAAAAACTACCTAGACAGACGACTATCTGTTAATGGACAGATGACTGGCCAATTTAGTGAAGCTTAACTGAAGACAGAAGCCTGATAGACCACTGCTAGTGTCAGGTAAGAAGTCTGTGAGTGAACTGCCAGACGACTGTCCACCACTCTATGTATATTGAAAAATTTGAAGTCTTCATAGATAGACGACTGCCCACTTGAGGATAGACGACCGCCATCTTTCTGTGTGTAAATATTATAACTATATTCTGATGACAGACGACTACCACCTCTCTGTCCATAAGTTTTTCAATTATATCATATGGACAGACGACTGCTAGAGTTGGATAGACGTCTGGCTCGCGGCATGTTTAAATTTTCCAATGGATATAATCTTTGAAATTCAAATTTTTGGAAACTTAAATAATTTTAATATTCGGAAACAACTCTAAGTATTCTTGGGGTACAAGTAAGAAAGTTTTCTACCTCTATAAATACCCTCAAAGATCATTGTTTTAGACACCAAGAAATTAATTCAGCTATCATTCTCTCTCAAAGCCTACTGAAATTCTGAAAGTGTGTTATTGCTCTCATCACTCACGAAATTTTCTAAAAGCTTTGCTGAAGTTTCTTACTGAGTTGTACATCAAGTTGTTGATTCTTTCATCCATTGAAAGATATATATGGTGATAAGTTTCTAAAAGCTTCATTCTAAAATTCATATTGTGAATTTACTAAAGTACATAAGTGTTTCAAATTTGTACTAATCAGCTCTTTGAGGAGCATGTTCTTGTACATCTTGTTTTCTATCTTTGAAATAGGATTAGTTGACGGTTTGGGTATTGAATCGTTGGACCAAACAAGGGGATATTGTTTGAAGAAAGCAGACTCTAGCCTTACCCAAGGAGTGCTTGTAACTAGTTTTGTTCCGGCTGATAAAGGAACGATAATAGTAAATCCTTTGGTGGTTTTGCTAAGGTCAAGGACGTAGGCTGTGTTAAAGCCAAACCTCGTAAAAATCTCTGTGTTCTTCTTTCTCTACTCTACTCATTATTTTTCTTTTTGAAAAAGATATAATTTGTGTGGATGCTTTAAATTTCAATTCTGAATGTTTGGTTGTTAAATAGATCAGAAGGTAATTTGTTTTGGATAAATCAGCATTAATTGCGGAAACCGAAAGGGACTACGTTGGTTGATTATCCTTGACCTATTAATCTGAAAGTTTATTTAAAAACTGAACAATAGGAAGAAGAATAATTGTGATAACAGGGCTTATAACGAGTTCAGCAAATTTTCACATATATACAGGGTTATTGTTACATAAATTGAGCAATTGATCTTGTTGTGTTAATTGTGATTGTATCTAAGTGTTGATTGTTATTATAACCTCAAAAGAACTAAGACTAAAGGGAATAGTTGTTTTAAAACCCAATTCCCCCCCCCCCCCCTCTTAGGAGGCTATTCCAATTTCAATAGATGGGAAATTCATTAGGAACCATCTTTTAGATCAAATTATAGGTGAACATTCACGTGGTGTAGCCACCCGATCTTCCTTAAGAAACCTAGTGAGTCATTTTGCATTTCTATCCTAGGAAGAACCCAAAAACATTAAGGAAGCCATAAAGGATGAATCTTAGCTAATGTCTATGCAGGAAGAGCTTAACCAATTTGAAAGAAGTAAAGTGTGGACCCTAGTTCCTAGGCCTGATGATCATACCATTATTGAAACTAAATGGGTTTATAGAAATAAATAGGATGAAAATGGGGTAGTTACTAGAAACAAAACTAGATTAGTTATCCAGGGATATAATCAGGAAGAAAGGATAGATTTTGAGGAAACCTATGCTCCCGTAGCCAAAATGGAAGTCATTCGTATGTTGCTTGCTTATGCTGCTTTTAAAAACTTTAAATTGCACCAAATGGATGTTAAAAGCGCATTCTTAAATTGTTATATAAATGAAGAAGTATATGTAGAACAACCGCCAGGGTTTAAAAATCATAAATATCCTAATCATGTTTACCGGTTGTCTAAAGCCTTGTACGGATTGAAACAAACTCCTAGAGCTTGGTATGAAAGGCTTAGTGGTTTCCTCCTAGATAATGGTTTTACTAAGGACAAAATTGACACTACACTTTTCATCAAATCTAAAAATGATGATATGCTCATTGTTCAAATTTATGTTGTTATTATTTTTGGAGCAACTAATGATGATTTGTGTAAAGAGTTTGCCAAATTCATGCAAAGAGAATTCGAAATGAGCATGAGGGGCGAACTAAGCTTCTTCTTAGGACTTCAAATCAAACAGGCTAAACATGGGACTTTTATATGTCAATCTAAATATATTAGGGACATGCTAAAAAAATTTAATATGGAAGACGGTAAAATTCTTAGTACTCCTATGAGTTCTTCCACCAAACTTGATAAAGATGAGCAAGACATCCTTGTTGATGTAAAACTATATCGTGGCATGATTGGTAATCTCCTACACCTCATAGCTAGTCGACCTGATATCATGTTTAGTGTGTGTATATGTGTTAGGTTTCATACTGCTCCTAAGGAGTCTCATCTATTAGCAGTCAAAAGAATTCTTAGGTACCTAGTTGGAACTGTTGAATTAGACTTATGGTACCCTAAGCATACGACATTTGAGATTGTTAGCTACACTAATACTAACTTTGCCGGTAGTAAGGTTGATAGGAAGAGTACTAGCAGCACTTGTCATTGTTTAGGACAATCTCTAGTTTCTTGGTTCTCCAAGAAACAAAACTCAGTTGTCTTATCCATAACCGAAGCTGAATATGTTGCGGCTGGAAGTTGTTGTTCTCGAATGCTTTATACGAAGCAACAACTCATGGATTTTGGATTGCACTACGATACTATTCCAATTAAATGTGATAATACTAGTACAATTAATATCTCTAAAAATCCTATCTCACATTCACAAACTAAACATATTGAGATTAGATATCATTTCATTCGTGATCATGTGTAGAAAGGAGATATGGCATTTGATTTTGTGTGTACTTGTGAGTAGTGGGCTAATATTTTCACCAAACCTCTTTAGGAAGATAGGTTCATACAGATTAGACGTGAGCTAAGTCTAATGCATAGTAAAGAGGCCACATAGATTTTTGATTGAGTGCATGAACTTAGGTGGAGCTACTTCCTAGAAACATTTGGCTCTAAAAACTTTAAATCTATCATTGCTTTAAACTTTATGAATATGTTTGTGGTATGCAATGCATGACTATCATATCTCTGGCATTTTGATAGTTACATTTATGTTTTATGTTGATTCATACTGAACTTCTTGGGTTAATTGTTGTGGATATATTGCAAATTTGAACTCAATTAGGTCATTTCTATACAAATATTTTTGGAAAATGCTCTATTTTCAAACGGCATGCTGCTGAAACTTGTAAAATTTTCCCAACCATATCTTGTATTTAAATTATTCATACTTAATGCCTTGCTTATATACTTTAAATTTATCATGGCCCTTTTTGCTGTTGCCAAAAGGGAGAGAAGTCAGGCAAATTTAGGTACCTTAGGAAAATGTATGCATAGTTTCAGGGGGAACTTTTCTTGGTTGTACCCACTTTTGCATAAGGTATTTGTTATCATTAAAAAGGGGGAAATTGTTGACCTCATAGATCATATCCCGTTTTGATTATGACAAATGTTCTAGTATTTAATGGTTGATGAGTTTGTGTGCAGGATTAATTGGAAGTTTCATATGGTGTACGGACATGGACTTGAAAGAAACTGAAGACTCAAAGTGTTTATTTTGTAATTTATACTTCATATTATTCAAGGTTTGTAATATTAATTATGATCTATAATAATTAATGCATTGCATGCATAATAGGACAGATAAGCTCAAAGACCTTAGACCAACCTTAAGTCCAAATATATTGCATGAAAAAACCTTCATATATCTTAGAAGTAATAATCATATGAGTAGGGGTGACTTCAAAAGGAAGTTAGAACTCAAATGAACAATTTTCATGTGTTCGGTCGACCGAACCTAAACACACATAGCACTCCGGTCGACCGAACCTCCCTAGAGTCAAAAGTTTGACCATTTGGTCGACCCTCCTTAAAATGTACATCAACACACTGGTCGACTGAACTGGCACATAGGAAAATCCCAACATCCTGGTCGACCAAACTTGAAGTAGAAAAATTGCCCGATCAACCGAACATCCAAATTTGGTCAACTGAACTTAACCTAGTCGACCGAACCTCGGAGGTTTAATATCACCTCAAGTCTAGTCGACCAACACCTCAGTTCAAAAACACTCTAGTCGACCGAACTCGAGTAACCCGGTCGACCTAATTTAAAAAATGGTCGACCGAACCTTTGTTACTCGAATTTTACCAAGGTTAAAACGTGGCTAATTTTTATTAACTCTATTTAAACTTTCTCAAAAATACTAGATAGGTCTTGAACGGTTATAATTTTTGGGGTGTCTATATATACCCCCTCATTCGGATGAATTAACACCTGATTAGCAAATATCATTAGCAAATTCTCTCTGAAATTTAAAAACCTTATTTCTCATATTCAAGCTCTCCATTTCCCTTCTTACTCATTCCCATTGCAAAAATCGTTTAGTAAGAGTGCTCTTGTGATTATCCTATAAGACTTACACTCTCATCTGCTCTGTTTGATTAAGATTTATTTTTTACTTGAGAGTAAACTTAGATTTTTTCTTGGAGACTTTGTCAATAAGTCTTCCTTGGGAAAACTCCTTAGAGCTTGTGAGTTTTGCATTATCATTACAATACTCAAGAGCTTGTGTTGTATTTTGTTTGTGAAATATTTTTTTACAAACCAATCTTAAATATCTCTTGTACTTATTTTTGAGAAAAATATTTTTGAGATATTTGCGTGTGTACTGAAGATCTTTGTTGCTACATCTTGTGATTGATATTATTATCTTGACACAAAGATCCTAACACAATACACTCTCACATTCTAATTGATATACTAGCATTATTTTTTAGAGTAGACATTGAGACTACATTAAACTTATCATATACTATCATACTGTAGTGTGTTGATTATTCTAGTACAAATCTGCTTGTTTGAGAAGCATACACTTTGTACACAAATTGTATGATGAATCTGTTGTATTCCAGGCATGGCCTGAATGGGTGATAATCTAGCCCGGAATGATTGTTTAGGTTGAAGTCAGCCCTGTCAATTGACCTGGTTGTATTAGGTGCTGCTACACCCATTAAGTGAGCCGTAGTCGAATCATTGTGCTTGTGAGCCAAGGCGGGGACGTAGGCACATTTGCCGAACCTCGATAACATATCTGGTATCCTACTTGATTTACTATGCATGCTCGAGTAATTTATTTACACAACTTAATTTCAGCTGCATTTATTGATTCATTTAATTATTTGCTTTAGATTAACCCTAGGGTTGTATAATATTGGTGCTGGATATCTGACCTAGGAGAGAAAAATTTTAAAATACCAATTCACCTCCCCCCCCCTCTTGGGATTACAGTAAAACCAACAAAATCTTCAGGTTGCTTTCTACTTGGACAAATGGAAGAGTGTGGTGCAAGCTCGATAGGGCTGTGGTCAATTCTAGATGGCACCTACAGGGTACAATGCTCATGCTGACTTCCAATTTCCTAGGCAATTTTCTGATCATTTAGCATCTTTCAAGATGTGGTCAAGGAGGGATGGGATTTCTGAATTCAGGGGTGCAGACAGTACAAATTTGTAAAGAAGCTACAGGCTCTCAAAAGACCTCTGAGAACATTGAATGCAATTCACTTCTCTCATATTTCAGCCAGAGCAGAAAAAGCAAATGTCGAGCTAATTGAGCATCAAAAGCAACTATATGACTCCCCCAATGAAGAGAACCTGCAGAGAAAGATGACTGCTAAGAATAGTGAGGCTATCAAACTCTTAGATGCAAACATATTGTTTTTGGCTCAATTAGCTAAAGGCAAATACCTTAAAGATTTTGAAAAAAGCACATATTTCTTTCATGCTTTGATGAAAAGGAACATCAGCAAGAGTCACATTTCTATTGTTACAAAGAGTAATGAAGAACAAACTTGCTCTCAACTAGAAGTTGCTGAAGAATTTCTGAATTTCTATAAGGGGTTGCCGAGGATGGAGGTGTCTTGTGCTTTGGTTGATAGTCAGATCATTGCAAAAGGAAGTATCCTTAATAAAGCTTAAGGCAACCAGATGACTTCCCCTATTTCAAAGGAAGAGATAAAGAAAGCTCTGTTTAGCATTGGTGAGGGTAAGTCCCCAGGTCCTAATGGGTTCTCATCATGTTTCTTTAAGAAGTCTTGGAGCATAGTTGGGAAGGAGTTCATCAAGGCTATTAAAGAGTTTTTCTCAACTGGGAAAATGTTGAAACAGATCAACCATATGGTGATTGCTCTCATTACAAAGGCTAACCATGCAACTACAGTGAATGATTATTGTCCTATTGCCTGCTACAATGTTATGTATAAGGTCATTGCGAAGATTATCATGGCTAGGATTAATCCATGCCTTGAAGATATTGTAAATCCAGCTCAACCAGCCTTTGTTAAACAAAAACGCATGGTGGAAAACATCTACCTTGTTCAAGAGTTGGTGAGGAAGTACGCAAGGAAGAGGATATCCCCTAGATGCATGTTGAAAATTGACCTTAAGAAAACCTATGACTCTATGTCTTGGAGCTTCTTAGGGCAAATGCTGACCTAGTTAAATTTCCCAAAAACCATGGTTAAGTGGATCATGTAGTGTGTGTCGACAGCTTCATACTCTCTATCCTTGAATAAAGGTTTTTATGGATTCTTTAAAGGTAAGAAGGGCCTTAGACAAGGGGATCCACTCTCCCCCTTACTTTTTGTGATTTGTCTCGAGTATCTATCAAGGCTTTTGATAACTCTTGAGGAAAATTCAGACTTCAACTATCACCCAAAGTATGGTCAGCTAAAAATCACACATCTTACATTTGCAAACGACCTGATTTTGTTCTTAAGAGGTGACTGCACATCTATTAATCTCCTTATGGAATGCATATGGAAATTTATTGATTGTTCTGGCCTGATTGCAAATTGTATGAAGTCTAATTTGTTACATGCTAGGGTAATGGTTTAGGAGTTATATGATATTAGAAGAATTATTGAGTTTAATGTTGGGCAGTTTCCTTTTCGGTATCTTGGGATTCCCCTTGCAGCTTCAACGTTAAATTCAATGCACTACCCCCCATTAATCAACAGGATTGCAGAATTACTTAGTGGATGGCCTAGACAGACAGTCTCCTATGTTGGCTCGTTGGAACTTATTAATTTTGTAATTCAAGGTATTGAATGTTTCTGGCTTGCAATTTTCCCTATTTCCTACAAGGTCCTAGAGCATGTTGTTAAACTCAGTAGGGCTTTTTTATGGGGTGGTAGAAAGAGGCCCCTGGTGGCCTGGAGGGAGGTTTGCCTACCAAAATCTAAGGGTGGTCTACGTATGTTTGACTTAAAAGCCTGGAACAAGGCCCTCCTCGCTAGAGCTTTGTGGAATGTTCATGCTAAGAAGGACTCTTTGTGGTCAAAATGGGTTCACCAAATCTACTTGAAAGGCTCCAGCTGTTGGGATGCTTCATCAAAGCATGAAGACTCCCCTCTTTTCAAAAAGATGATTAAGATAAAAAAATAAGAAATAAAAACAGATTATGTAGAGTTGTGGGAGTCAAGTGGCAGCTGACAACTTGATAAATCTGTGGGTGTTGGGTGGTCAGATTAACACCTCTAAGACTTATGATTTCTGGAGGAACAAAGGCAACCAGGTTCCATGATTCAAAGAGGTGTGGAAAAGTGGAAGTACACCAAAGCATGCTTTTACCCTTTGGCTAAGTATTAAAGGTAAACTATCCATAAATGACAAAATGCAAGGAGAAGGAGTTGATCATGATTGTGTATTTTGCAGAGCTGAAGCTGAGACTAGTGAACAACTATTCTTTAAATGCAGATTTTCTTCAATTGTGCGGGGACGAATTCAAGCCTGGTTGGGGCTGACTAGAGCCATGACAACTCTGAAAGCTGCATTGAAATAGCTTCATAAGGAGGCAAAGGGCACAGGGATATAGTATGTGGGGAAGAAGGTCTTCTTGACAGCAACCGTATATCTCCTATGGCACTTCAGGAATAGGAGGAAATTTGATGAAAAAGTTATCTCCCCTAAGGAGTTAGTCAAGGTGATACGAAGTCATACTTACAGAGTGGTCTACAACAGATTTGGCTTGCATTCTATTGATTAAGGGGTGTGGGTTCTTGGAAGGAACTCTTGAATGTCAGTACTGCTTTTGAGTTGATTCAGTATTACCTTGATTGATTGATATACTAATTTTGGTTCTGTTTCTTTTGTAACTTGATTGTTTTTTTGTTTGCAATTGTGGATGGGAGCTTAGCCTCCTTTAGCCTAGGTATGCCCAGTATATATTGCACATATCCATTTGATCAATATAATTTACCTTTACTAATACAAAAATAAACAAAAACAACTCTTATAGCAAGTGAAGTCATTGATTTTCTCAATCAAGGGCATTCATTCTGACAACTTTACGAGTTGTTAAACCTTTTCTCACTATCTTCCAATCAATTAGTTGCAACATTACTAGTTTAAAAAATTTAAATTTTGAGACTAAAGTGTAACTTCCTCTAGTGCAATTTACCCTAATTAATTTATACTTCACCTTGATACACTAAACCCTGTTTTAGAAATGTTTAAATTCAAAATCTTAAAAAATTTAGATTTGTGTAAAATATGATAAAATGTCAGCATAATCATAACAAATTTTGTCCCTCTATGTATCTAAATCTAAAATATGAAATCTATGATGTTAAACATAACGAAACTAAAATAATTTAATTAAAGATAGTTCATCATCTAATCTAAATCTTCATCCTCTACTTATTTTTATTTATTTTTTTGGCAAATACTAAATTTCTAATAAGAACGCAACTTCTATAAAGTGTTTAAGACTACATAATAATAATTGTTGTGACATTGTTCATATTCATTTTTGGGTCCAATGTTAATGCTTAAAGGATGGAAATTTAGCCAATAAAATAAAATTGTCAACTTTTGTTGAATCTTGTGATTATGAATTTCAAACTTTGAATTTCATTAAAACTTACCCTATATTTGAAAGTGACTTCATATTTAGATTTACATGAATTCAAAAAAATAAAATATAAAATTATTATATTAAACTTTATCCAAAACAACCTCAATCTAAAATCCAAATTTCAAACCCTACTCCCAAACACATATTGAAGTTAAATTGTATTGAGTTCGATCCAAATTTAGGGTCCACAATTTATAAACAAAATGATTAAATTAGAACTTCTGAATGATGAAGATGATTTGCAATGGCAAATTTTCAAATACCAGTGCACATGCAAAAGCCACTTTCTGAAAATCCTGATTCCATTAACGAAAGCTGCCCTCTAAACATGAAAGTTGCCCCCAAAATCATACAAATATATTGTTAAACTATCACATGGGCATGATATAAGAATTTATCCTCATTTGACTTGCAAAATGAAATAAATTATATACGAAACAAATGTAATGAAATTGAGTGATGCAAAATAAATTAGATATGAAACAAATGAAATGAAATAAGTGATAAATTCCTTACTATTTCCATTTCATTCTCACAAACCAAATATGTAGTGAAGGAAGATCAAAAGGCTTTCTAATTTGACCTACAATTTCAAACCAATAACTAAAGGCTATTTGGTATGAACAAGCGGATTGGGTTGGGTTGTCCTGGTGGTTTACATCCAGCCCAAAAAAACGGATGATTTTACTCCAAAAAATAAGACAAATAAATTCCTTCACATTATAGTTTACTTTCCCTGAACTGTTTTTTAAGTTCCAAACAGGCTTAAAAACAAAGGATTGTAACAATTGGCATCAAATGTTTTCATAAGACCTAACTTTATTATGGAACCCTGAATGCATCCAAAGAATTGATGAAATATAGATGAACATACCTCCCACAGAGTTTCCATAATCTCCAAAAGCAAAACCAAACCCAAGAAACTAATAATTTCAAACATTGGATGCTAGTAGCTGACTATCTGAACTTAAATTTCCTGCAAATCATTCAACAATCACATTCTCCTTGCACAAATATAGAAGACAAAAAGTTTTGATAATTCTCACTCAAATTATAAGATACAACTAAAAGTCTTAATCAGAATCGCAGCATTCAAAACATGCATTTTGAAATATCAGCACATATTTATCAGCTCTTTCTAATCTAAAGCAGATATTGAAAACACAAGTTCACCGCCACAGCCTGCTGCACATGCAATTCGAGGAAGAAGTTCAAATTTGACGAACTGCACAGGTACTAAAATTCCTGTTATAAAGAGTATTAGTTTTTAACCTGCGTCAATACAGTATCAAGGGAATCTGGAGAAAAAAACAAAAACAAAAACAAAAACATAAAAACAAAAAACTTGTTCATCCTTTGATAAATCCATTGAGGGAAAGCAACAGACCTGAAGACTAGAGCTATGAAAAACTAGAAATGCTTGGATAAAAGAGGAATGAAGGCAAACAATTCAACCCTTTTGCCTCAACTTACCTTACGTTCTTTCCTGGTCGGGTGACCTACACAAGATTCAAGAATCAAAACTAACGTCTCTTAGATGCTGCCACCGATACTCGAATTGACCTACCATTCAGGTCCTGCAGCCAACAAAAAATTGGACATGCATTTGAATTTCGCAACCAGATAGTCAAGCAAAAAACTAAAGAATGACTTCAAAGATCTATCATATCCACTTTCTCAAAAATATACACGAAACCTCCGTTTTTTAGAAATCTATGCAACGGCTTGTGTTGGTCAGATTCTAGTGTTTGGACAACCCTTAAATGTGATTGCAAACAAAACATTGAGAAGTTCCTTTAGGTTTTAAAACTCAGTATCTAGCTTGATCATGGTATAGCTTAAGGCATAAGGAGAAGATATATGTACTAGTCGTACATAAATATGGAGCCCCAAAATTCTACAGCCATCGGTCACATGGAACTCACAGAGCCCAAAAAATAGATTATTTACCAAAAATTATAATATGTAGACAAATAAATCATCAGGGAAAGTGTAATGATAAACTCACAGCTCCATTTAATGATTCAACTGCACTGTTGACCTCATCTGCAGAACTGTAAGTTACAAATCCAAAACCCCTTGATCTACCACTCTCCCTGTCATAAACCACCTTGGCTTCCATAACCTTTCCTTGCTCGCTAAACAAGGTCTCAAGTGCTAAATCATCAACACCCCATGCAAGGTTACCCACATGAACCCGGTTGGCATCATCAAAACTTGCCCCACCTCTAGGCCCTCTAGAATACGAATCTTCCTTACGAGGAGGAGGCGGTCCAAAATTCACTCTCAATGGCCTCCCCTCGAATTCCTGCCAAATGTCATCAGATACAATAAACGTAGAGATCACAAAGATATTATAATCTAAATTAATGAAAGTGACTTCACAACTATAAATTTAAATATAAAGCAATCAATCCATCAAAATGCAAAACAACACTAGCCGTTATTGATTGAAAACTGACGCTTGTTAGTGCGCTTTGAGCACCATTATTTCTCCACTTATTATTGGATGCAACATGGAAAGTGAAACATCTGCCATAATGACGATATTTCAAGAATAAAAAGGAAAATTTTAATTTCCTTTTCTTTGTGATATAACCAAAGCTACTCAAATGAGTGAAGGAGATGAACATTAAACTTCTGTTTGGTCGGGAAGATATGAAGAAAAGAGAGGAAAGAAATAAGTTTCTTTCTAATTTTCTTGTTTGGTTGACATAGAATGGAAAAAAGCAAGAGGAAGTGAAGAGAAATGGAGAGGTTAAGATTTAAAGAGAAATGAGTAGAAACCATTTGAAAAGCAACACCCTTAGACAATTTTTTAGAAGTGGTCCTGTCACAGGTATTATTTTAAATAACAGTTATATCTTTTTCCCTAGGCCTCACTTTACTCTTTCTCATATAAAAAGCAATTAGTTTCTTTTCTCTTCTCTTCTCTTCTCTTCTCTCCTCTCCTAGTAGTTTAGTGTTTTAAATATGACCTATGATTACGAATACGAAGAAGAAATTAAAAGCGCGTAAGGTTGCATGGTTCAGCATGTTTATGACTACAGAACTCTCGTTATACAGTCAAAACCACAAATATACAGAAACCCCCATTTGGAAGCCCAAAACACCCTTATGTAATCACATAATGACACCCCACCTCAACACAGCCTTTCATCACTAAGGAGGCTTTCGCTAGGAAGTCCAAGCAAAAACTTTCGTACGTCAACTGAGCCATGTCTCTAAATATGAGCCACAACTCAGCATTTAGTTTCTCTTCTCTACACTACTCTCCAACTAATTGGAGTGTAAAAATTTCGCACATTATATTGCTAGATTAAGCACGAAGAATAATGGTTAAACTTACATAGCCATTGAATTGCTGGGCTGCTGCTTCGACCTCCTCAACAGTGGACATTGTAACAAAACCAAAGCCTCTGCTTCTCCCGGTTACTTTGTCATAAATAACCTGCCAGGGTCAATTGTTTTGTCACAACAAATAGATTAAAATTTTCAAATTAAACCAGCAAAAAATAGGGTCTCTAAAATAATTATAAAACCCTAAACCCAAAAATGCCCCTATTTCTTCTTTCCAAAACCCTAAATCCCGAGGTACCATGTGGTTACCATTTTCAAAGTAACCCACTTCCTATCAGGAGCGAAAACCAGCACTTTAAAATCAAGAGTTAAAAGCCAACTATCCCCAACAAAACGAAACTATCTACATCACGAAAAAGCAAAATTGCTAAACGAAAGAGAAAAATACCTCGACCATCTCAACATTTCCGGCTCGTTCAAATAACCCAGCGAGAGCTGCACTATCCGCGCCGAAGGGGAGGTTGCCTACGAAGAGTTTAAGGTCAGGAGAAAAGCTCGGCTCGCCCTCATTGCTGAACACCTCCTGCTCTTCTTCTTCCTGTTCTACATCCGACGAAACGGAAACTTTTAGAACGAAACGGGACGAGGAGGTTTCGGAACCGAGCGCCCTCGCCGAACGAAGAAATGATGGAGACACCGAAATGGGCTTGGCATGGAGCTTGACTAGAGAAGAAGAGAGGGTGAAGAAAGAGAGTGAAGGGGTTTTGTAGTCGCAGACGGCTAGGGTTTTAGGAGTGAGCGACGGCAGAAGCAGCGTAGACGAAGCACAAGACATGGCTCACAGCAAATAGAACGATAAGATTCGTACAGACTGAACCGAAGAGATGATATAAAGAGTAACCTCGCAACTTGCAAGCTTGGGCCTGAAGACACAAATGCCCTTGACATTTTGTCAAATTACCTAGAAGATAGGGCCTTCAGTAGATATCGCAGGGATAAATTCGGAGTTTCATAATGGTTCAAATTAAAAGAATTAATTGGCCCCCCACAAATATCTTGAAGATAATAAATTTGCAAATATAAATTGAACCAAATTAGTAGAAATAATTTATCCTGAGTTTAGAGTGTAAATCCTGATTCTATTTATCCATATGATTAAATATAATATTACATTATATTAAATTTTATTTCATTAGATACAATTTAGATTTAATTTTCTAAATTCTTATTTCCAAACATGACCTTAGACATTTTGAAAGTAATTGAAAGTTCTATTTAATTATATAAATTTTTAATTTTTAATCTGAATTTGTACTTCTAAAAAGATTTTGAAACAATTTTTTTTTTAAAAAAATTACACAAATTTAAATTAACTATTTAAAAGGAGTATATGACATTATATCTTTAATTATTTATTAAAAATATAAAATAAATTTACGCTTCTGCATGTACCTTTTATTTCCTTATAAATCCCTTTTGTCCAAATATTAATTTGAATATTAAAATAATATAATATAAAGATATTTTTTAAATAACTCATAACCAAGTTAAACTAAATGGAAATGTATTATAACTAACTAGTAACTTATTCCTAACTATAGTTTTTTTTTTAATCTCTATTCTTAATATTTCGAAATACTATAATAACTTATGAGTTCAATTACAAAAGTTTAAAGCATAGTTTGTCTAATAAGTTATAATTAGAGTTGCAAATGAACCAAGTCATTCACAAGCGGCTCGATAGCTTAGTTTTGTAAGAGTTCGTTCAAGTTTGTTCATTATATAAGTGAACAATTTTCAAGTCCAATTTTGAGATTCATTTGGTAAATGAGTTGAACCTGAACATGAACGAGGTCAACTTGTTTCGACTCATGAGTGGCTCGTTTTACAAGCTTGATTAGGCTCGTTTCATAAGCTTAGATTAGCTTTATCTATGACTTCACTTAATAAAATTGAATTAACCTCCTTAAACTATTGTGGGCTTAAAAGAAGGAGTTGTTTGAGCACAGACTTATTTTTAGTCCCAAATTCATAAACTAAATTTAGTGATATGAATAGTCCTAAGACCCAAAGATTTGATTGGTTGTGACAAAAAAAGCTCTAAGATTGTACTAGTAAGAGGCTCTTTGCTCCCTTTACTAACAAAACCCTAAGAGCCTCTTATCTCTCATAGTAGGAGAGACCAAAAGAACGAAACTATTTATGAGTTGCTCATTAGTTCAACTCAGTCAAAGCTTGAGAGTTTATTTATTTACATAATGAACAAGTTTGATCAAACATTATTCAAACTTGGTTTAAACTCGACTCAAGGTCAAGGTTGATTAAAAATTTAATAAATTAGTTTAAGTATAATAAAGCTCAGCTCAGCTTAGCACATTTACCGCCCTAGGCACTTTTTTTTTTTTTTCTCTCCTACTTCTCATGTTCCTCTGATAGAGAGCCAAATGATCACTCGCCAATTGGAAGTTGTGAGCTACTCCTTCTCTTCCATTTGCAAGCTATTTAATTTCTTGATTTGAGTTGTTGTGATGTTTGATACAATGATAAGCAACTTAAGTTAGGGTCATCAGACTCATTTCAATATGAATTTTCAAGTTTTGTAAGAGGTGGAATTGAATTACTCAATGGAAGGGAGAAATTAACACAATGTTTGGTAGATAAAAATGAAAAAAAATTAATTACTCTATTTCTAAATTACTCTCAAATTTTGCACAAACAAAACGGCCGAAGGTTGATTGATTTTTTGACATTAAATAATTTTTTGGCATGAATCCAAAACTTTTTATGTTTGATCATATTTCTCTAGGCCATTTTTGGACTTTTTTTTTTGGAGAAATTTTTTTATGGCTTGTGAAAATTTTATACTAGTGAATTTTATTTCCTCTGTCACTCATGAAGATAAAATATACAAAAATTATATAACAATAAGAAGAATATTTTTTATTAAAAAAAAAAAAAAGTGAACCCCTGCAATTGGTCATGTGATTAGCATAGGAAAGGCGACAAGAATGGCACAGTTTTGCTCCTTAAATTTTGAGAGGCTATTGAAGAAGCCACGCCTAAGGTGCAAAATAGAAAGCTATATTATATGTGGAGATCATATGCCAATTTGAGTTATGGCCAAGTTTGAAGCGAAGTCATGACAAAACCATGAAGATATTTTCTGACAATGGATAAAAATTCTTGCAGAGCTTGGCTAGATGAGATCGATTGCAACTCTGCACTCTCTAGAATTTCCTATTGACTCCATCCTTGTGGCAATTCATGTGCGGTGGGACCATTCCTTTAGTTTAGAAATTCACTTTCTTGTTATTACCCGCTGGATTTTTTAGAGCGTGGCATGCGGGGTTATAGCTCGATGTATCGATAATATTATTGTGTCGGACATTTCATTTGTGTCAAACACTAATGCTACAATTAATGTTATTGAAAATATAAAGAACTAAAGTCAATATAGAAACTAATAATAAAAGTTAGTAAAAAGAACAAGACAAGAATATAACGAGGTTCGGTACAAAATTACCTATGTCATCGGGTACCGATGATCAATCTACTACTTCTTGACAAAATACAACTTTGAAATGTGTTTTACAAATAGAGAGTTGAGTACTTTATATAACTTCAACCTCAAGTTCAAAAAAATACTTTTCATCAATATGGGACAAACAAAGAAAAAATTCAAAAATAATTTTTTTTACCAATGTGGGACAAAAAATAACAAATCTCCACCTTGACGATAAATTTAACAAATTTTTCAGTCACCAACATTTTATGGAGTTCCACGTCATCGACACCTTCAAAAAATATTCAAACTTACAATATATTGATCAAGTCCAAACAATGTTTGAACTTGATTGTTGTCACAATTTTTGTCAACATATCTGCGAGATTTTCAGTTATAGCAATCTTCTAAAAAAGTATGTTGCCTCCATCAATAATATCCCGTATAAAATGAAACTAAACGTCGATGTGCTTCGTTCGTGCATGGTAGACTTGGTTCCTTACCAAATGAATAACACTCTAGCTATCACAGAACACAACAATGTGCTTTTGAACAACTTCCAAATTTTCAAGTAAACTCTGCAACTAAATAACTTCCTTAATAACCTCTGAAGTTGTCATGTACTCTGCTTCTGTTGTAAACAAGGAAATGGTAAACTATAAGGTAGACTTCCAACTCACTGGACCATTAGCAAATAAAAAAAACATATGTTTTATCCAAATCTCCTACAAAATCAGAAACCACATATCCAACAACTCGTTGTTCAATAGTATTATTTTTCTCAAATACTATACCAACATCGATAGTATTCATAATATATCTCAAAATCCATTTCACAGCTTACCAGTGTCATTTACCCGGATCATTCATATACCTGTTCACCATACTAACAGCTTGTGAAATATCAAGTCTAGTACAAACCATTGCATTCATTAGACTACCAACAACACTTGTATAAGAAACCGGTGACATATACTTACGTTCCTCATCTGATTTAGGAGATAAAGCCGCACTAAATTTGAAATGAGGAGTAAGAGGAGTGCTTACTGGTTTTGACTGCTCAGACATGTCAAAACTCTATACTACCTTCTTCAAATATTGTTTCTAAGACAAACTTAACTCTTCCTCTCATTCTATCTCTACGAGTCTCCAAGTCAAGTATCTTCTTTGTTTCACCAAGATCTTTCATCTCAAACTCTTGATTTAACTGACTTTTCAAATTGTTGATTTTTTCCATGTTCTTTAAAGCTATCAACATATCATCAACATACATGAGTAAATATATAAAAAATTCATTTTGCAATCTGCGAAAATAAACACAATGATCATGTTTATTTCTGATATACTTCTAACCCATCATAAACTAATGAAATCATTTGTACTACTATCTTGGAGATTGTTTTAAATCATACAACGATTTACCTAATTTACATACCCAATTTTCTTTTCCAGCAACCTGAAATTCATCTGCCTGAGTCATACAGATTTCCTCTTCCAAATCACCATATAAAAATGCAGTTTTTACATCGAGATGAACTAGTTCAAAATCAAATTGTGCTACCAAAGCCAACAAAATTCAAATGGAAGAATGTTTAACAATTGGAGAAAATACCTCATTATAATCAATGCCTTCCTTCTGTGCATATCCCTTAGCTACCAATCTAACTTTGAAGCGAATATTATTTACATCTGGAATTCCTTCTTTCTTTACATAAAGTTTTGCAACTAATTGCTTTCTTACCCTTAGACAGCTGGACTAGCTCCCAAGTTTGATTCTGATGAAGAGACTGCATTTCTTCATCCATCGCTCTTTTCCACTTGTCTGATTCAAAGTTCATCATTACTTCTTTTAAAGTGTAAAGGACATTATCCTCCACAACTAGAAGTACATAGGCCACAATATCAGTATACTGAGTAGGTTTTCGAATTTCTCATCTTGGACTTTGAGAAACAATTGATTCTTATTGTTGTGAAGATTCTCGAATTGAAATCTCCTCTTCTTGTACACTATTCCCCACCGTAATTGGAGAGTTACCTTGTGTAGTTTCATTTCTCACTGGGTTTCCCAAAATTATCTCAACCTCCACCTATTGTTGAGTACCACTGGTCTTCTCTTCAACTCGTGACTCCTTTGTATTGTTTTCTTCATCATCGCAAGTTCATAAAAAGTCACATCCCTACTTAAATTAAGATCATTTTTTTTTTCATCTCAAGACACCAAAGACAGTATCCTTTGATTCCTGCATTTATCCCCAAAAAATATTGCTTTCTTGGCTCTTGGATCCAATTTAGATTATTTAACATGATAATAAGTCATAGTACCAAATACATGTAAAGAATCATAATCACTAGCAGACTTTCTAGACCATACCTCATAAGGTGTTTTCCTCCCTATTGTAGATGATGGTAGACGGTTGATGAGATGACACGCATATGTAACAACCTCAGCCCAAAACCTTTTGTTTAACCCAGCATTAGACAACATACATTAAACTTTTTCCAACAAAATCTGATTCATGCACTCTGCCACCCCATTCTACTGTGGTGTATCTCTAACTGTGAAGTGTTGAGTAATACCTTCATCCTGACATACCTTCATAAATGAGTCACTCTTGTATTCACCACCATTATCTGATCTGAGCCATTTAATCTTTCTGCCAGTTTGAGTTTCAACTAATTATTTCCACTTAAGGAAAATATCACACACTTCATTTTTATTCTTCATAGAATACACTCAAACTCCTCTGGAAAAATTAACAAAAGTGACAAAATAATGCATACCACCCACTGAAGTCATTTTTGTGGGGCCCCATACATCTGTATGAATATAGTCTAAAATATCTTCATTCTGGTGGATTGTAGTGTCAAATTTCACTCTACTTTGTTTTCCCAGAATGCAATGCTCATAAAATTCAACTTTGCACACCTTTGCACCCTTTAACAAGCCTCACTTGCAAAGATTTTTCTCCTGCATGTGCCAATCGTATATGTCATAACCTGATTGTATCTGAACCTGCATTTTTCTCAGAAACAACAACTACTGAGCTAATAACTGTACTACCATGTAAATAATACAAGTTATTTTTCCTTATTCCTTTCATCACCACCAGCACACCTGATTTAATCTTTAAGGTTCAATTTTTCAAAGTGATAATGAACCCTTCAGATTCTAAGACACCCAATGAAATCATATTTTTCTTTAGACTTGGAACATACCTAACATCAGCCAAGATTTCAATAGTTCCATCTTGACATTTCAACTGTATTGATCTTATTCCAGTTGTTTTATAGGTATTATCATTTCCCATAAAAACAACTCCACCATCTAATTCTTCCAAATTAGAAAATCATTCCCTATTGAGACACATGTTATAGGAACAACCAGAATCCAAAATCCACTCACCAAAATAATGTGACATAGATGTTCCAACAAGAGAAAAATGACTCACTGCCATCATCATTGGCTATATTGACATTAGAATGTGTTTTGCCTTTATTCTTCTACTGTAATTTAGGACAATCTTTCTTCCAATACCCTCTCTTATGACAAAAGGCGCATTCATCTTTAGCAGGTCTCCCATGAGATTTACTCCTCCTTCAAGGCTTACGACTCTGAGAACATCCCCTTATTGTTAGTGGTTCTGGTTGTTTCCTTATAGACGCTCTGATCCTTCTTCTACATTTGATACTAATCAATGCAATAAAAATAGCATCAAAAGTAATTTTATCTTTCCCATACAATAAAATGGTGGTCAGATGTTCATAATCATCAGGGAGAGAGTTCAGTTATAATATGACTTTATCCTTATCTTTCACCTTTTCATCCAAATTTAACAAATCGCTAAAAATTTATTGAAAGCATTTATGTGGTCATTAATCGAAATACCTAGTTAATACTAGAAGTGAAACAACTTATTTTTCAAATAGTGCCAATTTTCCAAACTTTTGGTCATAAATATATCTTCCAATGTCTTCTAAATTTTTTTTGTAGATATCTCCCTCATAACACAATATTTCTGATTTTTAGTGAGACACAGATGAATTGTACCACATGCCTGACAATTGATCCTTTCCCAATCTCTGTCACCCATATCCACTGGTTTATCATCCAAAGCAATATCCAGTTCTTGTTGATATAGGATGTCCATCACCTCACATTGCCACATACCAAAATTTTTAGTACCATCAAATTTCTCCACCTCAAATCAAGCATTAGCTATCGTCTTTGACGATGATGTCGAAGCTGAAGGGGTAGGAGTTCATGTGGACATAGTTTCTTCTACTACTGCACTAGTTTCTGCCATCTTCTATATATTCAATAGCAACCAACAAAGCAAAAGGCCTAGGATGAATAGTATGTACTAACTATGTCTACTCTGTTTTATCCTATGAAATTCCACTTTGACTAGGTCGACCTCCAGGGAGAGACTGAGCCGCAATGGTCTCCGAGCACTCACTTAGACAAAGTCTTTCTTAGGCATCAAACGTCGAATCAAGGATCCTAACAGAGGAACACCTCCGTATCGACACTATTCAACCTAACTATGATACCAATTGTTGTGTCGAGCACTCCACTTGTGCCAAACACCAATACTACAACTAATGCTATTGAAAATATAAAGAACTAAAGCAAATGCAGAAACTAATAATAAAAGACAGTAAAAAGAATAAGACAAGAATTTAACGAGGTTTGGTACAGAATTACCTACGTCCTCGGGCGCCGACGATCAATCCACTACTTCTTGACAAAGTACCACTTTGAGGTGTATTTTACAAATAGAGAGTTGAGCTCTTTATATAGCTTCAACCTCAAGTCCAAAAAAAACACTTCTCACCAATGTGGTACAAACAAAGAAAAAATTCAAACACAACTTTTTCTACTAATGTGGGACAAAAAACAACAAATATCAATAATGAACTTGATCCAATTTCGATAAAATATAATTCTTTTAATTTAGCTAGCCTTAGGATTTTGTCCTGCCTTCGAAAGTTGAAATTTAAATCATCTTTATATGATAATCTCTTCACTATAAAGAACAAACTCAATGTGTGATCGTGAAAATTTTCATCATCCAGTGAGGTAGGTCAATTTTAGACTATTAAGTTTCACTATATTGCTTAGTAAAATACACTTTTGTTTACACAATCTTTGTGCACCTACCTGGACAAGCTACATTAAGGCAGCCATTGTAGGGAGAGGAAGTGATCAAAGATAAATAAGGCCGAAGATCCACCATTGTGCAAGTGGAGGAGGCTATACCATGAAGGAGTGGTTAAGCGACATCAGGCTCCACCTTAATTGCCATAGGAGGCACACAAAGGTAGACTTGACAAAGTGGATCAGTTTGGATAATTTGTTGAGATTAGGCATATTATCAAGTGAGAAAATTACAACCCATGCTTGTCTCAATCAAGTGACAAATATATGACAATTCAAATCAGATAAATTGTGGCAGATGACGGATAATACGTCATTCCCATCCCAAACATAATTTTGTTTACCATCCAATAAACAATTTATTTCATAACAAAATAACTTAATTTATTTTTAAAATTATAATTTAGCAACTATTAAACATTTAATAACAAATCACAAAAGTAGAAACCAATATTACCTTGTATTTAATTTTAGGGCAAATTGTTAAACATTTAATAAACAATCACAAAATTATATTCATTTTTTTTTTCAAAAAATATTTAGGGCTTTTGATTAAAAGACTTGGACATTTGTTCTTGAGTTTGAGTAGGAGCGTGGGACAAACCTAGAGGGATATACAATAGTGAAAGAGTTGGGAGTATAGGACTACACCTTGGCTATTTGGGATTATACTGATTAAGTTTATGTCTAATAAGTATAAACATATGGAATTATCTATATATTTGGGTATTACAATATTTGTTGGATAAACATAATATTTTCCAAACAATTTGTTTATGAGCAAATAAAAAAATTTTAAACTATATCCAACTCATTTAACATGTTGATTGAATATAAGTTGGTTTGAGTAAGTAGGATTCAATTTGGATTAACGCATTTTTATCTATTTTTCCAAGTCTACACATAGGGGTTATTCGACAAATGAAAAAAAAAAATTTATTTTGTATTCAAAGAGTTCGAATAACCAAATTTAAGTTTAGTTGTCTAAAAATGAAAACACATGTGTTTCATAGCAGCAAAGGTGGGTGGTGGTGGCCAATGATTAAGGTGTTCGGTGGTTGATACCTAGGGCTAGTGGCAATTGGCAACAAAGGGTGGTGGTGGTTGGCAGCGGCTTATGGTATTGGCTATAGCAGGGATGATGAGTGGAGGTGGCTAGTGATGTTAGCGGATAGTGGTAAGTGACGATGGGCAGTGGTCATAGAAGGTGTTGATGCGAGGTGATGAGGGGCTATGGCAAGCAGAGGTGAGTGGTGGTGAAAGGTGACCAATGGTGGTTGGCAGTGATGGCAATGTTGTATGATGGTGGGTGGTGGTTGGTGACAATGGGTGGTGGCGGCAGCTAATGGTGGTCAATAGTGATGGGTGGTGGTTGATGTCTATAGGTGGTGGCACAGGGTTTTTAGCAATGGAGGAAGGTGGTGGAATGGGATAAGAAAGGGTTGGGAGTTTTGAATTGTAACTAAATTCATAGAAAATATCATTTTATAGAATCCTAAAAATAGGGTGTTTTTAGCTTACAATTCTAAAACAATTTTGTGAAAATGACTAAATAAACACATTTTCTTTGCTTATTTTATATCCTTTATTTTCATAACCTTAACCTAATGGGCCCTAATAGGCCCATGGTTTGAGTTCTAATAAGAACACAGTCGGTAGATTGTAACTTGTGGAGTTTATTAGAGGCCCTTACCTTTGCCCTTGCTAGAAGGCATTGAGATTTGATTGTCATGGGGCATTTGGACCATGTTTGCAAAGGAGCACATCTGCTACATTAGCTAGAGGCCTTTTTGCGTATTGTGCAAAGTATACACCAATGTGTAGCGAAAACACAAATTGAATCAGAACGTGCAGTGCACCAACCAACAATGAACAATACGTAAACAATCAATCACAAAGATAAAGGAAAAAAATAAAAACACACACATAATAATTTACGTGGTTTGGCAATGTGCCAACGTCCACGGGAGCAAGCGACTGATTTTCACTATCAATATCAAACAAGGGTTACAAAATAATGTTTATATGTTAACCATATACATATAGAAGACTTAGAAATAATCTAAAATACTCCTGTAGTAATCCCTGGAGGAAAATCCTTAGAAATCCCCAATCTATTGATTTTCCCAATTCAAATCTTGTAATTAGCGCCGAATAATACCGTCGACGATTTAATGCAGAGTTTGAAGTAACCCGAAAAAAATCATCGACGGTTATCTCCTGAGAGCAAACCGTCGACCCAACTGTCAACGGTTCCTTCCTGCAGCCCAGCTTCCTTGTTCTTACTTCACCTTACTTTCCCTGAGCATGTATTCCACTCAATATAAGCCACATACTCCAACAATCTCTACCTTTGCGAATATTCACCCCTTAAGAAAAATACGAAAGCATAACCCGCAGCTCCACCTGGGACAATAGATTGGGACGCCTCCTATATAACAACTAGAGACGTTAATCAAGTCCAAACAATTCTTGAACTTGTTTGTTGTGAAAGAATTTGTCAACATATCAACTGTATTCTCAAATATGTGAACTTTCTCAAGTAGTAGTTCACCGGAAGCAACCAATTCCCTGATCTTGTGAAATCGCACATCTACATGCTTTGTCCTCTCATGATACACCTAGTTCTTCACAGAATAGATAACACTCTAACTATCAGAATGCAACTAAACTCCACCTTACTGGAGACCCAACTCTCTGACCAATCATGTAAGGCATAATGCTTCCTTGGTAGCCTCAGCCACTACCATGTACTCTGATTCAGTAGTAGATAAAGCAATGAGTGACTGCACCATATACCTCCGACAAATAAGTCCTCCCACAAGGGTGAATACGTACCTTGTGGTAGACCACTTGTCATCAAAGTTCCCTGCATAGTCAGCATCCACATAACCTACCACTAATGAATCACTCTATTGCCTACTGAACATAATGTCATAGCCTGTTGTACCCCTCAAATATCTGAGAATCCACTTGACTACATCCTAATGTTGTCGACTCGAATTTGAAAAGAACTTGCCCATCACACTAACAGCATGTTCTAGGTCTAGTTTTGTATATACCATAGCATACATCAGACACGCCACTATACTGACATAGGGGACCTTCAACATGTTACAAATGTCATCATCTGTCTTTGGGAATTGGACAGTAGACAACCTAAAATGATTCGCTAATGATGTACTCATCGGTTTAGCATTAGTCATGCTAAACCTCTCCAACACCTTCTCCACATAGCTGCCTTAAGATAACCACAATCTCCCTCTAGTCCTGTCCCTATGAATCTCCATCTTAAGAAACCTCTTAGCCGCACTCAAGTATTTCATGTCAAACACTTTACTTAACAGAGTCTTTATCTAATTTACCCTAGTTATATCCTTCGCAGAAATTAGCATGTCATCCATATAAAGCAACAGAAATGTGAGTGAATTGTCCTCATGACTCCTCACATAGACGCAGCAATCGTACTCACATCTCCTGTAGCCAATACAGATTATGTAGGAGTCAAACCATTTGTACCACTGCCTCGGAAACTGCTTTAGCCCGTAAAGTGACTTCTTCAATTTTCAAACCAAGTTCTCATATCCAAGTTAGCAGAACCCTTCTCGTTGTGACATGTAAATTAGTTCCCTCCAAATCACCATGGAGAAATGTTGTCTTTACGTCTATCTGCTCCAAATGCATGTTGTAATGCACCATCAATGCCAACACTACCCTGATGGAAGTGTGTCTAAAAACAGGGGAGAAGATTTCATTATAATCAACTCATTTCCTTTGTAAGTAACCCTTTGCTGCTAACCAAGCCTTGAACTTATCTCTCTCTCTCTCTCTCTCTCTATCTCTCTCTCTCTCTCTCTCTCTCTCTCTCTCTCTCTCTCTCTCTCTCTCTCTCCTTTTGAAGTCGTTTCTTTCTTCTTATGCACCCACTTGCATTCTATTGCCCTTTTCCTTGCTGGATGTCATGCCTCGAACCCGCCAAATGTGGCTTGGGGTGTGATGTGATCCAATCACCTGTGTTTAATACCATAACCTCAATCACATAGTAGAAAAATAAATAAACATCCTCAATAATATACTAGAGTTCTATATAAAAATCCAAACAAAAAAAAAAAAGAATTTCCCAACATCCATTATCCATATATACATCTCATAAAACTAAAAACATAAACCCAAAATACATCCAAGATCTGTACCCTCTCACAAAAATGCTATGCCAACAAACCCATCCTCGAGCTTTCTAAGCTTGATCATGTGGGGGTCCTGAAAAAGATAAATTGTATAACGGGTGAGACACATCTTAGTAAGACAGAATAGATTAATACCAGTATGTGGCCATCATGAGTTTAGTGTATATAAAATATCATCAGTTATTAATTAACCATAGTTATAAAATCATTCTCAGACCATACTTACACACACACACAAACACACACAAAATTATTTATAAGCAAAAGTTTCCAAGGATAGGGGAGATTACACGCCTATACATGTAGCTTCCCTCTACTTTAATACGTTATGCAACTTGGTATGACTACAACTAATACCTATTAGGGAACTCGCTTTTCTTAGCAAGCCCTCGGGCGGAGAGTTTACTTTGCCCAAAATGCATATAATATGTAGTAACCGAGAAAAAATAAAATTAAAAAAATAATAATAAAATAATAAAATAATAAAATTAATTAATTAATTAAATTAAAAGGTAAAATGAATAGTATGATAAGGAATATATATATATATATATATATAAAAGTTATTAGGATATATATGTAATACATATAAGTTAAAAGTAATAATGATATATATATAATATGTAAGTTATCTTAAAGTGAGCTTCTCCAAGAAGCTTTGTTTAATTAATGGTTATCATGATATTAATATATATATATATATATATATATATAATTGTATTAGGAAGCTTGCTTTAATTAATAGTTAGTATGATATTAATATATATATATATATATATATATATATATACACATAATAGTGCAAGCTTCTCCAAGTAGCTTGCTTTAAGTTTGGAAGTGCTCTCTCTCTCTCCTACGACTCTCTCTCTCTCTCTCTCTCTCTCTCTCTCTCTCTCTCTCTTCGATTCCGGGCCAGTTTTACGCCGGATCAACAAACTGAAGCCGCCACGATACTCCTGGCGAAGTTCTCTGCAAATCTACCTGAGCAGATTGTCAGGGAAACGAAGTTGGATTTCATCCCAAATCTAGGGTAAGGTTTTATACTCAATATTTGGATTTTTGACAATTGAAGAAAGTGATATACGTGTTGAAATATTAAAGTTTAATACCGGGAGTTTTCGTTTCCAGGGATGTTGATTGGGAACGTTGGGAATTATCTCTAAGTTGAGGTAAGACTTTTTAAACCGAATTTGATTTAGTGGTAGCTGTAGAAAATGTTGTGCATATGAAAATATTGAACTTTAATTTTGCGAGTTTTCGTTTCTAGGGTTGTTGAGTTGGGAACCCTGCGGGTGTAGGGAAGATTTTCTTAGGGGCTTTGCAGGAGTCAGGTAAGGGGATAAACTAAGCTAGTTTTGTTTGAGAAAATGTATGTGGTTTCAGGAAAAATAAATATATTTATATATATGATTTATATTTGGAAAATACTGTTTAAATGATGATATGTTGAATATGTGGAAAATTTATTTAGTGTGGCATGAGTATAAAAATGTTGTGAAATACTGTTTTCTGGGAATGGGGATGATTTGGATTTCTATGATGGAAAACCGGCATACGGGCCGAGATATTTATATATATATATATATATATGTGATTTGTCGGCGTACGGGCCGTGCTATGTGGATGAGATTTGCCAGCGTATAGGCTATGCTATGTGATTTGTCGGCGTACAGGCCGAGCTATGTGATTTGCTAGCGTACAGGTTGTGCTATATGATTTGCCGGCGTACGGGCCGAACTATAATAAAATTTGAAATACCGGTGTACGGGCCGATGATTTTCATGATATATGTATATATGAAAAATGATATGAAGGATTTGATAATTAATGATATGAGTTATACATGTATCACAATTTTAGTATATGTATATGATATCAGAACCTGATTGGCTTGGTCTAGGCTAGCACTTGCACGGTACCGTTGCTATGTGTCCATGGTCTTCGTGATCATGATATTTGTGTTAACGCCACTGTACGGAGTGGTGTGAGATTGGATGGTCGATGTGGTTATTTTCAAGAAGTGTGTTGTTATCACCCCTGGTGTACGGACCAGTCTGGGTAGACCCATCGGACCTACAGACTACTGTTTGACTTGGCAGTGGTCGGCCAACCATTGTTAGGTCTTGCCTTCGGGCCACACAACCCAGTCATGTGGGGGTAATACATGACAACAGCCAGCTAACCTACCAGGATTGTTTTATGTTATTATTATGATATGAGATGAGATATACATATGAAATGCCGTATGTTCTGCCATGTTTTAATATACATATGTTTTCCCAGATTTGATAAACAGTACTGAATATGATACATAAGGTGTCTGTAGAACACGGTATACTCATGTTATCACACACTAGTATTAGTTTATTTCCTTTACTTAGAGGTGTCTCACCCCTAAATCTTATTAACTTTTCAGGAGCCCTGGATAGGAGAGCGGGAAAAGCCCCACTGATATAGTACGGTCTATCTGCCCTTTTTCAAGAGTAAGTTTTGTAGGGACAATTGGATTTTGTGGAAATGTCCCTAAGTTTTATTTCTGGGATGTATATATGAAAATAAAGTGATTGTAGTAACTCTGGTATATTGTGGTATATGGTATTGAGATGTATATGTTTGTATATTTTCTGCTACTAGGGCTTCTATTTTATGTTCTAATATATCCCTGGTGCCCACGAGCCCAGGTGGATTGTGACCTGTTAAGCTGGAATATGGGATGTGTGATATTGATAATATATATAAAAAAAAATATGTGGAAAAATGAGCAGGTCGTGACATAATACTACTATATTTAATACATTTAATACTTTTTTACTTTACTCTATATGCTATTATCTTTGTAAAACTCAACTCTTCATAATCTTTGTTTTCACATGCTCTGTTCTCCTATAACATACTACTCTTTTATCACATTTCACATCCTCCATCTTTATATATTCTGTATTCACTTACACTGTTCTGTATTTACATGCACTATTCTATTATACTCTCGTTAAATCTACTGATATTAATTTAGAACTCAGTGCCAGATGGATAAAAACCGACATTCTTCCCCCCATAATGGGTTGTGCAGCCCGTAGGCTGGACTTAACCCCGATTGGCCCACTAGAGTTAAATCAATTCCCAACTCTTCAGTCTACTAGTCCGATTGGCTTTCCTATGTTGGTCTAGACTCTAGGGGGAACTCTACCCTTCACAGTTCAATCAACTCTTCAATACCAACATTCTCCTTGAGACGTGTGGTTGCACTAAGCTCTTCTTAACTCTCGCAATGGTATCATGCGTACTATGGTCCACCAGAGTTCTCAAACCATACATTGCAATTTGACATTAATATTATGCTTTAATTAAACAATTCTAAATATAATACAATCCCAACGCATTTTAGTATTTCAACATATTATACATATTTCATAACTCAACACAGTATTTTCATTTTTCCTTATGCCACACGATTTGAATAATACATATATTTATATAACTACTGAAATAATAAGTTAATCCATGTTCATTATCTGCTTAACTGAAAATATAAGTTAAATTATCTCCACAATTTATCTAATACTCAAAATAAGCATTAGTAAGAAAAATGGAGATAATTAACCCTATTCACCTTGACCAATTTTAGAAAATGTAAAACAATTCCAATCAATCATTTCAACCAGTCAAATTATCCAGAGAATCCATTACTTAAATCTTATAGCCTTTTTATTTACTTTAATCAATTTATTTTCGAAAATAATAGCTATTAACACAACCCTAGGCTCAAAACCCTCAGTTTAAATGGTTGACTTTCAAAACTTGCATGATAATCATATACATACACATATAATTTCCATTTTAACCGGTAGAATTTACAAAACAACTGGCTAAATCTATTCCCCTTACTTGGTTTCCTGAAGTTACGCCTGCAGGGATCCCAAAATTGTGACTGTGGTGCTCACACGAATCCTGAATTCATAATTCCTAGTTTAATCAACTTAGCCCTAGGTAAAATATTATTTTAACATTTCCTAGGCCCACAAACTCCAAATAAATGATTAAACTCCCAAAAACATCAAATTTGCTTAATTTCCTAAATCTTACACTAGCCTTGGAGTGGTGCCCAAGAACCCCAAATCACGAATCCGCTTTAATTATCTTGGAGAGAATCGCCCCTAGAACCACATGGTGGTTTCTGATCATCAGTTTGGCTAAATATTGGGGATAAATTTAAGAAAAAAAGTGTGTTTACCTTATCCCAGGAGTGGTGCCTACGACGCTTCTACGACAAATCCACTCCGGTTAACATGTCGGTGGCAGAGAATGGAACCTAGGGTTATTTTTCGTTCTTTAATCGGTGTACGTTTGCTAAGAAAATTTACAAAGAGAAAAAGAGAGTTGAGGAGAGAGAAAGTAGAGAGAGAAGGAGAGATGGCACCTGAGAGTGCTGAGAGACGTGAGGGGGGGGGTGAACCAAATAGAATTTGTAATCTTCTTTAAGAAGATTCATTTCCTTTATCTATATATATATATATATATATATATGTATGTATGTATGTATGTATGTATGTATATAATTATATTATATCATATTATACCTTTTACTTTTATCCTTGTATATTTATGCATATTTATATATAACCATTATATTACTTAATTTAATTAATAATAATTAATTAATTTTTTTTTCGGGTTTCTACATTCTCCCCTCCTTAAAAGAATTTCATCCTTGAAATTCGCTAATCAATCCTTTTACCTAACCATCCTCATACCACTAATTTCAATATACTCCAATTTAAATATCAAACACCCAACTTGACCACAGACCGTCAAATTACAACACTTAAATTACCAAAATTCTCTTTCAAAGACTTTTCCTCACAATCAACTAAACTAATCTTCGAGTTCAAGTTCCCATCTCTCTGCTCGGAAATATCACTGTCGATGGATTTACTATGGTTTTTTGAAACCTGCGACTGCTTCATAAAATCACAGAAGACCATCAAGGGATTTCTGCTTCCAAGATGCGAAACAAAACTCAAAATTCCTACCAGTATCCTAATCTACCCGTTCCTATCCTCATCACCATTCATACCTATACTTCGGTAATAATCCATCCTAGAGTCTAGAGAACCTAACAATCTAATGCTCTCATACCACTCTGTCATGCCCTGAACCTGCCAAGTGTGGCCCGGGGTGTGATGTGATCCAATCACCTGTGTTTGATACCACAACCTCAATCACGCAGCGGAAAAATAAATTACATTCCTCAACAATATGCCAGAGTTCTATATAAACATCCCAAAAAAAAAAAGAATTTCCCAACATCCAGTATCCATATATGCATCTTAGAAAAGTAAAAACATAAACCCAAAAATACATCCAAGATCTATACCATCTCAAAAAAATGCTTTGCCAACAAACCCAGCCTTGAGCTTGCTAAGCTCGATCACACGGAGGTCCTGAAAATGATGAATTGTATAATGGGTGAGACACATCTCAATAAGACGGAATGGATTAATACCAGTGTGTGGCTATCATGAGTTTAGTAATTAACCACAGTTATAAAATCATTCTCAGACCATACTCACACACACACACACACAAAATTATTTATAAGCGAAAGTTCCCGAGGATAAGGGAAATTACACACCCATACATGTAGCTTCCCTCTACTTTAATACGTTATGCAAACTAGTATAGCTACAACTGATACCTATCAGGGCACTCGCCTTTCTTAGCAAGTCCTCGGGAGGAGAGTTTACTTCACCCCAAATGCATATAATACTACTATATTTAATACATTTAATATTTTGTTACTTTACTCTGTATGTTGTTATCTCTGTAAAACCCAACTTTTCATAATCTCTGTTTTCACATGCTCTGTTCTCCTATAACATACTCTTTTATCACATTTCACATCCTCCATCTTCATATATTCTGTATTCACTTGCACTGTTCTATATTTACATGCACTATTCTATCATACTCTCGTTAAATCTACAGATATGAATTTAGAACTCAGTGCCAAATGGATAAAAATTGTCATGCTTCCCTCCATGATGGGTTGTGCAGCCCGTAGGCCGAACTTAACCCTGGTTGGTACACCAGAGTTAAATCAATTCCCAACTCTTCAGTTTGCTAGTCCGATTGACTTTCCTATGCTGGTCTAGACTCCAAGGGGAACTCTACCCTTCGCAGCTCAATCGACTCTTCAATACCAACACTCTCCTCGAGACGTGTGGTGCACTAAGTTCTTCTAAACTCTCGCAATGGTACCGTGCGTACTATGGTCCACTAGAGTTCTCAAACCATACATTAGTATTTAACATTAATATTCTGCTCTAATTAAACAATTCTAAATACAATATAATCCCAACGCATTTTAGTATTTCAACATATTATACATATTTCATAACTCAACACAGTATTTTCATTTTTCCTCATGCCACACGATTTGAATAATACACATATTTATATAACTACTAAAATAATAAGTCAATCCATGTTCATTATCTGCTTAACTGAAAATATAGGTTAAATTATCTCCACAATTTATCTAATACTCAAAATAAGCGTTAGTAAAAAAAACGAATAAAATTAACCCTACTCACCTTGACTAATTTTAGAAAATGTAAAACAATTCCAACCAATCATTTCAACCAGTCAAATTATCCAAAGAATCCATTACTAAAATCTTGTGGCCTTTTTCTTTACTTTAATCGGTTCATTTTCGAAAATAATAGCTATTAACAAAACCCTAGGCTCAAAACCCTCAGTTCAAACGGTTAGCTTTCAAAACTTGCATGATAATCATATACATACACATATAATTTCCATTTTAACCAGTAAAATTTGCAAAACAACTGGCTTAATCTATATCCCTTATCTAGTTTCCCAAAACTACACATGTAGAGATCCCAAAATAGTGCCTGTGGCGCTCACACGAACCCTGAATTTATAATTCCTTGTTTAATCAACTCAACCCCAGGTAAAATACTATTGTAACATTTCTTAGGCCCACAAACTTCAAATAAATGATTAAACTTCCAAAAACATCAAATTTTCTTAATTCCCTAAATCTTGCCCTAACCTTGGAGTGGTGCCCAAGAACCCCAAATCAAGAATCCGCTCCGACAAATCCACTCTGGTTAAAATGTTGGTGATGGAGAATGAAACCCAGGGGCATTTTCTGTTTTTCAATCGGCACACGTTTGTTAAGAAAATTTGAGGAGAGAAAGAGAGTTGAGGAGAGAGAAAGTAGAGAGAGAAGGAGAGATGGCGCCTGAGAGTACTAAGAGACATGAGGGGGGGGGGGTGAACCAAATGGAAATTGTAATCTTATTTAAGAAGATTCATTTCCTTTACCTATATATATATATATGTGTGTGTGTGTGTGTGTGTGTGTGTGTGTGTGTGTATGTATGTATGTATATAATTATATTATATCATATTTTACTTTTATCCTTATAACCATCATATTACTTAATTTAATTAATAATATTTAATTAATTAATTATTTTTTTCCCGAGTTACTACACTGGAAGTTCCACCAAACCTCATGTTTGGTTCTTATGCAGTGATTCCATCTCCTCCCATCCAATTACTTTTCTAAATTTTTAGAAATTTACTTTCTTGTTATTACTTGCTGGTTTTTTTAGAGTGGGGCATGTGGGGTTTTAACCCGAAGTATCGGCAATATTGATGATGAACTTGATCCAATTTTGATGAAATATAATTCTTTTGACATATCTAGTCTCATTATTCTGTCCTACCTTGGAAAGTTGAAATTTAAGTCATGTTTATATGGTAATATCTCCTAACTATAAAGAATAAACCCAATGTGTGATCATGACAAATTTCATCACCCAATGAGGTAGGTCAATTTTGGATTATTAAGTTTCACCATGTTGCTTAGTAAAAGACGATTTTGTTTATACAATCTTTGTGCACCTACCTTGACAAGCTACATTAAGGTAGTGAGCCTAGGGTGAGGAAGTGATCAAAAATAAGTAAGGGCGAAGATATACCATTATGCAAGTGGAGGATGTTCTACCACGAAGGAGTGGCTAAGCTCCATCAGGCTCCACCCTAATTGCCATAGGAGGCGCGTAGAGGTAGACCTGGCAAAGTGGATCAGGTTGGATCATTTGTTGAGATTAGGCATATTATTGAGTGAGAAAATTACAATCCATGTTAAACTCAATTAAGTGACAAATTTATGACAGTTTGAATCAGATAATTTGTGGCTGATGATGGACAATACGTCATTCGCATCCCAAACATAATTTTGTTTACCATCCAATAAACAATTTATTTCATAACAAAATAACTTAATTTATTTTTAAAATTATAATTTAGTAAATGTTATACATTTAATAACAAATCACAAAAGTAGAAACCAATATTACCTAGTATTTAAGAAAAAATATTAAATATTTAATAAAAAAATCACAAAATTATAATTTTATTTTTTATTTTTAAAAAAATTTAGGGCTTTCGATCACAAGACTTGGACATTTGTTCTTGAGTTTGGGTAGAAGCTTGGGACAAACCTAGAGGCATATATAGTAGTGAAAGAGTTGGGAGTATAGGATCATACCTTGGCTAATTGGGCTTATACTAGTTAAGCTGATGTATGATAAGAATAAACATATGGAATTATTTGTAAATTTGGGTGTTACAATATGTGTGGGATAAAACCTGATATTTTCCAACCAATTCATTTATAAGTGAATAAAATTTTTTTAAACTATATCCAACTCATTTAACATGCTGATCAAATATAAGTCCTTTTGAGGGAGTAGGATTCAATTTGGATTAATGAATTTTTATCTATCTTTTCAAGTCTACACATAGCGTTGTCCAAAAAATGAACAACATATTTTGTATTCAAAGAGTTTGGATAACCAAATTTAAGTTTAGTTGTCTAAAAATGAAAACACAACATGTGTTTCATAATTGCAAAGGTGGGTGGTGGTGACCAATGATTATGGTGTTCGGTGGTTGATACCTAGGGCTAGTGGCAGTTGGCAACAAAGGGTGGTGGTGGTTGGTAGCAGCTTATGGTAGTGGCAATAGCAGGGATGATGAGTGGATGTGGCCAATGATGTCGGTGGATAGTGGTAAGTGATGATGGGCGATGGTCGTGGATGGTGTTGATGGGACATCATGAGGGGCTATGGCAAGTGAAGGAGAGTGGTGGTGGAAGTTGACCAATGGTGGCTGGCAGTGATGGCAATGTTGTATGATGGTGGGTGGTGGTTGGTGACAATGGGTGATGGTGGTTGCTAATGGTGTTCAATAGTGATGGGTGGTGGTTGGCATTTATATGTGGTGGCACATGATGGTTATTGTTGGAGATGTGGCTCATATTGATGGAATGCATACGCTAGGAAATAATGGTGAAGCAAAGAATAAGGAAGTTGTTTGCAAGAAGAAACTATCGATTGTTGGTCGACGATATAAGTTATGGTTTGCTATCGATACCAAGTTGTTGATAGTTTTCCTTAAACTAGCGATGGTTTCATTCTACAGAAGAAACAACTATCGGTATTTAACCATGGATGGTTTGCCTAAAATCGTCGACAGTTTCATTCGGTGCAGATCATAGATTTTTGAATTTGGAGATTAGTATATTGGGGGATTCAAAGGTTTTTCCTCCAAGGATTGCTACAAAAGTGTTTTAGATGTATTCTAAGTCTTCTATGTGTATAAGATTGATAAATAAACTATATTTGTAACCCTTGATGTAAGCTTGACAATTTGATAGTGAAAATCAGCTACTTGTTCCCGTGGACGTAGGCAAATTGTCAAACCACATAAATCCTTGTGTCTTTGATTTTGTTGCTTTCCTTATTCTTTTTTTGAGTGATTGTTTCGTATATTCATCAATGATTATTTGCATTACTTGTTTTGATTGATTTGTTGGTTTCCACTACGCATTGGCATTGAGATTCAGTCCACTTTGCCATAACAAATTGGTATCAAAGCCAGGTTACAATGGCTGGGATTTCTTATGAAAAATTCGATGGAACGGGAAACTTTGGACTTTGGCAGAGAAGGGTGAAGGACGTGTTGGTGCAACAAGGTATGGTGAAGGCACTTTACAAAAAGAAGCTAGATGACATGGATGATGCAAGTTGGAAGGAGTTGGAAGCCAAAGATGTGGCTACTATCAGATTATGTTTGGACGATGACATGATCTACCACATCATGGATGAGGAATCGTCGGCGGTAGTTTGGCTGAAATTGGAGAGTCGGTACATGTCCAAGTCTTTATCGAACAAGTTATATCTTAAGAAAACATTATATGAACTTAAGATGACAGAGGGCTTAAACCTAAATCAACACATCAACATATTTAATTAGATCATCAGCGATCTGAAGTGGGTTGATGTGAAGTTTGAGGATGAAGACAAAGTGTTAATGCTACTAAATTCCCTACCTATGTCTCCTACTCATGAGAATCTGGTTACAACTTTGACATAGGGGCAAGAGACTCTGGAGTTGGAGGATATCAGTTGACCTTTTGAATTCGATCCCTAGTTTTGATAATAACAAACCGCATGTTACTAATGTGTGTGCCTAAGTACTTGAATAGTTTAATCATTTAGAACACACACATGAAAGTGAAGTGGATGCAGGAAAGACCTTAAAGAGCACCTACTCCTGACATATTCAATGGGAAAATGAAGAGCAAAATAAGAAGACATGTTGTGCTCCATTGTATTGCATTTCAGTTTATTTTGGGTTTGTAACATTTATATGGTCTCTAATAATGCATCTGCATGCATAATAGGGTTTTAATGCTCAAGAGTCCATAGATTGACTTTAGGTCCTCAAGAACTTCATGGAAAATTTATTTTGACTCAAAAGTTATAACTATGCGAACATGGGTGAATTTTAATTGAAAAGAAGACCTAAATATAACTTTGAAAGGGCTTCGGCCGACTAAACATAGGGTGTTAAAAATACCTCAGTTGACCGAATTGATAAAAACACAATACTTTCACTTGGTTCGGGCGATCGGTCCAAATTTAAACTAAAATTCCACGGTCGACCGAACCTTAATGCTGATTCTTTTTACTAGCCCTGGCTGCCCGAACTTTTAGTTCAAAATCTCCCTAGGCGACTAAATTGTGAGATTCGGCAATCCGAACCACTCACTAGGTGACCAAAAGCACGAATGATTAGGAAATCGCCTTGACTTTAGCCGACCGGCCTTTGGCCACAGTCAACTAAATGGGAAAAATGGCTGAGCTGATGTGAGTGTTCAGGCGATCGATTCTTGGTGTTAGGCTACTGAACCTCTCGGGCTCACTTAAAATAACCGCAGTAATTAGGGTAAAAATGTTAATTAAACTTTTCTAAAAATTACTTTTGAGTCCCAACGATTATTTTTTTGAGGAGAAACTATATATACCACTCAATTTGCTCTAATTAGGTATGAGATTCGCAAATTGATTAATAAAAAATCCTCTCAAATCTTTATACTCCCATTTGCTTATACTACATATTTTCAAGCAAAATTTTTCATACTCTCTCTTACATTACTTACTAAAATCTTTTTAAGAGTAGAGAGATTTATTTGCTTATACTTATCACTTGCAAATTAATTGCAAGTTGAAGGGGAGTTTTGAGCTTTATTGTTGCGAGTTGTTGACTTTGGTGTATTCCCAAGAGGGGAGGGTGAATTGGATTTTAAAAATTTATCTCCTAGGTTAAACTATCCAGCAACAGTATATACACAACTTAGGGTCTGTCTATACAATTCCAAATGCGCAGATAAATATAATGTGCAGAAATTAAATCATACGCAACATTCATAGACAATTGAGAATAACATACATGTGTAGTAAATATAAAGTGCTGAAATGTAGAGTGCACACACGATATGTTATCGGAGTTCGGCCAATACTGCCTATGTCCCTGCCTCAGCTCGCAAGCCCAAGGATTACCACTATTACTCACTTAACGGGTGGAGCGGCATCGTTTACGACCAGGTCAAATTAACAGGATTGACCTCAACCTTTACACACTCTCCTTGCGGGGCAAAGAAGGCCCTACCGATCTTTACATGCTAGATTAATGCCCCCTCAAGCCACGCCTGGAATACAACAATGAATTATAAATTGGTGTACAATTCAAATGCTTCTAAACAAGCAGATTATGTACCAATATGCACATGTAATAATCAACGCACATTAATATGATAAGAACTATAAGCTTAGTGCAATATGTGTGCTAACACTCAATCTTAGGTCAATATTCAATCAAGTACAAGAGTGCATTATCAAGCCTATCTTTGAAACAATATATAGATGTATATCTCATTCACAATTTAGGGTTTCAAATGTTTCCAACAATAATAAACAAAATATCTCTAAAATTATCTTCTCAAGATTGTAGCACAAAAGATATTTGAAAAATGAGCTTGTGAAAATAATTTTAGCACAATAAAAAACACAAGCCTCAGAGTCTTGCAATACGAATATCAAGACTCACAAGCCTCAAAGTTTTCCCCACACAATGAAGTTATTAAATAAACTGGGGTGAAAAAACTTTTGCTCAAAACTCTCAAGACAAAATCAATCAAGCAATAAATCAATGAGAGTTTAAGGTAGTATATGACAATGTAAAGTCACTCAAGGCACTCTCACCAAGCTAGATTTAGCAAAGAAATAACAAAAGGTGAGTGTATAGGCTTTGTTTTTTTTTTTTGGGAAAATGAGATTTGGAAATTTCAGAGAATTTTCACTTAATCAAAATGCTAATCACTCACTAATCTGAGCAAATGAGGCCATATATATAGACATGGCACAAATTATGAACGTTGGGGACACCGGGGGTATTATTAATTTTTTTTTAAAAGAGTTAAAAAAAAATTAACTCAGTTTAACCTCGATAAAAATTAGGCCAACCTGAGAGTTTCGGTCGATGGAGCCATATATTCGGTCGCTCGAATAGACACATAACAAAAAAGGCATTTTTGAAGTTCAAGTGCCCATGGACAGGTTCGGGTGGCTGAACATGGCGATTTTCCAAAATGTCTGAGATTCAATTGCCCGCCCTCAAGTTCGGTCTGCCAAACTTGCATGTTCGATCTCCTGAGGGTATTTTGAATGTGAAGTTTGGGCACCCAAATTGTTGGAAAAGGATAGGGTACATATTCGATTGACCGAGGACGGTGAAGCCCGTTTTGGTTCGGTCGCCCGAAGTCAGGTCAACACGCTGACTCATTCAACGGTTTGGTCGACCGAGGTGTTTTGAACACCAAGGTTCAGTCACCCGAAATCTCACTATATTAGTCCTTTAAGTCATGTTTCAATTTAATAAATTCACCTGATAGCATATGTGATTTTGGGGACTTTTTTAAGTGCCAATGCAAGGACTTAAGGTCTTTTCTAAGGCCTTTTTGAGTTAGTCCCAAAAACCCGGCGTTGGTTGACTGAAGGGTTTAAGGCCACTCTATGGTTTTGAGCTTATAAGTTCCTACATGCATGATATGCAGATTATTACAGACTGATAATTAATTACTATTGATCCAATAAATTGAATATGAATTACAAAGAAATTTAACACTTTGAGTCTTCTCTTTCTTCAAGCCACTGTGTGCCGCCATATGATTTTGTCAATGTGATCCGACACACAAACTCGGTAAACATTAAATACCTTATATTTGTCATTATAAAAAATGAGATAAGACTCAAAATGCCAACACGAGTATTTTCCTACACAAATCTCTATATACTCTTAAATTTCTTTACTCATTTGAAAATTCTTCATTGAGAGTTTGCTTGGTAATTTTTCCCATATTGTTGTTGACTGATTAGCATTATTTGGGAAAATTATTTTAACTTGTGAGTTTCTTGCATACAGATTGCAAGGATTGAAAGTTTGCATTTATCCTTGATAAATCTTTTGCAAACTTAATCCATAACCTTTTTTTGTGCTTCATTGTTTAAACATATTACTGAGGTATTTGATTAAGGTTATTTAGATTCTTTGATTGCTTACATTGTGAGTATATCTTCTAGAATCAAAGACCTCACTCACTCATATATATGTATATATATATAGTTGTGAGTAGATACATTGTTTAGACCAAATCTCACTTGAGCATTAATTCCTTATCATACATGAGTGTATTTTTTATCATATTATTGTACACATCTGCTTTTGAGAAGCTTTTGTGGTTGTACAAAAAATATTTCATTTGATTATCTATTGTATTCCCAACGAGTTGTTGGAAAAGGGAGACTAGCCCTGTAAATAGTCTTGGATTTGCTCAAACCCGGTTAGGAGAGCACCAGACTAGTTCAGACTCAGTTAGGAGAACTAGGTGCACCATCTTGGTAAGGTGTTGTAAACAGTGCCGCTTCACCCATAAGTGAGCAACTTAGTGGAATCCTCTTGCTTGTGAGCTTGAGGCGGGGACGTAGGCAGCATTGATTGAACTCCGATAACTTATCCCGCGTCATTCTCTTTCCTTGCACTATTTAATTTTCCTCATTTATTTGTTTATATTTCAATTTCAGTGAATGCTTGAAAAATATTGAGATTGCCTTAATTGTTTAAACATTTGTTCATTTAATTACCAGTGTGTTTGGGATTGCATAGATTGACCCTAGGTTGCGTAATATTATTGTCATCCGATTTAACCTGGGCATAAATTTTTAAATACCCAATTCACCCCCCTCTTAGGAATACACTAATTCCAACAATTGGTATTAGAGTCTCATTGCATAGACTTAAACATTTTTGCAAAATATTGCAATGGCTCACATTGGTGTATCCCCATTCGGAGAGGGACAATCACCTTCCAGTCCTCCATTATTTTGTAGTGTTGATTACACCGCCTAAAAATTTAGAATTAGCATATTTATTAAAGCAATGAACTGGAAGGCTTGGCAAGCGATTGCTAAAGGAAGTGGTGCAAAAATTTTTGAAAATGATTTTTGTTGACCTTTAGAGGTCATATCCCATTTTGATTATGACAAATATTTTGATATTTAATGGTTGATGAGTTTGTGTGTAGGATCAATTGGAAGTATCATATGGTGCACACACATGGACTTAAAGAAGATAAAGACTCAGAACATTTATTTGTTGTAATTTAATTGAGTTTTATTCAGGCCTGTAATAGTAAATAGGAAATGGTTTCTAATAATCAATGCATTACATGCATGATAGGGTAGATAAGTTCAAAGGATTATTGAATGACCTTAGGGATCCTCTTTGGTTGACCGATGCCAGATTTTTGGGGTTAACTCACAAAGACCATTGATTGTCTTTAGGACCCTAAATATTGCATAAAAATGTCCCCCATAGTCTTGAAAATAAACACCATATAATTAGAGACAATTTAATAAAGGAAAAAAAAAATACCAAAATGCCCAAGGATGACATGTTCGGTCGACCGAATTTAGTTACACTAAGATCTTCGGTCAACTGAACCCCCACTGGGTCAACATGTGACCCCTCGATCGACCAACTAGAAATATATAGGCAACGCCCTAGTCGACCGAACCCTCATGTGGGAAATTCCAATAGCCTAGTTGACTGAACCCTTAAGTTCAAAATATCACAGTCAACTGAAGTTCGATCAATTCGGTCAACTAAACTCACTTCGGTCGACCGAACCACGGAGGTTTGGAAAATTGCCTTTGGATGGTCGATTGAACTTCTAGTTCAAATTTTCCCTGATCGACCAAACTTGGCACTACGGTCAACCAAACCTTCAAGATGGTTGACCGACCCTCTCAGGTTGGCTAATTTTACCGAGATTAAAACACTGTTAAATTTTATTAACCTCACTTAAACTTTTTATAAAATGACCAATATGTCCTGAACGGTTATAATTTTGGGGAAGTCTATATATACCCCCTCATTTGCAAAGATTAAAGTAAGATTAGCAAAAACAATTAGCAAATTTTCTCTGATTTTCAAAAGCTCTATTTCTCACATTCAAGCTTCATTCCTTCATTCTTACTCATACTCATTGCAGACCTTGTTAAGTAAGAGTGTGATTGTGAGTTTCTAGTTAAGCTTACACTCTCGTTAGTTCTAGTTGATTGAGATATATTTTTATCCGAGAGTAAGCTTGAGTTTTTCTAGAAGACTTCCTTAATAAGTCCTCCGTAGGAAAACTTCGTAGAGCTTATGAGTTTTGCATCATCATTGCAATACTTAAGAGTTCATATTACTTTTTTTTTGTGAAATAAATTTTTTACAAACTGTTTTCATATATCCCTTGTGCTTATTTTGAGAAAAATGCTTTTGGGATATTTTCTTGTGTTGTGAAGATCTTTGTTGCTATATCTTTTGATTGATATTATCATCTTGATACAAAGATCACATAATTTTTACTAACCATTTTTGAATATCTCTTATGGTTTATTTTGAGAAAAATATTTGTTGAGATATTTGAAGTGTGTTTGTGATCTTTGTTGCTACATTGTGCTTAAGACTATTATTTTGACACAAAGATCCTATCACTTACACTCTCACAATTGATTGCAATATTTGCATAAATCTTTGAGAGTAGACACTTAGACTACATTGAGTTTATCTTATCATATCATTCGGTAGTGTGTTGATTATATTGGTGCAAACCTACTTGATTAAGAAGCATATAATTTGTACGCAAACTTTATTGTAAATCTGTTGTATTCCAGGCGTAGCCTGAGGGAGCGGTAATCTAACCCGGAAGGATTGGTTGTAAAAGGTTGAGGTCAGCCCTGTGTTAATTTGACCTGATTGTAAAGGTTGAGGTCAGCCCTATGCTAATTTACCTAGTTGTATTTAGGTGTCGCTCCACCTGTTAAGTGAGCTCATAGTGTAATCTTTGTATTGGTGAGCCAAGGTGGGAACGTAGGCAGTTTGCCAAACCTCGATAACATTTTTGGTGTCGCCTCTATTTACTGCTTTATCGTGCATGCTTAATTAAATCACTTGTGCAGTTTAATTTTTGTTGAATATATATACTGATTTATCTTATATGCATTAGATTGACCGTAGGTTTATGTAATACTGTTACTAGTGGATTGACCTAGGGGATTAATTTTTTAAAATACCCACCCCCCCCCTTTTGGGATTGCACCAAAGTCAACAATTATTAACTTGATTAATTCTAATGTCATTCATATGCTATACTGTGCCTTAGAGTCTAACATTTTTCTTGAGATAATGGCTTATGAAAGTGTACAAAAAATTTGTTATAAACTTGAACATAAGTATGGAGAGACCTAGGGAAAGAAGACCACATCTCTAGAAGTGTCACCCTCAAATAATTAGAATGTGGTCAATCATGGGGTAATTGCATTACCAGAAAAAAAAAGTATATGATTCTAACTCAAACTCAATTGATGATTCTTACATTAAATACTGTGATATGTCAAATGTTGAATCATCTGTTGAATATCATGATAATTCTGTTAATGATACATGCAATGATTCTCGTGAAAAATATTGCAATATATTATATGAAGAATCAACTGGTATTCCTTATGATAAATATGTTGACAAAGCATGCATTGATTCATATGATAGTTATAGAGATAAATCTTGTATTGAATCATGAAAAAAGTCTAATGATAATGGCATGCCCTCTAACACAGAATTAGAATGTACTTTATCTAAAATGCATAAACTTGTAGTTCAGATGTCTAAACAGAAAACAATTTTGAAGAATGAAAATAAGAAAGTGGCAAATTAATTGAATGAATTAAAAGAATATCATGCCACTCTAGAGAAGAAGAAGATTAAGATAATATTGAAAATTATTTGTATAGAAGAAGAAATAGAAGATGATAAACCCTTAGGAGTCAAAAGAAATAAATCTTTAAAAAATGGTTCATATTATAGGTCCCACTGTCATAAAAATGCTTCTTAGAGAAAAAAATAGAAAAAATAAGTGTAATCGTTCATGTGCATATAAAACATGCTTATACATTGGAAAGAAAGGGCAAATTAAATACACTTGTTCAGTTAGAGATGTTAGAGGCATGGATAAAGAAATGGAGTGGGTTGTTATGAAAGCAAACCCCTTAGGACCAAAGGAAGATTGTATTCAAATTGAATTTACATAATTATCAAATTCTTCCTTAGTGCATAAGATTAGCTATATTGGGTAGTGATGACTATAGGCTTAGGAAGTGATTGGTGCTTAAAATGAAAATTCATAGTATATGCATTCACTATACACTATATTGAATACTAAGATAATTAGAAATTCAAGCAAATATGCGAATTCAAGCAAGATATCCTTAGAATTGTGTTCAATGGCTAAGATGATTGCTCAGATTTCAATTTAGATGAAGAATCATATTTCAAAATAAACCTATACACGAGTAGTATAAATTGAAAGTCATTTGAACGTGAGCCTCTCTCGAATTGAGATTCACAAGAAAAAAGTTTATATAGGCTTTGTACTTTGAAAGAATATTTGTTCACTTTTTAAGTCCGATCCTTGGTTTTGATAATGACAAACCGCAAGATAATTATGTGTGCACTCAATACTTGAACAGGTCTTTAATTCAAACGCACACATAAGGCAAGGAAATGGGAGCCAGAAAGGACGTAAAGCGCACATATTCCTGGCATATTTTATAAAGTTTTAGAAGAGCAAAGAAGAAAAAGACTTATTATTTATTTTGTATAATGCATTTTGTTTCATTATTTGGTCTATAACATTGTGGTCTATAATAACCGCATCACATGCATGATAGGTTTTTGCTTAAAGGCCATAATCTGACCATAGGGAAATCAAATTACCATAGACAGACTATCGACCAACCTTGGGTTTTTAGGCTTAATTAAAAAGCCTCAGTCAACCAATACCCTTTGACTTAAAATATCATATCGTTCACACAAGGTTGAAATAGCACAAGAGGCCAATCAGGACCTAACTTGAGTTTTGAAAGGGCTTCGAGTGATTGAACTTAGAAGGTTAAAATGGTTCGGGCGATCGAATGTGTAAAGAGTTAAAAAGTTGACTGAGGCCTGGGTGACCGAACTTAATTTGAACTGATTGTCCACTATCGACTGAACGCTCAAAGTAACTTTTCCCATTGTCCTCGAGCGACTGAACTTATAGTTCAAAATAGGTTCGGGCAACCGAATTATAAAGTTCGGCATCCCGAATCATGGACTAGGTGCCCGAAGTCATGAACAAATGGAAAATCGCCTTGACTTCAGCCAACAGAATTCACCTCAGCCAACTGAACCCATGAACAGGCATTGTGTGATACCCCATGGATGAAAAGACTTAAAAAGATTAGATATTACTACCTATATCAACAAGGTGCACCTTTCTTTTCGAGAGCCTTCCCATAAGAACTCTATAGTTAACCGTGCTTGACTTGGAGCAATCTTGGGATGGATGACCACCTGGGAGGTTTTCTCAGGAAGTGTGTGAGTGAGGACAAAAACACACTGAAAAGGACACGTGTTGGTTTGTGGGGTCAGTCATTAGTCCGATAAGGCCCACCCCCCTATTGTTTGGTCCAGGTGGAGGAGGAGAGAAGCAGTGCCCCCTGGCAGACCCAGGTTGGGGCATTACAAATGATATCAGAGCCAACACCTAACCAGAAGTGTGATAAGATTCACATTGCCTAGGTTTGGAAATGTGGGTTCGCAACGAGGACGTTGCGTTCTATAAGTGGGAGAGAATGTGATACCCCATGGAAGAAAAGACTTAAAAAGATTAAATGTTACTACTCATATCAATAAGGTGCACCTTTATTTTCGAGAGCCTTCCCATAAGAACTCTATAGTTAAGCGTGCTTGACTTGGAGCAATCTTGGGATGGGTGACCACCTAGGAAGTTTTCTCAGGAAGTGTGTGAGTAAGGACAAAAACACACTGAAAAGTACACGTGTTGGTTTTTGAGGCCAGGCATTAGTCCAATAAGGCCCACCCCCCAGTTATTTGGTCCAGGTGGAGGAGGAGAGACGCAGTGCTCCCTAGTAGACCCAAGTTGGGGAGTCACACATTGTGTCTATTTAGGCGACTGGCCCTAAGACTGGGTGACCGAACCTCTCAGGTTCTTTAATTTTAACTACAGTAATTAGGGTTAAAAACTCAATTAAACATTTTTAAAATTCCTAATTTGTCCCCTAACGGTTATTTTTTGCCAGACTCTATATATACCATTTCATTATGAGAGATTAACATTTCAATTAGAAAAAATTTTCTCTGAAATCTTTAAACTCCCATTTGCTTATACTTCATTCTCTCAAGCACATTTTTAATACTCTCTATTATTCTTGCTTGAGAAAATCATTTTTAAAGTAAAGAGTTCTAGTTTCATATACTCCTTTTTTGCAAATCAATTGCAAGTTGAAGGGTGTTTTGTGTGCATTTATATACATCATTTTTAAAGCTTACTACTCTCACTTATTTGCATTGATTGATATCGATTTTTGAGAGTAAGCTAAGTTATTCCCATTATATTTTATTGATAAATATCATGTGGGAAGAACTTTTATTTGCTTCTGAGTCTTGGCATCCTTGTTGCTAGATTTGAAAGTTTGCTTGTGCTTTTGATATAAAACATTTTTGCAAGCTTAGTTCCTAATCTCTATTATGCTACATACTTGAAAAATATTTGTTGAGGCATTTGATTAGGACTTTTTGAAGCACCTTTGATTATTGCTTTATTGATACCTTGAATCAAAAGTACCACTCTCACATACTCATATACACATATCTGAGAGCTAATATATATAACTTGACTAATCTCACTTTGAGCATAAATACTTATCATACATAAGTGCATCGATTATACTATGTATATTGTGGTACATATCTACTTGTGTAAGAAGTAAATTTATTTGTACGTAAATTTTTATATCCATTGTATTCTCGACGTGTTGTCGGAAGAGGGAGACTAGCCTTGTGAATAGTCCCGGACTTGCACAGACCCGGTTAGGAGAGCACCGGACTAGTTTATGTCTGGTTAAGAAAACTAGGTGCACTATCCTGGTAAGGTGTTGTATTAGGTTCCACTCCACCTGTTAAACAAACCATAGTGGAATCCTCTTACTTGTGAGCTTGAGGCAGGGACGTAGGCATAGTTGGTTGAACCCTGATAACATATCCTGTGTTATTCTCTTTCCTTGCACTATTTAATTCTCCATATTTATTTGTTTATATTTCAATTTCTATGAATGCTTGGGAAATACTAAGATTGCTTTAATTGTTTAAATATTTTCTCAATTAATTACCAATGTGATTGGGATTGCATAGAAAGACCATAGGCTGTGAAATACTGTTGTTATCTGGTTTAACCTAGGCAAAATTTTTTAAATTTCCAATTCACCCCCCTCTTGGGAATACACCAATTCTAACAATATTGATTGTGACTTTTTGGTCCATTAAAGCCTATGCATTTAGGGCCAAGATTATACGAATGAAAATCTTAAATATCTTGGTTGATGGAATTCAAAAATAAAGAAAAGGCATAAAATGAATTAGTGCATAACTTAGTGGGAGTATTTCCATTTCATGGCTATATACTTTGAATGCTCTCATGATATTTATATCCATATGCCCTTATGATAAACGCATTACAAATTACTATCCATAATAGACTGATTAGTTAAATATCTTTTATGGATGGCTTATGTTTTTTTTTTTTAACTATTGATTACTGCTGGATTACATGCTTATACTAAAAGTCTCCTACATGATGGATGCAGTGATATGAATTGCATACTGGTAGTGGATTTTAGGTTGTTGCATGATTTATATGAATATTCTATTGAAAACAACCAGCTATTAGGGACAGGTTTATGAGAAAATGTCCGATTTATAAACGGCATACTGCGAAATTTCGACATGAATTTTCCCAAAATAAAATCTTGTCCAAAGATTATTATAATAAAATGAAAGTTAAAATATTTTTGAAAGGATGAGTAAAAATCAATTGAATAATTAAATTTCATCATAGCATAATCATCGAATAGTTAGAGGAGCTCAGCTCCATCCCTATAAAAAGAGCATAAATGACTTTCATGGATCACTTTCGTTTATCGAAATATTGAGGCTCTTTTAAAAACCTGAAAATTATATCCCGCGCTTAAACCTTCATGATTTTTTAAGGAATGTCACACTTCGAACCCGAAAATGGGACCCAGGGGTGAAAATGTAAACCAACCAGTCCCTATATCATACAAAAACATCGAAAGATATAGGATAATAGATGGGGGTCCGACCACGTGGGGTTCCCAGGCACCCTATACACATCCATACATAACAGAATACACGCCATCAGAAAAAGGTCATGCTATATACATACAGTACTATACCAGAGTCTATACCAGGACAGAATCAAGGCTCCGTCAAATAACATACAAATGGGTGCCCCACATATCTCAAAACGGCAACCCGCACAAACACAAGTCTTAGCACTTACCCAAGTGCTACCTGCAGTACCCCGGCCACTACGCTCCCGACACAAAGACGCTAGTTTCGATTACTCGAAGGACCTGAAAAATATGTACGTACAGCAAGGGCGAGACACCTCTTAGTAAGCAAGAATACAGGTTATATTGGTGTGTGGCATTTGAGTGTTATCATGATGCAACATGCATACAGTTAAATGCAGTTCCAGTACTAGTTTCACAATAGTGCATACACGCCCACACACACATGATCAGCAATCTTGGTGTCGTCACACCCTTCAGCCCGAAGTCTGCCCGTGATATCCCGAGTTGACTTGTAGCCAACCCGCGAAACATGGCGCCATCTGCACATGGCTAGTCCTCGACTCCTATGGCATCGTAACAGCGCTAAACTAGTGGATCCACACCCTTCAGCCTGATCTGCCGAAATAGGCTTACGCCCTCGGATATAGAGTTGGACACTCTGCCAATCTATGGCTAGTGATTTCATATGCCCTTAGATATAGAGCCGGACACTCTCAGTTCCTGGAACAATTCGGAACCGCATTCCTACTAGCATTTCAACCAATCACACACCCATGCATGCTCATATAACCAAACAAACCACACCCATTTGGTAATCTAAAATCATAATTTTCCATACACATACATTTTAAACAAGTCAAGGCACGGCCATCCCTATAACACAATATAAATCAACATATACATTTAGTTTTCAACAAAACCAGGGATGCAGCCCGTCACCCCTTTTTTCCCAAAACTGTAATCATGAAAAAAAAAACCCATAGTTTTCCCCATTAGATCCCCCCAAATGAGTAGCCAAAACACACACAGGACCGTGAACCACAATTCTACCGAGTCCGATTTCAAAAATAACTGATATAAACACAATTCCTCTTACCTTTTCCCAGAATAGAAATTCCCGAACTCTAAGGCCCTTAAACACCGAACCTAGTTCCAAAACCTACAAATTACAGTATAGAAGATACTCACAACTCCGTCCTTTACCCAACTACTGGATCAAAAAATAAAATCGAGCCTTACTCGATTTTAAGCCGAAACTCAAAAATCTCTAAAATGAGATTCCGATCTGTAGGTTTTGCAGAGAATCCTTCCACGATCCTCGTGGTAACTTCAGATTAACAATTCTCGCAACGAACGATGAAGAAATCTAGAGAGATAGAGAGTAGGGAGAGTTCTAGAGAGAGAGAGAGAGAGAAGATCTTTAGATTTCTTAGCTTGGAAATAAAGAGAACTTCTATTTATAGCCCTTTGACTCGAGCGTCTTCATTGACAAAATGGTGTCCTCGTCGACGAGAGAATATAGTCAGCTCGTCAGCGAGACAATGGATTCGTTGACGAATCCTAATATCACCAGTTTTTCGAAATCTCTCAGTTTCTCCTCGTCGACGAGCCTTTAGACTTCGTCGACGAGACTTACATGAACTTCGTTGACGAATCCTAGCTTCGTCGACGAAATCTGCCAAATTCCCAATTTGCCCCTCTCTTATTTATTTAAACCCATATATCACGGTTCGGGTTCTTACAATCTCCCCTCCTTACAAAAATTTCATCCTCAAAATTTGCCATATCTCATTCACAAACTCATACATATAACTCCAGAGAAAACTGGCGACTACTACAGCGTAGCCCCATCATAACATATACATACAACCGAACATGTATATAGATACCCTCACTTATGGCGGAGAAATACTGTGGTTACATATACAATCGTCTCAGGAGTTCAAAACATACATACTCCCGACGACTAACCACCCATCCCAACCCAAAGTAGGATAGTATACAAATACTCAAAACAACTATGGATAGTTCCGGCGTATTTCCGTTTCCAGTTCCCAAGAAGCTTCCTCAACCTCATGGTTCCGCCATAATACCTTCACTAATGGTATATCTTTAGTACAAAGCTTCTAAACTTTACGGTCTAGAACCTGAATAGGTATCTCCTCATATGCTAAGGTATCCTTAATTTCTAACTCATCATAGCTGATAACATGTAAAGGATCCAACTCGTACCTCCTCAACATGGATACGTGGAACACATCGTGGACCCTCGAGAGTGCTGGGGGTAGTGCAATCCTGTAGGCTACCGAACCCACTTGCTCAAAAACCTCGAATGGTCCGATGTACCTCGGGCTCAACTTGCCCTTCCTCCCAAATCTCATCACCCCTTTCATTGGAGCGATACGCAGAAATACCTTACCCCACACCTCGAACTCCAACTCACGGCGGCTAACATCTGCGTAACTCTTCTTCCGACTCTGAGCCGATTTTATCCTCTCCTAGATCAAACCCACCTTCTCAAATGCCTACTGAACAAGTTCAAGTCCTAACACCTGACGTTCACCAACCTCATCCTCCAACCATACAAAGCCTCGAATGGTACCATCTCGATACTAGTCTGGAAGTTGTTATTATAAGTGAACTCTACTAGAGGCATAAACTATATCCAGCTATCCCAGAAATCTAACACACATGCTCGTAACATATCTTCTAAGATTTGTATCGTCCTCTCCGACTGTCCATTAGTCTACGGGTGGAACGCTGTATTGAAAGTAAGCTTAATCCCCAGTGCCTCCTGCAAAATCGTCCAGAATCGAAAAGTAAACCTCAGATCTCTATCTGACACAATGGATACCAGTTTTCCGTGCATTCTCACAATCTCATGCACATACATATCTGCTAACCTACTCAAAGGATAGCTAACCTTCATCGGTATGAAATGAGCAGATTTCGTCAATCTGTCCACAATTACCCAAATAGCATTTTGCACATGAAGTGCTGGTGGCAATCCAGTCACAAAATCCATGGAAATATGCTCCCATTTCCACACTGGAATAGGCAAAGGCTACAAGGGCCCTACTGGCCTCTGATGTTCAGCTTTCACCTGCTAACACGTCAGACACTGCTCCATAAACTGAGCAATCTGCCTCTTCATACCAGACTACCAAAAGGTTTCACGCAAGTCACGATACATCTTCGTACTACCAGGATGTACCGTATATAATGAATGGTGCGCTTCCTCTAGAAATCGTCCTTCTGATCTCATCATTGTTCGGAACATATAGCCTGGTCCCAAAACTTAATACACCTCCTTCAGAGATGTTAAAATCTGCAGCCAAACCCTATTGCACTTTCTCCACAACCTCAGCTAACTTTGCATCACTAGCCTGCGCAGCTTTTATACACTCAAACAAGGTCAGCTAGATCACCAAGCTAGCAACGAAAACTTGATTATCACCATATGCCAACTCTATACCTGAACTCTCCAGATCTTTTCTAATGTGATGCTGAGTTACAACTACAGATACTGCTGCATGCTCTGACTTCCGACTCAACGCATCTGCTACCACATTAGCCTTCCCCGGGTGATAACTGATTGTGCAATCACAGTCCTTGATCAACTTTAGCCACCACCTCTGCCTCATATTCAGCTCCTTCTATGTGAAAAAGTACCTGAGGCTTTTTTGGTCAGTGAAAATCTCACACTGCACCCTGTACAGATAGTGTCGCCAGATCTTCAGTGCATATACAACAATAGCCAATTCTAAATCATGCGTAGGGTAATTCTTCTCATACTCCTTAAGTTGCTGAGAAGCATAACCTACTACCTTTCCCTATTGCATAAACACACATCCAAAACCTTTCAGGGATGCATCGCTATAAATCACAAACCCACCATCCAACTAAGGGATGGTCAAAACCGGAGTAGTAACCAGTCGGTGTTTCAACTCCTGAAAGCACTGCTCGCAATCATTGGTCCACTCAAACTGCACTCCTTTCCTGGTCAATTGAGTCAAAGGCCTAGATAGCTTAGAGAACCCCTCCACGAACCGACGATAATAACTTGCCAGTCCTAGAAAACTCTGAACCTCCTACACATTCTTCAGCCTCACCCAGCCGACCACAGCTTCAATTTTGCTAGGATCAACTAATATACCATCACCAATAACCACATGGCCTAAGAACGCAATCTGACTCAACCAGAATTCACACTTTTTTAGTTTAGCATACAACTCCTTCTCCCGCAGAATCTGTAATACTAACCTCAAATGGTCCTCATGCTCTTCCGAACTCTTCGAGTATACCAGAATATCGTCAATGAATACCACCATGAATCAATCCAGGTACTCGTGGAAAACCCTTTTCATTAGATCCATGAACACCGCCGGAGCATTCGTCAACCCAAATGGCATGACCAAGAACTTGTAGTGGCCGTATCTGGTTTGGAAAGCAATTTTCGCCACATCCTCCGATTTAACCCTCACCTGATGATACCCTAACTGCAAGTCGATCTTCAAAAAGACCTGTGTCCCCTGCAACTGGTCAAAGAGATCATCTATACGAGGTAAAAGATAGCAATTCTTCACAGTTACCTTGTTAATCTCACGGTAATCAATGCACATCCGCACTGACCCGTTCTTCTTCTTCACAAACAATACTAAAGCTCACTAGGGCGAAACACTAGGTCGAATGAAACCCCTGTCTAGTGATTCCTGCAACTACTCCTTCAACTCTTGAAGTTCTATTGGAGCCATCCGGTACGGAGCTTTATAGATCGATGCCTTGCCAAACAGTAACTCTATCGCAAACTCCACCTCACGATCCGGAGGTAAACTGGGTAAATCATTTGGAAACACATATGGGAACTCGCTGACTACCCGAATATCCTCGAGTCTCAACTCATCCCACGGTGGTTCATCCACACAAGCTAGGTACCCCTGACACCAGTCCAAGAATAACCTCCTCGCTTGTAGTGCCGATAGTATCTGTGGTGCTGGACGCACACATGATCCCACAAAGTCATACTCCTGCTCTCCATGAGGTCTAAAAACTACCACCTTTCTACGATAGTCGATCATAGCATAACTGGAGAACAACCAATCCATCCCCAGAATGATATAGAACCCCGACATGTCATACACCACAAAATTCGCTGCTAGCAGCTTTCCCTAAATTACCACTGGGCAGTCTATCAACATCTTCCTATAGAAAGATACACTCCCAGATGGCGTAGTAACATATAACACCTCGTTCATGACTTGGGTCTCAACCCTACACTGTCCAACAAAATTTATAGATATAAAGGAATGGGTTGCACCCGAATCAAACAAAACAGAAGCCTTATTTGAAAGCAATAATAAGGTGCCTGTCACTACGTTCCCTGTATGCTCAGTGTTTGCTAGAGTAAGAGAGTATACTCTGGTCGGAGCTGTATTCGTCTGAACGGTTCCTTGACGTATCTAGTTGCTCCCTTGATTCACACTAGATGCAGGCACGTCTCGTTTCAGTGCATGACAACCACGAAACATGTGACCTGGCTGGCCACAGTTGTAACAGTTACCCCCAAATGACCGGCACTCACCTTCGTGCCATTTGTGGAATTTCGTACAACGTCCACTAGTTTGGCTCCCTTAAGATTGCTGGCGCTTGGTATTCTAGTGGTAACCTGAGCCCTTGTTCCTCTTCTTCCACGACCCCTGATGAGATCCTCACTAAGAACCAGAAAGTACTATCCTTTTCCTCAATTCTTGATCCACCTCATCCTCTCAGATACAGGTCTCAATCACTGTGGCTTTATCCACCAACACCAAAAACTAGCGGATCTGAAGCAAACCCACTAGTCTGCGGATATCCTTTATCAAACCCTTCTCAAACCTCCAAGTCTTCTTATACTCATTCGAGATCAAACACGGCGCAAACCAGGACAACTCTATATATCGAACCGCATACCCCTGCACCGTCATACTCCCCTGAGTCAGAGCAGAAAAGTCATCAACATTCACATCACGTACAAAAGCCAGGAAGTATCTATCAAAGAGCACCTCCTTGAAACGGCTCCATGACATCTCCTTAGGACCGGCTCTCTGCTTCTCCAGCAGACTCATCGCAGTCCACCATCGACCCGCCTCCCCAGATTGCTGGAAGGCAGCATAGAGGACTTGCTACCTATCAGTGCAGTGCAGGACCTCCAGGATCCTCTCAGTCTTCTCCACCTAATCCTTTGCTATCGTTGGGTCAAGTTCCCCAAAGAATGTTGGAGCATGCATGCGTGTGAGCCTCTCAATGGTGCACCCCGCAGCAATAGGAGAGCACTCGCGTCTCCTCACACTCCGCCTGATCTCCCGTAACACCTGCCTCGTCAAACCTCGAGGCACAGAAAGAGACTCGTCACTCATAGTCTCCTCGGAGCCACTTCCTAGATCATTATCCTTAGGCTCCATTCTATAGCACAATAGGAATCTATCGGTATCCCTACAACACATATACTTAACGCAATGATCTACAACCAATTGTGTTAACTACTCCCTGACAGGTCTAAGTTTGTCTTATCACACTGACATGAAAGTCATTAATGATCTGCCCCACTTTTTCTGGAATCGTCATCCTAGAAAAAACACAAAATACCGTCTATAAATCTCGGTCTAGCAACCGAACAACCCTCAACCAACTATACCCATATCCAACATCCTATACTCTAGTATATACTCACAACTAAGTTTAACCATGTCAACAAGATCTAACAACCTAGTTAGCTCTGATACCAAGCTGTCGCGCCCCGAACCCAAAAATGGAACCCAGGGGTGAAAATGTAAACCAACCAGTCCCTGTATCATACAAAAACATCCAAAGATACAAGATAATAGATGAGCGTCTGACCCCATGGGGTTCCTAGGCACCCTATACACATCCATACATAACAAAATACACGCAGCAGAAAAAGGTCATGTTATATACATACAGTACTATACCAAAGTCTATACCAAGACAGAATCAAGGTTCCATCAAATAACATACAAATGGGTGCCGAACATATCTCAAAACGGCAACCTGCACAAACACAAGTCCTAGCACTTACCCAAGCACTACCCGTAGTACTTCGACCACTATACTCCCGACACAAAGACACTAGTTCCGGTTACTCAAAGGACCTAAAAAATATGTACGTACAGCAGGGGTGAGACACCTCTCAGTAAAGAAGAATACAGGTTATATCGGTGTGTGACATTTGAGTATTATCATGATGCAACATACACGCAGTTAAATGCAGTTCCAGTACTAATTTTCCAATAGTGCATACACGCCCATACACACATGATCAGCAATCCTAGTGTCGTCACACCCTTCGGCCCGAAGCCGGCCTGTGATATCCAGCATTGGCCTGTAGCCATCCCGCGAAACATGGCACCATCAGCACATGGTTAGTCCTTGACTCCCATGGCATCGTACCAGCGCTAAACTGGTGGATCCACACCCTTTGTCCTGATTTACCAAAATAGGCTCATGCCCTCGGATATAGAGCTGGATACTCTGCCAATCTATGGCCAAAAATTTCATACGCCCTAGGATATAGAGCCGGACACTCTCAGTACTTGGAGCAATTCAGAACCACATTCCTACTAGCATTTCAACCAATCGCACACACATGCATGCTCATATAATTAAACAAATCACACCCATTTGGTAATCTAAAATCATGGTTTTCCGAACACATATAGTTTAAACAAGTCAAAGCACGCCAATCCCTATAACACAGTATAAATTAACATATACATTTGGTTTTCAACAAAACCAGGGATGCAGCCCGTCGCCCCTTTTTCCCAAAACTGTAATCATGAAAAAAAAACCCATAGTTTTCCCCATTAGATCCCCACAAATGAGTAGCCAAAACATACACAGGACTGTGAACCACAGTTCTACTGAGTCCTATTTAAAAAATAATCGATATAAACATAATTCCCCTTACCTTTTCCCCGAATAGAAATTCCTGAACTCTAACGCCCCTAACAGCGAACCGAGTTCCAAAACCTACAAATCATAGTACAAAAGATACTCACAACTCTGTCCTCTACCCAACTACCATATCAAAAAATAAAATCGAGCCTTACCTTTGATTTTAAGTCGAAACCCGAAAATCTCTGAAATGGGATTCCGATCCATAGGTTTTGTAGAGAATCCTTCCACGATCCTCATGGTAACTTCAGATTAACGATTCTCGTAACGAACGATGAAGAAATCTAGATAGATAGAGAGAGGGAGAAGGAGAGAGAGAGAGAGAGAGAGAGAGAGAGAGAGAGAGAGAGAGAGAGAGAGAGAGAGAGAGAGAAGATCTTTAGATTTCTTAACTTGGAAGTAAAGAGAACTTCTATTTATAGCCCTTTGACTCGGGCGTCTTCATCAACGAAATGGTGTCCTCGTCGGCGAGGGAATATAGTCAGCTCATCGACGAGACAATGGATTCGTCGACGAATCCTAATATCACCGGTTTCCCGAAATCTCTCAGCTTCTCCTCATCGACGAGCCTCTGAACTTCATTGACGAGCCTCTGAACTTCGTTGATGAGACTTACATGGACTTTGTTGACGAATCCTGGCTTCGTCAATGAAATCTGCCAAATTCCCAATTTGCCCTCTCTTATTTATTTAAACCCATATATCACGGTTCAGGTTCTTACATGGAATGTTCTTGTGTCATGATCTTTGTAGAATTCTTTAATATACATTCTATGATGCATCTATGGTCTATGGGGATAACTATACTGATCAGGAGATAAAATATAGTTGACAAATATTCAGTATAGTTGATTTAAGGAATACAAAAATAATTGCTTATACTGCTTGGCATACTCAATGAGATTAATCTTGATTAGTATAAGCAATTCATTTCATCTAAGCTATGATTCAAATCAATAGGGGGAGCATCCAAAATTAAAATTTCATCTTGTTATGCTCACAAATATTTTTAGTTTAGATCTGTTATGAACACTTGTGGCTCGTGCTTAAATGAACACTTCTGGTTATCTTATGAAATTGCATTTAAATATTTAACCAGAATAATGTTGCTTGCTTGCATGATCTTTTAAATTTTTTTTTGGCAAGCATCACCCTCAGTACTTCATTGATAATATCAAAAAGGGAAGTTTATTTTAATACTTTATGGCAAGAACTAATTTCAAAACTAAAACTCTTTACCTCTTGCCTTATTATTATTATATACATATATATTTTTGAATTGCATAACTGGGTTGGTGGTTTCACATAAAAATGTAGTCAAACCTGTTAGAATAAATTTATTTGCAAATTCACTCTTTGCTATCATATGCCGCATGTTCTAAACTCCATTTTTTTTGCGGGTCTTATGTATTGTTCAAACTGCAATGATTTGTGAATACTTCTAGTTTGACCTGGTTTGTTATGACTTTTTAAATTTAAATAACCAGTTATACTATTTTGCGTACTCAATTGCCATACTTTTCTAAAATAGTTATATTTTTTTTTACATGCCCAAATGCTATTTGAAAAGGGGGGGAGGGGGAATTTTTCTGAGCTTAAACATTACAAAGGAAAAGGATTGTGGGGGGAGTGTCATTTTTTTTTAGCTAAGGTTTCTTTTAAAATGACCAAATCTTTTTACTTCGCTTAACCCTTTTGTTGATGCCAAAAGGGGGAGAGGGAGAGCAAAATGATACAACCTTGAGCTACATTGCGTGCTATATGTATGTGCTTAAATGTCAAAACTAAATGCATGATCTTAGTGTAATGTCTTCTTTGATATATATGCTTGTATTATATTGTTTATCTTCAAATTATGCATATAGGTGGAGCCTTTTCAGACTTAACCTATTTTGTTTTGATGTGCTTGTCATCATCAAAAAGGGGGAGATTGTTGACTTTTTTAGTACGATCCCTGGTTTTGATGATGACAAATCGTATGTTACTAATGTGTGTGCCTAAGTACTTGAATAGGTTAATCAATCAGAACACACACATGAAAGTGAAGTGGATGCCAGAAAGACCTTAAAGAGCACATACTCCTAGCATATTCAATGGGAAAATGAAGAGCAAAAGAAGGAGACATGTTGTACTCCATTTTATTACATTTTAGTTTATTTTGGGTCTGTAATATTTATAGGGTTTGTAATAATGCATCTGCATGCATGATAAGGTTTTAATGCTCAAGATGCCATAGATTGACTTTAGGTCCCCAAGCACTTCATGGAAAATCCCTTTTGACTCAAAATTTATAATTGTGCAAACATGGGTGAATTTTAATTGAAAACAGGACCTAAATCTAACTTTGAAAGGGCTTCAGCTGACCGAACATAGGGCGTTAAAAATGCTTCGGTTGACCAAACTGATAAAAAGTCAATACTTTGACTTGGTTCGGGCGATTGGTCCAAATTTGAACTAAAATTCCACGGTCGATCGAACCTTAATGCTGATACTTTTTACCAGCCTTGGCCGCCCGAACTTTTAGTTCAAAATCTCCCTAGGCGACTGAATTGTGAGGTTTGACAATCCGAACCACTCACTGGGCGACCGAAAGTATGAACAATTGGGAAATTGCCTTGGCTTTAGCCGACTGGCCTTTGGCCACAGTCAACTGAATGGGAAAAATGGCTATGAGCTTATGTGAGTGTTCAAGCGACCGGCCCTTGGTGCCGGGCGACCGAACCTCTAGGATTCACTTAAAATAACTGCGGTAATTAGGGTAAAAATGCTAATTAAACTTTTCTAAAAATTACCTTTAAGTCCCAACGGTTATTTTTTGAGGAGAAATTATATATGCCACTCCATTTGCTCTAATTAGGTATAAGATTAGCAAATTGATTAAGAAAAAATCCTCTCAAATTTTAATACTCCCATTTGCCCATACTACATATTTTCAAGCAAAATTTTTCATACTCTCTCTTACACTACTTGCCAAAATATTTTTTAAGAGTGGAGAGATTTATTTTCTTATACTTCTCACTTGCAAATTAATTGCAAGTTGAAGGGGAGTTTTGAGCTTTATTGTTGCAAGTATTTTCCAACACAAATCTCTATATACTCTCAAATTTCTATACTCATTTGAAAATTCTTCATTGAGAGTTTGCTTGGTAATCTTTCCTATATAGTTGTTGACTGATTAGCATTGTTTGGGAAAATTATTTTAACTTGTGAGTTTCTTGCATACAAATTGCAAGAACTGAAAGTTTGCATTTATTCTTGATGTTGACTTTTTGGTCAAATCCATGTTTTGATTATGACAAACCGTAGTATCTCATCAGTGTGCTTTGAGTATTTGAGCAGGTTTACTTTTCTGAATACGGATGATAGATGAGAAATGGAAGTCGGGAAGCATTTAAACAAGCGCATCATTTGGCGCAATCCATGGAATTGTCGAGGAGCTGAGCATGAAGCCTTTGTTTATTTTAAATTGTATTTTTTATATATTTATTTTAATTCGATACTATAATAATAATCTATCGGTCTGTAATAATTAATGCATGGTAGGGACTATAAGCTCAAGACCATAGATGGACCTTAGGGATCACCCTTAGGTCGACTGACGCTAAATTTTTTTGACAGGTTAAAAAGACCTTAGATAGACCATAGGCCCCTACACATCACATGAAAAACCCTTTATAACTTAGAATTAACATTTATGTGAACAGAGGTGTCTTTAAAAGAGAATTAGGACTTGAATGCACAAAGTTAGAGTGTTCGGTCGACCAAACCCTAACATAAAGAACAATTTTGGTCGACCGAACCTCCCTAGGGTCAAAAGTTTGATCATTTGGTCGACCGCCCTTAAAATGAACTTCAACGCCCTAGTCGACCGAACTGACACGTGGGAAATTTGCAACACTCCGATCGACCAAACTCCCAGTTATAAAATGGCATAGTCGACCAAACATCCAAATTCGGTCAATCGAACTTAGCTTGGTCGACCAAACCTTGGAGGTTCAAAAATCGCCTCAAGTCTAGTCGACTAACAATTCCGTTCAAAAACACCCTAATCGATCGAACTGAGTGACTCGATCGACCGAACCCTAAAAAAATGGTTGACCGAACCTCTCGGGTTGGTCAATTTTTAACTGCAGTAAAACAAAGTTAATTTTATCTAACCTTCATTAATTTTTTCCAAAATGACTCTTATGTCCCTCAATGGTTATATTTCTATGAATGTCTATAAATACCAGCTCATTTGGAAAGATTAATGATGGATTAGCAAACATCATTAGCAAAAACTCTCTAAATTTTAAAACCTTTTTCTTATTATATACAAGCCATAAATCCATCTCTTACTCATCCTACTTGCTAAACCCTTTGGTAAGAGTATTATTGAGATTGTTTATATTGGCTCACACTCTCATTGTATGTATTTGATGTTGATTTTTTGAGAGTGAGCTTGAGAGTCCCCTTGTGATTTAATTCATAAGTCTTCAGTGGGAATACTCTCTAGAGCTTGTGAATCTTACATTATTGTTGCAAGTATTCAAATGCTTGTTTTTGTGCTTTGTGAAATATTTTTCAAACAAGCTTGATTTCAAATATCTCTTGTGCTAGAATTTTGAGAAAATCATCTTAGAGATATTTTGATTATATTCTTTGAAAATATTTGAAACCCTATTTGTGGTTGAAATATATTTACATATTGTTTCAAAGATAGATTGGTAATACACTCTTGCATTAGATTGCTTATTGACATGAGATTGAATGTTATTGCACATATCTGCACTGAGCTTATAGTTCTATCATTTGACGTGCGTTGATTATTGGTTGTGCGTATTGGTACGTAATTTTATTGAATTAGAAGCACATATCTTTGTACCCAAAATTTGTATTGAATATCTACTGTATTCCAGGCGTGGCCTGAGGGGGCGTTAATCTAACCTGTAAGGATTTATAGGGCTTTCTCTACCCCGCGAAGAGAGTGTGTAAAAGTTAAGGTCAATCCTATGAATTTGACCTGGTTGTAATCGGTGCTGCTCCACCCATTAAGTGAACCATAGTGGAATCCTCAGGCTTGCGAGCTAGAGGCGGGGACGTAGGCAGTATTGGCTGAACCCTGATAACATATCATGTGTGCAATTTATATTTCTGTAATTTATTTACTGCATGTGTATGTTACTTTCAATAGTCTGTGAATGTTGCGCATGACTTAATTTCTACACTTTATATTTATCTGTGCATTTGGGATTGCATAGACAGACCCTAGATTGCGAAATACTATTTGTGGAATTGAAATCAACCTAAGAAGTTTTAAATACCCAATTCACCTCCCCTCTTGGGAATACACTAATTCCAACACTTGATAAATCTTTTGAAAACTTAATCCATAACCTTTTTTGTGCTTCATTGTTTAAACATATTACTGAGGTATTTAATTAACGTTATTTAGATTCTTTGATTGCTTACATTGTGAATATATAGTGAGTAGATACATTGTTTGGATCAAATCTCACTTGAGCATTAATTCCTTATCATGCTTGAGTGTATTTATGAGCATATTGTTGTACACATAAGCTTTTGAGAAGCTTTCTAGTTGTACAAAAAATATTTCATTTGATTATCTGTTATATTCCCGACGGGTTGTCAAAAGAGGGAGACTAGCCCTGTGAATAGTCCCAAATTTGCTCAGACCCGATTAGGAGAGCACTAGACTGGTTCAGACTCGGTTAGGAGAATTAGGTGTACCATCTTGGTACGGTGTTGTAAATGGTGTCGCTCCACCCACAAGTGAAAAACTTAGTGGAGTCCTCTTGCTTGTGAGCTTGAGGTGGGGACATAGGCAGTATTGGCCGAATCCCGATAACATATCCTATGTCATTCTTTTTCCCTGCACTATTTATTTTCTGAATTTATTTGTTTTCAATTTCTATGAATGCTTGTAAAATACTGAGATTGTCTTAATTGTTTAAATATTTTCTCAGTTAATTACAAGTGTGTTTGGGATTGCATAGACAGGCCCTAGGTTGTGTAATACTATTGTCATCTGGTTTAACCTAGGCATAAATTTGTAAATACCTAATTCACCCCCCTCTTGGGAATACACCAATTCCAACAATATCACGAGTGGCCTATTGAGTTTCAATCAAAGGAAGAAGGTCAGTGATGAAAATACTCAAGGTGAAGGGCTCATGGCAAAGGGGAACCGGGATCGTAGGAGGAGTAAGTTCCAGGGTGGACCAAGTATCAATAGGGCTTGGTCCAATTCTAGGAAGAGGAAGGACATGCGGTGTTTTAAGTGTAGAAAAAAGGGGCACATAAAAGCCGATTGTCTAGAGAGGAAGAAGGGGAATGTTGAAAATAAATAAGATTCATTAAACACAACAAATATAATGGAATAAAGAGACTCTGGGAGCAATGATGTTGACATGCTCTTGGTCTCATTCGGGTCAAATGAGTTTGCATATTCTTGGGTCTTAGACTCAACATGCTCTTATCATATGATGCCCAACACTAGCTCACCACTTACAAATTGGTGAGTTATGGTTTTGTTCTGATGGGAAATGATGCTGCCTGAAAATTTGTTAGGGGGAATATCAGAATTAAGATGTATGATGGTGTAGTGAGGACATTATGTGATGTTAGGCACATACCGGAGTTGAGAAAAAACTTTATTTCACTACGCACTTTAGACTATAACGAGTTTAGTTACAAGTTTAAAAGTGGGGTAATGTAGGTGAGCATGGGAGTTCTGACCGTGATGAAGGGGCTGATAGTACTAGAGAATATTTATACCCAACTGGGTACTACAATGTAGGTGGAGTTGTAGGCGTAGAGTCTGAGTCTGACAGTATCGTTTTGTGGCATATGTGATTAGGGCATATGAGTGAGCGTGGAATGAAGGAACTTCACAAGAGAAATCTTTTGAAGTGGGTCAAATCATGTAAGATGGATTTCTACAAGTACGGTGTGCTTGGGAAGCAGAATAGTGTTCAGTTCATGACAGCTACGCACAATACGAATGGAATACTTGACTACATTCACTCAAATGTTTAGGGGGCAGTGAGAGTGGCATCACGAGGGGGGCATGTGTACTTCGTGAGTTTCATCGATGATTACTCATGAAAGGTTTGGGTGTACTTTATGCAGCACAAGTTAGAGACGTTCGCCAAGTTTAAATTGTGGAAAGTTGAGGTGGAAAATCAGACCAGGAGAAATATTAAGTACCTTAGGTTAGTCAATGGGACTGAGTACACAAACTCAATTTTCGGAGAGTTTTGTGAGTAGCACGGCATAAGGAGACTTTTTACAGTACGCTAAACACCATGACAAAATGGTGTGATGGAGAGGATGAACCAAGCCTTAGTTGAAAAGGCTCGGTGTCTTTGGTTGAATACTGGGCTTGCCAAGAATTTCTAGGCTGAGGTGGTGAGTATGACTTGTTTTTTGGTTAACAAATCACCAAGGGCGTCACAATATGGGAAAGTTGTTAAGGAGGTGTGGACAGGTAACGAGGTAGACTACTTTGGCTTGAGAGTATTTGGGTGTCAAGCTTATGTGAACATTCTTGGTGAGGAAAGATCAAAGCTTAAGGCGAGGTCTAGATGGCACATCTTTCTAGAATATAAGAAAGTTATGAAAGGGTTCAAGCTATAAGATCTAGGTGCAAACAAAGTGGTGATCAGTAGAGATGTAGTTTTCAATGAGAAAGCCATGTTGCGACATACTCAAGAAGAAGAAGAGAAACAGATGCCAAAAAACTGCAGCAGCAGTAAGCATGTTATGCAGGTGGAGTTGGAGACTCAGGGCAAAAATGCAGGGAGTTCTAGCTCAAGAGATCAACAGGCGGTACAGGGGTAGAGATGATAGTGCAGGGAGTTCTAACTTGGGAGACCAGCAGCATTGCAGTATAGCTATAGATAAACCCAGACGCATCGTTAGGACACCCCCCAGGTACGGATTTGACAATCTGGTGTCTTATGCACTTATCAATAGCAGTGGGGATCCTATTACCTTTTAGGAGGTAGTGCACATCTAGGAGAAAGGTAGTTGGAGGGGCGCTATGGTGGAGGAGATGGAATCACTACATAAGAACCAAATGTGAGACTTGGTGGAGCTTCCAGCTAGGAAAAGGGTGGTTGGATGCAAATGGGTTTACACGAAGAAAGAAGCAGTTTCAAAAAATAAGAGAGAGAAGTTCAAGGCTCGATTGGTAGAAAATGGATACTTATAAAGGAAGGGAGTTAATTATGAAAAGATCTTCTCCCCTGTGGTCAGGCCCACTTCCATCAGGGTAGTTTTAGGATTGGTGGCGCAATACGACATGGATCTGGAGTATATGGACATATAGGTAACATTCCTCTATGGTGAGTTGGAGAAGCTAATTTACATGACACAGACGGAAAGGTTTTACAAACCTAGACAGGAGCACTTGGTTTGTATACTAAAGAAGTCACATTACGGGTTGAAGCAGTCTCTGATACAGTGGTACAAATGGTTTGACGCCTATATGATCCGTATCGACAAGAGGTGTGAGTACGATTGTTGCATCTATGTGAGGAGCCTTGAGGGTAGTTCTTGTTAGCTTTGCTACAATCCCAAGAGGGGGGTGAATTGGAGATTTAAAACTTTTCTCCTAGGTTAACTAATCTAGCAGCAGTATTATGCAACCTAGGGGTAGCCTAAATGTATATGAAATTGCACATATGATATATTAAACAATTTTTAGAACATGCACCATAATTTCAGTATTCCTCAACCAAAAGGTAATTTTGTGCCAATCAGATATGCAGTATATTTAGTAGGAAATTTAAATCAAACACAAAGCAAAATATAATGTAGGAAATGTAAACATGACACCAAATATGATATCAGGGTTCGACCAATCTTGTCTACGTCCCCGCCTTAGCACACCTGCACAAGGATTACACTATAAGCTCACTTAACGGGTAGAGCAGCACCTAATACAACCAGGTCAATTAGCACAAGGTCGACCTAAACCTTTAGAAATTCTCCTTGCGGGGCGGAGAAGGCCCTAACAATCCTTACGAGCTGGATTACCGCCCCCTCAGGCCACGCTTGGAATACAACTGAATTAGAATACAAACTGCATACAATATATGTTTCTCCGATAAGCAGATATGAACCAATTCAAATCAATCAATGCACATCAATAATATAGGTTATGTAAGCTTAGTGATGTGTATCTTTGTGCAAGCAACACTTAACAAAATGTGATAACAAGTATGCTCAAGAGTGTTCTAATCAATCTATATCTTTGAAACAAGTTATATCAAATCTCAATAACAAATCAAAGTTTCAAAGATGCTAATCAAATATTCAAACTAATTCAAAATATTTTCCTTCAATGAAATAAGCACAAGAGTAATTGGAAAATACTATAGCTTGGAAAAATATTTGCACAACAAAATCAAAGGTATAGGAATCTTGCAATGACAATGCAAAGATCTTTAAGCTTGTTAGTTTATCCCAACACAAGACTTACGATATTCAAAAATGTGGGATAAACTTAACTAAACTCCCCAAAATCAATATCAATAATCAACCAAAGCAAAGGGAGTATTAGTAATATCTAATAAGCACTAGCACAATCAATAAGCTCTCACAATGCTAAGATGTATCAAGGGAATGAAGATGTGAGAGTATTTGGGTAAAATAGGATTTTGAAATAGAGAGGATTTTTGCTAATAATTTTCTTAATCTTATTGCTAATCCACCCAAATGAGGTCTGATATATAGACAAAGGCCAAAATATAATCGTTTAGGACATGTAGGGTATTATTAGGAATGTTTTAAAACACATTAGAAAAATTAACCCTGTTTAAAGCATTTTAACCTCGGTAAATAATTTGTAACTTGAGAGGTTTCGGGTGGCTGAACTTTAACTCGGTCACTCAAATAGACTAAGATCAAAAATCCATTTTTAATGGTTTGGATGCTTGAGTTCCAGCTCGGTTGGCTGAATAAAAGTCAGAATCTTTCTATCCATGGTTCAGGTGCCCGGGTCTAAGTTCGGTTACCCGAATACAGGTCTTCGGTCACCCGAGGCCTATTTTGGTGAAAAATGTCCTTTTAAGGGTTCAGTTGTCCAAAGGAGATAAGATCATTTATGGTTCGGTTGGCCAGAACCAGGTCAACCTGCTGACTTTCCAGCTATTCGGGCACCCAAAGTGTTTTGAGCACAACGGGTTCCGTCGCCCGACCTCTCGCAGATTTTCCTATTTTGTCCAATAAATTTCAATTCTTTCCTCTGATATTATAAGTGATTATAGGGACTATTTTGTGCATTTGTGTAGGGACCTAAGGTCTTTTCTAAGGTCTATGAAGACACTAAAAAAATCTGGCATCGGTCAATCAATCCCTAAGGTCTTGAGCTTACAATTAACCTACACGCATGATATGCAGAGATTATTATAAAAATTTTCCTATATTTACTATTACAGACCCGAATAGTGCTATAAAATGAATTACAACATAAAATAATCTTCAGGGTCTTCAGGATTTACTTCATGTGCCATCAATTGATCTGCTAAAATAAACCCGTAGACAAACTAGATAGCCATCAAATACTTAAGTATTTGTCATTATCAAAACTGGGTATGATCTATGAGGTCAACGATTCTCTCATATTTCTGTTGTTTTATGTTGACGACTTGCTAATTGTTGCGAAGGATATGATTGAGGTGAATTAGTTTAAGACTCTATTGGGTAAAGAGTTCGATATGAAAGACTTAGGTGCAACCAAGAGGATTCTTGGCATGGAGATTCATAAGGACAGAACTACAGGGAGATTGCGGTTATCTCAGGGCGGCTATGTAGCGAATGTGTTGGAGTGGTTTAGCATGACTAATGCTAAACCGATGAGTACACCGTTAGCAATTTATTTTAAGTTGTCTACCGCCTAGTTCCTAAATACAGATGAAGAGGTTCGTGACATGTTGAAGGTCCCCTATGCCAGTGCAGTGGGGTGTCTGATATATGTCATGGTATGTACAAGGTCAGACCTAGCACAAGCTGTCAGCGTGGTAAGCAAGTTCTTTTCGAATCTGGGTCGACAACATTGGGATGCAGTCAAGTGAATTCTTAGGTACTTGAAGGGTACAACTGGATATGACATTATATTTAGCAGACAATAGAGTGATCCATTAGTGGTAGGATATGTGGATTCCGACTACGCAGGAGACTTGGATGACAGGAGGTCTACCACAGGGTACGTAGTCACCCTTGTATGAGGACCTATTTTTTGGAGGTCTATGGTGCAGTTGCTCATTGCTTTATCTACTACTAAGTCGAAGTACATGACGGTGGCTGAGACTACCAAGGAAGTGTTACGGCTTACGAGATTGGTCAAGGAGTTAGGTGTCTAACAAGGTGGATTTGGTTGTAGTATAATAGTCAAAGTGCAATCTATTTAGTGAAGAACCAGGTATATCATGCGAGGACAAAGCATATTGACGTGCGGTTTCACAAGATCAAGGAATTGGTTGCTTCAAGTGAACTTCTACTTGATAAGTTTCACATATATGAGAATGTAGCTTATATGTTGACAAAGTTTGTCACAACGGACAAGTTCAAGCATTACTTGGACTTGATCAATGTCTCGAGGCGCTAGACAGAAGGCAGTCCCAATCTACTGTCTCAGGTGGAGTAGCAGGTTATGCTTTCTATTGACCTAGTTGGTCATATCCCGTTTTGATAATGACAAATACACTTAGTACTGATGTTTGCACTAAGACTTGCATGCAGGTTCACTCTACGCATAAAATTGAAAAGAATGCTATATCATGATGGCGTATGGTGATATTACAGAAGATTGAAGAATATTGTACCTTATTTGTAAGTGTATTTTTATATTCTTCATTCTTGGTTGTAATTAATTATGGTCTATAACACTATATGGCCTATAATAATCTGCATCATGCATGACATGACAATATGCTCAGAATGACCTTAGATAGACCTTAGGTTCCCACACTTAGTGCACAAAGCCCCACTATACTTCACACGTTATCAAAGGTTAAATTAAAATCAAAGAATGGACCTTAGGTTAAAATCATGAGGCTTTGGGCGACCGAACCTAGAAAGTCAAATTGCCTTGATTGACCAAACCGTGGACTAGTCAAAAAGTTAACCAGGATTTGGGCGACCGAACTCAAATGACTTGAGTGTCCACAACTGACCGAACTTGTACCTTATACTTTTCCATCGTCCCTAGGCACCCGAACTTACAGTTCATTTTACCCTCGGGCAATTGAACTTGGCAATTCGATAAGCTGAACTATGGTTCAAATGACCGAACCTTGGAGAGAATGGAAATAAACTTTGTTTAGCAAACCGAACCTAAATTTAGGCACTCGAACTTCAAAAATCACTTTTTCTATTGTGTCTGTTCGGGCGATCGAACCAAGGGACAAGCGCCCGAAACTCTCGGATTGTTTTAATTTTTACCTTAGTTAATTAGGATAAACAGGGTTAATTTCTTAAACTCATTTAAAACATTTTTAATAATTCCCTATGTGTCCCTGATGGTCATAATTTTGACCCTTTATATATATATATGAGTTCATTTGCAAAAATTAAGAGAGATTAGCATACTTGATTAGCCAAAAATCCTTTGTTTTTCAAAGATCATATCTTTCACATACTAAGCCCATACACTCACTCTTTGTTACTCCTTTGAGAAATCCAACTTCCTAAGAGTGTTATTGAGTGATTCAAAGTGCTTAAACTCTCCTTGTTATTGATTGCTTTATTATTTCTCATAAAGAGTTTTTGCTAGGATTTTTCCTCCAATTTAATCAATAAATATTTGTGTGGGAAAATCCTTGTAGCTAGTGAGTCTTTGCATCTTGGTTGCAAGGCTCATCAAACTTGTGTGTTTTGAGTTGGAAAAATATTTTTCACAAGCTTACATTTTTCAAATATCTCTTGAGCTATTATTTTGAGAAAAATCTTGTTTGAGATATTTTGAATATTCTTATTGAAACACTTTGAAACTTGTGGTGATTGATTTACTTTGATTATTTGTTTCAAAGTTTGCTTGAAAATACACTCTAGATCTTGACTGTATATTCACATTAGACTGAGTGTTTAGCACACACTATTAAGCACTAAGCATATTTACTATCATCTGTGCTTACATTATTATCTGAAGTTTATTGTGGTACATTTCTACTTGTTGAGAAGCATATTTCCGTGTATGCAAAATTTATATTGAATATTTATTATATTCCAGGCGTGGGCCTGAAGAGGGAGACTAGTTCTGTTGAATAGTCCCGGATTGGTTTAGACTCGGTTAGGAAAGTTAGGTGCACAATCCTGGTAAGGTGTAGTTGTAGGTTGAGGTCAGCCTTGTTAATTGACATGGTTGTATTAGGTATTGCCCCACCCGTGAAGTGAGCTTATAGTGGAATCCTTGTGCTGGTGAGCCAAGGCGGGGACGTAGGCACTTTGGCCGAACCTTGATAACATATTGTGTGTGCAATTTACTTTTTCGCAATTTATTTACCGTACATGTATGCTTTATTATGAATGATTGGATTTATAATTACATAGACAGACCCTAGGTTGCATTATATTGTTGTTAGACTGTTTGACCTAGGAAATAATTTTTAAATATCCAATTCACCCCCCCCCCTCTTGGGATCGCACCAAAGCTAACACTTTCATATTAATTTCTTCTAATGGTGAATATTCGCCAAGGTGGAGGTTGTTGGAGACGTGACTCATATTGATGGAACGCATGCACCGAGAAAGCATGGTGAAGCAAAGAACAAGGAAGCTGGTTGCATAATGAAATCGTCGACTGTTGGTCTATGGTATGAGCAACGATTTGCTCTCGGTATCAAACCATTGATGGTTTCAGTCTACAAAAGAAAGAGCTCTTGGTATTTAGTCATCGACGATTTCATTTGACGCAGATCACGAATTTTTGAATTTGGAGATTAGTAGATTGGGGGATTCAAAGGTTTTTTCTTCGAGGATTGCTACAGAAATGTTTTAAATGTATTCTAAGTCTTATGTGCGCATAGGGTTGATATATAAACTATATTTGTAACCCTTGATGTAAGCTTGACAATTTGATAGTGAAAATCTGCCACTTGCTCCCGTGGACGTAGGCAAATTGCCGAACCATGTAAATTCTTGTGTTTTTTATTTCATTTATTTCTTTAGTCTCTTTGTGAGTGATTGTTTCGTATATTCATTGTTGGTTGCTTGCATTACTTGTTCCGATTGATTTTTTTATTTCCACTGCGCATTGGCATTGGCATTTAGGCCACTTTGCCACAATAGTTGGCAACGGAGGGAGGTGGTGGAATGGGATAAGAAAGGGTTGGAAGTTTTGAATTGTAACTAAATTCATAGAAAATATCATTTTATAGAATCCAAAAAATAGGGTGTTTTTAGCTTATAATTCTAAAACAATTTTGTAGAAATGACCAAATAAACACATTTGCTTTGCTTGTTTTATATCCTTTATTTTCATAACCTTAACCTAATGGGCCCTAATAGGCCAATGGTTTGAGTTCTAGTGAGAACACATTCGGGAGATTGTAACTTGTGGAATTTGTTAGAGGCCCTTACCTTTTCCTTGCTATAGGGCATTGGGATTTGATTGTCATAGGGCATTTGGACCATGTTTGCAAGGGAGCACATCTACTACATTAGCTAGAGGCCTTTTTGGATTTTGTGCAAGTGATTTTTTATGCAACTCATCCAAAGGGTAAATTATTTAGTGTTTGTAGTGAAAGCTTTAGTTTGAGATCAAAAAGTCAAAGGATAACTAATGTTTGATTGAAGTGACTACCTTTGTTTGAGGCTTATATACTAGAGATTAGATTGAAGTATGATTTGGTGGTGAAGAGGAGAGCAAAGATTTTGTAAGCACTATGTTTTATTGTAACGGTTGTAGATATCTAGATTTGATGATTGATGTATGAATTATGATTTATAAAAGGATTAGGTACGCTTTGAGAAATTCAAGGATTAGCTACACTTTGGAGATGTGGATCCTAATTGGGATTGAACATTTGGAACTCATTGTAGTTTTGTACCTAGTGTGAAAGCATGGAAAGAAAGCAATCCAACCTTCTTGTCAAAGTCATTTGGAGAGATGAATTTAGAATAAACATCTTCATAGACGAAAAGGACTAAACATAACCTTGGAGCGAACTAAGTTTGTATGAGTCTCAAGTTACAAATAGAGGTTAGGGAGCCATCACTTGAATGACATTTGGAATAAATTTATCTTGGATTAAATTTGGTGTATCTTTGTTGTTTTAGAAATATTATTGCTTTGCAGTAATTATTGTGGCAACAATTTCACATCTATCATCTCTTTATTCTACAATTCTACTTCAAGGTTCAAGTACAACTCAAACTCAAACTTCAAATGTTTGCAATTTTTCTTGCAACTTGTTTTTAAATTTATAAATATTTATGTATGATTTTTATTTAAAATGATTGATAAATATGGGCTGATTTTCGGTGATCAAAATCTCAATTCCCATCAATCTAGGATGTCATTGAAGCACAAATTAATGTGTAATTCAATTCACAATTCTTGGGAGAGTAGTGATCTAGTTAACTATGTTCTTGTTAGCACCGGAGGAGTTCATGGGTAGGCTTGATACACATAGGTGAGCGCCAACTTGACCCAAAAGTTTAAACCTATTAAGCCTTGGACACAACCATGTATATAAGTACCTATCATCTACTCAAATTTTCCAATGTGAGACAAACTCGCAAGTGAAATTCTTAACAGTTCATACATATGGAGATATCTTATTTTACTCACAACAACTAAAGGTGTGTTAAATTCTTTTAAACTGATTAAACCAACCAAACTGAATTAGATTAGTTGAAATTATTCAGCAATATAAACAAATCGGTTTTGTTCAGTTTAAAATTTATAAATTTTTGGTTTGTCATTTGAAATTAGCTTTTTTATTTGAAAATATCTACCCAAACTGAAAACCTATTACATTAACATATTTTCCCCTTCCATCCTCCAAGAAGAAAACCTTCTTCTTTCACAAGCTACAACCTCAAGCTCTCACAATCTCAACCTCCCCTCCACAACTAGTCATGTCTCACAAAGTTTATTGTCAAGTTTAATGGCTACCTCTATTGTTGGTGCTCATTCTCCACCAAACCACCTTGTCATCTCCTCATACTCTATGATTCAAAATCTTTTCTCGCTCATGCTCCACTGAACTAGCAACCCTCAAAGGTGTAGCTAGAAACTCTCAAAGAAGTAGGTAAGTTTCTTTTTCATCTTCTTCTTCTTCTTCTTCTTCTTCTGTGAATCAAAATGCAAGTATGTTGATGAGCAATCCAAAATCAAGAGTTCACTTCAAGACTTCGAAGTTTCTGTAATTTTTTATACCCTACAATACTCCAACATCCAATTTTATATTTTTATTTTATATTTTTAAAAATTATAATAAAAATGATAGCTTTTAAATTATTTTAAAAGATATTGCAAATTCACAATGCATTGTAGCATTATCTAGAGAAGACTTAATAGTTGCTTCCTTGCTTTACCGCACTGAGTAAATTCGATTCTATAAAGTTTTATGTTTAACCAACACCTCTAAAAACAACTGCAAATAATTATGAAAAAAAAAAATCCAAAGTTGGATCCAATTTGACCAATGAATACTACAAGACAATTTGAAAATTTTCAAACTCAAGTATAAGCATTTTTTTTCAAAAAAAAAAAAAAAATGATGTACAAGGTCCTTGACTATGACACAAATACAACACAATATTGACTTGACTATGCAACAATTTCGAAGAAATAAAAGATGCAACAAGAATACCTTAATTAATTAATATAAGCATATATTTTTGCATGTTATTCCTTTTAGATGATAAATATTGTGGTAATTTTGATTTAAATTGAAATATAAACACCATTCAAAATTGTTTATTTCACATTTTACAAGCTACACTTGTACAAATATCAACTACATTCATATTATAGAATTCAAACTAACAACTTCAAAAAATATTTTTTAAAAAAAATTCAAAGGTATGGGTAGGCAATGCGCATGACTCATAAAAAAAAAATTAAAAAATCAATAAAGAGTAAAGCAAAAAATAGAAATTGAAAACTAACTCATCAGGGGAATAATTCATTTGGATTTGTTGGGATTTTCTTCCTTGCGCTCGTGATGCTTTGTGATGATGTTTATGAAGGTTATAGTGGTAAGTTTATTTCTCGAGATTTTCAATAGTTTTATTTGTTTTCTACTTATAGTTGTTTAATTCTTATTTTTTTGTTTGGTTGTTGGTCATCGATTTATTGGTTTTGATTAAGTTGGTTAAATCAGTTTTAGATTTGTGGGATTTGATTTTGTTATCCCCTAGTCTCAAGATTGGAACCACGGTTTTCCTCCGCCATAAGTGAGGGGTTTTCTAATAAAGAAAAAGGTGCCCCCCTTTTACCAAAAAAAAACACTAAGTCGTTTGATTGATATTTCTATAATTTTTCAAAAATTTAAAAAAGCTAAACCTAATTGTTCGTACCCATGTTCAACTTTTGTGCTTGAATCAAATTAAAATTAAAATAATAAAATTTCAAATTAAAAATATTATAATAGATCATATTAATTAATTAGAATAATTTTACTTAATTATTATATTTTTAAACTCATTTTTCAGTGCTCCAAGAATAATCTTATATTTTGTGGATATTTTTATTTTAATTACGTTTTAAATTCTCAGTCACTTTATTTTGAATTTAATTAAATTTGTATATGAAATAATGATTTAATTAATAAAAACAAATTCTTAAAATCTGTATATTAAAGCATACTCTGCCAAAAAGTTTTTACAACAATTTTTTTCTCCCCAACCCAAAAAACCACAACCCCAAATCTCCCAAAAGAGGAATCAAACACTGAGCCTAAGCTCAGGTTAAGTTTAGTTGAAAGCCATTAAATTTAGTTTTTAATTTTTGGCATGAGTTAAAAACCAAAAAAAAAAACTAACCAAATATATAAATGCATTGCCATAATTCTTTTCTTAACTGTACAAAAAATAAAATGAAAAACAGAAAAAGGAAATAACATCAAACAATCCCAAAATAAACTAAACTATTAGAAAACCTAAATAAACTTAGGAAATCTGTCAAAATTAGAGAAGCCAAAAACAACAACTAAAAACTAACAACCTATTTGATTAACATTTATAAAACTAATACAAATTAAAAACCTAATTAAAAGAAATGCTAATTTTCATCTTTAAATTAAAATATTATAAAAATACAATTAAAATAATATTACAAATAAGATGCATTAAAAAATTACTATAATAAAAATAAAAATTATTATATTTATTTTACTTAATTATTCTACTTTCAAATTTTACTTTACAATAAAAACTTTATTGAACATGACAATTATAAAAAAATGTATTTTTTAATTAGTTTTATTAATATTTTTTGAAATTAATGTATATATTTATTTTAATTATATTTAAATTCATATGATCATTTAATTTTGATTTTAATTTAAAAGTGTATAAAATGAATAATTTAATCCAAAAATACTATTCCTAGATATTAAAATTTCTAACAATAATTTGTCAAAATAGCTGAAAACCATAAAATCTGATTTTCAATTTTTTGGCAAACAGTTGAAAACCGACAACAGAAACAGAAAACTAACAACAAAAATAAATATGTTTTTACAATCTATTTTTTCAATGTAGAGAAATAGAAACAGAACATAGAAGATAGTAACGATACCAAACAGACCCTTAAATACACTAGGAAACCTAAATAAACAAAGATAATAGTTCCTTAGATAATACTGCTGTAAAAAACTTGTTTACTAAATAATATCCTAGAATCTTGAAAATATGACCCAAAGAAAAATACCTTAAACAAAACAAATGAAAATATAAGTAAAATATACGACAATCTTCTCCATGTCAACTGCATCAATCTCCCCTAAATTATTTTTTGAAAAAACAAATTTGAATTTTAAAAACCCAAAGGATAAACAACCTAGATCATGACCATGCTAGATGGAGACCAATTCTATGTCTGGCCTCAAAACAAAACGAGATTTTATGAGGTGAATGAACAGCCCATGGAAGTACAGCTAAAAAATTTATCAGAACGACAAAATTAATTGGTTGCAGATCAAGATCTAATTTGGAAGCATCCCCTATTCCTTTAGAGGTTCTTCAATCCTCAACTACCTCTTCTTTCTACACTCTCTGCTTGAGAATGGCTGAAAAAAAAAAAAACCAAATGCCTCTTTTCTAGTTCACAATGATTAAGATTAAAGAATGATATAAGGGGGTGCAAAGCATAGAATCAATTTCATGTTTGGTATACAAGAAAAAAAAAACAGAATGGAGAGAAATAGAATCGAATTTTTCACTTAATTTCATCAGGTCATCCATTCAAATTTTCATTCCATTCCTTTCCTATCCCATTTCATTCCACAAACCAACCTACTACAAGCTTGTTCATCCTAGAATCCAACTTTCCGAAGGCCAATTCAAGCATCATCATTTTACCATTTCTGGCAGGTTTGGTCCAGTTTGACTGAACCAGTTCCTTTCAGTCCAGTTTAAGGGAACTGGTCCGACCTAGTTGGGCAGACCTGGTTGGGCTGGAGATTTTAAAAGCCTCTTCTTTAAAGATTAAAGAGAGTTCTTGTTGGCTTCTTCAAATGGGGAGAGGATGGACTTGGCTAGGCGTTGTTGCAAATCTAAGTTGTTTGCAGTGATACTAGTGAAGAGGGCCACCAGATACTGACAACAGTTTGTTTCTTCATGGACGTTGCTGCCCTTAGTCTTCAAAACAAAAGGCTGGACGAATGAGGGAGAACTCGACCTTGCAGACAACAGGGATACCTGATCCAGCAACAGTTGTGTAGGCTCGGGTGAAAGGCAGACTCCAGTATGAGCGGCATCCCACAATGAGTCTCCTGGGAACCAGAACTCCAGCTACCAGTAAGGGTGGGGCTGGCAGCTGGCTGTTTGCAGCTGGTAATAGAGTTTGGTCAGCAATGGCGTGGGTTAACATGAGCCTTAATTAATCAACAAAGAAGAATATAGAGGCAGTGGGATGGTAGCAGAGATGATGGATGCAAGGTGATCTATGTTTAAATAGAAAATACTATGAGTTTAAACAGAAACTCATCACCTAACCAAACTGAACTTCATCCCAGACTAACCACAGAAACAACCGGAGTCATTGGTCTAGAAGCTTCAAAACCAAACCAACCCAACATGATAGAAATGGCCTAAACCATTTTTGCTCACCTGCCTGAGTTGCCTCGTTGCAAAAAAAGCCTTACATAAATTCATGGCAAGGAATGAAAATTGCAAGGGGAAAATTATAAAATAGGAAGATAATTAAATAAATTTATTCATAGCTCATATCAGACATAAAATTTTAAATATCCATGATAAAAATCAACAAATCTTTTAATTCAGGGTTTCAAATCAAACCTTCTTGATAGAGTAGTGGGGTTGAGATCAGACTTGTTCAAAAAATATATAGAAGAGTAAGGTTATCAGCTGGGATCTGAGAAAGCATCAATAATAATAGAGAACCGGAGCAGGGAACCACTGCAATTTTGTGGATAGGGGCAAGATGACGACACAATGGAGCTTTGATCGATCGAGACACTAGCAGAGGGGCTGACAGCAGTTGATAGGAGCAGTGCTGGCTATGCTGCAGCAGCTTGTCGACGTAGGCAATTAGCACCGGCACCAGTAACACACAAGGTCACGACCAAGAGCATGAGGACTGAGCCAGCGACTGGTCTAGAGTGAGCAATCAGGGTGAGGAATGGGGGACAACCAAATAAATCTAACTGAAAGGGAACTATACTAGTAGGGAACCCTTTTTCTAGTAATATATACTTTGGTTTTCAGTTCTATTGGTTTTTTTTTCGCTCACAAAACTGAGACCGAACCAAATTATATATGGTTAAACTAATAGAAACCAAACCGAACCATTTTTTATTTTTAACCATACCATTTGAGCCAAACTACCTCAGTTCAGTCGGTTTCATTGGTTCAAAACGACGTTGGCAGAGCCATAGACAGAGACAGACAGAACCCCAATTTGACCAGAAGGTAAGTACAAAGATTACAACAACAACAACAACAAGCCTTAAGTCCCACTAGGTGGGGATGAATCCTTTTCCGCCAATTCACCTGATCCAGAGCATTTTTCTCTATCAGATTAAGGGTTATTAAATCCTTCCTCACAACTTCATACCAAGTTGTTTTGGGCCTACCCTTGCCCCTTTCATGCCATAAACCATAACTAACTCACTCCTCCTCATAGGTCTTCTACTAGGACAGTATTTGTCAGTACAAAGACTACAATCATAATTTCATAATGGTACAATTTCCACCTATGATTTAACCCAAATTATAATCCCCTTTTTTCAGGTTACAAAAATATACCAAAATTTAAGTCCATGAAAGAGTGTATGTATGTGACCCTTACAAGCAAAATCCTAAGCATTGGAACCTCAAAAGTCAAAACCAACCCCTTCAACCCCTAATTTTGTTCAATAAAGCTGTCAAAATGCAACAGCAACAAGATCCTGTATCAGCATCTCTGTTCCAAAATTTATCCATTCTCCCCATTCAAAATCAACCAAAATACCCTCCATTCATCTCTGTTTCAGATAAAGGCATCCAAATAATAGCACACCAAACCCCCCAAAATGTGCGTATGTGAGTCATGAGACCCTTGCAAGTCCATTAGAATCCTAAGCTTCAAAACCCTCAAAACCAACCTGCATTTCAACCCCCCAATTTTGTTCAATAAAGCTGTCAAAATGCAACAGCAGCAAGATCCGGTGCTAACTTCTCTCTGCTCCAAAAATTATCCATTCTCTCCATTCAAAGTAAACCAAAACACCCTCCATTCATCTCCATTACAGATACAGGCATCCAAATAATAGCACACTAACCGCAAAAATGTGTACATGTGACCCTTACAGGTCCATCAAAATCCAAAGCTTTAACCCTCAAAACCAACCTGCATAAACCTTCAACCCCCAATTTTGTTCAATAAAGCTCATGCAACAGCAGCAAGTTCCTGTGCAACTTCTCTCTGCTCCAAAACTTACCTATTTTCCCCATTCAAAAACAACCCTCCATATATCTCCGTCACAGATTAAGGCATCCAAATAATAGGACACTAAACCCAAAAAAAATGGTTCCCAGTACCTACCCAAAACCAGCATATCCACCATGGGGCCTGTGTTGTTATTGCAGGATCTAAAACTAAATTAATTCTCTCTCTCTCTCTCTCTCTCTCTCTCACACACACACACACACACAAAAAGGGCAGCCTGGTGCACAAAACTCCGGCACATGCGGGGTCTGGGGAAGGGGCAGACCGCAATGTGTCTTTAGTATGCAGCCTTACCTTGCATTCTGCAAGAGGCTGTTTTCACACCTTGAACCCATGTCCTCTAGGTCATACGACACACACACACACACACACACACACACACATGTAAACTAAAAAAAATAAAATTCTGTGCATCACTTTTAATCCCCCCAAAAAAGTTCATAGACCAAACAAAGCAAAATCAAAGTTACAGAACAACTATAGGATTTTAAAAAGAACAGAATAAACTTAAAACTAAATTCAACTAGATTTACTTTGCATTACCTTATAAACAAAGAGGTATTAAAAGATGGATTTGAAACCCTTTTTTCTGCTCCTTGGTTGCAATGACACTGAGATAAATCATGATAAATTGAAAGTGATAGAGAAAACAGAGTAAATTGTCTACATAGCAAGGTTAAGTGGTAAGCACTATATTTTCTTAGAGCATTTCTGTCTGTAGTACTGTAAATAAATTAGATGGTTCATTAGGATATGTTGGCACAAAAACAACAATTCTCAAACTTCTAAATTCTTTATAATATTTCACAAATACAACTGCATGAATGTGAGTGTATCTGTATACAGTTGTACATTTAAAGCATTCTTGAAGCAAGCTACAACAAGGTCCAGTTATTTGCAAGCATCATAGGGAATTTTGTTTGGCTGCTCTCTAAGCTAAATTTCAAAGTCTCTTCACATAAAACACAATCACACGATGGTATTCAAAATAGGTTGGATGTAAGCTCAATCTCAACTGACTTTAAAATGAGGAGAAAGAAAAGCATTGCATCCAAATAATACTCTCAAGCACCCTAACCCTGCGTTTGGGAACATGCATTTTTTACCTTGAATTTGGATTTGTGTAGATTTGGACAAATTGTAGCATAAAATTATATGGAGTTTCTGCCATATTCAAACAAATCCAAATCCAAACCCCAAAATCCATACTCCTTTGTGACTGGTTGGGTTGGTCACGGGTTCGAATCCAAGGAATCAGCTTCTCTGCATAAAAGCAAGGGTAAGAGTATGTATACTATGACAACGCTACCCGTACCCTCACAAAGTGGGGAGCCTTGCAAGTTGCGGCCTGAGGACGCTCTTTTTTCTTTTTTTTTTCCTTGATATGCATTAACATTGCCCTGTCAGCCAGATATAGAAATGAACTAACAGAAGTATCTTCATCTTTTAAAGTTTCTTTTAACATTTAGGAACTTTTTCAATGAACGTGTAGGATAAATCATTATTACAACTTCTTTTGAGAAAGTGGTCTTCACTATTTTAATTATTTCTTTTCTTCTTAGCATTTTATCTTTGTGTCTTTTGTGGCGTACAACCTTCTTGTGTTTTAAACAAAGCATACAACTAACTTCTGTTTTATAATCCTCCTTGAAGGGTTTAATTCATCCCTCAACAAGCGTATAGAAAAACTCAGCCATAGTTAATAAAAAGCACCAACACGGCAACACTCTAATAAACCACAAGTTTGTTTGAACATTCCAAAATGTGGTACATTTTCCTTCTAGAATGCTAAATCTAACAATCCAAAGTGTTTTTTCCTTAATAACAAAAGAAGATAAATACATTAGAACAGAGAGAATATACAAAGAGGAGAATAAGAAATTCACCTAAACAAAAATAAAAGAACAATCCATAAAACAAAAAATAGAAATCCTACTACAAAGTTTTAATTCAATATTTTTCAAATACATATTTTTCATCAGTTAAAGCAGGGAGTTATTGCATTATAATTCTATTTTCAATCATTACTAATCTATTTTCCTAGAGAAATCTCTTCTACATCTAGAAGCACCTCAATATCTTCTCCAAACTATACTAGTGCTATTACATATTTTGCACCAATATATCCATATAATTATACCCCTTCCACATTTTAAAACATGTGATATACTGTGGTTCCCTTCTCATTCCATGAAAAAGAACATTCTACGTTCCAAGTAACATTACTTGGAAACAAAGTTACCTGGAACACAGAACATTCCAGTTCATGGAACATGAATGGGACTGTGGTATGACACATGCTCTAAAATGTGGAAGACGTTGGGGGCATACTTATGCAAATATATTCATGGAAAATGTAGAGACCTCTTTTGTTTTGAAAAACTTTTTGTGAATTTTTTTCGACTATGGATGATGGAATCATCCACTGTGATATCTAAAAAATGATCAATTTGAAAATGTTCGGGGAGGATGTTGAAGTGTTTCAAAATCTAGAAGAAATTTCCTTATTTGGAATAGGTAAATAAAAATTAGGATGGAATTATGTTATAATTCTCCACTTTAACAAATAAAAAAATATGTAATGTGAAAATTACTAAATTAAAACTTGGGATCGTTAGATTTAGCATTCCGGAATGAAAATGTACCATAGTTCGGAACATTTGTACCAATACGTGTCTGGCTAGGGTGTTGGCATTTTCTGGTAACCATGCTTGGAAATAAAATCCAGTTGTGGTGCTGGACTTTACATGCTGTGCATTCCTGTGAGATCTCTTTTTATACATGAAAGTTTTCAATTTGTGGAGAACAAACCATCCACCAGAAATCAACTAAAAGCAACAGAAGTGCCGCTCTCCAATTCCTTTAGAGGTGCATTGCTCTGAAATCTGAATATCTTATAAGTCCTAGTAAATAAACCAAAAGAAGGGCCTAAATTTGTTCTTTATCAGTGAGTGCTTTTTAAATCAGTATCACTATGATTTTTTAAAGATAAACAATCCGCCTGCAAAATTAATCATATCATAGTCATCACAAACAAGCATTTAAGATATAAAAATCCTAAAATCCATCACTGAACAACAATAGAAGGGAATTCAACAATTATGCCATAGACCTCATTCATCGACAAGGGTTTTCTCTCTCAATTTTTCTAAAATTCCCATCTTCCATGAGCACTAGAAAGAACACATGACGCTCACGATAAGAAATTAACAAAAGAGAAGGATCAAATTGTATTCATGATAAGTTATTTCAAAACAAGAGTTCTGAATGTCATTCTCAAACTAAACTTTGTCCATAAATTCTCACCTAAGAACCGCAGGGTGTAAAAATATACAGAAAGTAAATTAGGAGGCAGTGAAGGCTTGTTTCTTCCCTTTCTTGCTTCCACTTCCGCTATCCCGTCCCATGATCATTCTCAAGAGAATATCAGCCTGCTTTGTGTTCCCCTCCTCATTGAGGGTTTTGATCAGATCCTCACAATTGCTTTTATCTGTGACACCTCCTTTCCCCATTATTTTACACAAGATCGAATATGCATTGAGTGTCTTCCCAGCTGCTAAAAGAGCATCAATCACCTTATCATAGCTTGAAAAGTCTATGTTACAATCCCTCTCCAAACCAAAATCCAACAGCTTGAGAGCTGCAATTGTCTTCCCTTTCTCACAAAGAGCAGATAGAAGAGTATCAAAATCAGGTGCACATCCAGCGTCCATTAGTAGTTCGATTCGTCCTAGGGCTTCCTCGACATGACCTCTCATGAAGAGAGCTTCCAAGATCTTAGCTACCACGTCCATATTCTCCCTCACTCCCTTCTCCACCATGCTCTTCATTACCCGACTCGCTGTTTGAACCCTACTATCATCAAATAGACTCTCCATCACTGCCCTGAATAGTGATGTATTCGGAAGATGCCCATTTTCAATCATGCTATCCAGTGCTGTTTTGGCATCAGCAGGCTCACCTTTCTTCAAAAAGCTCTCAATGAGCAACCTATATGCATCTACTTCTCTAGGTACTCCTCTCCTACCCATAATCTTCAAAATTTCAAAAGCTGAATCAGGAGATCCTTCTTTTGAATGTCCGCACATTAAATTGTTAAATGCAGCTGGATCTTGAACACCTTTTTTCATCAACTGCCGGAAAAAAGTTTCTGCTTTTTCTGTCTGCCCATGACTGCAGAGATACTCAATCATGGGGTTATAGGCACTGGGCTCCATCTCCAAAGAACTCTGTGGCCTTAAGATGATTTCCTTCTCAATTAATTTATCCAAATATTTAACAGCCCGATCATACACTCCAGCCTTGCAAAAGCTTTCAATTAAGATGCCATAATGTCCAGCCTCGGTTGGAATGCTCAACCGAATCATTGCTTTCAGCACATCAGCAGCTGCATCCAAGTCACCAGAGTCACACTGGCAGGATAGCAACCTCGCAAAAATTGAATTATCATTGGGAGCAATGTACCTCTCAACCATCTCCTTCAAAATATTTCCAGCTTCAGCCATTTTCCCTGAATCACAAAGCCCAGGCAAAAGAGTTGAGTATGTGACAGCAGTTGGCTTGATACTGAAAGACCTCATCTCGTCCAGTAGTCTCAATGCATCATCAACTCGCCCAACTGAAATATAACCTTTAATCATTGTAGTATAACTAATAACTGTAGGAGCTAAATTCTTTCCCTTCATCTCCACAAAAAGCTTTTCTGCCTCCTCCATCTTCTTAATCCGATAATACCCATTAATCATTGTGTTGTAAGTAACCACATCAGGCGAAACCCCTCTACTTTTCATATCTTCGAAGAACCGATTAGCCGTCTCCACCCTCAAAGATAAAAAGAAACCCCATATCATAATATTATATGTATGGCAAGTTGGTTCTATTCCTTCCCTCAGCATAGCATTGAAATATCTTTTCGCCATCATATACCGACCTCGCCTCATAATCACCTTAAACAAAGCATCATATGATTTTATAGTCCTCTCCACACCCAATTCCTTCATATTTTGAAAAATCTTCACAGACTCCTGAACAATCCCAGCTTTACCGTAACTATCAATGAGCACAACGAACATATCTTCGTCCCATTCAATACCCTTCTTAGGCATATCCAATAGTATACATCGAGCATGGTTGAGTTTGGAAGCTCGACCCAAAATCTCGATAATCTTCATGTGTGTCGCCGGATCATGCTGGAACCCAGTCCTTTCAACCCACCGGAAGAACTGAAGCGCATGCTCTGAGTTCCGAGCACCGTGTAAAACGTTCCAAACGAGAGAGTGATCAAACTCAGGAACTAATCGTCGGATCGAGTTTTGTAAACGGGTCGTCCACTCTCGATTCGCCATCATTCTACAAATTATATCCTCTACTTTTTCTGGGTTTCGGCGCCTACCTCTTGGAGTTCTCTGATTCGCATTTTGTTTTCCATTAACTGCATTTTGAGATTCAGGCGATTCCGCAAGGGCAACTTCTAGGCTTGGATCCGGCATTTGAACAACAGCAGGGATATAATCGCTTGCTGGGGGATCCGGGGAAGATGTTGAGCAGAGGAAATGGAGGAAATTGAGGGATGGTGGGTTCGGAACCCTATAAACAGAAGGCAAAACTCTATGTTTCCATTGGTATAACCTGGGCGTAAATATGTAGGCCATTTCCTGAGCTCTTCAAGGTATCGGAGCTGGATTATGGAGAAATATTTGGGCTGGTTTGGTTCGGCAGACTGTTCTAAGTTTCGACACCCATGAGAGGTAGGGTTTAAGACTTCAGAGTCGAGGGAGACCAGGAGAGTGCCTCAGGAGCAACGGTGCTGGATTAGGGTTTAGAAATTAATTATGAATTCTTTCATCTCTATTCTCTAATACACAGAATTTAAATTTAGAGTTGTATTAAATTTGAAGTTATATTAAATTTAAATAAAATATAGAATATAATTATATTAAAATTTGTTTAAAATCATTTAAATACAAATTCAAGGTTTGAAGGTTATATTTTCAAATTCTAACTAAATGATAATATTAAATCTTTTTTATTGTTTTTTCACAAATATTTGTCTTTGATATAATTCTTGTATTGTGTATACTCTTTATTCTTTTGTTATTTTATTTGAGACATCATCATTGATTCATAACATCATATTTGTTTATATTTATGTGATATTAATTTGTATGCAAATTTTATAGAGCATAACTACAATCATTGAAGCCACAAGGTTGCCTACCAAAACAAAAGACCCTTTTCTCCTCTTTTTTTGCTTTTTTGTTGGTGAAGAAATTGTTATTAGTAAGTGGAAAACTATGTGAGCATCCCCTTAAGTAGCTCAAAGTCATAGATTTTATGAGTTCACGAAAGATGGGGTCATCGACAACCGTCACATCAAGGTTGAGGGGTAAGTTTTTAGTGGTTCCATGAGATTTCGAGTTAGGAGATGTGAGAGTAGGTTTAGGTGGATCATGCGGTGGGGGCTAGGGTTTAAATGTAAAAGGGAAAAGGAAAGGATGTCTAGGGGTAATGGGAATAGAAAATACCTTGGTGTCTGGAGGGGGGGATTGGGGTTTAGGGATAAGAATATAGACTATATAGTTATATTTTTAAAAATATTATATAATGTATAATTATATAATTATTTTTTATATATTTTAAATTTATTAATTTGATTTAGTTTGGTTAACTATGTTTACTTAAAAAAGGTTGAAGGAAAAATTAAAATTTTGAACCAGAGCAAAAAATAATAATAATAATTCACTAATTTTTAGATTTCATTTGGTTCAGCTAGATGCTTTGGTTTTTTTTACCCACACATTTCTTTGAGTCATATCTTTAATATCCAACATCAATGAGGATTCCATTAAATATTCTTGGCTGGAGCTTCTCTATTGTAGATTAAACAAATTACAACATGTCAATATTTCACATTCTTGAGATAAAATAAGGTCTTAAGTTCCTGCTTTAGGTTTTCACAAAAGTTAGCGATTCAACATGTCACATATTACTGAGCCAAGAATTTAGCTAAGGGAATTAAGGTCTTTAATTTTATAACCTTTTCCTTTTTCTATCAATAGAGTCCAAGTTCCTTTGATGTTCTCATTTGTTTGGCTTCAAGTTCCATTAGCACATCCTTAGGATATGATAGGATAACTTTTGCCCTAGCATGGATTACAGTAACTCTTCTCTCAAATGTGTGCAATTCGTTTATTTTCACCAACTTAGAAGTCCTTAAATTACCACTTTAATGGTCAATTGTATTCTAATACTACTTGCAAGGATTATGTAACACTACGTGTGAATTCCTACAAGCAAGTTAATATAGCATTGTTTGCAGTAGGTGACATCTTTTGCTATAGTGGATGACCATGGTTCCTACTCGACAGTACCTTTCGATAAAAAGCCAGTCATCTCAATGGACTTAAAATATATTCATCCAAGGAGATGAACACAAGAGAAATGAAGGCATCCCTTAAAGTAGGTAACATATGCACTAACATATTTCCTATAAGTGTGGGAATTAATAATAATAATAATAACAATAATAATAACAATAATAATAAAATAATGTTTTTTTTATCTCCACACTCAACCTTATATTGTAAACATATAATAATAATAATAATAATAATAATAATAATAATAATAATAATAACAATAATAAATGAAGAAATCATAATGGATCTTGAAAGGTTTGGTGTTGAAATAGTGGAAGGAAATCATCAGACTCTCATTATTGGTTTAGTAATCCAACCAACCTTGATGGAAAAGATTAAGACTACACAGATGAAAGATGCAGAAATTGGTAAAGATCGAGGGTAAGATACAAAATGGACTGAAGGCGGTTTTCAACATCTCAGATGATGGGGTTTTGAGAGTTCCAAAACAAATTATGTGTGCCTAATGATGAAGATATCAAAAGAACAATTTTGGAGGAAGCTCATCAATCTCTTTATATGGTACATCCAAGAAGCACAAAAATGTATCAGGACTTGTGAGTCTTTTTGGTAGAATAATATGAAAAGAAAGATTGCACAATTCGTGGAACAGTACCTTACTTGTTAGCGAGTGAAGGTTGAATATTAGAGACCAGCATGGCCGCTGCAACCACTCAACATTCCTAAATGAAAATGGGAGCACATATCTATGGATTTTGTGATGGGATTACCACAAACACTCCATGGGCAAAACATCATTTGGGTAGTTGTTGATCGTTTAACAAAAACTGCTCATTTTATTCCAATCAAAGTTAACTATTCTATGAACGAGCTTGCAGAGTTGTATGTTCAGGAGATAGTTAGGCCACATGGCATACCAGTGTCCATCGTATTCAACCGAGATCCATGATTCATATCTCAATTTTAGAGGAGTTTGCAAAGAGCCCTGAGATCCTGACTTACCTTCAACACAACATTTCATCCTCAAACTGATAAACAATCGAAGAGAACAATTTAGACATTAGAGAACATGCTAAGGGCATGTGTGCTTGATTTCAAAGGAAGTTAGATTCTGTATCTGTCGTTGGTTGAGTTTGCCTACAACAATAGTTATTAATCAAGCATAAAAATGACACCTTATGAAGCATTATATCGTCAGAAGTGTCGGTCCCCATTATATTGGGATGAGGTTGGTGAACGATAACTTTTAGGTTTCGAGATTATATAGAAAACTTTTGAGAAAATTAAGCTCATTCGGGATAAAATAAAAACTACTCAGACTCGGAAAAAGAGTTATATCAACTCTCGTTGATGAGAGTTAGAGTTTGAAGGAGGGGACAATATATTTTAAAAAGTAGCTCCAATGAAAGGAATCATGAGATTTGGAAAGATGGGTAAACTAAGCCCCAAGTATATTGGATCATTTGAGATATTAGAGAGGATTGGTCCAGTCGCTTATAGAGTAGCCCTACCTCTTGCATTATCAAAAACTTATGATGTGTTCACATTTCCATGCTGAAGAAGTACATTTCAGATCCTTCTCATGTAATAAGTTATGAGTCGTTGGGAGTCAACAATACTCTATCATATGAAGAGATACTAGTCCAGATTTTAGACACCAAGGATTCCGAATTACGTACCTAGAAGATCTTAGTGGTAAAAGTGCTCTAGTGCAACCATGATGTTGAGAAAGCATTGTGAGAACTAGAAGAGGAAATATGCCAAAAATACCCACATCTTTTCGATAATGGGAGGCTAGACTAAAAGGCGACACTATACAAGGTACTTATTTAAGTAGTTCCACAGATTTTAATTAGAGTTATGTTTAACAAATTTCGAAGAAGAAATTTTTATAAGGAGAGGAGGATGTAATAATCCCAATATATATAGTTGTGAGCTAGCCACTTACTTCCACGCACTATAAAATAATAACAAAGTAATATTTTTATTGAAAGTCCATTCCCACTTCTAGTCTTTCACGCACTTCCTTCATATAATATATATATATATATATATATATATATATATAATAATATTTTTATCTACCTATACGTTCCACATTCAACCTTATATTGTAAACATATAATAATAATAATAATAATAATAATAATAATAATAATAATAATAATAATAATAATTGTTAGCTTTGGTGGCTACATAATCATGTTTAATGTGTTTTGATGATATTAACCTATTTGTTATTCCAAGTATATACCATTTTTCCAGATCATGTTTAGTATAGGTACAAGTGACAAATACATGAAGGTACCGGATCAGAGGCAAAGATCGGACCAAGTAGGCGTTTGAGTAGGAAAGATCAAAGTGAACACTCACTCGGTAGAACTCAAGCATCCAAGGAAGGTTAATGTAGAATTATATGTAATGGGGAGTGTTTAAGACAGTATTCCTTGTAACTCTTACGGTTTTATTTCATGCATAATTTTTGAGCAAGAGTTGAGCAAATTGCATATGCATACTAGGACACAAAAGTATATAGAATATCACTTAAATGAAAAATAAGTTTTTCATGGTTTCACAATTAAGATTTTTCAAAGGCAAAATCATGAGTACTTATATGAAAATATCCTATACTCAACTTTGATTAACATGGGACAAGTGTTAAGTGGTCTTAGTATTGTGAACTTTAATATACTTGGTCCCGGTTGAGTCAAAACTATTTTTATGTACCTAAAGATTCAAATAAATTAAGTATATTTTCATAAGGTTAAGTTTTAAATAATATTAGCGTTATAATCTTTTACAAATTTGGTCTTGGTTGGGTTTAAAACCTTAGTTATGCATTTATCAAATTTCCTAAATACTTTTTAGTATTTGAGGCATAACTTTTGCTAGAAAAGTACAAAAAGGACGATCTTGGTATCTATGAAAAGTTAAGAAAAAAAACCAACAACTTTCATGTTGATCACTTTTTTTAATTTGGGGTTTTCGTTGATGATTCGAGGTAATTCGTCGATGATTTTAGGTAAAACGTTAATAGTCAACAAATTGGGGTAATTAGTCAACGAATGGAGGCAAATAGTCAACAAATTAGGTCAAATAGTCGATGATTGGCGTCGGGATTTAGTCGCCAATTGCTATAAATGGCTAGTTTTCAGTTTAAACATGTAATATATATCACCTCAACAGCCATAAAATGGCTAGTAGCCCAATTTTGCCTATAAATACAAGTCCATAGACTTGTTTAGCAATGGTTTTGGTGATTTTACAAGTTCTTAGTGAAAAATATCTTTTGATTACAAAACCTAGACACTTTGCATTTTAGTTCTTCATATCAAGTGCTCAATTTCTCTCTTACTTACTAATCTTGTTTGATTCATTCCTTGAGAGAATAGTGTGAGGATTATATTGTATTTGATATAAGCTTAATTAAAATAGCATCATTTTGTATATCATCTTCTTGTTGTAAAAGGTTATTTGTGAACTAATTGGTGAAGGTTCTCAGTGAACCATATTGCAAGGCTTCTTGGTGAACCTTGCGGCTCTTGGTGAGTGATGAGATTTGTTTCTGTGTGAAGGCTCTTGGTGAGCGTTGAGGGATTTGTTCTCTCGTTGTAAGGCTTCTCTGCCAGTGAAGGAGTTTATAGTGGATTGTGGAATCCTTGAGTTGGTCTCAAGGCATGGACGTAGGCTTGGTGCCAAATCACGTTAAAATACCGGTGTTAAGATTTTCTTCTCTATACTCTTTATTTGACGTCTTGTGCATAATTTACATTTTCTATATTGTGATATAATTGTTTGTATCTTGTCAAGATTATAATTTTGTAGCGAAAAGCGAAAATACGCAAAAGAGTCCCTTCACCCCCTCTCTAGACTTTAAACCCAGGCTGACAATAATAATAATAATAATAATAATAATAATAATAATAATAATAATAATAAGAAATGAAGAAGCTGCCACACACCTCCCGCACACATCATACATACATGCACCCCCACCAATTTTATTATACACCCCCCCTCCCCCACAATCAATTCAATTATACACCACATGCAGCCATCACCACTTCAATCCATTGCATACAACACCCCCATACATAAACCCATCACCGCCGACATACATGCATGATATTGAAAGGTGCCATGTCTTATCTTCCACAAACTATCATCCATAGATTCCTATAAATAGAAGACCCTCCCATTGAAAGCTCACAACCTCCACTTACGTGAAAATTTCAATAAGGAGAGAAGGAAAAGTAACAGAAAGATTTGGGTGGTGGAAGGAGAATTTTTGTTATACTTAAAATTCTCACTCTCTCACTCTTTCCAATCTCATTTTTTTTATAAGAGATAAGATTCACTGTGATCATTTTACAAGAATGTTGGAATTGGTGTCATCCCAAGGGAGGGGTGAATTGGGTTTTAAAATATTTTTCGCTAATTTAAACAATTATGCCGATTCACCACATATCATATCCCATTCAATATTAAACACATGTATGTCAAATGATTAAGCTATTGGTTCATGCATACACTTGTATCCAATGAAAATGTGTGCATGCAACTAAATATAACAGTAAATAAATAGGCATACACATATTGAATTTAAAGTGCAGTAATTAAATGAGATAGGGAGAGAGAGACACAAGATTTGTTATCGAGGTTTGGCCAAAACTAGCCTACGTCCCTACCTTGGGCATACCCCCCAAGGATTCCACTAAACCTACTCACTTAATCGGGTGGAGAAAAAGCCTTTTACATCCTCTCCTTACGGGGCAAGGAAAACCCCAGCTCAATTACTAGGCTGAGCTGAACTAGTCTCACATATGGGACTGAGACTTCCCAATTCAATTTTCAGGCTGAACTGAGCCAGTCTCATTTAAGGGGCTGAGACTTCCTAGTTTAATTTATGGGTTGAACCCAACTAGTACATTTAAAATAATTTTTGTACATGAAATTACTTCTAAAACACAAGCAGAGATGTAAACGATAAAGCTCTAAATATATGCACTCTCGTATGATATGATTTATGCTCAGTAGAGAAAGGGTGTTTTTCTAAATAAATATTCTAATCTTTGAAGAAAGATATATATGATAAAAATCTTCAAAAATTTGAACCATAATAAAATATTCTCTTAAAAATGTTTTTCAAATGCACTAGAGAATCAAGGGTTTGCTCTAAAAGTATTTTTGCAAAAACTAATATGTAAGATCTTTGATATTATATGAAACATCCAATAAAAGCTTCAAAGATCAAATGTAAAACAAATATTTTCTCCAATGAAGATTTGCAATAATATTGTTTGGAGAAGATAGGATTTATACTTAACAGATGTTTTTGTAATCAACACAATCAAAAATAAGATACCCAAACAAAATGCACTCTTGTATAAAATATTCAATGAATGAAAGAAAGAAAGTTGGGAGAGTACAAAGATTTTTGCCCCAAATAAAAGAATTTTGCAATGAAAAAATAGTTTGGGGGAACTTTGATTAAGAAATAATTTAAGATGTTTTTAAAGTTAATCAAAGTTACTAATCTGGAGTAATGAGGGGGTTATTTATAGATTTTCTAAAAATTATGACCGTTGGGGACACGCTTGGTATTTTGGAAAAGATTAATTAAAAATTAATGACGTTTAAGCCCTTAAAAATTTTTCAACCCGAGAAGTTTCGAGTGGCTGAACTTTAGTTTGATCACCCGAATAAACTCAGCTAAAAAAGCCATTTTAAAGAGTTTGGTCACCCAAGTCTAGGTTCGGTAGGATGAACAAAAGTCAGAAACATTTATCGCGTGGTTTGGGTGCCCGACTCAAAGTTCGGTTAACCGAACTGACCAATTCGGTCACCCGAGCCCATTCTGAACGTAATTGTTCAGGCGTCTGAGTTGTTGAAAAGGAACCTGACACAGGTTTGGGTGACTGAGGGAGATATGCTCAAAAGTGCTTCGGGTGCCTGAACACCAAGTCAACATGTTGACTTGTTCGGTCGCCAGAGCCATTTTACACGGCTTGGGTTCAGTCGCTCGAACCCTCTCAACATTTTCAATTAAGTTCAATTTTTAGTCAATTTAATTCCCCATATATAATAAGTGATGTTGGGGACTTTTTAGTGCATATGTCTTGGGACCTAAGGTCTTTTCGAGTACGCCCAAAAACCTCACGTCAGTTGACCGAAGTCATTCGATCCCTAAGGTCAATCTATGGCATTTCTGAGCATTTAAAACATATCATGCAGATGCATGCATTATTACAAACTAAAGAATAAAAATAAATGCAATACAAATTAAAATCAAAATGAACATCTTCGTCTTTTGCTTTTTAGTCTTCACGGAATACGCCTGATAGTATGATCTTTATGTTCCACCAGGCTTCCATGTCCTTTACCTCATGTGTGTGTTTAATTATGAACCTAGTCAAAAACACTAAATGCACACATGAGATACTTGTACTTTGTCAGCATCAAAACAGGGATCAGACTCAAAAAGTCAACAAAGAATAAATTAAGGCAGGTGGTTTGATTATATCAGCTTTTTATAAAATATACCCGAGTTTATTTGTAAGTGGGTTTTGATTATGTCAGCTTTATATATATATATATATATATATATATATATATATGAGATTATTTATTTAAGAAAATATTTTAATCCTCTCAGGTAATTTACAACATTATGATATTATATTAAAAATAAATGTTTTAGCACGAAAATCGTGTGACATGAACTTATTTTTACATTACATGTTTTATGAAACAATGAATAGTAATGGGATTTTTATGATGCTATTTTTTTTGGATGAAGTATATATTAGTATGTTTTAAAAACCCATATGGCTCAGAGATTATAGAGTTACAGATGCTCGGTATCGCAACTTAAAGTTTATAGAGATCGGAGTGCACCCATAGTGTTTTTACCAAGTGGTTTTACAGAGCAATGGATTTCTCATAAGTGCACACTTGGTTTCGGCCCAAGACTTAATATGAAAAATCTCATTTACAATTAAAGTTAAAGTTTGATTTAGTTTGGTAGGTTAGTTAGTTAAGTCCAATCTTCGGATTGCATAATCCAGTCATGAGGGTAAACATGACCCATAATTAACAAGGCTAAGGAATGTTTTTAAATCAAATTTTGGTGGTATTAGAGCAAAGAGACAACTAATGTCCCCCAAACCCCGATTCATCACCCCGGGGGCTTGCTGGTTTGGGGTAGCTAATGTCCCCCACTCTTAACGTGTGTTATGATAAGTAAGAAAAAGTATATACATATGCATATATATATTTTAAATGTAAATATGGCCCACAGTTAAGAGGCATGTGAGACGTTTTACAAAGCAAGCATAAGAGAATATATATATATATATATATATATATATGTATGTATGTATGTATGTATGTATATGAAAGTATTATAGTTGTTGACCCTATGGGTCATTCCTTGTTTTGATAATGACAAATACTCTTGGTATTTGATGACTTTTAAGTTTGTGTGCACGATCATATTAAGCTGGATCATATTGATTGCATGCAGTAACTTGAATAAATATAAAGACCTAGCATATTCATTATTTGTCTTAATATATTTTGGGTCTGTAATAATTTCATTTCAAAGGTCTGTAATAATTTGCATATCATGCGTGTAGGATCTATAAGCTTAGGACCTTAGAGAGACCTTAGAGATAAGGTCGATTGACGCCGAGTTTTTTTGGCGTACTTAAAAAGGCCTTAGAAAAACCCTAGGTCCCAGCACGTGCACGTAAGAAAGTCCACATAATCACTTGCTCAATTAGAGGATCAAATTAAAATTAAATTGAACATAATAGGTAAATATATTAGAGGTCGGGTGACCGAACCCCAGGAGTTCAAAACACATCGGGCACCCGAACTGCTGGAAAGTCAGCAGTTTGACTTGAGTTTGGACTACCGAACCAAGAATGAACATATCTTCCTCGGGCGATCGATCCTCTGTTAGGGTACTTTTCACCAACTCGAGCACCCGAACCTTCGCGTTCAAAAAGGCCTCGGGTGACCGAACTTGTTAGTTCAGTTAATTGAACTTAGTTTTGGGCACTCGAACCGCGCGACAAATGTTTTTGACTTTTGTTCAGCTAACCGAACCTAGACTTAGGCGACCGAACTCTTTAAAATGCTTTTTTTTTTACTGAGTCTATTCAGGCACCCGAACCTCAGACTGGGCACCCAAACTTCTCGGGTTAAATTAATTTTTTCAGGGGTTAAAATTAAGTAAATGGGGTTAATTTTCTTAATGACTTTTAAAATAAATTTAATAATACCCTTGGTGTCCCCAACAGCCATAATTTTGCCTATGCCTACATATATCTCTTCATTTGTAAAATTAAGGCAAGATTAGCAACAGGATTAAGCCAAAATTCTCTAAAAATTTTCAAATCCTATTTTCTTCTATTAAGTCCATAACACTCAAATACCTTCATTCCTTTGAGAAATCTTACTTTGTGAGTGTTTTATTAATTGTTCTTAAATTGCTAAGAAACCCTCACTAGCTTTGCTTGTGATTTTCATATTGAGGGTTTAGCTTGATTTTCCCCCTGATTTTATTTGGTAAATCCTTGTGTGAGAAAAATCTTATAGCTAAGTGGGTCTTTGCATTGTCATTGCAAGACTCATTAGGGCTTATAATTTTTGGTGTGCAAAAATATTTTACAAGCTCAGACTTGAATATCTTATTGTGCATTGTTATTAAGAAAATTATTTTGGAGATATTTTATATTTCTATTAGTTTGAATATTTGAAACCCTAAACTAAGATTGAGAGTTTATCATTGCTTAGTTTCAAAGATTTGCTTGTATAAACACTTTTGTGCTTGACTTGAGATAATCACTATACTAAGTGTTGATTGCACACGTAGAGCATCGAGCTTATAGTTCATACATACTTGAGGTGCATTGATTATATTGTGTGTATTGTAGTACATATTTTCTTGTGAAGAAGCATATTTCCATGTATAAAATTTCATACATATTCGTTGTATTCTAGGCGTGGGCCTGAAGAGGGTGACTAACCTTGTGGAATAGTCCCGGATTGGCTTAGATCCGGTTAGGAAAGCTAGGTGCGTCATCCTAGTAAGGTGTGTTGGTTGAGGTTAGCCCCATTAATTGACCTGGTTGTAACCGGTGTCGCTCCACCCGTTAAGTGATTTTTAGTGGAATCCTCGAACTTGCGAGCTAGAGGCGGGGACATAGGCACAGTTGACTGAACCCCGATAACATATCATGCGTGTTCTTTATATTTTTGCAAATTTATTTTTCGCATTTTTATTTTTAGCACATGTATGTTGTATGCTTGATTCATTATATGTAGTACATGTATTGATTGGGTTTATAATTAAATAGAAAGACCCTAGGTTTGAGTAATGTTTAAATACCCAATTCACCCCCCTCTTGGGAATACACCAAAGCTAATAATAGTTACTGTTCACTGTTTTTAAAAATGAAATTTCAATTTACAATTAACAATTTCGGTATACGGTTACAAAATTTTATAGCTATACTTTGATTGAAATAATTTTATAAATGTTTCATAGTTTTTCCAATGCAGTTTTGAAAATACAGTATTAAATGTTAATTGTGACGACCCAAAAATTCTACTATATTTTTTTTTCCACATATTAAACTTTGATACCATGCTATAATATCTTGAACCCTAAGTAGGTACCAGGCTGACCTATTCATCACATATTTCTACCATGTAGCGGAATCATACACATAATATCCCAGATACAATATAAAAGCACTATTGTCTTCATAATTACATAAGTTACTCTCTAGAAATAATACTGCAATACAACCCCCCAGATGTTTCAAAATATCACTATATATATAACCGATCTCGCTAGCACTTACTTAAATAATACTATCTATGTCCTATCCTGTAGCTCTAGGCTCGATCCCCTCATGATCTTGAAATGTTGAAATATTTATTGGGGTGAGACACCTATCAGTAAGACAAAATAAATTATTGTCAGTGTGTGGCAAATGAGTTTTACATATTTAAACATAGCTATTAATTAAATCGTAACTAAAAAGGCGTCTGTATAACAATCATAACTCACACCTATACATTTCAAGGTACATATTTTCTACTCAAACATATTTTAATGTGGTAGATAATTCCGTTTTCATAAAACTACATACATACATACATATATATATATAAAAGATACTTCCTTTACTTTCCGTTGATGGTTCTATCATAACATCATGAATTAACCCCGCATGATCGAGTCATGCGGCTCGAGAGCTGGACTTAACCATGGCTGGACTTTTAGGCTAAGTCAAACATAATATAACTACACACAATGGCCCACCCAAACTGGTCCGCCCATTCTACGCTTCTCAACACTTCTCAGGTCGGCACATAGCGGGTATCCTATGCTTCTCAACACTTCGAGGCATATTGGCTCTGACACCAACACTTTTTGAGTAATGTGGTAGCACTGTCGGCTATACACCCAACCTGGTTTGCCCATCCTACTCTTCTCAACACTTCTCGGGTCAGCACATAGGGGGATTACACTGTCTGATCTTGCTAGCTAGTTACGGTATCGTGCTTTGAGCACACCTGGTCCATCAGGGTTTTGATATCATATAGTATAATTTATATAACATAACTGATAATGTAACCTCATTTCGTAATCATCATTTCATAAATATGTACAAATCATGTTTTCACTGTTATATCATATCTATTATATCATAATCGGTATAAACCGTCATATCATAACTATCTCGGTATTAAATTGGCATATCATATCATAACTTGGCTTAAAACCATCATTTCAAAACTTAGCATAAATCTGTCGTGTCAAATTATTACATCAAAACTGTCATATCATATTTTCATCATATTCATAAAATTCTAAAATCAGTATAAAATCATATACATAACATTTCCTATACTCAATATAAAATCATAATCTGCTGTATATTGTAATAAAATATTCTAATTGTAATCGTATAATCATTTCTCATGCCACACAATTTGAGTAATAATTCTTAATATAATAATCACCCAAGAAAAATATAGGCTTTGTTGAAAAATAATATAGAACCTGTTCTAGGGCTTTCTCAAACTCATAATACCATGTTTTTCCCAAATGCACATTTAATAAATAAACCATAATTTTCGTACCCATAAAATTACTTAGAAAACCATATACAATATTCCAATAATCACATACCATGATTTAATTAGGTGAATTTCTAAAATAGTTGACATAATTTATTCTCCTTACCTTGGCCCTCGAGTGGTGCTTAGAAAGCCCAAACCAAAAATTTGCTCCGATTAACTTGCTAAGGATCAAAGTCGGGACCCTGTGGTGGTGTCTGATTGTCGATTCTGCTGAATATTGGGAAGAAATTGAAGAGAGAGAGAGAGAGAGAGAGTAATTTGCAGCCCTAGAGAGAGAAAGAGAGAAAATATGATTTTCCCCTAGAAAATGAGTTGTTGTTCGATATATAGGCCTCTGTCCCAGACAAAACCATCGACAGTTTTCCTGAAACTGTCGACGGTTTGGTTTTTAATCAAACTGGTTTTTACTATTTTACCTTTACTGTGTCGCGGTAACTCAAAATTGTCGACGGTTTTTTTGAGTCTTCACGAAACCGTCGACGATTTGGTCTACACCAAACTGTTTTCCTCCTTTTCTTTTATTATTATTATTATTATTATTATTATTATTATTATTATTATTATTATTATTATCATCATCATCATCATCATTTTATAGGGCTCCAAATTCTCCCGTCCTTACAAAAATTTCGTCCTAGAAATTTTCTAATCATCACTTATTAACCAAGCACTTGTCTAAACAGTCATACTTACCCGACTAGCGTTGGTCCTCGTTGAAAAACTGTGGGTACCTCTGACGTATTCCTCTTCTAATTCCCATAAGGCTTCCTCAACTGCATGATTCCTCCAAAGTACCTTTACCAACGAAATTTTCTTAGTCCGTAATTCTTGTTCTTTCCGATCTAGGATATGAACTGGCACTTCATCATATGATAAAGTTTTTTTAAGCTTCAGTGCCTTATAACTTATTACATGTGATGAATCTGGGACATACTTCTTTAATATAGGCACATGAAATACGCAGTGGATCCTGGATAATGCTGAGGGTAATGCTAACCTTTAGGCAATTGGACCAATTCTTTCTAGTATTACGAACGACCCAATATACCTAGAACTTGGCTTACTCATCTTCCCACATCTCATAGCTCCTTTCATTGGTGCAATTATCAAGAATACATTATCTTCTACGCTAAACTCCAACTTCCGTTAGCGAGTATCTGTATAACTTCTCTATCAACTCTAAGCTATTTTAATTCTTTCCCGAATGAGTCTGACTTTCTCTGAAGTCTATTGTATAATCTCTGGCCCCAAAACCTACCTTTCACCAACTTCTTTCCAATATAATGGGGATTGACACATCCGACCATATAATGGTTCATATGGTGCCATCTCAATACTGGCCTAGTAGCTATTATTATAAGCAAACTCCGCCAATGACAAATATTGGATCCAATTACTACCAAAATTCAGCACACAAGCTCGCAACATATATTTCAGTATTTGAATAGTTATATTTTACTGTCCATCAGTCTGGGGGTGAAAGGCGGTGTTGGAATTGGTGTATTCCCAAGAGGGAGGTGAATTGGGTATTTAAAAACTTTTCTCCTAGGTCAATTCAAATTCCCCAAACAGTATTACACAAGCCTAGGGTCTTTCTATATAATCATAAACTCAATCAAATATTCAACAATCAAACACATGTACTGCATATAATAAATCAACCATAAAACATACATATGCTGAAATTGAAAGTGCGTAAAAATAAAAGCCGCTCCTAATATGTTATTAAGGTTCGGTCAATACTGCCTACATCCTCGCCTCAAACTCACAAGCAAGAGGATTCCACTATGGCTCGCTTAATTGGTGGAGCGGCACCTAATACAATACCTTATCAGGATGGTGCACCTAGTTCTCTTAACCCGGTCTAAACTAGTCCGGGACTTTTCACAAGGCAAATCTCCCTCTTCTGACTATGGAGTCTGATTATCAATACTTGAAAGACACGAGCAATGTTGTGGCCACAATTCGTGAGAAGGCTAATGAACAAAAGGTTGACTTGGAAGACCACTCTGATAAGATACATAATTAAAAGGAGATAGATGGTGAGAGAACTATTCTAAGGAATAATAAGAAGGTTTCCTGGGCAGAGCTCTTTGCCAACAATCGTGATCCCTTATACTATGGTTCCCTCCTAGCATTTGATTATGATGGCGAGTATGTTCGAATTCCTCCTTCTGTGATGTATAATTCAGAAAGTATAACAAAAAAGTATCTGGTGGGATATTTTACAGGGAAATTTCTTGGTAAGGTGGTCTTCAACACCTTGTTAAGGTCATGGAAGGTCAAAGTTGAATTTGTACAACATAATAAAGGTTAGATTGTTCTTAAATTCCATAGCAAGGAAGAACTCAACAAGGTTCTACAGAAAGGTCCTTGCTCAATACATGGAAAAACTCTCATTCTGAAGAAAATGCCTTAATTCTTTCAATTTGGCCTTGAACACAAAACTGTTGTTCCTGTCTGGGTACAACTAAAGGACCTACGTTTTGAACTATGGACTCCTGAAGCTATAGGGAGGATCTGTTCGGGAATAGGAAGGCCATTGTGTATGGATAAACTAACTACCACAAAGGGTAGAATCTCTTATGCTCAAGCTATGGTGGAGATGGACATAGCGAAAGAAGTTAAACATAGAGTTAAGATTCTGCTCCAAGATGACATTGAAATTACCCAGGAAGTAGTTTATGAAGGACTTCCGAGGTTCTGCAATAAATGCAAGGCCAGTGGACACTTTGAGGCTTTTTGTGGACGTAAAGAAGGGATTAAAAAGCTTGAGGTTGCCAAGTACAGACCCAAGTTGGATTACATGGCACCAAACACAGAGAAGGGTGGAGGTGATACTAGAAATACAATGTCAAAGAATGAAAATGTGGCCACAACTAGCAGTAGGAGGGTGCTGAATGAAGAAAAGAGTACTAAGAATGTTCAGGCTATTGCAGAAGATGGTAAGGTGATGTATGACAGTGAAGACCCCTCAGAGGAGATTAAAACAGATAATAAGAGTACTACAAACTCCAAAGTTGAGGCTACAAATGAGAAAAATAATGATAACTGTACAATGCATGATAAAAACGAATCTATAGTGGAGTCTAGAAAGGAAGGGAAGAATAAAAACGACAATGATATGAACACCTTTGGGCAACAATAGAATCAAAATTCCAAAGGAAAAGGAAAGGCTAAAAAGTTTCAACTTGTAAAAAGGAAGAAGAATGGAAAAGGTCCTCACTTTAACCCACTCACTTTTGGCAAGGGGTTGAGACCCCCTTCTAAAGCCCTATGAATATTGCAAGCTGGAATATTAGGGGTCCAAACAAACCCCTGAAGCAAAATGGGGTCCTAAGCCTTATAAGGAAAAATAAATTGGATGTTATTGGCATTTTGGAAACAAAGATGTATACAGAGAATATGAAAGAAATGATAAGGAAAAAATTCAAGAATTGGAAGCAGATTAACAACTTTGATCTCCACAAGGCTGGGAGGATTCTAGTGATGTGGAACCCTCAGAAAATCTACCTTCAGATTGTTGACATGAACCCCCAGGTAATTCACTGTAATATTGAATGTTTAGTTACTTCTAATAAATTCAATGTGAGTTTTGTATATGGTTTCAACCCCATCATGGCTAGGAGAGCTTTGTGGCATAGCATTTACCAGCTTAGTAATATCCCTGCCCCCTGGCTTCTTCTGTGTGATTTCAACTGTGTACTCTCAGCTATAGAAAAGGAGAATGGCCTTCCTGTTTCTAACTATAACACTAGAGATATTGGGGAATGTTTCTTTAACTCAGGACTATCAGATTTGAGATCGACAGGGTGTTTCCTTACCTAGACAAATGGTAAGGTATGGAGTAAATTGGATAGAGTGATTGCCAACTAAAAATGGATATTGGATGGTCTGAGAGCCAATGTTGAATTCCAATTCCTTAGAATTCTCTCTGACCATTTAGTATGTTTTGTGTCACTGTTTGAAGAGGTGGGTCTGGGAAGGAGATCTTTCAAATTTTTCAATATGTGGGCTTTACACCACAACTTTCAGGACATAATTAAGAAGGGATGGGATACGCAGATTCTGGGCTGTGAACAATTTAAACTGGTGACTCCAGAGTCTAAAGAAACCACTAAGGGCTTTAAATGCTACTCATTTTCCCCATATATCGGCAAGAGCTGAGAAAGCAAGCAAGGAAGTGGTGGAGCTACAACAGTTACTGCATGACAATCCCTCATATGGTGACTTGTAATTGACTCTAAGTGAGAAAAGAACAGAAGCTTTTAGACTTGCTGAAGCTAATCGAATGTTCATTTCCTAGATTTCAAAATGCGGATACCTAAAGGAAAGTGATAGAAGCACTGCTTTCTTCCATAGTCTGATGCGAAGTCGAAGGAATAACAATTATATCTCTGCTGTAACCAAATATACTGGGGAAGAGACAAGCTCTCAGGCTCAGGTAGTTAAGGAGTTCCTGAATTTTTACTATCAGTTGTTGGGAAGGGAAGTGGATGGTTCCAGGATTGATAGACATACTGCTGCAAAGGGACCTTTGATTAAGGATTCCCAACATGCTAGCATGATGGCTCCTATTTTTAGTGAGGAGATTAAAAAGGCACTATTCAGCATTGGGGATGGCAAATCCCCAAGCCCTGATGGTTACTCTGCCTGCTTCTTCAAAAAAGCATGGGATACAGTGGGGAATGAATTTATTAGTGCAGTGAAGGAATTTTTTGTCTCTAGAAAGCTGTTGAAACAGGTGAATCATACAGTAATTGCTTTGATTCCTAAATGCAATCATGCTAATTCTATAGGGGATTATAGGCCAATTTCTTGTTACAATGTATTTTACAAAGTTATTGCTAAGATCATTGCTTCAAGAATTAAGCCTGTACTAAAAGGAATTGTTAACCCAGCACAATCTGCATTTGTAGAACAAAGGAGCATGGTGGAAAGCATTTATATTGTCCAGGAACTTGTAAGGAAGTATGCCAGGAAAAGGGTCTCTCCAAGATGTATGTTGAAGATAGATCTTAAAAAGGCTTATGACTCAATCTCATGGGGATTTCTTAAAGATATGTTAACTTATTTGAACTTCCCTCCCACCATGGTGAATTGGATCATGGAATGTGTCTCCACCACCTCCTACTCAATCTATATTAATGGTAGTATGCATGGATTTTTTAAAGGGAGGAAGGGACTGCGACAAGGTGATCCTTTATCCTCTCTGTTATTTTTGATATGCTTTGAATACCTCTCAAGAATGTTGAAGTCCTTGGAAGATAACCCATATTTTAAATTCCATCCCAGATGTGGAACTCTCAAGATCACACACTTGGCCTTCGCTGATGATTTGATTCTCTTTTCTAGAGGGGATTATGCTTCTGTGAAAGCTCTTATGGATTGTTTGAAAGGATTTTCTGAATGTTATGGCTTGACAGCAAACTATCTGAAATCTAACCTATTTCATGCAGGTGTAAAAGAATATGATATGGATTGTATAAAGCAGGTTACTAGCTTTAATGTAAGGGAATTCCCCTTTCGATATCTTGAAATCCCTGTGGCTGCATCTAGACTAAACTCAAGGCATTATTCTCCCCTAATTAATAGAATTGCTGGTCTATTCAAGGGGTGGCTTGGATTCACATTATCATATGCTGGGAAATTAGAGTTAATTAATTTTGTCATCTAGGGAGTGGAATGCTTCTAGCTTTCAATTTTCCCAATTCCTAATAATGTATTGGATCATGTTATTAAATTATGCATGTCCTTCCTTTAGGGAGGGAGGAAGAAGCCATTGGTTGCTTGGAAGGATGTCTGTATGCCAAAATCAGAAGGTGGACCGGGGGTGATGCATCTGAAAGTTTGGAATAGAACTCTTCTCACAAAAGCCCTATGGAATATTCACACTAAAAAAGACTCTCTTTGGTCCAAGTGGGTTAACCAAATATACTTAAAAGGTACAAGTCTTTGGGAGGCCGCAGATATATACCACTATACGCACAATGTAATTAATGCACTCACGAATGATAAGATATTAAACTCAAGTGAGATTTCGTTAACCAATGTGTTAACTCTCAACAATATGTGTGTCAATATGTATATGTGAGAGTGAGACCTTTGATTTCAAGATAATGTATTTGCAATATGAGTATTCAAAGCATCTCTAGAATCCTAAGCAAATATTTCAAAAATATTTTTCAAGTATCAAGCACAATGGATATTAGGGTTTATGCTTTCTAAAAATGATTTTATCAAAACACAAAGTAAGCTTATGAAACTTGCAATAAGGATGCAAGTTCTTAAGCCAATGAAGAGTTTTTCCCAATCCAATATTTATAAATAAAATATAATGGCAAAAACTTTAAGCTACTTTCCAAAAATCAGTACACAACAAATGCAAGTTTGGGAGAGAGATAAGCTTTTGAGTAGTATGAAATATTCTCACAAAAGAATAACACTCAACCTAACTTCGAAATACAATCAATATGCAAATGAAGAAGGTGAGGAAAATATGCTCTTTTTAAAGATATATGATCAAATGAGTACAAGAAAGAGTTTTTGGCAATATACTTGTAAAAAGGGTAGGATTATGAAAGATTTAGCTTAATAAAAATTTCAAAGAAAATTTGCTAATCTATATGTTAATCATATCTAATTATTAAAAATGATGGGGTATATATAGAGTTGGGAAAAAATATAACCATTGGGGACATACAGTGTATTTTGGAAATTGTTTATTTATGTTTAATGCAAGTTAACCCATATTTACTGCGGTAAAAATTTCACCAACCTGAGAGGTTCGGTCCACCATACTAAAGGTTCGGTCGATCATATTACTAACTTCAGTTGACATGGCCATATTGAACTGGAGATATGGTCAACCGTCTAAAGGTAATTTTGAACCCTTCGTAGGTTCTGTCGACCAAGGCAATTTTGAACTAATGGTTTAGTCGACTAAGTTGTTGGAGGGTTCAGACATGTGTTAGTTCGGTTGATCGTGGAAGACACGTTCATTTCAGAATGATCGACCGAGTGAAGTCATTATGTTGACTTCTAGTCAGTTTGGCCGACCGAGGTTTTTGTACTGCTTAGGGTACCGCTTACAATGTGCATTTAAGTCCTGTTTTGGTCTTTGTGCTTCATCAACCAAGTATAAATAAGCATAAGACATTTTAGGCTATATGAGTGATGATTCCTATGGTCATTTTAAGGCCTCTTGAGCATATACATCCTATCATGCGTGATATGCAAGTATTATAGTGTAACAAACTGCTTATTTTAACATAATAATTTTTTTCCACAATAATATTCAAAATAATAATCCTGGCAAATCATAATCAACTTGGACCCATGAGTACCAGGGAAATACCTAAAATACAACATAGATTCTTAAGTAGTTGGAAACGTGAAATCATATACATATCAAATTGTCCAACCAACACAATACCAGAGTCTTTCTACAACTGTCATATACATACACATATCCCAAAACATCCAAAAGTTGCCTAGGGTCACTACCCAAAAATTCGTCTAACTCTAGTATAATGACTTATCCTTCAGGTAGGGTAGGACTATCAAACTCTAGCGCTGCGGAGCTTTATCCACTCTCCTATTTGGGGCTCCTAAAAAATTTATATAATTTGAGGTGAGACATCTCTCAGTAAGGAAAATAAACTAATTTTAGTGTGTGGCAACATGAACATTTTCGTATTATACATATAACTGTATATAAACATACTTAGTAAAACTGTCTGTACCATATATGGGAAAACATATATAATCATAACATGGTATAACATACTGAATTTCCATACATATACATCATCTCATATAACTGTACGTAGAAAACATCCTGGCTGGTTAGCAGGCTGGTGTCATGTCTTACCCCCACATGACTCGGTTGTGTGGCCTGAAGGCGGGACTCGACAATGGCTGGCTGACCACTGCCGAGTCAAATAAAAGTCTGTAAGTACGATGGGTTTACCCCTCCTGGTCCGAACACCAGAGGGACGCCTGCGTTACAATAAACCACATCAACTGCCAATCTCCCACTGCCCCGTATAGCAAGCGGTAGCACTAACATAAACATGATCTACGGTACCGTGCTTCGTGAAAGCCTAAACCAAGCCAACCAGGTTCTGATAACATAAAACATATTCCCAAATAATGATACATTTCTATACATAATCATATCTGTCATGTTAGTATTTTCATACATCTTTGCATAACATATCATATAAAATTCACGGCCCGTATGCCGATATTGCATATTATAAAATGTTTGGCCCGTACACCAGTATATCATATAAAAACTTTGGCCCATACGCCGACATATCGTATAAAATCCTTGGCCAGTACGCCGATATATCATATAAAAACCTCAGTTTGAAAATTCCCTGTATCATTTTAACATTTTCCTGGAAATAGTAAAAAACATACTTATTTTGTAAACATAATATTCCATCATCATAATTGTTCATGGTAAATTTTACTCATGCCACACAAAAGAGGTATTAATCCTATTTCCGATCAACAGCATTATTTCCAACATAATTCTACAATATACATATTTATCTAAAATTAAATGCTGTAAAATAGTAAATATTTTTTTTATGAAATCTTGACTTAGTTTATCCCCTTACCTGATTTTTGAAAAGCTCCTACAAAGTCTAGTCTTACACCAAGAGGGTTTCCCATTCAACACCCTGAAAACAACATCTCCTTGAACAAAACTTTAGTATTTCTTCGAGTACTACATTTCTTACAACTATAGGAAATCCAAAAATTAAATAAAAAGTCTTACCTTGAATTTGGGATGAAATCTAAGTCAACCCCACAAACGATCCACTCCAGCAAACTTGAAGAGAACTTTCCCAAGAGTGTCATGGTGATCTCGGATCATCGAACCGACAAGAATTCAACCCCGAATCTTAGAGAGAAGGAGGAAGGGATGAACAGGAGAGAGGGAGAGTTTGTTCTTCATGTGATTTCTAATGAAAAATTCAAATTTAGGCTATTTATACACTTGCACTCGTCGACGAGTCACGTCACTTCATTAACGAGGCCACGAAGGAAGTTCGTTGACGACTGCTCACTCCTCGTCGATGAAATTTAGAGCTGAAAAATAGCCTCTCGGTAATTTCTCATCGATGAGACACGTGTCCTCGTTGACAATCCCAACAAGCCACTTCATCGACGAACGCGAGGACCTACTATGACCCCCTTTAAAATTTTCCTTTTTCTCCTTCTTTTATTATTTAAATGTCATAATTCCTTAGGTCTTTACATTCTCCACTCCTTATAAAAATTTCATCCTCAAAATTTACTATCCATACAATTCATCATCCCCTAAAGAAAGCAGTCTACATATTTTATTACTTACCCTCACTTAGGGCGGAGGAAAACTGTGGTTACATTCAGAGTTCTGGGAGATTAGATATATAAAATAAAATTCTCCCAAAACTAAAGTACTACTTATTAACTAAACTATTACATATACTAACTAACCTGTAAAAGAAACATTACATAATTACTTCCACTTTTCTTATTACAACTGAGCTCCACTAAATAAATGTGGATATTTCTGTCTTATTTGTTCCTCGAGTTCTTAAGAAGTTTCTTCTATTGTGTGATTCCTCCACATGACTTTCACTAGAGGAATCTTCTATTATGTAATTCTTGTTCTTTCCTTTCCAGAATCTGTACTGGTACCTCCTCATAGATTAGCGAATCACCGAGTTCCAATTCACCATAATTGATTACGTGAGAAGGGTCTGTGACTTATTTTCTCAACATGGAGACATGGAATACGTCGTGTATCTTGGAGAACACAGGTGGTAAAGCTAACCTGTAGGCAACTAGCCCACTTTCTCTAGAATCTCGAATGGGACAGTGAACCTAGGGTTAAGTTTACCTTGCTTTCCAAATCTCATAACCCCTTTTAACGGAGCTATTTTCAAAAAAACATGAGCACTAATATCAAACTCCAATTTCCTGCAGCGGTTATCAGCATAACTTTTCTGTCGGCTCTAAGCTGCATTGATTCTATCTCTGATGAGTCAAACCTTATCATACATTTTCTGTACTAATTCTGGCCCCACAACTTGCTGCTCACCCATTTCATCCCAATATAAAGGAGAACGACATCTCCTACCATAGAGCGCCTCAAACGGTGCCATGCCAATGCTGGCCTGATAACTGTTATTGTACGCAAACTCCACCAACGACATAAACTGAGTCTAACTACCTCCAAAATCCAACACGCATGCTCGAAGTATATCTTCTAATATCTGAATCATCCTCTCAGTCTGCTTTTCTAACTGAGAATGGAATTTCATGCTAAAAGATCATTGAGACCCTAGAGCTTCCTGTAAGCTCCTCCAAAATCATGACGTGAAACATGGGTCCCGATCTAACACTATAGACATCGAAACACTGTGAGAATGGACTATCTCTTGAATATAAATCTTTGTCAGTTTGTTAATGGAGTAGCTGATCTTGATGGAAAGGAAATGAGCGGTCTTAGTCAAACGATCTACAATCACCCAAACGACATTTTGGCCATGCAATGCGGACAACAGCCCTGAAACAAAATCCATAGATATGTGATCCCATTTCCACTCTGGGATAAAAAGTGGCTGCAACTGGCCTGCCAGTCTCTAGTGCTTAGCTTTTGCCTGCTAGCATGTCAAATACTGTACTACATATTTAGCAATTTCTTTCTTTATACCACTCCACCAATAAGACTCTTGCAGATTCCTATACATTTTCGTGCTGCCGGGATGAATTGTATATAAAGATCTATAAGCCTCTTCTAAGATGGTCTTTCTAATATTAGCATCAGCAGGAACACATAATCTAGAACGGAACTGCAAAGCTCCGTCATTTGTGATACTAAACTCCTCTCCCTGACCACTCTATACTCTAACCATTATCTTTGCTAATTTTGGATCATCTTCCTGAGCAGCTTTGATCCTTTTCTATAGAGTAGGCTGCACCACTAAACTGGCAATACATATCTGAGGATCACTCTCAACCAATTCTATGCCAAGTCTCTCCAGATCCATTATGATCGGATACTGAATCTCCATAGTTGCCAACGCTGGTCCCATAGACTTTTTGCTCAACGCATCAGCTGTCACGTTTGCTTTTCCTGGGTGGTAACTGATAGTACAATCAAAATATTTAATAAGCTCCAACCACATTCTTTGCCTTATGTTTAGTTCCTTCTGAATAAAAAAGTACTTTAAACTCTTATGGTCGGAGAAGATTTCGCATTGCTCGCCATACAGGTAATGCCTCCAAATCTTCAATGCATATTCTATTGCAGCCAATTCAAGATCATGGGTAAGGTAGTTTTTTTCATATTCTTTCAACTGCTTGGAAGCATATGCTACCACCCTACCATGTTGCATCAATACATAACCAAGTCCCTTCAAGGACGCATCACTGTAGATAACATAACCCTCATCCCCTGACGAGATGATCAGCACTGGTTTCGTGACAAGCCTTTGCTTCAGTTCCTGGAAGCTCTGCTCACAGCTGTTGTCCCATTCAAATATGGTATTCTTCCTAATCAGTCGTGTCAGAGGCCCTGATAATGCTGAGAATCCCTCAACAAAATGACGGTAATACCCAGTTAGCCCCAAGAAACTCCTGATCTCCTCAACGTTCCTCGGTTTAACCCAATTCACTACCGCATCAATTTTACTAGGATTGATAGAAATTTCATCCCCTGAGATAACATGTCCCAAAAACACAACCTTCTTAGGCCAGAATTCACATTTGCTGAACTTGGCATATAACTTCTTTTCTCTGAGCATCTACAAAACCTACCTCAAATGTGTCTCATGCTCCTCGTAATTCCTTGAATAGATAAGTACATCATCAATAAAAATAACAACAAATTGGTCTAAATATTGGTGGAAGATCTTATTCATCAAATCCATGAATATCGTAGGAGCATTCGTCAGACTAAATGGCACAACGAGGAATTCATAATGCCTATATTTAGTTTTGAAAGCTATCTTTGAGACGTCTTCTGCCCTTACCTTTACTTGATGATAACCTGATCTGAGATCAATCTTAGAATACACTCGTGTACCCTGGAGCTGGTCAAATAAATCCTTTATATGGGGTAGAGGATACTTGTTCTTGATTGTCACCTTATTAATTTTCCTATAATCTATGCACATCCTTATGAATCCGTCTTTCTTCTTCACAAATAACATTGGAGCTCCCCATGGAGATACACTGGGCCGAATAAATCTCTTATCAAGCAAATCTTGTAACTGATTCTTTAATTTTGTCAACTCTATTGACACCATTCGATAAGGTGCTTTAGAGATCAGCACTGTACCTGAAAGCAGATCAATAAGAAAATCTACCTCCCAATCAAGTGGCAAGCCTGGTAACTCATCTGGAAAAATGTTTGTAAACTCTTTCACTACTGGCGTACTAGTGAGCTTCAATTCATTCCCTGACATTTTCTTCACAAAGGCCACGAATCCTTGACAACGACTCAGAAGCAGTCTCCTTGACTAAATTGCCGAAACTACTTGAGGCGAGGATTGCACTCGCGACCTTATAAACCTGAATTCTGGTCTTCTCGGAGATCTGAATATTACTTCTCTCAAATGATAGTCTATGTTGGCGTAATTGGTTGCCAACCAATCCATACCAAAAATTACATCGAACTCATGCATGTCTATTACTATCAAATTAGTTGGAAAAATTTTCCCCTGAATATCAACTGGACAACCTCGAAGCACTCTACAACACCTTACTACAGATTGTGTCGGTGTAGTGACTAATAGTTTGATGTCTAACATTTGTGTTTCTAGCTCACATAATCTAATACACTCCATAGAAACAAACAAATGTGTGGCTCGTGAATCAAACAATACAATAACTTTAAAGGAAAACATGCTAACCATACCTATTACCACATCGTCGGCTATCTCAGCATCACCTGGCATCAAAGCAAAAACTCTAGCTGGAACCATATTCCTCTGCTGATCTCCACGTGGCACCTGATAGCCTTCCCGGTACGGTCTGGGAGTAGGAGCGATATTTGGTGGTGTAGGGAAATATTGTACCAAATGTCCCTATCTACCGCAACGATGGCAGACAACTCTCCCCACTCGACACTCTCCCCAGTGTCTCTACGCACAAGTATGACAGACAGGAAAATTCTGCACTGCCTGAACCTCACGACCTCTAGTATCTTGCCTCTGTCCTCTACCATAGTTTCCTCTCCTCCACTGACCCTACCTAGATCCTTGCTAGAAACCTGAAGAGCAGATCTCTTCTTCTGTCCTTGCTCCTTTGCGTCCATACGCTCACTAACCTTAACCAAGGTTGCTCTGTCGACTAACTCAGCAAAGTCCTGTATCTTTAGCACTACCACCTGTTTGTATATGTCTTGCCTCAATCTTATTTCAAACTATCTCATCTTCTTTACTTCATCATGAACAATATACAGAGCGAAACGAGATAGCTTTATAAACTGCGCCGTATATTGTTGGACCGACTGCTATCCCTACTTCAGATTCAGGAACTCTTCTACTTTAACTTCCTTGATAGTGGCTGGGAAATATCTGTCAAAGAATAATTCTTTGTATCGGTCTCATGTCATAGCTATTGGCATCATCCTCTGTTGCTCTAGAAGTTTCGCAGCAATCCACCACCTCTCGGCCTCCCCTGTCAGTTTATGGGTGGCGAAGAGGACTCTCTGTTCCTTCATACACTGTAGTATGACCAAAACTTTCTCGATCTCCTGCATCCAATTCTCAGCGGCTGTAGGATCAACTCCTCTTGAGAATGTCAGAGGATTCATCTTGGTAAACTTCTTTATCATGCACCCATAGCTTGCAGATGGGCCTCCCTGCTCTCTAGAGCTCCTAGTGATCTCTGTTATAACCTACTGAGCCATGCTGCGTAGTACCACATCAGAATCAGTCCCGCCTGCACTCGAGGGCCCTGCACCATCACTTCCACTCGCATGGGCACTACCTCCTCCAGGGTCCATCCTGAAAAACAGTAAACGTGATTTAGATACCCTATCCTTATAATTTTATCGCCTAACATAGTCCCCTATACTAACATCCTTATCTTATTTCTAGATCCAGTCCTTCATTCTAAGAACACAACCTGAAAATAGTTTACTATGGTTTTTCTGAAATTGTCACCCCAGGAAAAACACAGAAACCACCATGGTTGTCCTACCTCTAGACTATAGAACAAAGCCTTAAATCATTTTCCTATACTCTGGTATCGTTTTCGCTGCACTCTAAAGTCTACAAAACCTAACAACCTAGGCTCTGATACCAAACTATAACGACCTTTTTATTTTATCGTAATAATTTTTTTTCATAATAATATCCAATATAATAATTTTGACAAATCATAATCAACTTGGAACCATGAGTACTAAGGAAATACCTGAAACACAACACAGATTCCTAAGCAGCAGGAAACATAAAATCATATACTTATCAAATTGTCCAACCAACACAATACTAGAGTCTTTCTACAACTATCATATACATACACATATCCCAAAACATTCGAAAGTAGCCTAGGGTCACTACCCAAAAATCCATCTAACCCTAGCAAAATGACTTACCCTTTAGGTAGGGTAAGACTATCAAACTCTAGCGCTGCAAAGCTTTATCTGCTCTCCTATCTAGGGCTCCTAAAATATTTATATAATTTGAGGTGAGACACCTCACAGTAAGGAAAATAAACTAATATCAGTGTGTGGCAACATGAGCATTTTCGTATTATACATATTACAGCATATGAACATACTTAGTAAAATTGTCTGTACCATATCTGAGAAAACATATATAATCATAAAATGGTATAACATACTGAATTTCCATACATATACATCATCTCATATAACTGTAAGTAGAAAACATCCTAGTTGGTTAGCTGGCTAGTGTCATGTCTTACCCCCATATGACTCAGTTGTGCAGCCCGAAGGCGGGACCTAACAATGGCTGACTGACCACTACTGAGTCAAATAAAAGTGGTAAATACGATGGGTCTGCCCCTCCTGGTCCAGACACCAGAGGGACGCCTGCACTACAATAAACTTCATCGACTGCCAATCTCCCACTGCACCGTATGACAAGTAGTAGCACTAACATAAACATGATCGTGATCATATAGATATGGTACCGTGCTTCATTAAAGCCTAAACTAAGCCAATCAGGTTCTGATAACATATAACATATTCCCAAATAATGATACATGGCTATACATAATCATATCTATCATGTTAGTATTTTCATACATCTTTGCATATCATATCATATAAAATTCACGCCCCATACGCCGGTATTGCATATTATAAAATGTTCGGCTTGTATGCCAGTATATCATATAAAAACTTTGGCCTGTACGTCGACATATCATTAAAAATCCTCAGCTCGTACGCCGATATATCATATAAAAACCTCAGTTTGAAAATTACCTGTATCTTTTTAACATTTTATTGAAATAGTAAAAAACATACTTATTTTGTAAACATAATATTCCATCATCATAATTGTCCATGGTAAATTTTACTCATGCCACACAAAATAGGTATTAATCCTATTTCCAATCAACAGCATTATTTCCAACATAATTCTACAACATACATATTTATCTAAAATTAAATATTGTAAAATAGTAAATACTTTTTTATGAAATCTTGACTTAGTTTATCCCCTTACCTAATTTTTGAAAAGCCCCTACAAAGTCTAGTTTTACACCTGCAGGGTTCCTCGTTCAACACCCTGAAAACAACATCTCCTTGAACAAAACTTTAGTATTTCTTCGAGTACTACATTTCTTACAACTGTAGGAAAGCCAAATATTAAATAAAAAGCCTCGAAATCCAAGTTAACCCCACCAACAATCCACTCCAGTAGACTTGCAAAGAACTTCCTAGGAGTGTCGTGGTGGCTTCAGATCGTCGAACCGTAAAGAATACGGTCCCGAATCTTAAAAAGAAGGGGGAAGGGACGAACATGTGAGAGAGAGTGTGTTCTTCGCGTGATTTCTGATGAAAAATTCGAGTTTAGGCTATTTATACACCTACACTCATTGACGAGCCATATCACTTCATCGACAACGCCACGAAGGAAGTTCATTGACGGCTGCTCACTCCTCATCGATGAAATTCAGAACTAAAAAATAGCCTTTCGGTAATTTCTCGTTCACGTGACACGTGTCCTCGTCGACGATCCCAATAAGCCACTTCATCAATGAACGCAAGCACCTGCTGTGACCCCCATTAAAATTTTTATTTTTCTCCCTCTTTTATTATTTAAATACCATAATTCCTTGGGTCTCTACATACAAACCATTATTACAGACCGAAAAATTAAATGCAATTATAATAAAAACAAATGTCTTCAATCTTCTTGCTCTTCACTTTGTGGAGTATGATAGGTGTATGTGTATTATCTGTCTTGGCCTCTATTCTCTCTGTCCTTTATGTGTGATCTCAATTATGGACTTGTTTACATACTAAACACACACATAAGTTTACTGTGTTTCATCAACATCAAAGTAGAGATCAGACTAAAAAAGTCAGCAGGTGGTGCTAAACGTCAGCTGGGATTCCAAGGCTCTTTGTAAGCTTTTCCAGAACCAAGATGTGAACCGTGGGTCCTGATATAATATAATAGACTCTAGCACGCCATAGAGTGTACCTACCTCCTGAATATATAATTCCACAAGCCTATTCATGGAGTAGTTAGTCCTAACTGGAAGAAAGTGGTAGTTTTTATCATATAGTCAACGACTACCCATATGGCATTTTGCCCATACAGTTGTTGGTGGCAACCCCGTGACGAAGTCCATGGAAATGTGCTCCCACTTCCATTTAGGAGTGTGTAGTGGTTGTAGTGATCCTACCAGTTTCTGATGCTCAGCCTTTACTTGCTGACATGTCAAGCACTGCTCTACGTATCAGGCAATTTCTATTTTCATATTACTCTACCAGAAAGATTCTCACAGATCCCTATACATCTTAGTACTTCTTGGGTGCACTGTGTAGAGGGAATGATGTGCCTCATCCAAAATAGTTCTTTTAATTTCAGCATTGTTTGGTACACACAGCTTGGTACGAAATCTCAAAGCTCCATAATCTAAGATACTAAAATCTGTGCTCATCCTGCTCTGCACTTTATCCTCAATCTTTACTAGTGTTAGAATTTGTGTATTCCCAAGAGGGGGGGGGGGTGAATTGGAATTTTAAACTTTTTCTCCTAGGTTAATGTATTCAACAACAGTATATGCACAACCTAGGGCCTATCTATGCAATTTCCAAATGTGTAGATAAATATAATATGAAAATTAAGTCATACGCATCATTCACCCATAACATATATGTGCAGTAAATGTAAAGTGCAGAAATGTAAGCAAACACACGATATGTTATCGGGGTTCGGCCAACTGTGCCTACGTCCCCGCCTCAAGCTCACAAGCTTGAGGATTCCACTAGTAGCTCACTTAAGGGTGGAGCGACACCGTTTACAACCAGGTCAAATTAACACAGGGCTGACCTCAACCTTAACTAGGTCAATTAGCGGGGCTGACCTCAACCTACACGCCTTAACAGGACGATGCACCTAGCTTTCCTAACCGGGTCTAAGCCAATCCGGGACTATTCCAGGGCTAGTCTCCCTCTTCAGGCCCGTGCCTGGAAATACAACCAAAGTGTATTACAATGAAATGGTATAGTGATTGTGCTTTCAAGTAAAGCAGATATGTACCCAAATTCGCGCAATAATATACACCACAAATGTGAAATAATTTGTAAGCTCAATGTGGTCTAGATGATTCAACTCTCAAAGGTATTTTCTATCGGTGTAAAGAGTACGTGAGAGTGTCAAACAAACAATCTTTGTATCACAAGATATTCAACAAATAGGTTCACACAAAGATGTCAAGTCTTATGTATTTCAATCATTAAGATATCTCAAGCATGTAAGTATTAAACGATGTATATGCTTGGTTTGCAAAAGACATGTAATCTTTGTATTCAGCAAATAATATATGAGTGAAAGAATATTGCAACAAAGATCACAATCACACAAGCAAATATCTGTTCAAAGTATTTTGCAATATAAAAGTACAATAGATATTTGGAAGTGTTTGAAAAGTTTTTGTAAACAAAAACAAATACACTCTTCTCAAGATCTTGCAATGAAAGTGCAAGCTTAAAAGATCTAACAAGGTTTTCTTAGGAAATGCTTATTAGAAAAAGCCTCCTAAGAATCCTTAGGTTTGGCTCTCAAGAGAATCGTGTCAAACAAGTAGCATAAGGAGAGCAAACCTTTTAAACAAAACACTCAATCAACTTACAAAATATGTAGGCAATGATAGAAGGCAAGTATGAGTGGTTTGAGTAATAAAATGAGTATTATAGGGTTTTGGTTTTTCAAAGAATTTTCCCTAATCAAAGTGGCTAAAAATCTCTTTAATTTTCTCAAATGAACTCATATATATAGGCAAGGGAGAAAATATGACCGTTGGGGACCTATTGGGTATTATTAGAAAAGTTTAATGACGTTTAAGGCATTTTAACCCTGTTTAGAAAAATATTAACCACGGTAAAAATGGGAGCAACCCGAGAGGTCAGGTCGACCAGAAGTGGTTTGGTCGACCAGGACTCAAATGGCTCGGTCGACCAGGGGTGTTTTGAACTGAGTGGTCGGTCGACCGAGGAAGGGCGATTTCCCAAATTTTCGAGGTTCGGTCGATTGGGGCTATTTTGAACTGAAGGGCTCGGTCGACCAGACCGTTGGGAGTTCTCCCAAGACCCTTCGGTCGACCAGGTTGTTGGAGTACAAAAGTGCTCAGTCGACCGAGAGGTCAAAATGTTGACTTCTAGGTGGTTCGGTTGATCGGGGTCAAATGAACTACATGGTCTCGGTCGACCGGGCCTTGGTCAAATTGTTGACCCAGGGCCAGTTCAGTCAACCGGGCCAAATTGAACTGAATTGGCCGGTCGATCGAAAGTGCACCAAGTGTGCATTTCGGTCCCGTATCGACCCAAATAAGTCTTATTCAAGTGACTAATAAACATATGTGAAATATGTGCGTGTCCTAAGGTCACTTGGGGTCCAATTTGAAGACACTGAAAAAGTTCGGTGTAAGGTCGACCGAAGGTGCACCCTAAGGTCTTTCTACGGTCCTTTCTCATTCATGGTTCGGTTTGAGCTTACATAATAAATCATACGTGTGATGTGTGTGAGCTTATTACAAACCAAATGTCCTAATTACTATTACAGACCAATATAGATATATTACAAAGAATATGATTTGCCCTTCAAGCTTTACTTTGTGCACATCTTGATCTTATCATTCTTGATTCCTGCACAAAAACTTAAATACTCATTAGATACAATGAGTATTTATCATAATCAAAATTGGGCGTGAGCAATAAGGTCAACAACTAGCTCTGTATCTTTCATCTGAGTAGTCTTAATCCTCTCCAGTAAAGTGGGATGAACTACTAAACAAGCAATGAATGCTTGATGGCTCCCCTCTACTAGTTCCACATCAAGCTTTTCTAGATCCATCCTGATCTGGTGTTGGGTTGCCATTGCTAATACCGAGGCATTCCCTAACTTCCGACTCAAGGCATTGACTACCACATTAGCTTTCCTTGGGTGGTAACTGATGGTACAATCATAATCTTTATCAATTCCAGCCATCTCCTCTGCCTCATATTCAACTCCTTCTATGTGAAGAAGTACTTCAGGATTTTTTTATATGTGAATATCTCACATCTTTCACTATATAAGTAGTGCCTCCAAATTTTCAATGCAAAAACCATCGCAGCCAACTCCAAATCATGCGTAGGGTAGTTCTTCTCATACTCCTTGAGTTTTTAAGAAGAATAAGCCACAAGAAACTCCTAAACCTCCTAAACATTTCTTGGTCTTGCCTAATCAACTACCACCTCTATTTTTCTAGGATCCACTAAGACACCATCCCTGGATATCATGTGTCCAAGGAATGTGACTTCCTTTTTTCCCTTAGCAACTGAAGTACTAGTCTCAAATGATTTATGTGCTCCTAAAAACTCCTCAAATAAATCATAATATCATCTATGAATACTATCACAAAATGATCCAAGTATTCATGTAAAACCTTGTTCATCAAATCCATAAATGTAGCAGGAGCATTCGTCAGTCTGAACGATATAACCAAGAACTCATAATGGCCATACCTGGTTCAAAAAGCAGTCTTTAGAACATCCTCTGCCTTGATTTTCAGCTGGTGATACCCTAATCGGAGATCAATCTTAGAGCATATCTGTGTCCCTTGAAATTGGTCAAACAAATCATCAATATGGGGAAGAGGATACCTATTCTTAACTGTCACTTTTTTTATCTCCCTGTAATCTATACACATCCTCATCGACCCATCTTTATTTTTAACAAAAAGCACTAGTGCTCCCTAGGGTGACTCACTGGGCTTGAGAAACGCCTTGTTCAATAATTCCTATTTTTGTTCCTCTAGTTCTTTCAATTTTACTGGAGCCATTCTGTAAGGAACCTTAGAAATTGGTGTTGTTCTCGGAGATAGGTCGATAGCAAACTTGACTTCATGATTAGGAGGCAATCCCAATAGATCCTTAGGGAACACATCAGGAAAATCCCTTACTATCGGGATATTTTCCAACTTTAGTTCTCCCTCTGATGCTACCTTCACATAAGCTAAGTACCCTTGACATATCTTAAGGAGTAACCTTCTCACCTGAATGGCTATCAATATTTGTGGTGAGGAGCACACACTTGGCCCAACAAACCTGTACTCCTGCTCCCTAGGAGGTCGGAACACTACCTCTTTCTTATAGCAATCTATACTAGCATAATTGGAGGCTAGCCAGTCTATTCCCAAAATCACTTCAAACTTGTGCATATCAAGCACTATAAGATCAATGGACAATACCTTTCCTTGAATATCCACTGGGTAATCCTTAAGCACCTTTCTACATTTTACCATTGTTCCTATTGGTGTGGCTATAATAATTCGATGTCTAACAATTAAGTTCCTATCCCACACTGTTTAATAAACCTCAAAGATAAGAAAGAATGTGTTGCTCCTGAATCAAACAAAACAACAATTTTAACTGAAAACATAACAATAATACCTGTCACCACATCATTTGCAGTCTCTGCATCTCCTGGTGTAAGTGCATAAACCCGCACCTGGGCAGTAATTCCCTGCTGGTTGCCTAGGGATGTTTGGTTGTTTCCTAGAAATTGTCTAGGTGCGGGCGTATTACTTGACGGCGTATGACAGTCTTATGCGATGTGGCCGGGTCTATCGCATCGATAATAGACATTCATTCCAACTCAACATTCTCCCTCATGCCTCCTATTACATCTAAGGCAAGTAGGGTTTGATGAGTTACCCTGAAATGCTTGATTGTTTCCCCAAAATTGTCTAAAAGTGGGGGCATGATTCAGAGGCACACAACAATCTCACACAATATGTCCATGTCTACCGCATTGATAACAGATCACTCTTCTAATCCGCCATTCCCCCAAATTTCTCTTGTAACACCTGAGACAAGGAGGGTGTGATGGGTTGCCCTGTTCAGCTCGATTTCCCATTTCCTGTCTCTTGCCCACCTTATTGCTATCTCTCCTTCATGGTCCCTAACTCGTACTAGCTTGAAAAGTAGGAGGTATGGGCCTCTTCCTCTAATTTAGTAGCCCTACATTCCTCTGGAGACTAGTCTCCAATATCGTGGCTTGATCCTCTAGCTCTAAGAAATTTTGTACCTGAAATGCCATTACCTACTGGGTTATACCATGCGGTACTAGATTAAAATCACTGTCATCCACACAGGAAGTCCCCATGTTGCTACTTCCTCCAGCATTTGCAATGTCGTCCCTAGAATCCATCCTAAAAATAGAATGAAAATTCAATGAAAATCCAGCTTTTGTAACATGGTCGGTACTACTATTTAACTAGAAGAAAACTGTGAAAGACACTAGATCCTCATGCTAGAATACTTAGACTTTCCTCCACACAAATATATCCACCTAACGTCCAAATTTCCTTTTTCAAGTTCTAGTCTCCCTTTGCCATGGCTTTCTTGAAATCATAGCTTTAGGAAAATCACAGAAGATCGTCACAAAATTTCGGCCTCTAGGTTGCGAGACAAAACCCAAAATTTCACTTAACTCCCATTAATGACTTACTAAAATTCTTAATCTACCCATTCCTATCCTCAACAAAATCCATACCTATACTCTTGTATTGTTATCCGCTAAAGTCTACAAAACCTAGTAACCTAGGCTCTGATACCAAACTGTGATGACCTAAAAATTCTACTATATATATATATATATATGTATGTATGTATGTATGTATGTATATTTTCCCACATTAAACTTTAATACCATGCTATAATATCCCGAACCTTAAGTGGGTATCGGGCTAACCTGTTCATCACATATTTCTAACATGTAGCGGAATCATACACATAATATCCCAAATACAATACCAGAGCACTATTGTCATCATAATTACATAAGTTACTCTCCAGAAATAATACTACAATATGACCCCCAGATGTTTCAAAATATCACTATTTACATAACAGATCTCACCAGCACTTACTTAAATAATACAATCTATGTCATGTCTTGTAGCTCTAGGCTCGATCCCCTCATGGTCCTAAAATGTTGAAATATTTATTGGGGTGAGACACCTCTCAGTAAGATGGAATAAATTATTGTCAGTGTGTGGTAAATGAGTTTTACATATTTAAACATAGCTATTAATTAAATCGTAACTGAAAAAGCGTCTGTATAACAATCGTAACTCACACCTATACATTTTAAGGTACATATTTTATACTCAAACATATTTTAACGTAGTAGATAATTATATTTTCATAAAAATACATATATACATAAGATACTTCCTTTTTTCTCTCTCTTGGTGGTTCTATCATAACATCATGAATTAACCCCACATGATCGGTTTGTGCGGCCTAAGGGCTAGACTTAACCATGGTTGGCTTACCAGACTAAGTCAAACATAACATAACTAGGCATGATTGCCCACCCAAACTGGTCCGCCAATCCTACACTTCTCAACACTTCTCGGGTCGGCACATAGTGGGTATCCTACACTTCTCAAAACTTCAGGGCTAATCAGCTCCGACACCAACATTTTTTGAATAATGTGGCAACACTGTCGGTTATACACCAAACTTGGTCCGCCCATCCTACTTTTCTCAACACTTTTCGGGTTGGCACATAGTGGGATTACATTGTCTGATATTGCTAGCTAGCTACGGTACCGTGCTCTGAACACACCTAGTCCATCAAGGTTTTGATATCATATAATGCAATTTATATAACATAACTGAGAGTGTAATCTCATTTCGTAATCATCATTTCATAAATCTGTATAAAACATGTTTTCACTGTCATATCATATCAATCATATCATAATCGGTATAAACCGTCATATCATAACTGTCTTGGTATAAAACTAGCATATCATATCATAACTCGGCTTAAAGCCGTCATTTCATAACTTAGCATAAATTTTCCGTGTCAAATTACTGCATAAAACTACAATATCATATTTTCATCATATTCATAAAATTCTAAAATCAGTATAAAATCATATGCGTAACATTTCCTGTACTCAAAATAAAATCATAATCTGATGTATATCGTCATAAGATATTCTAATTGTAATCGTATAGTCATTTCTCATGCTACACAATTTGAGTAATAATTCTTAATATAATAATCACCCAAGAAAAATTATAGGTTTTGCTGAAAAATAATTTATTACGTGTTTTAGGGTTTTCTCAAATTCATAATACCAGGTTTTTCCTAAATAGACATTTAATAAATAAATCATAATTTTCATACCCATAAAATTACTCAGAAAACCATATACAATATTCCAGTAATCACATACCATGATTTAATCGGGTGAATTTATAAAATAGCTGACATAAATTATTCCCCTTACCTTGGCCTTGGAGTGGTGTTTAGGAAGCCCAAACCTAAAATTTGCTCCGATTAACTTGCTAAGAATCGAAGTCGGGACCTCGTGATGGTGTCTGATTATTGATTCGGCTAAATATTGGGGAGAAATTGAAGAGAGAGAGAGAAAGAGAGAGAGAGAGAGAGAGAGCGAGAGAGAGAGAGAGAGAGAGAGAGCAGCTCGCAGCCTTAAAGAGAGAAAGAGAGAAAATATTATTTTTCCCTAAGAAAATGAACTATTGTTCGATATATAGGCCTCTGTCCTAGACAAAACCGTCGATGGTTTTCCTAAAACCGTCAATGGTTTGGTTTTTAACCAAACCAATTTTTACTATTTTACCTTTACCAGGTTACTGTAACTCAAAACCCTTGACGGTTTTTCTGAGTCTCCACAAAACCATCGACGGTTTGGTCTACACCAAACCGTTTTCCTCCTTTATTAAGGCTCCACATTAATTGTTACGAAATTACGATACAAGTAAAACTCACCTTAGCCACACACTGATATAATCTCTCTTACTTACTGAGCATTGTCTCATCCAATTAATCTCCTACCTTATAGATAGCTGCATGGATCGTATTGAAAATCAGGCATAGCAAGCACATATGCGAGATTAGAAATAGCAGTTTAGAATAAATATTAATGTAGTACTAATTGGATATGTTTTTTTTTTTTTGTATTTATATAGTTTGGAATTTTTAAGGATGTTAATTTTGATGTTAGAGATACTACTATAACACGGTTGTTTAGCACTCTAGTATAAAAGTATTTGAGGTTTTATTTACTTTCATTGTTTCTATTCTTTACTTCACTTGTAAAATATTTATAGAAACTCGCACCTTAGACCCTACCGGGTTTGGGGCCCTACCGGGTCTGGGGCGTTACAAGTCAACAATGACATTTTGTTAGCACCAAGGGAGTTCTTGTATGCAGACTTTATATACATGGATGAGCACTAACTTGATCCAAAAACTTGAGCCTATTGAGTCTTGAGTTTAACTATGTATATAACTGCCTTTTTTTTGCTACTTTTTTAATGTGGGACAAACTTACAAGTGGAATTCTCAATAATTTCCGCCTCAGTAAGGCGTTTTAAACACTCCCCCTTAAAACAGAAGTCATTACTTGTTGTACAACTAACTAAGAGTCATTACTCAATCATGAAAAACGACAAGAAACCATGGGATTCAATTCATCACTGCTCCTCCTCCACATGTCTACATCCCTAAGATCATATGCATAAACACTTGAACCCACTTTGATCTCTTCCTATTAAACAAAAAGCATCTATTCCATATGAGATTCTTTAACAATTGCTCACATGGGCTTACCCCCATGCCTTATGTGTCTTGGATTGCATTCCATATGACTTCAATCAATCATACCTCCTATGTCCCGACCCTATTCAAATCCATATACCAAGCCTAGATGATTCTTACTGACCTTAATCACATACTCAGCCCTCCAATAGCTAGCATGCTAAAAGAATTGGTTTCATATCTAGACTTTCTGATGTTGCTCACTGATAGTTACAAACCATCGACTATAATACCACTTTTTAGCACTAGAGGAGTTTTTGTATACGAGCGTGTACATGGATGAACACCAACTTGACCTAAAAGCTTAAGCCTATTGGGTATTGGCCCTAACCATGTATATAAGCACACATCCTCTACTGTATTTTTTCAATGTGGGACAAACTCACAAGTGAAATTGTCAACACTTTCAGTAGCACAAGAAGAGTACCTGTCTTGACTATGTGTATAACATAAACAAAACATGTGCACCAATAAACATGAGGCATAGGAAAGAATGTGAATGATTTTGTGTACATGATAGAGAAAGGAATTTTTCCCCTAGCATCCTATTAAGCAGAAAATGGACTATAAAAAAAAAAAAAAACCACTAGCCCAATGGGTTTTAAGAGCATGCATGTGAAAGAGTTGAGATCATTCTATGTTAAGTAAATGTCTATTTTCCCATTCAACTACTCAATTATACTAAGAGGTGAGTACATATCGTGTTTGAAGAATAATTTATTTAGCCAAATAAAAAGGTTGAAGCTTATTTTGAACAACTTCAAGTGCATTATCAAATCAAAAAATTTGAATACTAATGCCAAACTACGTATTTTTTTTTTCCTTGTAAAATTGAGTAAATACATTATGAAATTCAGACTTGTCTTTTAATAGATAGATTAGGTCATGCAAAAAATTATCCACAAAGGATTCAAAAGTGATTAGGGTTGGTACTTCAAAGGAGGAAGACCTCAATGAGCACGTGCAGTGACTCACTCGAAAAATGAGTAAGTATAGGAGTTCTGTCGTGTAATATTAAGCCCAAGGGTTAGATCGTCTCCTTAGGGAATGCGTTTTAAGCGCATATTTAACGTTCTTCTAATCAAAATTAAAAAGGTACTGAACTCAGTTCAGATTCTGGTTTTCAAGATTGTGGAGACTTAAATTACATACACACGCAAATTAAAGTCCTAAAATTAGCACGCACGGAATTAAATAACAATAACGGAAATCCTAGTCTACTTAAGGAAACACTGAAACACGCTTAATTAAAGATGACAACTTTGAATAAGGAATTATAACATGCAGGAATGGAAACTCAATCAAACACACACACGTGCAGAATAAAAATCAAATCTTTAACATGAACTAAAAATTACGAACCAAAATCACAATTTAAATGTAGACTAAAAACTGAACTTTTAATACGAGCCAAGAACTCGAATCGAAGGAACAAAACGCAAACAAAGACCTAAATTTAACAAAACACAATAAAACCTTTTATTCTTTTATTTAAGAACGAAACTGGACCTCATTAGATTACTACAAAATAAACTAAAGTACTAGTTAAATCTACCATGAAATTAATTGAGAAAATACATAAATAAAGTGCAATAATAAGAAAATACCCTAAACAACGACTCAAAAACTAAAACTTTCCAATAAACCTCAACGAGAACTTAGTAGTGTCCAACTAAATAAATAATTTTAATAATAAATATATACCTTAGACAATTATTCAAACTCACACTTTTCAAACAAAACTAAATAATAATAAAAAAGAACAATGTTTGCATAACATAAAAAAAAACAAGAAAAATGAAAAAGGAAGAGAGCGCGCGAGAGAGAGAGAGAGAGAGAGAGAGAGAGAGAGAGAGAGAGAGAGAGAGAGAGAGAGAGAGAGAGAGAGAGAGAGAGAGAGAGAGAGAGAGAGAGAGAGAGAGAGAGAGAGAGAGAGAGAGAGAGAAGGCTGCTGCCATGGGAACAGCAGGGAGGTCTGTCGGAGAAGGCTGGAGGTTGCAGCAGGGGCCATGGCTGGAGGTACTCTGCTGATGTGCTTCTGCTGTGTGGAGGCTCCTGCACAGAGGTCTGGAAGGCTGGGGAAGATGGTTGCTAGTGTGATGGAGGTCCACGGAAATTTTGTGTGGTTGCTTTGCTGGAGGAGAGCTGTTTGGGAGGTGGGCTGGCCAAAGAACAGCAGTCGTAGAGTCTTCTACTACTGCTTGCTGCTGCCGTGGTGGAGGCTGGCCTGGAGTTGCAACCGGAAGGCAGAGGGAGGTTGAAGAAGGAAAGAGAAGATGCAAGGGGGTAAAAAAAATAGAGGAGGGATGGAGATGGAGAGGGAAGAAGGATGAGAGATCAGAGAAGTCAGATAGAGAGAAAAAGAGAAGGAGCAAAGCAGAATTGAAAAGAACAAAAAAACAAAACTAAAGAAGAAGAAGAAGAAGAAGAAGAAGGAGAAGAGGAAGATGGGGAGCCCCGGGGGCTGCCTGCGCAGGGGGAGGAAACAGGGGAATAAAAAGGGAAATTGGGTGCCCTAGGATCCGGCGTGGAACAACCCGACCCGTTTGGAAAGGGTTGACCCGTATTGTTATATTTTTTTCATTCTCTATTTATCGTAAATCTGACTCTTCTGGAGCTTGTATCTCACAAAACTAAAAACATTAAAATTGTAGATAGTCTTTTCCTCTTTCTCCAAAAATTTGAATCGTCTCAATCGGAGCTCAGATGGAGAAGTTATGTACGAAATACGAACAGGTGTCGGTTTTGGTTTCTGAGATTTTTCCTGCAACAAAAAATTACCAAAACTTCATAAATAGTGCAATAAAGTTCAAGAATGATGACTTTGACACTTTATTAAAATATTGGATAATTTTGGACATTTAATTAAAAATATAAACCGTAAAACCCGAGTTAAGATGCCCAATTACGCTAAGTATATGGAGTGGACTAGTCTGGAAAGAATCTAGCCTATTTATGAGGTGTCGGATCCTTCACCCTAACATCTTCTCACCTACTCGCCATATCCAATCGAGACCACCCTAGATCAACTCATTCACAAACTTGTCGTGAATACATCTGAGGCATTAACCGGTTGAAGAATCTTCATACGTGAAAAATATGTGTCGTGTCCTTATGATATGTATTTGGACCGGCATTGACTTTTCATTTCATGCGCATGTGTGTTGCTTATTCTTTTTTTTTTTTGCTCATTCTTTATTTTCTGTCTTTTCTTGAGCAATAAGGACAATATTAACACTTCTTTTGTAATCTTCATACCATCAATGGGAATTGAGCTCGAATAGGGGTCCATGAATTAAGTCTATTTCTAGGGGTGGCTCAGCCTTCACATCTTGAGTAGGCTACAAGACCTGGGTTTCTATCTCCCCACTAGGTGTCACCTCTAGACTAGCAAATAAAAAACAAAGACTAGTGTACAAAGGAATCATCTAGAAAAAGAGAATTGAGTTCTATGAACTCTGATTTGATATTAATGCTCAAAAGGACGATAAATAGCTCAAGGATGTCTCACAGGGTCATAGTCGCCACTGTGTTCTCGTCACTCTCTCAGTGCTCACAAGGAGCCCTAAGTGCAATGAGTCACGTAAATGTGTTTATTTAGCCTCGTGAGATGCATGTAGATACAAGAAATTATATAGCCAAATTAACACGAATGTACTACCAATCGATTCTTCATAGAGTCATAAAATCATATAAAGAGAAACTATGCATGATTGACTCAAGTGTGTCATTCTTAAGTTATACGCGAGTATGTGAAAGGTATATGCAATGTTAAGCATGACATAGTGCAATGTAATTCCTCAATGCTCCTCCTTTCTTTCTCTCTCTTTTTAATTTTTTGATTTTTTTTTTAAAACCCAGTATGTGTACGTGCACAGTGTCACATGCGAATGCTCATCCCCCCCCCCCAACTAAAGTGGAACATTGTTCTCAATGTGAAAGCATATAGGGGAAAAAATAGAAATACTGTGCACGGTAAAATTAAGCGTACCTGAGTGGCGAAATAATACTGTAAATAAAGATCAAACTAATGGAAATAGAACCTGAAACTAACTAAAAATAAAATAAGATAAAATAAAAAGATAAGAATGGAAAGAAAAACATCACAATTGTATGGTGGAGGCTCTGGAGGAATTTCGTTTGGTGGTCGCAGGTCTATAAATTGCATCGGTGGGTCTCCAAATTTGAGCCGCCAAAGTGGATTAGTCTTCATACCTGCACGAAAATCAGCCTTAAATGAATAAATGCGTGTCAAAATACTAAACAATATGTGCGCAGGTCGACCCTCTTGTGTTTACAAGAAAGGGTTTTATCAAATCATGTCCAGCGAATGGGATTTTTTACGAACAGGTTTGAGAGAAAGTGATTGACATAATTACCTACAGTTTCTTCATAAGCATTAACATTAAAGGTTTACCTGGTTCTTTGAAAATTATAGGCTCACCAGACTGGTCACCCTCTTTATCGGGGTGTACATATCATCGTACCAATGCAAGAGTCTGCCTCCACATTAAGCTCCTTAACATCTTATTCAGGCGGGGAGCAGAGTGACGGTTTCATGGTTTCTGAGCTCGGAGATGAGGTACCACAGGGTGGTACTCCGTTATAGTATCAGTTCCTCAATCAACTACTGCGCCGCTTGTGCCCCGTTTCCTGATTTTTCTTTGCCTTCTTCTGGTTCAACGTGATTCTAGGGCTGGACAACTGAATGTCGACGATGAGCATCTCAGGTTGGGGAACTTTCTTCGCGCTTCTCCAAAAGTGATGGCGGCCTCTGCTGCCTCAAAGAGAACATCGGCATTTGTGTTGTGGCTGTTGGTACTCTTGAGGGACTAAGCTGAGGTTCCACGGGAAATTTCGTTTCTAAGATGCCAACTGCGTGCTATCTCATCAATGGTATCCCGCAATTCGAGTTTTATGATTCAACTTGAGTTTGCATGAAGTGTTGGAGCATCGTCGCCATCTGTGTTTGCTATCCTGAAAAGTCATGACGACGTACAGTCGGAGAGATCTGTTGTGGATGATATTGAGGCGGAGGGTTGTTTGGCAGTTGGTGGCTTGTATACATTTCCACCACCGATGTGCTGATAGGGTGTGCAGTATGGGTGCCTGAGTGCTCGTGTGTTTCCACTCTGGGACTTTGTTAGTAAGAATCAAAGATGATAATACCTGATCTGGGGTCTCGAGACGGGCTCTCCATTAGACATAGTCTGGACAAAACACTTGCAATCAGGGGTAAGAGCAGATAAAAACAATCCAGCTAAACCTCACGAGATCGACCCGTGATGTGGACAAGTGCTTAGTAGATCCTTGAATCCACTCCCAGTAAGCCGAAATGTTCGTCATCCTGCTGCACCAAAATTAAAGAATTTGTCTTGCAAAAATTTGAGTTTTCTGTAAGGGACAAAAATGCATGCACGAAATTCACGCTCCCATATCAACCCACTTAATGAAGAGTGATGTCTCAAGAAAAGGAAAACCAGATCAGTGCCCTAGTCCGTGCAAAGTAGCCAAAATAAATTCAGTCTAGTAGATTCGTCAGTTCGAGCATGAGGAGAAAAACATGTTGCAGGTTAACTAAAACCTCTGCTTAGGTGCTGATAAGGGCACTAAGATTTCGACCCGTTAGAAATCGGGGTAGCAATGCGTCCTCCACTGACGTCATGCATAGAAATTAGCTCGTCATAAGGCAAAACAGTTGGAAGAGGAGCAGTGGCATATTCAAGCTGCAAAAAAATCCATTAGCGTGCAGCGGTGCAGGTGCAGCCTTTTTCAAAACTCAAAAATTTTTTTGTTCTATGTTTTTTTATATTTTTTTTTCTTTTTCATAAAACTAACAAAATGACGGGAACGCAAATTTTGAGACTAAAAACGACATCCCCCCTCCCCCCCTCAACGGCGCCAAAAAACTTGACACACTCGAAAATGAGCAGCATCGAAGCTATCCCAATATAGAGTTCTGTCATTTATATTAAGTCCACAATGGCTAGATCGTCTCCTTAGGGAATCGTGTTAATCTCAGATTTCACATTCTTCCATCAAAATTAAAAAGGTACTGAACTCAGTTCAGATTCGGTTTTGTTTCAAGATTGTGGAGACTCAAATTCCATACACACGCAAATTAAGTCCTAAATTAGCACGCACGGATTAATAACAATAACCGGAAATCCTATCCTACTTAAGGAAACACTGAAACCATGCTTAATTCAAGATGACAACTTTGAATAGGACGTTAATACGCGGATGGAACTCAATCAAACACACACCGCGCGTACTAAAACTCAAATCTTTAACAGGAACTAAAATTACGAACAAATCACAATTTTAAATGCAGACTAAAACTGAACTTTTATATTAGCCAAGAATTCAACGAAAGAACAAACCAAAACAAGACCTCATTTACAAACACAATAAAACCTGTTATTCTTTTTATTTAAGAACGAAACTGGCCCTCATTAGATATTGCAAATAACTAAAGTACTAGTTAAATCGTACACATGAAATTAACTTGGAAAATACATAATAAAGTGCAATATAAGAAAAACACCCTAAACAACGACTCAAAAACTCAAAACTTTCCATAACCTCAACGAAACTTACACTGTCCCAATAAATACTTTTAATAATAAAATATACCTGAGACAATTATTCAACCACACTTTTCAAACAAAACTAATATAATAAAAAAAAGAACATGTTTTGGCATAACTAAAAAAAAACAAGAAAAATGAAAAGGACGAAAGAGGAGAGAGAGATAGCGAAGAGGAGAGATAGAATGCTTCTGCCATGGGAACCGCAGGGCGGTCTGCCGGAGAGGGCTGGATATTTTGCAATAGGGCCATGGCTGGAGGTCTCTGTTTATGTGCTTCTGCTATGTGGATGTCCTGCCAGATGTCTGGAAGGCTGGGGAATATGGTTGCTAGTGATGGAGTCCACGGCAATGCTGTTGTTGCTCTCTGGAGTCGAGTGTCGGGAGGTAGGCTGGCCAAAGAACAGTGGCCCGTAGAGTCTTCTTTCTGCTCAACTGCTAGTTTTGCTGCCGTGGTGGAGGCTGGCCTGGAGTTGCAACTCGGAAGGCAGAGGGAGGTTAAGAAGGGAAGAGAAGGCTGCAAGCGGTAACAAAACAAAGGAGTATGGAGATGGAGAGGAAGAAGGATGGAGATCAGAGAATTCAGATAGAGAGAAAAGAAAGGAGCAAAGCATATTAAAAGAACAAAAAAACAAAACTAAAGAAGAAGAAGAGAAGACGGAGAGAGGAAGATGGGAGCCCCAATGGCTGCTTGCACAGGGGAGGAGCAGGGGATAAAAAGGGAAATTGGGTGCCCTAGGATCCGGCGTGGAACAACCCGACCCGTTTGGAAAGGGTTGACCCATATTGTTATATTTTTTTCCATTTTTTTCATTCTCTATTTATCACAAATATGACTCTTTTAGAGCCTGTATCTCACAAAACTCAAAACATAAAAGTTGTAGATAATCCTTTCCTCTTTGTCCAGAAATTTGAATCTTCTCAATCGGAGCTCAGACAGAAAAGGTATGTACAAAATACGAACAGGTGTTGGTTTTGGTTTCTGAGATTTTTCCTACAACAAAAAATTACCAAAATTTCATAAATAGTGCAATAAAGTTCAAGAATGATGATTTTGGCACTTTATTAAAATATTGGATAATTTTGGACATTTAATTAAAAATATAAACCGTAAAACCCGGGTTAAGATGCCCAATTACGCAGTTTTGACGCGTAATCATGCAGCAGCCTCTCCTCCTCCTCCTCCTCCTCCGCCTCCTTCAGCTTATAACCAAGGCCCTCCTGCCGATACTCCTTCTTGGTTCTTGGACTTTCATAGTGACTTCTCTACCTTTAGTTGGGATATGAGGTCAGAACTTCATAGCCTTCAGGAGAAGGTATCCTCTCTTGATCAGCACCTCACTCGTATTGAGGAATATTAGACTAGCTCCTCCCAAGGTGGTGATCCTATGGACAATAGTTGAGCCCCTCGCAGTGATGATGAGGATTTTGAGGAGGGAAGTGAAGAAGGAAAGGAAAGTGAAGAATAGGAAGGTGCTGAGGACGAAGAAGGAAATGAGGAAAAGAAAGATGACGAAGAATCTGAATAAGAAGAAGATGATGCTGATAGCTGAACTTTAGGACTTTTATAATGTATTGAGAAGATGAACTTTAGTCTTTTTGGATGTATTAAGTACTTTTGATGTAAAACACTTAGTTTGTATACTGCTTTGCTGTGCTTTCTTATGTTTGTAATGACTATGTTTAGTTATGACTTTTTGCTTATTCCCCTCGATTCTTTTTGAATGATGTCAAAGGGGGAGAGAATATTGTAAGCAAAGATGAATTGTGTGACAAATATGAATTTTGAGTATTTTGAGCTGAATTGTGTGGCTAATATGAATTTTGAGTATTTTGAGCTAATATGCATTTTAAGCAACATATGGATTATGAAACAAATTTAAATATGTTAAAACAAATATGAAAAATGAATAAGTGTTAAAATATAATGGATTATGCGTGTTCATATGCTTGATATACTTGATTGGTGTTGATATGCTTAAATTATGATCTTCTTTGAACTTTTTCATATTTAATATCATTTTTTTTTCAAAATTTTAAAAGCGAATGCTTATTGTAATGGGGAGCATTTTCAAAGGATCTCTCATCTTTGCTCCTTATTTGTCATCATCAAAAAGGGGGAGATTGTTGGCCTAACATGACTTTCAAATCTTGTTTTGATGATAACAAATGAAGAATGATTTAACATGTGTTTGTTGGAGTGATGATGTTTCAGGAAAGACAAAGTTCAAAAGAAAAGCAATAGAAAGCTCAAGATCACTAAGGACTCAAAAGCCACATTCATATGTAGAGTGATTCAAAGGAAGCTCAAGCAACACCAACATGAGTAAAGTGTATGTGGAAACTTAAAGTTGACTCAAGCTCAAGTCAAAAAATACATAAAGCAAAATACCATGGAACACTTGAACATTAGAGTTTTAGGCTTTAAGATCAAGATGTAAGTACTTCATATCAAAATATCTCATGAAATATTTTGAAGCTCTTTAGGGGTATTTATGGACTTAGAGACTTTATTTTAAAACCCAGAAAATGTTTTATGAGAACTCAAAGCAAGAGAGCAAAGAAATTTTGAAAACTAAACTGAAAAATAAAAAAAAAAATTGACTGTTGAGATGACTGAGGTGCAATTCCAAAAGACTGAAAAATTTCCCCAGACGACTGAGGTATAATTCTAGAAGATTGAAGAATTGCCTCAGAAGACTGAAGAATAAGTTCAATCTACTGAAGAATTCCTTGTTGGAATACAGAAGATGCAGTACACCCTTAGAAGATTGAACCCTTCAGCCCAGTCGTCTGACCCTGTAATTTTTCAATGATTTAAAGTACTTTAGAAGACTGAACCCGACACTTTAGTCTACTAAACACTGTTAACGACTAATTTTTTTTAAAAAAAGTTTTAAAATTCAAATTAAGGTTTCTTGTGCTCCAAATTTTATGAAAACTTGGGAAACACTCCAAGTAATCTTGGGCAACATGAAAATACTTTTAAGAGCCTATAAATACATGGTTTTAGCAAAAAAAACTCACCAATAAATTCAAAATATGTTTCAAAGTTGAAAGCACACTTGCTATCTCAAAGCTCTCTCTTACTCAACCCTTTGCAAATCTGAATCGTTGAGAAAAACTGAAGTGTTGATCATTTACTCTGAGTTCTAATTGCTGATTCTCACCTGGAGAAGGAACTTGGTGAAATTACACTTGAGCTTCAATCTATTTCAGTTTGATATTTGAATATTGAAGTATATAGTGCTTTAAATTGTACTAATCTGCTATTGTGAGAGTGTTATTGTATACATGAACTATTTCTTGTATTCTTGTAGTGATTGACGATTCAAGGGTTATTTAGATCGTTGGACCAAGCGTGGGGTATCGCTTGGAGAGGGGGCTCTACCCTTAAGGAGGGATTTATAAACAGTTTGCTCAGCCCGGAAATGAGTGCTTTAGTGGAATCCTTAGGTGGTATTGGCCTAAGGCGAGGACGTAGGCTGGGGATAAGCCGAACCTCGTAAAAATTTCAGTGTCATTCTCTACCATTTCTCTTCATTTTCAGCAAACATATATATTGTGTGGTGTATGCAAAGTGCAGGTTTCTAAAATTACAAACTGGGATTAAGAAGAACTCTTAATATAAGAAAGTACATTTTAATTAAACTTTTGCGGAAACCTAAAAGGGAGTATGTTGTTTAATCGTTTGCGGAAATCTTAGTTAAGAGAGTGCAAACAAATTTCATTCACTACAGGGCTTACATATATTCACAGGGCTACATACAATCAAATACCTTAAGTTATTAGAAAAGCTGAGAATTGCCAAAAAGCTATCTTAATTAAGTTTTTTGATTATTTTAGTTGTTGATTAGTTGTTGGATTGTTCAAGGTTTGTTTACTTGTGTTGTGATTGGTTTGTGGATTGATTATTCATTTAAGTTTTGTGTGATTTCTAAATCAACAAGAAGTTAAGAATTCATAAAAAGAACTAAAATTTTTAATAACCTAATTCACCCCCCTCTTGGGACAACTCCTTAACTTTCACATGCTATTAATCGCATTCCTAGTCTTGTTATCTAAAATCAAACTCCATATAAGTGTCTTTTTGGGTCACCTCCAAACTATCATCACCTTTGATCCTTCGGCTCTGCTTGTTTCGTTCTTCTTCAACCACATGAGCACAACAAACTTGAGCCTCGATCCAGACTTTATTGTTTCCTTGGCTATGGCGAGACTCAAAAGGGGTATCGGTGTTATGATCCTATCTCTCATTGTCTTCGTGTCTCTCGTAATGTTGTCTTTTGGGAACACCAATCCTTTGTTGAGATCTCTCACTTTTTTTCTTCCCTGTCTACCTCCTCTATATCAGAAATCTTTCCAGATGAGTCGCCTATTTCCTCTATAAATGCTCAAGATCCTCTTATTGACTTCTCTGTCCAACCACTAGATACTTTTGATCCCTTTCCCAGTTCACCCTTTCATGAACAAGTGGAAGATGAAATGGTTGACAACGGGCTACCCAACCCTGAGCTTGGGTCTCCTGCTCCTGCTCCACCTAAAGATCTTATAGAAGACATTCCACCTCCTCACTCAACTCGGGTAAGATCCATTCCTGCTCACTTATTTGACTATCATTGTTACACTTCCCTTGCTGCACTGTAAGAGCTTCACACCTATCGTGAGGCCTCCACTGACCCTTTATGGCATATTGCAATGAAAGAGGAACTTGATGCATTATTTAACAAACATACTTGGGATTTGGTTACTCTCCCTCCTGGATAGTCTATTGTTAGTTGTAAGTGGACCTACAAGATCAAGACTCGCTTTGATGGGTCCATTGAGCACTATAAGGCTAGTCTTGTTGTAAAAGGTTTTATACAAGAGTACGAAATTGATTATGAGGAGACCTTTGCTCCAGTTGCTCATATCTCATCTGTTTGTACCCTCTTAGCTGTTGCTGTTGCTAGTAAGTGGGGCCCTTTTCAGATAGATGTCAAAAATGCCTAACTTAATGGGAAGTTAAGTGAATAAGTTTATATGCAGCTGCCACTTGGTCTCTCTATTGAGCCAAACAAGGTTTGTCACCTTCGATGTGCACTTTATGGTCTTAAACAAGCTCCATGAGCTTGGTTTGCCAAGTTAAACTCCACCATCTTTCACTTGGGTTACACTGCCAATCCTTATGATTCTGCCTTATTTCTTCATCGCACTAACAAAGGCACCATTTTGCTTCTCCTATTTTAGGATGATATGATCATAACTGGTGATGACCTCAGTGGCATTCAAGAACTCAAGGATTTTCTTAGTCAGCAGTTTGAGATGAAAGATCTTGGTCATCTTAGCTACTTCTTAGGTCTTGAAATCACTTATTCCACAGATGATCTATACATTTCTTAGCCCAAGTATGCATTTGAACTCTTGTCTCGAGCTGGACTTACTAATAGCAAGACCGTTGACACTCTAGTTAAACTTAATGCGCATTTGACTCCCTCAGGGGGGAAGCCATTGTTTAATCCCTCTCTTTACAGATACTTGGTTGGCAGCCTAGTTTATCTCACTGTCACTCGTCTAAACATCTCCTATGTTGTTCACTAGGTGAGCCAGTATCTGTCTGCTCCACATTCGACTCACTATGCTGCTATTCTGCGCATTCTTTGATATCTGAAGGGCACTCTCTTCCATGGCCTTTTCTACTCTGCTCAGTCTCCGCTTGTTCTCCATGCATTCTATGATGCTGATTAGGCAGGAGATCCCATTGATCGCAGGTCCACTACTGGTTATTGTTTTCTTCTTGGCACTTCTCTGATTTCTTGGCGAAGTAAGAAACAAATCCTTGTAACCCGCTCTAGTACTGAAGCAAAATATTGTGCCCTTGCTGATACCACATCTGAGCTCCTTTGGCTACGATGGTTTCTCAGGGACTTAGGTGTGTCCACATTTTTTGCTACTCCTCTTTATCGTGACAATCAAAGTGTCATTCACATTGCTCACAATGATGTCTTCCATCGAGATTGATTGTCATTTTATCCATTATCATCTTGTCCATGGTGCTCTCAAGCTATTCTCAATTTTTTCCACAAATCAGTTTGTAGATATCTTCACCAAGTCACATCCTAATTAGGGACGTCATCATGCTTTGGTTGACAACCTCAACCTGGTCTCCCACCCACCTTGAGTTTGACGGGGGTTGTTAACTAGTATTAGGCTTTGGGTTAAAGCCCAACCCTTATTTACTTATACTACACTCTTATTACTTGTACTACTTGTCTTACACTCTTATTACTTGTACTACACTTGTACTGCACTCCTATTTACTTCTACAACACTCGTACCTCTTATATAAATAGGCACCCATGTATACTCTTAGAGATAAGAAGTACAATAATACTTGTTCAATATTTCCAACAGAATCGAGAACTTATGATTTTTGGAACTTTTTTTCAACAATGAAAGAACCAGTGAAAACATGTAATATCTTGGTAATTCCTTTTTAAGGTTTCTGTATTCTATACAATGTGTATCAAAATAATGTATTCAAATCACTATAGCCATTATTCCTTAAAATAGGACTTGCACAGCCAATTGAATTCAATAATCCAATGGAGAGAATTGAACTTGAGTAATTTACAGTGGATGGTTGTATTCTCCTTAATTTATAGCAAATGCTTGTATTCTCCTCAGCTGTCCTGTTCCCCATTCTGTTTCGCTGTTTGAGCACTCTTCTACTCCTCCCCCACCCCCCTCCCCCTTCAATAACTCTTTCGTCAAGAATAATTAACAGCAAATGGTTGTGGGGCTTCTCAAATCACTTTCCACCGTATCTCAACTCGTATTACTCCATTTTTTGAATTGATCAAATGATACTTCTCGTTTATGCGTCCATTGTAGACCACATCAGTAAGATTGATATCCACATGCCCCAATGACTCCTAATCCAACCACAAAATTTAGAGATTGAAATATAAAGAGTAAATAGGAAAGATAGAAAGTTCACGATCAAACCTTAAGTCGGAAGCCCAGGCTTCGGCGCTTGCTCATGACTTCAATATGAATACGTTCCTTTAAAGGAGCCCCTTCTAGCATGAACTCAAATTCTTCATTCCAGCATGGTTTTCGAGTTTTCTTGATAATCTACAAAAAAATTACATATATCATGAAGCGATGAAACAAAACCATTTCAACATACCACTTCAAAATTACAGTTCTTAAGCATCCTCAATTCTAATAGGCAATGACAATGTGTGTGCACTTCTCTGCATGTACACTCATATGAGTTGGCTTTCATAGTTAGCATTTCAATGCCTTGAGTACTAATGGTAACAACAGAAAAGTGGAGGCAAGGAAAACCCGTTATTGCGACTATTTGGTAAGAAATTTCACCTGAGTTTTTCTCTGTTCTCCTCTAAAATGGATCAAAGCATAAGGGTTGGTTTGATGCTTTCCCTCAACATCCTCTGCACCTTGTACGTTGACCAAAAGTAAGCCTGCGCCATGAAAGGACTTGTCTCTAGATTTTCTTTTCACCGTATTTGCCTCACTTGCGGATGCATCAAGAGGTGCAATGTATCCTTTATTGTCTTCTCTGAAGGGATTATAAGCCATCTCCACAACAATTTGCCCTCTCGGCTTCTTGTTTTGGGGATCATTATAAACAGTGATCTTTAGTAAATCAAGGGTAAACTTTTTAGTCTCGCAAGGAGAGAGGTATTTCAGCGGAACCACTTGCATTCCCAACTTGTCATGTGTCCCAACCTGCCGAAATCAGGAAATATAGAATCCTAACTTTGAATCTCAGGCAGGCCTCAACGAATCACATCACATGAAATCAGTTCAAATCCTATGCCATTCAGTCTAAAGAGTTTTCAAAAGGAGCAAGCACAGAATAACATGTCCAAACTGCAGCTCAACTGTGCATGAATGATATGGTAATGATGGTACTCTAGTATGCAAACTGTGAGATGAAAGATAAGACAGCTAGTCAACAGTGTATACTTTTCTCACACAAAGAAAAATGTAAAAATGACAATGAAAGATACATTGTCTGTTTCTACACCCAATCACATGGATCATTTTCCACCACCAAAAAGGCATCAACTTTTATAGTCCACAGTCAAACAGATTAGCCAGAATTGAGAGCTTGAGTAATCATCTCCCCTCCCCACCTTCGCATATCAAACACAAAGTTGCTTTTTCAGTCAACACCAAATCAAAATTGGCAGAAACTTTTGAATTTGGTAGATCTTGTTCCCTTTATGGAAGTAGACTACTTTTTTTACTCGATAGGAAATGATAAATACCAAGGTTTAGGCACTGGTTTATGAGAAGATAAAAAAGACATTAAACCTTTTCCCAGTCGAAGACGCGTAGCTGGAGGATTTGAGCCTGTGGGTCTTTTACAATTAGGTTGAAATGCTCATTCCATTCAGGGTTCAGGTTCTTCATCTTAATAGAAGTTTTCTTTGCCGGGAGCCTCTCGCCACTTAGGCTAAGTTCGACATATGGATCAGATGTTCCCAATAAGTCCATTTTCAAGAGCTTGCGTGCACATAGAACCGTCACATGTAGAATGCCCACAGGTCTATGTATAGCCCCTCTATCAAACAGAAACCAAAAAAAAAAAAAAACCATAAATAAAAGAAGATGTGTTGGTAATAATTTCTGCTATACAATTCAAAACTTTTATTTTCATGATCCAACACCCAAGAATTTGAATTCTAACCAGGAATTTTATTCAAAGCAGCTCCGCACTAAACCCCAACATACATAATTTGCTTAACTAAATGTAATAAAGTGACAGATAGGGGGAAGAAAAAGTACAGAATACCAGTGCTACTGCTTAACTATGTTACCTTGCAAAAGAAAACTTACACTGAAGCATCAAGAATAGGTATTTCAAGAGTTTGAGGCCAGAGATAGAGACTAGCCACTTGTTTTCTTATTTGTTCCTGTTAGAAACCAGAGGGGAAAAAGACAGGACATTTAATTATTTAAATAACTATGGAAATCAAGGCCTAGCCAAAACAAAATAATAATAATAATAATAATAAATATCAAGGGACAAAAAAAGGGAAATCAGTTCAATAATCCTACTAACAGAAATAATGATTGCAAACTTAAAACTTCAAGCACTACATGTTATTCTTATGAATATAAGCTATTACAGACAAATATGAGCACTTCAAACTCCAAAAAAAAATCCAAGATTACAAATTAAAATTGCAGATACAAGAGACAGAAAAACACTAAACTTCAAATCCAGACTACCCTTTTGCATCACGATTATAGGCAGGTCAAAATAATAATAATAATAGTAATGATAACAATAATAATAATAATTGGGGAGATGTCTATTTGTGCACACGCATGCAAGGTAAAGCGGAAAACTTATAGCTGTGTTTCCATTTTTTTTTTTTCCCTTTTTTTGGGTGGTGGTGGGGGGGGGGGGGGGGGAGCTGGGTGTTTGGAAATGAAATTAGGGCTGTGTTTTATTATTAAAAAGTCTTAGGAACCAGAAAAAGTTTGGAAGTGAAACCCAATATGTTATAAGATTCTAATTTTCCATTTGTTTTTCATTGTCTTTTCATCAAACAAACAAAACCTAAATGTTCTGTTATAAGCTCACAGCATACCTTTTTTTTTTTTGGGTAGTAGGAGGTATTGGGTTCGATTCTGCATAAAATCAATCCTTAACTCACAGCATACTTAATGAGACAATTATTTAGAGTAATGTCACCATTTTTCTGATATGCAAGTGAAAGTGTGGAATCATATAGAAATCATATAGACAGTTATGCAGGATTGGTAAGGGATTTGTGAGGCATGGTTTGGATCTATAAAATTTAGGCTTAGTTTTGTTAGTGGTGGAAAGGTCATGTCAACCTTTTCCCCCTCAATCAGTGTCAACCACTTATCTGCCTGTAGAAACAAACGCAATATATATACATATATATACATATATATATATATATGCGTGCGTGTATAATATTGCTGTTTCATATTTGTATATTCAAATGAATAGATGACTTATGCAAACTCGCCTAAACTTTTGACTATCATCCAAACATGTCAATATTATTACTCAGGGAGGGGTAGAGAGGGCGAGGAACAAAAGGGGGAAAGAGACAAAATAAAGTAGGACCTGAACAAAATGATACAGACCCGGGATTGCCATAATATCTGCTCCCATTAGTTTCAGTCCAAAGTCAACATGCGGCTACAAGAATGGAATAAATGTTCATCATGAGTGATGAATGTCATGCCTTCATACTCATGGAAAAACTTTACTCAAAAAATTTGTCTTGTGACTTACTTTCTCCATCAAAGACACCATGATACTGGCAAAACAAGGGAACGCGGGGACGAGAGGTTTCAAAACTATCCGCGTCGCAGCAATTATGTGTAAATCCATCAACTGACAACAACTAAAAAGGATTTTAAGACATTTGAATCCCCAATGAGAAGAATTAATCCAATTCTGATTTTCACACCATCCAGGCACTTCCCAGGGACACTCTTTTTCCCCTTTTATTTTTCCATTTTTAAGTCCAAAATGATCCATGATGTACTCTGAACATCAAATCCAATAGGCTTAAAAATGCGATTTATTGTCTTTCCATTTAGTTCCAAAGTGCCCCTTATGCTGTGTTCTTATGAATGAGAGTTTGCAAGCTCTTCTAACCTGTATAGTAATCGGCAGAGACAACAATTTCAACACAAGAGTTATGCTCGGATTTCCGGCCCACCTCACAGCAGGCTCAATAACTAATTCATTTTCATTAGTCTCTTGTACTTTTATACCTGTCAGATAAATGAATCAGATTCCATGATAAAATGTGAAAGAATTTAAAAAAATTAAAAGATATTATATATATGTGACTAGCGTTGGTTTCTTAATCCATAGCATTCGCTTATGTTGTCTTTCAGCAAGAATTAGTGGTATGACATTTGACAGTTAAAAGCTATTCTTACCATGAACTGTTGGGGGAAGAGTTCCGAGACTCATGCTCTCAAAATCTATTGAGTTTATATGAAACTTGCCTATGTACTCTGAAAATATAGGCTCTGCCATACTCCTTATTGTACCACACACTGCCTGTAAAGTCAGTCATTCCCGTGTTACTTTTGAATGCTACAAGGCGAATTTCACAATATTACTGCCAGTGAAATTGCCATTATCACATTTTTTATCTTCAAAAAGCTCTATGTTACCTTGTCAAGGTAAGGCCACATGTCAAATATAAACTTGTTAAGCCAATCAACCTGCAAAGTTACAAAATATTCATGAAACTAATGTATATGTACGTAAGTGCGTATGCCAAACAAGAGGAATGGACTGAATAGTGAGGTGATAAAATTTAAATAATATCAAGTTCAGTACTTACTCGATCATAGTCGGGATTCTTCACCCAGAGGGGAATGTCAGGCAAAAGATCAAGCAAAGAGATTGCATCCAACTCACGAAGCGGCCGAATTATCGGTGCCTGCACAAGAAACTCAAAAACTAAACTCCTACTCAGATGTCGAGAAAGATTGTTATTAAATTCTATCTGTGCATTCCTATTTTGAATTCAAAACATGGACATCATAAGCTGTCTATGCATCTTATCTAGCTGATACTGAATTTGTCGAAGTCAGTTTCAATTGCTGCAGTAACCACAATAACAAATTTAACCAAGACATCATCCAAAAAGTAGCAAGACAAACCGGCAAACAACAAAAAATTGGAAAAATATATATGTGTGTGTGCTGTTTTTTGTCCGACATTGGTAGAATAGTTTCACATTGGTAGAAAAAGTTGTTTTGAATTTTTTCTTTACTTGTCCCACATTGATGAAAAATGTTTTTTAGACTTGAGGTTGAAGTTATATGAAGAACTCAACTCTTCATTTGTAAAATACACCTCAAAGTTGTACTTTATCAAGAAGTAGTGGGTTGATCGTCAGCACCCGATGACGTAAGTAATTCTGTACCGAATCTCGTTAAATTCTTGTCTTATTCTTTTTATTGTCTTTTATTATTAGTTTTTGCATTTGTTTTAGTTTTTTATATTTTCAATAGCATTAGTTGTAGTATTGGTGTTTCACACAAGTGAAGTGTCTGGCACAACAATTGGTATCAGAGCTAGGTTGAATAGTGTCGATACGGAGGTGTTCTTCTGTTAGGATCCTTGATTCCACATTTGATGCCTAAGAAAGACCTTATCTAAGCGAGTGCTCAGAGACCATTGCGGCTCAATTGCTCCTTGGAGGTCGGTCTGATCAAAGTGGAATTTCATAGGATAAAATAGAGTAGACACGGTTGCTACGTACTATTCATACTAAATCTTTTGCTTTATTGGTTGCTATTGAATATATAGAAGATGACAGAAACTAGTGCAGCGGTAGAAGAAACTCTATCTCCACGAACTCCAATCCCTTCAGCTTCGACATCATCGTCAAAGACGATAGCTAATGCTCGGTTTAAGGTGGAAAAATTTGATGGTACCAATAATTTTTGTATGTGGCAATGTGAGGTGATGGACATCTTGTATCACCAAGAATTGGATATTGCTTTTGATGATAAACCAGTGGATGTGGGTGACAGAGATTGGGAAAAGATCAATCGTCAGGCATGTGGTACGATTCGTCTTTGTCTCACTAAAAATTAGAAATATTGTGTTATGAGTGAGACATCTGCAAATAAATTGTGGAAGACATTAAAAGATACATTTATGACCAAGAGACTGAAAAATCGGCTCTATTTGAAAAAGAAATTGTTTCTCTTCCAATATCAATCAGGTATTTCGATTAATGATCACATAAATGTTTTCAATAAAATTTTTGTCGATTTATTAAATTTGGATGAAAATGTGAAAGATGAGAATAAAGTCATATTGTTACTGAACTATCTCCCTCATGATTATGAACATCTTACCACCACTTTATTGTATGGAAAAGATAAAATTACTTTTGATGTTGTTTGTACTACATTAATTAGTACTGAATGCAAAAAGAAAGATCAGAGGGTCCATAAGGAAACAGTAGGGAGAGAGTTTAGTAACAATATGACTTTAACCTCATCTTTCACATTTTCATCCAAATTTAACAAATCAGCCAAAATTTTATTGAAAACATTTATATGGTCATTAATCGAAATACCTAGTTGATACTGGAAGCGAATCAATTTCCTTTTCAAATAGAGCCTATTTTCCAGAGTTTTGGTCATAAATGTATCTTCTAATGTCTTCCATAATTTCTTTGCAAATGTCTCCCTCATAACATAATATTTTTGTATTTTAGTGAGACACACACGAATTGTACCACATGCCTAACAATTGATCTTTTCCTAATCTCTGTCACTCATATGCACTTGTTTATTATCCAAAGCAATATCCAATTCTTGTTGATACAAGATTTCCATCACCTCACATTGTCACATATCAAAATAATTGGTACCATCAAATTTCTTCACTTTAAACCGAACATTAGCTATCGTCTTTGACGATGATGTCGAAGCCGAAGGGGTTGGAGTTTATGTGGATAGAGTTTCTTCCATTGTTGCACTAGTTTCTGTCATCTTCTATATATTCAATAATAACCAACAAAGCAAAAGACCTTAGATGAATAGTACGTACCAACTATGTCTACTACGTTTTATCCTATGAAATTCCACATTGATCGGACCGACCTCCAAGGAGCGACTGAGCCGCAATGGTCTCTGAGCACTCACTTAAATAAGGTTTTTCTTAGGTATCAAATGTGGAATCAAGGATCCTAACAAAAGAACACCTCCATATCGACACTATTCAACCTAACTTTGATACCAATTGTTGTGCTGACACTCCACTTGTGTCAAATACCAATACTACAACTAATACTATTGAAAATATAAAGAAGTAAAGCAAATGTAGAAACTAATAATAAAAGATAATAAAAAGAATAAGACAAGAATTTAATGAGATTCAGTACAGAATTACCTACGTCTTTGGACACTGATGATCAATCCATTATTTTTTGACAAAGTACAACTTTAAAGTGTGTTTTACAAATGGAGAGTTGACCTCTTTGTATAACTTCAACCTCAAGTCCAAAAAACACTTCTCACTAATGTGGGACAAATAAAGAAAAAATTTAAAACAACTTATCTACCAATGGGCGACAAAAAACACAAAATGCTACTAGTAAAAGTAAAAACTTATTCTAACATAATTAAAAATTAAGAAATTTAAATGTTAACGATGTGTAAAATCAATTTTTTTTTCATTAATTTTGCAAATTTTTTATATTTTTTTCCTCCTTTCCTAGATACCCAAATAAACAAATGTGGATTTCTTTGAAAATGCATATATGGGTAAGAATGGGTATTCTCACAACCCAAACAGCTTTCAAGATCTCAATCAATATCCATATATTATATGTATTAGGCAAAAAAAACTCAACAAAAATAGAACATTAAAATAATCCTTACAGAAAACACAACTACAGTAAAAAAGAAAAAAAAATTGTAATTAAGGAACAAGACAGATGAGCGGGGCCATCAATAACCACGCATGTGATGTGAGGAATATTGGCATCAAACGACATTGCCAGATCAAGCAAAGCATTTTCCATCAACAAATTCAACAAGTAGCAACTGTTGACAGATATAAAAAAGAATACAGCAGATATTATTATTACCTTTACGTTTCTGGGCTCACAGTACATGAAGAAAAAGAATCCAAAGAGAAGACCGAAGGGGATTCCGAGTCCGAATCCGATTATTCCCAATAGGCTGCTAACAAATCCCATCTACCCTCAAAAGGGAAAAGCCAAAAAGAAAGAAAATGGGAATGGGAATGAAGAGCATGCAGGAAACTAAATACAGGAGAAAGCAATGAACACGAATCAGAAGCAACAATAATAAATGATAAAACGCGGAAGAGAAGAAGAATTAAAACAGCAACAGGTTAAAACGTAAGGAGTTCAACTCTGAGATTAATGAAACAGACAGAGAAACTACTGCTAATGATGCCACGTGTGGAGCCATGAGAAGAAAGCCTAGTGCGTGCATGCAGGAAACTAAAATAGGATGGGTTCCAAATGCATTGTTTTGCTTATTAATCATGCCATACTATGTTGCTTAAATGGGATGGTCTCGTGAAGGGCTGCTCTTCTCTCCTCTAAAGAAAAATAAGATTGGAGATGAATTATGTTTTGATGATTATCAAATTCTAATAATTAAAGTAATTTATTATATCTCCATTAATAAATATTTCTTAATTTTTATGAGATGACCAAATACAATATGCTACTAATTTTATTTTTATAATTGTGAGGAAACTACAGGATGAAATACTCTCAGACTTTGAGGTTAAATTAACTTTTAGTATGAATGCCTTATATTTATTAAAATTATTGAATTATTTTTCATGAAAAATAATAATTTTAATATGAATGTTGAAAATTGATGAGTAAGATACAATTTTGTAATTATATGAGGAACTGAAAATAAAAAATTAAAATTATTTTTTGCAGTTGAGCATACCCAGAGAATATTTTTTTTTATTTTTTTAAAAATTAAGAAAATTATGGATAATAACTTTTTAGTAATAAGAAAGTGACAAAAATGCCACTTTATTTTTCAATTTTTTAAGGGAAAAGTAAGATTTGATTCAACTTTTCTAAACAAATATTGACAAATTAAAAAGTAAGACAACATTTTATAATTTTTTGAAAATATTTATGTAACTAAATAATTCCTTGGAGCCCGTTCAATTTTGGAAGAAATTTTTTGTTTTTCATTTTTTTTTTTTTTTTGTTTTTCAAAGAATTATACAAATTTGAACTTAGGTTTTAGTCAAGATTCATATGAAAAGGATAGAAAATAAAGAGTTTGTTTAAATGTGTAAAATAATTTTTTTTTTCATTTTATAATTTTAGATTTCAAAATAATTATATAAAAAAAAAAAGAAACTTTTTTTTTTAAAATTTTTTTAAAATCATATAAGCTAATACGTGAAATCATGAATTTTCAAGTTTGAATTTTGAGTTTGTATGGATTTAGAAGAAAATATATGTTGACTTTTTGAGTCCGTTCTCTGTTTTAATACTAACAAAGTACCAGTATTTTATGTACGTTTGAGTATGTGAACAAGTCTAAATTTCAGCACACATAAGATCAAGGGACTTGGTGCAACGCCCCGAAATTTTTACCATATATTTTTTTTCCTTTTCATATTTCTCTAATACCATAACTCAAATAAAACATGCAGCGAAAACATATACATAAGCCCGAATACAATACCAGAGTTCTAGAACCATCATATCATACATATACACATGTCTTCCCAAAAACCAAGTAATATTACAACCCAAGGTACTACTAAACAAATACATTTACATATACTTACCAGTGTCTCACTAGCACTATCTTCCAACCCAACTACTAATCCTGTTCGGAGCTCTTTAAGCTCGTGTCTCTGGATTTCCTGAAATGTGAGACACCTCCCAATAAGATGGAATAAACTATTGTCAGTGTGTGGCAACATGAGTTTAAATGAATCAAAACACGTTCATTTAATAAATAATATATCTGAGTAATCATGAAATTTGTACCCATATATACACACACGCACACGTTTGCAACCCTATATTTTTCTCAAAAATATGCATGTGCTCAATACGTTTTCTTGGTTTCGAAACACAACATATATGTAAACGTAGTTCTATTATGTCTGTAATAAGGAACCAATCTAAATGGACATCCATATATCATTGTCATGTAATCACCCACATGATCGGGTTGTGCGGCTCGAAGGCGGGACTTAGCCATGGTTGGCCTACCAAGCTAGCTAAGTCAAAACATACCTCGTCTGTATTATGATTGGCCCACCACAGTCTAGTCCGAACCCAAGGGCAGTCAACATCTCTCCGTAGGCCTAATCGACTTCCAATACCAACACTCCTACCAAGCAGTGTGGTTGCACCGACTCATTTCCTAGCAATGATATCATGCTCTTAAATACATTACTGGTCCATCAGAGTTCTCATTTCCAAAATTTCCATAGTAATCTCAATATTAAAAATATCTTGTCTATATATGTCATGCCTTGAACCTGTAGATGGGTCCCAAGTGTGAATATAGTAACCTAACCTATCTTTGTATCAATTAAACATATATGATACAACACTGAATGAGGGTCCGACCCCGAGGGGTATACGTAAACCCTATACACATTCACATACACATCCATACTCATCAAATATGCAGCGAAAATGTTCTTTCTATACATACATCATACCATATCAGAGTCTATACAGAACTAGAATATACATTCCCAAAATTTCAGTACATACTCCGGGTGTCTACAAAATCCAACAATGACAACCCGGTTAAGAAACTCATACTTACACAGGTACTAAATGCAGCTAATCGAAACCCTTGCTTCTAGACGCTAAGATGCTAGTTTCGGCTACTCGAAGAACCTGAAAAAAATTTGTATATTTGGGGTAAGACACCTCTCAATAAGGAAGAAAGCAAGTTATATCAGTGTGTGGCATACAAGTGTTATTTCAACATAAAATATAATACAATATAGTTCCAGTATTTTCACAATTCAGTTCCAGTACATATGATACCAAACATACAGTCAGTGTCGTCACACTAAGCACCTAATTACCTTGCGATAATCGAAACCTCACAATGATAATGTTGCCAATACAAGCACCTGATAACCTACAATAACCGAAGCCTCACAACAATATCATTGTCACTACAGTGTAGCTCACACCCATCAGTGACTAGCCGGAAAGAACATTCAATATTTCACACCCTTGGATATAGATCCGAACACTCTTGCCCATGGTAATTAGCCGAGACATGGTGTCAACGTTCGGTAATTAGCCGCCCCTAGCTGATTCAGCGTACAGTAATTAGCCGTCCCTAACTGATTTACAAAATCTGGAACAATTTTGGAACTTATGTCCTTATACTCATTTGCATATGGTAATTAGCCGCCCCTAACTGTTTTACAAAATCCTGGAACATTTTACATACAACATTTCATTCCACACTTATTTGAGTATAAAACAAATCATATCATTTTCAGTTCTAGAAATACAGTTTCATACAAATACAATTACGGCCATCATAATACTACAGTTTTATACCACATACAATTTTTCCAACAAAAATAGAGATGATACTCGAAACCCCCAAATTTCCCAAAAATCGTAACCCGAAAATCCCACATTTTTACCTAATAGATTTTTCCAAATAAGTGACCAAAACATACATACAATCGTAAACTATAGGTTTATCGATCCCAATTTCAAAAATAACTAATATAAATAGAATCCCCATACCTTTTCCTGAATACCAAAATACGAACTCAGCGGCTCCAAAACTACAAACCAAGACACCAAAACCTAAACATTCAAGAACTATACTTCACTACAATTTGTACTACTACATATATTCCAAAACAAAACTGCAATTAGACCCTTACCTCTATTTTGGGTTGAAACTCGAAAATCCCCGAAACGAAGATCTGATCCACTATTCTCGAAGAGATTCCTCCCCTGATCCACATAGTAACATCAGATCGTTGAATCAGGAGAGAGAGAGAGAGAGAGAGAGAGAGAGAGAGAGAGATCCCGCTGGTTCTAGAGAGAGAGAGAGAAAGAGAAAGAGAGAGGGAAAGAGAGAATTTTGGCTTACTTAGCCATGAAATAATGAAATAGGATTTTTATTGCCCCTTTGACCCAGCCAACCTTGTCGATGAGATGGCGCCTTCGTCAACGAATCATCCATACATTCCGTCGACGAACCGGCTCCTTCGGCGAAGAACCCTATTCCGATATTTTACAACATGTTCAGTATCTCTTCATCGACGAGGCTCTGAATTTTGGCGACGAAAACTATGAAGGCCTTTGCCGACAAGAACAATGGCTTCGTCGACAAAGCCTAAAAAATTTACCTTTTTACCCTTTCGTCATTTAGTCAATCTACATATCTCAGGTCGGGTTCTTACAACCTCCCCTCCTTACAAAAATTTCATCATCGAAATTTGTAATCTCTTATTTACCAAGTCAGCTACATACCCAAATGCATACCCGACTCTAGAAAGAGCTGACGGCCACCTATATAGCAGCCACGTCCTAAATACATACACACCCTCACTTATGGTAGAGGAATATCGTGGTTACATAAATACACTGTCTCGAAATCTCACAATATCATATACCCTCCTAGAGACTAAGCAAACATCATTACTACGATAACATAATATTACATACATACATACATACATACCCATACCGATTTTGCTATCGAAACTACTACTCAGAACAATTGCGGATATTTCTGGTGTATTTCTATCTCTAACTCCTAAGAAGCTTCCTCAGTTGCGTGATTCCACTATAGTACCTTCACTAAAGACATCTCCTTGGTACGCAACTTTTGAACTTTACGGTTCAGAATCCTAACGGGTATCTCCTCATATGCCAAAGCATCCCCAATCTTTAAAGATTCGTAACTAATCACATGTGACGGATCCGACACGTACCTCCTCAACATGGATACGTGGAACACATCATGGATCCTCGAGAGCATTGGGGGTAGTGCAATCCTGTAGGCTACTGGACTCACTCGTTCCAGTACCTCGAATGGTCCGATATACCTCAGGCTTAGCTTGCCCTTCTTCCCGAATCTATCACCCTTTTCATCGAAGCGATTCTGAGGAATATCTTACCCCCAACCTCGAATTCTAACTCACGACAGCGAACATCTGCGTAACTCTTATGCCGACTCTAAACTGATTTAATCCTATCTCTGATCAATCTAACCTTCTTAGAAGCCTGCTATACAAGTTCAGGACCCAATATCTGCCATTCACCAACCTCATCTGTTAGATTTGGTATATTCCTAAGAGAGGGGGGGTGAATTGGGTATTTAAAAAATTATCGCCTAGGTTAATTGGTTTAACAACAGTATTACACAATCTAGGGTCTTTCTATATACACATAAACCCAAATGTGCAGATAATGTGTGAAAATTAAATCATGCGCTATAACATACACATGCAGGAAAATAAAGTGCTTAGAATATAAAGTACACGCATGATATGTTATCGAGGTTCAGCCAACGGTGCCTACATCCCCACCTCTAGCTTGCAAGCCCAAAGATTCCACTAATGGCTCACTTAACGGGTGGAGTGGCACTAGTTACAATTAGGCCAATTAGCGAGGCTGACCACAACCAACACGCCTTACTAGGATGGCACACCTAACTTTCCTAACTAGGTCTAAGCCATTTCGGGACTATTCAACAGGGTTTGTCTCCCTCTTCAGGCTCATGCTTGGAATACAAAAAATTTGAAATAAAATTTTTTGCGTACAAGGAAATGCTTCTTACACAAGCTGATATGTACCAGTATAATCAACACACTACCAAATGATAAGATATGATAAGCTCAATGTAGCCTTAGTGTCTACTCTCAAAATTAATGTCAATAATGCAATCAGTGGTGAGAGTGTAAGTGATAGGATCTTTGTGTCAATATTCTCAATCACAATGCACTAGCAAAGATCACAAGTATACTTCAAATATTTCAATAGAAGTTTTTCTTTTTTATTTTTTTTATCAAAATAAACCACAAGAGATATTCAACAATGGTTTGTAAAATAGTTATTTGATCTTTGTATTAAAATGATAATCTCAATCAAAGGTATAGCAACAAAGATCTTTTAGCACTCAAGCAAATATCTCAAAATATATATTTCTCAAATATATGAGCAAAAGATATTTTGAAAATGATTTGTAAAATATTTAAGCAATCAAAATCCAATGTGAACTTCTTGAGTATTGCAATGACAATGCAAAACTCAAAGGCTTAATGAAGTATTCTTAGGGAAGACTTATTAACAAAGTCTCATAGGGAAACTTCAACCTTAGCTCTCCAATAAAATAATCTCAATCAATAAGAATAAGAGAGAGCTTAAGCCTAGTGAAAAGAACACTCAATCACACTAACAAAGAGATTTAAGCAATAAAATTTGGTAAGAATGAGTGTAGGAGGCTCAAAAATGAGTATAGGATATTTTTGAATTTTAGAGGATTTTTCCTAATTAAGATTGCTAATCGGGTGCTAATCTTTTCAAATGAGGGGGTATATATAGAATACCCCATAATTATAACTGTCCAGGACACATAGGGGATTATTAGTTTTTAATCCATTTTAACCCAATTAACCCTATTTAAATATTTTAACCATGGTAAAAATAATATGGCAACCCGAGAGCACTGGTCGACTAAAGTTGAGGTTCGGTTGACCAAGTGTCCAAGTTCGATCGATCGGGTAAAATTTGAACTAGAAGTTCGGTCGACTAGACAATAGGGTTCCAAGGCGATTTTTCCAATTCCACACGGCTCGGTCGACCGTGTGGATTTGAACTAAGTGGTTCAGTTGATTAGGCGATTGGCCAAACACACATGGGAACTTGGTCGACCAGGTGGTTGGCTTAAGTAATAGGTGTGATTGACCGTATGGTCAAACATTTGACCTGGAGAGAGTTCGATCAACTGGGTGACTTGAACTGGGTAGGGTTTGGTTGACCATGCAATGGTCAAATTGTTGACTTGGTGACTGGTTCGGTCGACCAAACATGCATTTTTAATGCATTTCAGTTCTATTTCCTTATGTAATCACCCTATCCATATAAGCATATTATGTTTATGCATGCATGAGTGTCCTAGAGTCATTTTAGGTCTTTTTGAGAACACCGAAAAAATCTGGCGTTGGTCGATCGAAGGGTGCCCTATGGTCATTTGGTTTCATTATGGTCATTTGAGCTTAACTACCCTATCATGCAAGTAAAACATTGATTATTACAGACCGTTTTTCCTAATTACTATTACAGACCCAAATTGAATAATAATGAATTACAACACAAAATGATCTTTAGGGTCTTCAGGCTTTACTTCTTGTGCCATCAATTGATTTGCTAATATAAATGTACACACAAACTTGAAAGCTATCAAATACTAGAGTATTTGTCATTATCAAAATCGGGTGTGACCTATAAGGTCAACATCATCCTAATACAGAGGATACCGACACCTCCGACCATACAATGCCTCGAATGGTGCCATCTCGATACTAGCTTGGAAGCTGTTGTTATAGGCAAACTCCACCAATGGTAGAAACTGAATCCAACTACCACTGAAGTCTAATGCACAAGCCCGTAACATATCCTCAAAGATCTGTATCATCCTCTCTAACTGTCGATCAGTTTGGGGGAGGAACGTTGTACTGAAAGTAAACTTCATCCACAGTACTTCCTACAAGCTCTTCCAAAATCGAGAAGTAAACCTTGGGTCTCGATCTGAAACAATGGACACTGGTACCATGTGCATTCTAACTATCTCCTACACGTACCACTCTGCTAGCCTACTCAAACAGTAGTTAACCTTCATCGGTATAAAGTGAGCAGATTTGGTCAACCTGTCCATGATTACCCAAATGACATTCTGCCCATATAGTTCTGGTGGCAACCCAATGACAAATACCATGGAGATGTACTCCCATTTCCACTCTAGAATACTCAACGTCTGCAACAGCTCTACCGGCCTATGATGTTCAGCCTTTACCTGCTGACACGTCAGATATTGTTCCAAAAATTGGACAATCTCCCTTTTCATGCCACTCCACTATAAAGGTTCGTAAAAATCCCAATACATCTTCGTACTACCCAAATGTATCGTATACAAAAAACGATGCATCTCCTCTAGGATCGTCCTCTTTATCCGATCATCGTTTTAAACACACAGCCTGGTCCTAAAGCTCAGCACACCTCCTTTAGAGATGTTAAAATCTGCAGCCAACCCGTGTTGCACTTTCTCTACAACCTCGACTAACTCCGCATCATTAGTCTGCGTGGCTTTAATCCTCTCAAATAATGTCAACTGGATCACCAAGCTAGCAATGAAAGCCTAATGATTACCATCCACCAACTCCATGCCAAGAATTTCCAAATCCCGTCTGATATGATGCTGACCTACTACTGCATATACTGACGCATGCTCTGACTTCTAACTCAATGCATCAGCTACCACATTAGCTTTCCCCGGATGATAGCTAATCATGCAATCATAGTCCTTGATAAGATCTAACCACCTTCTCTGCCTCATGTTCAACTCCTTCTGTGTGAAAATGTATTTGAGGCTTTTGTGGTTCGTGAAGATCTCACACTGTTCATCGTATAAGTAGTGTCTTTAAATCTTCAATGCATATACTACCACCGCCAACTCTAGATCCTGCGTGGGGTAGTTCTTCTAGTACTCCTTGAGTTTCTAAGAAACATAAGCAATCATTTTTTCCTGTTGCATCAGCACACATCCCAAACTCTTTAGCAATGCATTACTGTATTCACAAATCCACCGTCCTAGATGAGATGGTTAAAAACAGAGCAGTGCCAATCGGTGTTTCAACTCCTGAAAAACTCTGGTCGCACTCATTAGTACAATCAAATCTTACTCACTTCCTCATTAACCATGTCAAAGGGCCAGATACCCTAGAGAATCCCTCCATGAACCATCGGTAATACCCAGTCAGTCCTAGAAAACTCTGAACATCCTGCACACTCTTTGGTTTCACCCAGTCAACCATTACTTATATCTTACCAGGATCAACTGAGATACCACCCCTCAACACTACATGGTCTACAAACGCAACTTGATTCATCCAGAACCCGCATTTCTTCAGCTTAGCATACAACTTCTTCTGCTGCAATACCTAAAGTACCAACCTCAATGTTTTCCATGCTCTTCCGGACTCTTAGAATATACTAGAATATCATCGATAAATACCACGACAAACTAATCCAAGTATTTATGGAAAACCTTGTTCCTAGGTCCATAAATACGGCCAGAGCGTTAGTCAACCCAAATGGCATGACAAGAAACTCGTAGTGACCGTATTTGGTTTAGAAAGCAGTTTTCGCAACATCCTCGTCCTAACTTTCACATGATAATACCTTGACCCTAAATCAATCTTCGAAAATACTTGCGTTCTCTGCAGCTGATCAAACAGATCATCTATACGAGGCAACGAGTATCGGTTCTTCACTGTTACCTTGTTGATCTCATGGTAATCAATGCACATTCACATTGACCCCATCCTTATTCTTCACGAATAATATTAGAGCTCCCCAGGGTGAAACACTCGGTTGGATAAAGCCATTGTCTAGTAATTCCTGTAACTGCTCCTTCAACTCTCTAAGTTCAATTGGAGCCATCTAGTATGGAGCTTTATTAATCGGCACCTTACTTGGCAGCAGATCAATAGTGAACTCCACCTATCGATCAGGAGGTAAACCGAATAAGTCTTCCGGGAATACATCCGAAAATTTGTTAACCCCTCGGATATTTTCAAGTTTCAGATCATCCCGAGGTGGTTCTTTCATACAAGCTAGGTACCCCTAAGAACCCTCCAAGAGTAACCTTCTCACCTGTATAGCTGACAGAATCTATGGCATCGAATGCACACATGATCCCATGAACTCATACTCCTGCTCCCTAAGAGGTTTGAATACTACTACCTTCCTATGACAATCAATCACAACATAACTAGAGAATAGCCAATCCATCCCCAGTATGATGTCAAATCCACACATGTCGTACACTACTAAGTTCCCCAGTAGCAGTCTTCCCCAAATACCCATTGGGCAGTTTCCTATCATTTTACTACAAATCGCTATATTGCTAGTCAATGTAGCCACAGACAACCATTCATCCATCATTTGTGTTTTAACCTCACACAGTTTTACAAAACTAGCAGATATAAGCGAATGGGTTGCTCCTGAATAAAATAAAACAACAACTCTATTCGAAAGTAATAACATGGTACTTGTCACCACGTTCCCAACGTGTTCCGCATCTTCTGAAGTAAGAGAGTACACCCTCACCGGAGCCGTATTTGCCTGATAGTTTCCCTGAGGCACCTGATTACTCCCACGGTTCTAGCTCTGCGCAGGCATTTCGCTCCTCTATGCGTGATAGTTTCGAGACATATGGCCTAGTTTGCCAAAGTTGTAGCAGTTACCCCAGAATAGCTGGTATTCACCATCATGCCATTTACGACACTTGGCGCATTGTGTAGAGGATGGAACCCCCTGAGAACTCTACCGCTTGGTATTCTGGCAATAACCCAAGCTATAGTTCTTCTTCTTACACAATCCCTGTCGAGGACCAGTCTGAGAACCAAAAGATATTGGCCTTTTCCTCTGTTACTATACCACCTCATCCCCTTGGAGGTCACTCTCAACTATGGTGGCTTTATCCACCAGAATAGAAAACTCTCGGATTTGCAGCATGCCCACAAGCCTACAGATGTCCTTCTTTACACCCTTCTTGAGCCTCCGAGCCTTCTCATACTCGTTTGGGACCAAGTAGGGCGTGAAATGAGATAACTCGATATATCTGGTGGCATATCTCTGTGCCATCAAGGTTCCCTACATTAGGTTTGAGAGCTCATCAGCCTTTGCGTCACGAGTGGAAGCCAAGAAGTATCTCTCAAAAAATACCTCCTTGAAGTGGCTCCACGTCATACCAGATGGACAAGCTCTCTGCTTCTCAGGCAGACTCACAACCATCCACCATCTTTTCACTTCTTTTTCCAGCTAAAAGGTAGAATTGAGAACCTTCTTCTGGTCAGTACAGTGCAGAACTTCCAATATCTTCTTGGTCTTCTGCACCCAGTTCTCTACTATTATCAGATCGAGTCCTCCCGTAAACGTCGGAGGGTGCATGTGGGTGAACCTCTCTATAATACAACCCGTAGCCATAGGAGAGTGCTCAGGTCTACTAACACTCCTTCCGATCTCCTGCATAACCTACCTCATCAAACCCCAAGGCATGGAAGGAGACTTATCACTCGTAGTCCCCTCAGAACCACTATCCAAGTTGATATCCTTGGGCTCCATTCTGAAAGTAAGGTAGGAATCAGTTAGAATTCCTATTTCATACACAGTTAACACAATCATTGAAAGCTAATCATGTCAACTACTATTCTCAAGGGTCCATGTCTGTCCTACCACACCAACACGAAACCATCAATGGTTTGCCGTAATTTTACTAAAATCGTCATTCTAGGAAAAACAAATAATACCACCAATGAGGCCCTGTCTAGCAAAAAAACAACACTTGACCTACTCTACCCATTTCCTACATCCTATACTCTGGTATGTACACGTAGCTATGCCTAACTAAGTCTATAAGACCTAACAACTTGGTTTTGCTATGATACCAAGATGTTATGGCCTGAACCCACAGATGGGTCCTAAGTGTGAATATAGTAACCTAACTTGTCTCTGTATCAATTAAACATACATGATACAACCTTGAATGAGGGTCCAACCCCGAGGGGTACACGTAAACCCTATACACATTCCCATACACATCCATATTCATCAAATACGCAGTGGAAATGTTCTTTCTATACATTCATCATACCACACCAGAGTCTATACAAAACTAGAATATACGTTCCCAAAATTTTAGTACATACTCCAGGTGTCTACAAAACCCAAAAATGACAACTCGGTTACAAAACTCATACTTACACAGGTACTAAATGTAGCGACACCCCCACTTTTGGATGCTAGGATGATAGTTTCAGCTACCTGAAGGACCTGAAAAATATTTGTATATTCAGGGTGAGACACCTCTTAGTAAAGAAGAAAGCAGGTTATATCAGTGTGTGGCATACAAGTGTTATTTCAACGTAAAACATAACACAATACAATTCCAGTATTTTCACAATTCAATTCTAGTACATACGATACGAAACATAAGGTCAGTGTTGTCACACTAAGCACCCAATTACCTTGCGATAACCAAAGCCTCACATGGATAACGTTGTCAATATAAGCACCCGATAACCTGCGATAACTGAAGCCTCACAATGATATCGTTGCCACCACGGTGTAGCTCACACTCATCGGTGACCAGCCAGAAAGGACTGGTGATATCTCACACCCTTGGATATAGAGCTTGACACTTTTGCCCATGGTAATTAGCCGAGACATGGTGTCAGTGTTTGGTAATTAGTCGCCCTTAGCTGATTCAACGTACGGTAATTAGCCACCCCTAGTCGATTTACAAAACCTGGAACAATTTTGGAACTCACATCCCTATACTCATTAGCATACGGTAATTAGCCACCCTTAACTATTTTACAAAACCCTGGAACATTTTACATACAACATTTCATTCCACACTTATTTGAGTATACAGTATACAAAAAATCATATTGTTTTGAGTTCGAGAAATATAGTTTAATACAAATACAAGTACAGTCGTCTCAATACTACAATTTTATACCACATACAGTTTTTCCAACAAAAATAGAGATGATACCTGAAACCCCTAATTTTTCCAAAAACTGTAACCTGAAAATCTTGCATTTTTACTCGATAGATTTTTCTAAATAAGTAACCAAAACATATATATGATCGTAAACTACATGTTTACCGATCTTAATTTGAAAAATAACTGAAATAAACAGAATCCCTTTACCTTTTCCCGAATACCAAAATACAAACTCTACGGCTCCAAAACTATGAATCGAGACACCCAAACCTAAACGTCCAAGAACTATACTTCACTACAATTCGTACTACTACATATATTCCAAAACGAAATTGAAATCGGATCCTTACCTTGGTTTTGGGTCAAAACCCAAAAGCCCCCGAAATAAAGATCTGATCCACTATTCTCTAAAAGATTCCTCCCCTGGTCCACGCAATAACATCGAATCGTTGAATCAGGCAACGAACAGAGAATAATCGAAGAGAGAGAGAGAGTTCCTGCTGCTTATAGAGAGAGAGAGAGAGAGAGAAAGAGAGAGAAAAGGAGTTTTAGCTTACTTAGTCATGAAAAAATGAAGTAGGATATTTATAGCCCCTTTGACCGTGCCAACCTTGTCAACAAGGTCGCCCCTTCATCGACGAATCATCCATGCATTTCGTCGATGAACCAGTTCCTTTGGCGACGAACCCTATTTCGATATTTTACAATTCCTCCGGTATCTCTTTGTCGACAAGGCTCCGAATTTCAGCGACGAAGATTGTGAAGGCCTTCGTTCATCGACGAGAACAATGGCTTCGTCAACGAAGCCTGCAAAATTTACCTTTTTACCCTTTTGTTATTTAGTCAATTTGCATATCTCAGGTCGGGTTCTTATAATATATATATATATATATATATATATATATATATATATATATATATATATACACACACACATCTACTTACATCACATTTCTCCTAAGCCAGTATAAACCATATTTTATCATTTCAAAATATTTGCTAGTATAAATTACATCTCATCATAAAATATTTCCACATGTTAAAGATACAACAACAAAACCAATACTTATGCCACATAAATTTTAAATAATATTTCATAAATTAGTAATTGCTCAAATAAATATATAATATTCCAAAACCAGAATTTTCAAATACCGAATACATTAGCAAATCTTTCACAATGTTATCATTTTCTCATGCTTTAAATTAATCAACTAATTTCCAAAATGCCTGACATAATTTATTCCACTTACCTGATTACTGAAAATATACCCGCGAGGAACTTAAATGATGCCTGCGGCATTCGCACAAAATCTTGTATTCATAAACCCTAGTTTAATCAATTCAACCCCAAAAATAATAACCATATTCACATTTCCTAGGCCCACACTTGGAAGCCAGAAGAAAATCCATGATCATATGTATCAGGTGCATTCCATGATGACACACAAGTAAAAAGGTTGAAGACATTTAATTTTAATTGTAAATGCATTTGGTTTTTATATTTTGGGTGTGTAATAATGAACTGTAATAATGCATTGCATACATGATAGGTTTATGCTCACAATGACAATAGTCTAACCGTAGGGATCTAGACCTAACCTTAGGGGACCTAACCTAAACTCAAAACCTTTTTCTTAAAAGCTAAAACTCATACAAAGGTTTTTAAAATAAATTAAGGTAAAAAATTAGGGCTTATAATCGATCGATGTTGAATTTTTGTGCTTAATTTAAAAGATCACTCGACTGAACCCTTGGCAGTATAAATGCCTCGGTCAACTGAATAGGTTAGAAGTTAACATGTTGAGTTTGCTCGATCAACCACACTGAATTAAACACACCGCCCTCAATTGACCGAACCATTAACCTCTGTTAGCCCAACTATTAGCTCCACCAAACCTTATAGTTCAAAATTGCCTTGGCCGATCGAACCTTTTGAATGGTCAATCGGCCTTTTTCCATGGTCGAAAGAACCTACAAAGCGTTTATAATTGCCCTGAGATGGTCGACCAAATCCATAGTTCAAAATTACTGTTGACCTTATTGGTCACGCCCGGTTTTGATTATGACAAATACTCATTGTATCTAATGAGTGTTTGAGGTTTTGTGCAGGAATCAAGAATAATAAGATCAAGATGTGCACAAAGCAAGAGAAGCTTGAAGACCAAATCATATTCATTGTAATAAACTTATATTGGTCTGTAATAGTAATTAGGGCATTTGGTTTGTAATAAGCTCACACACATCACATGCGTGATTTATTTTGTAAGCTCAAACCGAACCATGAATGAGAAGAACCGTAGAAAGACCTTAGGGTGCACCTTCGATCGACCTTTGGTCGATCGATACCAGACTTTTTCGGTGTCTTCAAATTGGACCCCAAGTGACCTTAGGACACACACATATACACATATGTTTGTTAGGCACTTGAATAGGACTTGCCTGGTCAATACGGGACTAAAATGCACATTTGGTGCACTTTCGGTCGACCGGCCAAAATAGTTCATTCTTGGCCTGGTCGACCGAACCATCCCTGGGTCAACGGTTTGACCAAGGCCAAGTCGACCGAACTTCATAGTTCATTTCTTGCCGGTCGACCGAATAACCTGGGAGTCAACATTTTGACCTCCCGGTCGACCGACTACTTTTTGTACTCCAACTACCTGCTCGACCGAAGGGTCTTGGGAGAATTTCCAGTGGTCTAGTCGATTGAGCCGTTCAGTTCAAAAAGTCCCGATTGACCGAACCTCGGGAATTTGGAAAATCGCCTTGCCTCGGTCGACCGACCACTCAGTTCAAAATACCCCTAGTCGACCGAGCCATTTGAGTTCTGGTCGACCTAACCTCTCGGGTTGCCCTGATTTTTTTATCGTAGTTAATATTTTTAAACAGGGTTAAAATGTCTTAAATGTCATTAAACTTTTCTAATAATACCCAAAAGGTCCCCAACGGTCATATTTCCTTCCATGGCTATATATATGTGTTCATTTGCAAAGATTAAGAGTGATTAGCCACTTTGATTAGGGAAAATTTTTTGAAAAACCAAATCCCTATAATACACATATCCAATCCCCATTCACTCATGCTTACCTTCTTCGATCTTTTAAATCCTCTGTAAGTCGATTGAGTGTTTATAGTTAATAGGTTTGCTCTCCCATTCATATTTGGTTGATTTATTTTCATTGAGAGCTAAACCTAAGTATTCTTAGGAGACTTGGTAAATAAGTCTATCCTAAGAAGACTTTGATAGATCTTCTAAGATTTGCACCTTCATTGCAACATCTAAAGAAGATTATATTTGTTTTTGGTTGCAAAACATTTTCAAAATACTTTCAAATATCTAGTGTGCTTTATCTTGAAAAATCTTTACAGAGATATTTGTTTGTGTGAGAAAAGAAATATTTGTTGCAATATTCATTGATTTATATCTATAGTTGAATACAAAGATTAAACTCTTTTTGCAAACCAAACTTATACATTGCTAGAACTTCACATACATATATATATATATATTGAGAAAACTTGTTTATTGAAATATATGAAGTTTGGATAATATCTTTGTTTGAGCACCTAGATTGAATATCCTGTGATACAAAGATCATTTAGGTTTGCACTCTCACGCACTCATTACAACGATAGTAAATCTATTTGAGAGTTGACATCTGAGACCACATTGAGCTTACAAATTATTTCATATTTGTGGTGTATATTATTGTGCGAATTTGGGTACATATCTGCTTTACTTGAAAGCACAATCACCGTACCATTTCATTGTAATACAATTTGGTTGTATTTCCAGGCACGGGCCTGAAGAGGGAGACTAGCCCTGGAATAGTCCCGGATTGGCTTAGACCCGGTTAGGAAAGCTAGGTGCGTCATCCTGTTAAGGCGTGTAGGTTGAGGTCAGCCCCGCTAATTGCCCTGGTTAAGGTTGAGGTCAGCCCTATGTTAATTTGACCTAGTTGTAAACGGTGACGCTCCACCCTTAAGTGAGCGTTTAGTGGAGTCCTCCAGCTTGCGAGCTAGAGGCGAGGATGTAGGCATAGTTGGCCGAATCCCGATAATATATTGTGTGTTCATTTACATTTCAGCACGTTATATTTACCGCACATGTATGTTATGGGTGAATGATGCGTATGACTTAATTTCCATTTTATATTTATCTACGCATTTGGAAATTGAATAGATTGACCCTAGGTTGTGTATATACTGCCGTTTATCTGGTTTAACCTAGGCGATAAATTTTAAATTCCAATTCACCCCCCCTTTTGGGAATACACCAATTCTAACAATGGGTATCAGAGCCTCGTTGTACTTGACTTAAACGTTTTTGTAAAAAGATCGCAATGGCTCACATTGGTGTATCCCTATTCGTTGAGGGACAATCACTTTCCAGTCCTCCAGTATTTTGTGGTGTCGACTACACCATGTGGAGAGTTAGAATGACCATATTCTTGAAATCTATGGACTGGAGGGTCTGGCTTGTGACTGCCAAAGGAAGATGTGCACAAATAAATGAAAATGATTTTAATATGATTAGTTCTAATGCCATGAACATATTACATCTTGCGTTAGATTCTGATATCTTTGTTGAGTTTGTGGCATATCAAACTGCACAGGAAATCTGGGATGAACTGGAAAGGAAATATGGAAAATCCCAGGAATCTGATATGGAAACTCCTCCAGATGCTCCAAGATTAAATGATCAAGAGGAGGTAATTCATGAGCTAGACATCAACGATGAGGTATATGATTCTCACTCAAGCCCATTTGATGGTTTATGTGATGAATGTTGTATTGAGTCATATATTGAATCATCTGTTGATAATGCTATAAATGGTTCATGCGATGTTTACTATGAAAAATCTTGTGATGAATCATATGTTGGTGTTTGTAACATATCAAATGCTGGACCATCTGTTGAATATCATAATAATTTTGATAATGATATTTGTGATGATTCATATATTGAATGTTGCAGTATATTATGGAATGAATCATCCATTGTACTTCATGATAGTCCTATTGAGCATGCATGCAATGATTTGTATGAAAACTGTTGGGATAATTCTTTTGGTGAATCATGTGCTGATTTGAATATTAAAAGCATGCTATCACATGAAGAACTAGAAAATACCTCATTGAAAATGCACAAGTTTCTAGTTAGAATCTCTGAGCATGAAATACGTCTAAAGAATGAGAACAAAAGAATAGCAAAACAATTAAAGGGGCTGAAAAATTTTCATGCTATTCTTGAAAAGAAAAAGGTTGAGAAGATATTGAATATTGCATGCTTGGATGAAGAAACAGATGATTATTCGAAAATTTCTCTTGAGATTAAAAATGATACGAATAATCATAATAAACCCTTCGGATCTAAAGAGAGAACTCATTTCAAAAAGGGTTCGGGTTGCTTACATAGAACCAATAGTCTAGTCTCACTAAAGAAAGATGGAATGAATAAGCACAATCCTTCACGTGTATTCTATACCTGCTTATTTTTCAAATATGTGTGGCATACGTGGTTTAATTGCTTACTAAGAAGTGTGAGAGGACTAGAAAAGGAAATGAGATGGATAATCAGTGAAGCAAACCCCGTAGGACTTAAGGAAAGACAAATTCAAATCGAAAATACATTCTTGATATGTTTCCTTAGTTCCTAGGCTTAAGTTTAAAAGGTTGTGATAACAATAGGATTGAAAAGTGGTCGTTGCTTATAATGATAATCTTGGTATACGCACTCACCTATCCTCTTCATAGGTAGTCCTCACCAAAACCACAATCATACTCGGTGAGTTTTCACTCGTTCATTGGTTCATATCCTTGCTTCTTTATGCCATCATCTCTGCAGGATACTCTCCAATCACCATAGAGCACAAGTTAAGAAAGGCCTCACATTCCTTAGTGCCTGGTACCTAAAATAGGTCGATAAGTCAATTCTCGGTACGCACCTCACTTGAGCGACATCTCTTCACCAAGAATCCCTAAGAATCATGGTTATACTGTTACACATCAAATTTGGATCTTAGGGAGAACTTTGGATCAAAAATCAGGAAAAACCGAGAAAATCTACTATGCTCGGTCGACCGAGTACTGTAGTTGTAAAATGCCCCAGTCGACCAGGGCATGTTGACTTTGACCCCCCGTCGGTCGATCGAACCCTCATGACAAATTCCATCGGTCGACCAGAAGTCTCGATTTCCCCTAGGTCGACCGAAACATGGCACAACATACCCTTACGGTTGACCGGCCATCTTAGTTCATTTTCGCCTCGGTCGACCGACTTGTGTCAGTGCCTGGGAAATCTCAATTGTCGGTCAACCGTATCTAGTTCTGGTCGACCGAGCTGCGATATATATGTATGATTTCTTCATTTTCAGCTCATTTGCATGAAAAATCTTGAGAGAATTCCCTTCCTTCACTGCACTTCCTACTATCCTAGCCTCACACCGTCACTCCCATGGCTCAAATTGAAGCCCATGACCTTGCTCACGCAGTGGATGAGTACTTTCTCTTAGATAGGTGCAAGATGCGGTACATACGACAGTTTCGTCCCAAGGAGGCTATACTAGGTAAGATACTCGACTTAGTATTTATGGGCCAGCATTTTCAGAATATATTGGATATGTTCGAGTATCAGGGGTGGAGATCCTTTATCTCCTACCAGCCTGGGGGACATTACCCGACGTTCGTTAGGATGTTCTATGCCAACCTTGGCAATGATGAGAACGGGTATTTCTCTCATGTTTTTAGGACAGATGTGCGCTTTGACGCACAATATATATCTGACATCCTAGACATTGGCCATGGCGATTTTGAGTGCCCCGAGGTAGGTAACTCCTGGATCCTTGATCAGGGATTTATCGTAGCCACATTCGCCAACTTGACCATGTCTGACCCTGGCACTGCTAGCCAGATCCATCCTCCCCAGCACAGACAGTTCAGCTTAGAGGCTAGGGTCGTGCACCATCTGATCACATACAATGTCCTGTCCAAGGCGGGATCTAGAGTGCATGTCTCCTTCTTAGATTGTTTTATTATGTGGTGCCTCTTTGCTCGGAAGAAATTGGACCTGCCGAGTTTGATTATTCGGTGGATGATGGCCAAGACGATTGGCGACCGAGTGATCATGCCATATGGAGGAATCCTGAACAAGTTGTTCAGGAGTATTGGAGTCATGAGGACGAATGTGGCTTCATTGAAGAGGAGACGACCGGCGGACACCTTCTCTGGTGTGACCCTTAGACTGATGGGGTACGAGCTCGTAGGGAACATTTGGGCACCCTCTAGAGCAGCTGCAGCACATGTTGAGGCTCCACAGATGCCACCACAGCCTCCACAGCCATCGAATGTGGATCTTGTGGCTGCTATCTCCGGCTTGTCTGACATGTTCATATAGTTTCGAGGATCAGTCCAGTCAGACTTGCAGGACTTGGCATCGTCATCCGCTGCACTTCGACAGGAGTTCCAGCAGCACTCCATCTCCACTGATAGCCGCCTTACAGATTTGGAGCGGACCATGACAGCTGGCTTCAGTGAGCTGAGTGACCGCATTCAGGAGATGCAGGATGAGAGAGATAGGATGATGATGGATTTAGATTTTGATGCCGCCGATGATGGTGATGGAGGAGAGGATGGAGGAGATGATGGAAGGGAGATCTAGACTCCGGAGTTGTCCACAGATCAGATAGCGTGGCCTTGATTCTTTTTGTTTTATTTTATATATCATGTTATCTGTATTAAATAAAAACAGCTCTTTCACTTTATTTTGTACCCTCATGATGTTATTGACATACTACCCTGGTTATTTATGATATATATATGCATCTGCAGTTTCTTGACTTGCATGTTCTTGTGGTTAATTGTGTATGGCAATAAAATGCATGAGTAGTATAGAATGCCTACTGCATGGCGGATGCAGTTGTTAAGAATTGCCTGCTGGTAGATGATAGGTTCTCGTGTGCCCTACTTCTGTAATACTGTCTGTTTGAGAACGTTTTTGTGCAGGTAAAATTAGGGAAATGTTCTGTTTACAGCCGACATGCTGCCAAATTTTCTGTAGGCATTTGCCCAAATAATCAAAACAATTACTTGTATGTGCCAAATGTATATATCCATATGAAGTAATTGTTTCATAATTTGCATACATTTAGGGGGAGCATCTAAAAATAAATGTCCATCTTGTCTTGCTCACAAAATATGTTTGGACTATATCTACTTTAAATTAAGTGTGGCTTGTGCTTAAATGGAATGTTTTAATCATAAAATTGAAACATGTTCTTGTTGCCACTGTTACTTGATTTGCCATATGATCATGCATGTGAATCTTAAATTTCTAGATCATTATGGTTATGATTTTTCTGATCATGATTTAGCATGTGCATAATTGACAACCCAGAAAAATATTGCTTGATTATCTTAAAATTGAAGTTCTCCTTTTCATCAAGCAACTTCTCAGTACCCTAGCACACATTAAAGGGAATATATAAATCTATTTATGAAAGCAAGAACTGAACTCATATTGAATATATTGTATGTCTTGCTAGTGTGCTTACTTGTCTTCATGACTTGTGCCTTCCATGTATTAAAATCTTATGTCAAGAGATATCTTAAGGGTGCTGTATTATATAATTGATTCATTGGTAATATGTGAAAATGCATACGCATTAGTTAGACTATACTTATGCTCAAACCTTCTTTTTGATATCATATACCATGTGTCCTTAACTCAACTTCCACGGGTATTATGATATGTTTCAACGTCAAATGGTTTGTGTATATTTCTGGTCTAATCATGTTTGCTATATCATCTAAATCTTGGAATCACCAATTACATTGATTGTGTGCACACTTTATACCTTTATTGCACAACTTGTCCAATTCATGTTCATAATTCATATTTTATTTGCTGTAATTGGATCATACTGAACTGTTTAAGTAGTTGTGGATAAATTGTTAGGAAATTTAAACTCAAACAGGTCCTACTTATACAGGATATCTTTTGGAAAGTCCGAATTACAAACGGCACTCTGCCGAAATTTTTCTAAATCTTTCCAAAAATTTCTCTTGTATAACTGTACTAATTACCCATGGAATAACCCTTTTTGCTGTTGCCAAAAGGGGGAGATGGAAAGGCAAAAATAATGGGTTAATGGTTTTGTTTTAATACATTAGATGCATCTTGTGAGGGGGAGCCTTCGTAGGCTTAACCCTATATTTTTTTCCTGTTGTATTTGTCATCATCAAAAAGAGGGAGATTGTTGACCTTAATGGTCACGCCCGGTTTTGATTATGACGAATACTCATTGTATCTAATGAGCGTTTGAGGTTTTGTGTAGGAATCAAGAATGATAAGATCAAGATGTGCATAAAGCAAAAGAAGCTTGAAGACCAAATCATATTCATTGTAATAAACTTATATTGGTCTGTAATAGTAATTAAGGCATTTGGTTTGTAATAAGCTCACACACATCACATGCATGATTCATTTTGTAAGCTCAAGCCGAACCATGAATGAGAAAGGACCGTAGAAAGACCTTAGGGTGCACCTTCGATCGACTTTCGGTCGACTGATACTGGACTTTTTCGGTGTCTTCAAATTGGACCCCAAGTGACCTTAGGACACACACATATATACATATGTTTGTTAGGCACTTGAATAGGACTTGCCTGGTCAATACGGGACCGAAATGCACATTTGGTGCATTTTCGATCGACCAACTAAAACAGTTCATTCTTGGCCTGGTCGACCAAACCATCCCTGGGTCAACGGTTTGACCAAGGCTAGGTCGACCGAACTTCATAGTTCATTTCTTGCCGGTCGACTGAACAACCTGGGAGTCAACATTTTGACCTCCCGGTCGACCGACCACTTTTTGTACTCCAACTACCTGCTTGACCGAAGGGTCTTGGGAGAATTCCCAGTGGTCTGGTCGACCGAGCCGTTCAGTTCAAAAAGTCCCGGTTGACCGAACATCAGGAATTTGGAAAATCGCCTTGCCTCGGTCGACCGACCACTCAGTTCAAAATACCCCTAGTCGACCGAGCCATTTGAGTTCTGGTCGACCTGACCTCTCGGGTTGCCCTGATTTTTTTATCGTAGTTAATATTTTTAAACAGGGTTAAAATGCCTTAAACATCATTAAACTTTTCTAATAATACCCAAAAGGTCCCCAACGGTCATATTTCCTTCCATGGCTATATATATGTGTTCATTTGCAAAGATTAAAAGTGATTAGCCACTTTGATTAGAGAAAATTCTTTGAAAAATCAAAACCCTATAATATGCATATCCAATCCCCATTCATTCATGCTTACCTTCTTCGATCTTTTAAATCCTCTGTAAGTCGATTGAGTGTTTATAGTTAATAGGTTTGCTCTCCCATTCATATTTGGTTGATTTATTTTCATTGAGAGCTAAACCTAAGTATTCTTAGGAGACTTGGTAAATAAGTCTATCCTAAGAAGACTTTGATAGATCTTCTAAGATTTGCACCTTCATTGCAACATCTAAAGAAGATTATATTTGTTTTTGGTTGCAAAACATTTTCAAAATACTTTCAAATATCTAGTGTGCTTTATCTTGAAAAATCTTTACAGAGATATTTGTTTGTGTGAGAAAAGAAATATTTGTTGCAATATTCATTGATTTATATCTATAGTTGAATACAAAGATTAAACTCTTTTTGCAAACCAAACTTATACATTGCTAGAACTTCACATACATATATATATATATATATTGAGAAAACTTGTTTATTGAAATATATGAAGTTTGGATAATATCTTTGTTTGAGCACCTAGATTGAATATCCTGTGATACAAAGATCATTTAGGTTTGCACTCTCACGCACTCATTACAACGATAGTAAATCTATTTGAGAGTTGACATCTGAGACCACATTGAGCTTACAAATTATTTCATATTTGTGGTGTATATTATTGCGCGAATTTGGGTACATATCTGCTTTACTTGAAAGCACAATCACTGTACCATTTCATTGTAATACAATTTGGTTGTATTTCCAGGAACGGGCCTGAAGAGGGAGACTAGCCCTAGAATAGTCCCGAATTGGCTTAGACCCGATTAGGAAAGCTAGGTGCGTTGTCCTGTTAAGGCGTGTAGGTTGAGGTCAGCCCCGCTAATTGACCTGGATAAGGTTGAGGTCAGCCCTGTGTTAATTTGACCTAATTGTAAACGGTGACGCTCCACCCTTAAGTGAGCGTTTAGTGGAATCCTCTAGCTTAAGGCGGGGACGTAGGCACAATTGGCAGAACCCCGATAACATATCGTGTGTTCATTTACATTTCAGCACGTTATATTTACCGCACATGTATGTTATGGGTGAATGATGCGTATGACTTAATTTCCATTTTATATTTATCCACGCATTTGGAAATTGAATAGATTGACCCTAGGTTGTGTATATACTGCCGTTTATCTGGTTTAACCTAGGCAATAAATTTTAAATTCCAATTCACCCCCCCTCTTGGGAATACACCAATTCTAACAATTACCTTGGTCGACTGAACTTATTAAAGTGGTCGACCGAACCTTGTCCTTGGTCGACTGAACCTCTCGAGTTGGTTGGATTTTTACCGCAGATAAATGAGGTTAATTCTTATTAAACATCATTAATCTTTTTCCAAAGAGACCTCCGTATCCCCAACGGTTTTTTTTAATGAATTTCTATAAATACCCCTTCATTTGTCTTAATTAGCAAGAGATTAGAAAAAAAATCATTAAGAAAAATTCTGTAAAATTCTTTTATACTCATACTCCTCTTATTGCTCAAATTCTTTCAATCTTTCAAAGCATACTACTCATTCTCCTTTTACTTTGATTTGAAAAACTATTTTTAAGGAGAATCATTTTTTATACTCCTTGGTTGCAAACTAATTGAAAATTGAAAGGGAGGTGGACTTTTGATTGTTGTGCACATTTCATACATCTTTTTAAGTTTACTACTCTCACTTATTTGTTGTGATTGATATCGATTTTTGTGAGTAAGCCAAGTTATTCCCGTTGTGTTTTATTGATAAATATCATTTGGGAAGAACTCTTATTTTCTCCTAAGTCTTGGCATCCTTGTTGCCCGATTTGAAAGCTTGCTTGTGCTTTTGATATAAAACGTTTTTGCAAGCTTAGATCCTAATCTATATTGTGCTAAATACTTGAAAAATATTTGTTGAGATATTTGACTAGGATTTCAAGGTCCTTTGATTATTGGCTTGTTGAATATATTATCTTAAATCAAAGGTATCATTCTCACGTATATACTGTAACGCCCCGAACCCTTAATCCTGAGTTCGGCACGTTATACCTGATATTATCCTGATAAAATCTCTGATAACCCATAATCAACATATACGCAACGGAAAATATAAATATAATCTCCCAATTATATAATACCAGAGTTTTCTAAATCCATCTACCAACCTTAATAAATTAATCATCCACCTGTATTCAAATATATACATATCTCCAAACATTATTTAGTATTCATAATACCAGTATGTTTCACAACCTTTCATAATATCTAGAAGACTTAATATACAAAACATAAAACATAACATATACATCTCAAAATTAACATAGAAATATACCATTTTCTTTTTCTATTTCCCAATAATGCTATAAAAACCTCGAGCTCTCACAGCTCGATCTCGAGGAAATCCTGAAAAAAATAAATTCATATTCCGGTGAGAAACATCACAGTAAGGGAAGAAATAATATATTAAACTCAGCATGTGGCCATCATGAGTTTATAATCAACATAATATTTAACATTTGCAAATCTTTAACATAATTTCTAAAATCATTTTCTAAATCTAACAATCACATGCAAAGGTTTACCCACGAGATTACCCAAGGATAGGGGTGATTACCCGCTCATACAAGTAGCACCCATCTACTCAGATACTTAGGTACCCCAAGGTCACTACTAAAACATACCAGAGCACTCACCTTACTCAGTAATCCCTCAAGTGTTAACTTAATCTCGTATTCACGCATTCAACAACAGTTTACCAACAAAGGCCTTAAGGATAGGGAATTCTACCCGCCCATACAAATAGGTTCCCTCTGCCCTAGTGCGTTATGAAGCTACTGCCACATCTGAAGCTACTAGTGCACTCGCCTTACTCAGCAAGCCCTCAGGCGAAAGGTACACCTTACCCAATCGTAACATGTTTTACGTATATACATACTTCTAATATCATAATACATCATTCTTTCTATTATTATTCAATCATACACATCTGTTCATATTTATGGCTTAACATTGCATTGTATTTCACTTTAAGTGACTCTTTCCCATTTTACATTGTTCACATTTCACATTTCATTTCCATTTCATTTATTGTCTTTTTTATTTCATTTCATTTCATTTCATTTCATACCCAGCATCTTTCAACTGTTTTACCCAACATATTTAAGTTGTCATACATTTACCTAGCATTTTTCAACTGTCATACATTTACCCAGCCACTTTCAATTTTTTACCTAGTATTTTTCAGCTGTTATACATTTACCCAGCCACTTTCAGCTATTTTACCCAGCATATTTCAGCTTTTACACATTTACCCAGCCATTTTCAGCTGTTACACATTTACCCAACCACTTTTAACTATTTTACCCAACATATTTCAGCTGTTTACCCAACATATTTCAGTTATTTACATGGTTACATTAACACACATAAGCAACATAGTTCATGTCATGTTTTATTCACAATGCATTACTTACTTAACCTGCATCTCATACATTTAACATATATTTCCACACAACATTCTATTTACTCATGCCACATAATTTAGTAATAAATTTCATACACTGCCTGTAAAATAAGCTAACAAACATTTGATGTTTATATACTGAAAATACCTTTCATTTCTTACATAATTACTTTATAAATATTTTTCCACTTTTATCAGTTCATTTTCACATATACGTATCGAATAAACAGTCCTAAATTCAGAAAAAAAAAACATAATTTAAATGGTCAGCATTTTAAACCCATACCGAAAAATTCACACGTACATATAACACAATTTATTTTTCATTAAATTTATAAAAATTCTGATTTAATATATATTTTTCCCTTTACCTAATTTCTTACACTACACCAACAGGGATCCCGAAAAGATGCTTGTGGCGCTTACCCGGATCCTAAAATTAAATTCCTAGTTCCAATAAATTATTCTTGAATAAAATATTATTTAAAATTTCCTAGGGCCATAATTCCTAAACAAACAGTAATACCCACAAATACACTCAAATTGTTAAATTTCCCAAATTTCACTCTCGCTTTGGAGTAGGGCCTAAAAAATCTCAATTGAAAGTTTACCTACATCAAAATGATGACAATAGCGATTAAGACCACGTGGTGGTATTCGATCGTCGTTTTAACCGCATATTAATAGCGAAATTGGGAAAATGGAGAAAAATTACCTTTCCCGAGGAGCAGGGCCTAAGCCGTTCCCACGAAAAATCTGCTCCAGTAGAAATGTCGACAGCGGAACCAGAAATCTAACGACATATTTCGTTTCCCGATTCGCCGCAAATCCACTAAGAAAATGAAGAGAGAGAGAGAGACGGAGACGAACGCGCAAGAAAATAAAAATTTCCAGAGGGGGGGGGGTTGCGTGCCTCTGTTCTGTTCTTCTTCTTCTTTCTTCATTTACTTTATATATATATATATATATATATATATATATATATCTAACTTTAACTCATATATATATATATTATAATAACTTACTTATATATATCATTCTAATTAGTTTTTTTTTTAAATCCAATGTAAAAATGTTTAATTTAATAACTAATTATTTAATTATTTAATTCATCTTAATTTAATTTAATTTCTTTAATTTTAATTTTTCTTTTCTTTTTCCCACACCATTCCTTTTATTTATTTATCTGTTATTTTATTTATTTATTTTCTAATTATTTTATTTTTTTGGGTCTTTACATATACAATATATACACATTGTTTGAGAGTTGACATATAACTTGACCATTCTCACTTTGAGCATAAATACTTATCATCTGTTAGTGCATTGGTTGTATTGTGCGTATCGGTACATATCTTCTTAGTGTAAGAAGCATCTGGTTGTACGAAATATTTTATTTGATTATCTATTGTATTCTCGATGGGTGGTCGGAAGAGGGAGACTAGCCGTGTGAATAGTCCTAAATTGCTCAAACTCAGTTAGGTGAGCATCGAACTAGTTCAAACCCGGTTAGGGGAATTGGTGCACCATCTTGGTAAGGTGTTGTAATTGGTGTAGCTCCACTTGCAAGTGAGCATTATTGAAATCCTTGGGCTTGTGAGTTAGAGGTGGTGACGTAGGCAGTATTACCCAAACCCTGATAACATATCATGTGTACACTTTATATTTCCACAATTTATTTTCCGCACCTATATGTTAGTATTTAATGCTCTGATTATTTTACACATGCACTTTGAATGATTGTGAATTACTGAGAATAATATATTCATTTTAATATCTACTCGAAAATTTATCTGTTGCACTGGTATGTGTTTGGACAGACCCTAGGTTGTGTATTACTGCTGCTGCCTTAATTAAATCTAGGAAGAAAATTTTAAAATATCCAATTCACCCCCCTCTTGAGAATACACCAATTCCAACAGTATATACATAATCAATACAAATTAAAGTTTAAGATCTAAATTCCTACTCTCATACGTTATGTGAGAGTTAGAAATTTAGAAATATAATAAAAAGTTATTTTCTAATTTTTTATATAAATTTGAAAAATTGAAAAATAAGGTAGCACTATTGTAATTATTTAAAAATTTAAAATAAAAATAAAACCTTTTCTATGAGAAAATAATGTCAAAATTGTTTATTATTATTCATTCATTTCATACAAAGATTGTAAAAATAAAAATATTAGTTTATTTTTTAAAATATCTTTTTAAAAAATTTTAAAAATGCAAAGTATTTTTCACAACTGAATGGATGATTAGTATTTAAAGAAAATAATCCTTTTTTCCCTTCCATGGAAATATTTAGTGGACCTGTTTTTTATTCTGCCTTAATTAAATCTAGAAAGAAAATTTTCAAATATCCAATTCACCCCCCTCTTGAGAATACACCAATTCCAACAGTATATACATAATCAATACAAATTAAAGTTTAAGATCTAAATTCCTACTCTCGTACATTATGTGAGAGTTAGAAATTTAGAAATATAATAAAAAGTTATTTTCTAATTTTTTATATAAATTTGAAAAATTGAAAAATAAGGTAGCACTATTGTAATTATTTAAAAATTTAAAATAAAAATAAAACCTTTTCTATGAGAAAATAATGTCAAAATTGTTTATTATTATTCATTCATTTCATACAAAGATTGTAAAAATAATAATATTAGTTTATTTTTTAAAATATCTTTTTAAAAAATTTTAAAAATGCAAAGTATTTTTCACAATTGAATGGATGATTAGTATTTAAAGAAAATAATCCTTTTTTCCCTTCCATGGAAATATTTAGTGGACCTGTTTTTTATTATCTATTAAATTCATGCAGGCCTAAGGGAAATCATGATGGAGTGAACTTCCTTATTAGTGGGAAAGTCACACGCAATGTATGCCAATTGTAAGTGTCAAAACTCTTCTTATTAATTTTGTTATTAGATCAATGCTTATGGTTTACTGTATAATTAAGAAGTTGTTTTATGAATAGTAAAGTTAATTTTACATTAATGGTGGGGTTCTAACTTTTATTATGATTTCAGCTATTTTCACTATTCATCCCAAGAAAAAAAATTACAAGTAATCTGACATCTTATTGTTTGTAAAAGTTAATTAAAACTTTTTCATTCAATAAATTCTAATATCACATCATTTGAGATTTTCATGGCGATATTTTTCTTAAAATTTTTCTATCTTTATATATCCCAAAATTTCACAAGAGCATAGCATGAACATAATCAAGAGTAACATAGTAAATTTAATGACAAAAAAATATTTTTTAAATTTTTATAAAAACATAATCTTTTTTTCAATATTTGAAAAATTATGAAATTATAATTTTATTTTTCAATTTTTAACATTTATATGGATAGGTGGAACAAAATGAGATTTTTTTCACCTTTTTTGTAAATGTTGAAATTTTGAAAAATAAAATAGAAATTTTGTATTTTTTTTTAAAAAAATTATCGTTAAAAAAATAAAATTATCAGAAGTGAACAAATCATTAAGTTCTCCATGGGTCCTCTTTCTTGATAATTTTTCCCAGTTGCTTGTTTGAAAATTTCTAACTTGAATAAAGTAAAAATATTGGAATTTAAGGGTCGATGTTGCTGGAAAAAAATTTTAAGACAAAATTAACAATTGAAAAAATTAATTAAAAATTAAAACTAGCCATTTGTTTAGTTATATCTTAAAACTAAAATAAATATTGAAACCTAATTAAATGGATATTTACTTTTATCATATCATGTTGAGAATGCTACTTATGAGTTTATCCAACATTGAAAAAATAGAGTGAAAGATGAGTGTTTATATACATGGTTGGGCCTAACACCTGAAAGGCTTAAGCTTTTGGGTCAAGTTAGTCCTCACCTATCTGTATCAAGCCCACTCATGGATTTTCTCTGGTACTAACAAGTGGTATCAGAGTTGACGACTTGTAACTATAGGTGCGCAACATCGTAAAGCAAAGGTGCAAAATTAATTCTCCTAAATAGGACATAGAATGTAGGATTGGTTTGGAGGCACATCAAATGTAATTCGAGACTAGGGGTGGCAAAACGAGTTAACAGGCCGGGTTTGGGCGGGTCATAAACGGGTCGGGATTTAAACGAGTTTGAATTTGGGTTGACCCATTTATTAGCAGGTGACTAAAAGGTAAACCCAAACCCACCCATTTAATAAATGGGTCACCTGTTTAAAAATATAATTTATTCATTTTAAATTTTATGACATTTTTTTTTAAAAAAAACAACACTCCTTTTCATTTTATTTATCAATATTTAAATAAAAAACATAAAATGTAGAACAAGAAGACTGGGTGCCCTATCGTAGTGGAATCAAGAGATCTAAGATCTTGGATCTAGCGTGGCTAAGTGGAGTGGCCGACTAGGGGGTGTGGCTGGTATGCCGCTGCGAGCTTGGGACGAGCTGATAGGCGACGAAGGCATGCCTCGGTGCCATGTTCCCTTTTATTCCTTCTCACCTTAATGATGTGTCATGACTGGTATCACTCATAAATTTCTCTTTTTCATTAATTTGATACATGACATGTCAATCTATTATTTGAGAATGACACCTTGCATCATTTGGTCTCTCTCTTATAAATAACCCCAAATATTTTTTGAGGGGGATCTTTTCTCTCTTCCCTTACTTTGTATTTTCACTAGTTCAAGGAATAAATTCAACCATCATAATACCTCATGCTTCAATGCTTTTTGGAAATTACTTGGTTCTTCTCTTTAGGTCCTTTACAGAATGTCCATTACATTAGTGCAAAAAATATTTTCTCCCTTCTTTAATACCCCTTCCACAAAATGGCTTTTGAGAAGGGAGGAGAGCATTGAAGTGTAAAGACCCGAAGAATGGTATTTAAATAATAAAGAGAGAGGAAAATAGAAATAGTAAAAAAGGGCGGTAGCAAACGCAATCGTCAACGACGTGGCATTTTGGGCTCGCTGACGAGAAGATACCGAGAGGCTGTTTTCCAAGTTTTGAATTTCGTCGATGAAGAGTAGGTGAAGTCGACGAACCTCCTTCTTGGTCTCGTCGACGAGGTGACATGGCTCGTTGACGAAGGCTAAAGTATAAATAGTCCTAATCTTGGATTTTTAGCAAAATTCTCAGTAAAATCTTCTCTCTCTCTCTCTCTCTCTCTTCTAGGATTTCTCTACCTTCTCTTTTCGATTCTGGCTCCGTTAGTCACCGGATCGACGATTTGAGGCTGCCACGATGCTCCTAGGAAAGTTCTCTCCAAGTTTGTCGGAGCGGATCGTTGGTGGGACGAAGTTGAATTTCATCCCAAATTCAAGGTAAGGTCTTTTATGCAATATTTGGCTTTCCAGCAATTGTATGAAATGTAGTAGTCGAAGAATAGTGATATTTTGTTCTAGTATATATTGTTTTCACGATGTTGAGTGGGGAACATCACAATAGGGCATTGTAACAGGAATCAGGTAAGGGAAATATGCTATGCTAGACAATTCTATTATGATTCAGTACAAATCATATGTTTTTAGTAAATTATTATTCATACCATATATATAGTTTTCAGAGCTTGATAATATTGATATTTAGTTGTGTGGCATGAGTTTAATATTAGATCAGCACAGGGTTTATATAATTTTCAAAATACCATGATTTACAGTATACGTATAGAAACTTGTATTTTACAATATTTTCAGAATACCATGATATACAAATCTTAGAACCATAACATTCAGTTACTACAGTTAATTAGATATTTTAGTTATTTAGTTATGCAGATATCTCAGATATTTAGTTATTACAGTTTATTCGGATCAGTTTATATAATGTTATGGTTATTTTAGTTGTTACAAAATCATGGTAAAAGCAGTATTTTAAAAATATCAATTATTTATATATAGTATCAGACCCTGATGAACCATATTCAGCCAATAAAGCACGGTATCGTACCTATATTCAGTTCATAGTGCAGCCACTACTCAGATAATATATGGTATTCAGAAGTCGATCGTGCCTATGTTGTGGACAGGCTCCCCATCAGATATGGGTTGAGGGGGCCGATTTTACTGTCGGAGTTTCAGTTGACTTACCCTGGTCGGCTAGCCAGGTTAGGTCCCACCTTCGGGCTGCACAACCCTGTCATGAGGGGTTAAATCATGACTTTTAATTATCCATCCAGGGAATCTTTTTAGTTATTATGTATATATATGATCAGATTTATAGAAAATAGTCGTACCTATAGATATTTGCAGTATTATGAATAAATATGCAGGAAAATTAGCTTATGTTAAGCAACATAGGTATGATTTATTTTGTAACAGGTATGTGGGTTTGACTCGGCTTTGTTATTTATGGTATTTTCTAAGTTAGATTTTACTAGCATGTAGCTCACTTGCCACACACTAGCAATAACATATTTTGTCTTACTGAGCGTCGTCTCATCTCAATAAATTAATATTTTTCAGCTGATCCACCTAGGCGAGCAGATCAGGCTCACAAATAGAGGGGGTTACAATGCAAGCCTCTTAGTAGGGTAAGTCTTTTTGGGGAAGGGAGTACTGTTGTGTAGCCTAGTTCAGTTATATATGTGTAATTTGAGAATAATCTAGCACTTTGGTATTGTATTGTATAGATGTGGTTGTGGAATTATGTGAAATCAGCTTCATGCTTCTTAGGCTGTAGTTAAAATTAAATTAGCAGGTATCAGAGCAGTGTAAACTTCAGTTTATAAGTATATTTAAAAAAAATAATTTGAGCAAGTTGTTATAGTTTGGTATCAGAGCCTAAGTTGTTAGGTTCTGTAGACTTTAGAGTGCAGTGGAAGCAATATCAGAGTATAGGCAAGGATTTGAGGTTATTTTGTGGTTTAGGTACAAGATTTCCGTAGTGGTTTCTATGTCTTTCCTCGGGTGACGATTTCATGAAAGCCATAGTAAACTATTTTTGGGTCGTGTGTCTAGGTTATAGGATTTGATTTTGAATTTAGACAAGGGAGATAGTTAAGTATGAATGTGAGATTCAAGCTAAATGAAATAGATTAGGTTTGTACAGGAGATAAGGTTCTTAAAGTGTGCTCCTTGTTTTTCAGGATGGATCCAGGAAGTAGTGGCATGAATGCTGGGGAGGACAGACCAGGACCTTCAAATATAGGAGGTGGAGATACTGATGTCGTACTGTGCAGCGTCACCCAGAAGGTGATGGCTGAGATGGCCAGGAGTTTAGGGGAGCATAGCTGCATGATATAACAGTTTCATAGATGAAGCCCCCATCTTTTGTTGGAGGAGATGACCCGATTATAGCTAAAAATTGGGTCCAGGATATTGAAGAGACATTGACTGTACTTCCATGTACGGATGAATAGAGGTGATATTTGCAGCATTTAAACTGACAGGAGAGGTGAAGCATTGGTGGAGATCAGCACGACGGATTGAGGAGCAGAGGCTGGTTCTAGTGCCAGTGATGTGGGACCGATTCAAGGAGCTGTTCTTTGAGCGATATTTCCTTGCTATTGTTCGGAGCACGAAGGAAGCAGAGTTTATGCATCTAGTACATGGGCAGATAACAGTATCTCAGTACGCAACTCGATTTATAGAGTTGTCACGATTTGCCACACATCTAGCACCATATGAAGAGAAAAAGGAAAGAAAGTTTGAAGAGGGTTTGAGGTAGAATTTGTTTAAGCAGGTGATTGGTTTTAGGGTTTAGACATTTGCAGAAGTTGTAGATAGAGTTGCGATCCTTGAGAGTGGTATACAAAGAGGTATAACAGCTTAGAGTTAGAGGAAGAACCTTCGCCTTAGGGTTTCCAGGCTGGCTCTAGCAGGGGCCCATGGAGAAGAGGTCATGACAAGGGAGATCAGAGGTAGACGACTGGACCTCAGGAGAATCAGGGTATGCAGACCTACTTGGTGTGTTTGACATGTGGAAGACGACATTTGAGGGAGTGCCAGGTAGGGAGAGATATATGTTACCGTTATGGGAGACTCAGCCACATGGCACGTGCATGCCCAAGATCGCTAGATCAGGTTCTAGCTCGTAGGCCCTATCGGGGAGGTTATCAAGTGCCTCATGAAGGCCAATAGAGGAATGTGGCCCCGACGAGGGTTTACGTTTTGATGCCTGGTGATGCTGAGGCTGCTGTGGATGTGGTGACAGGTACTTTTATTGTTTTATCATATCCAATTACTGTTTTATTTGATTCAGGTGCTACACATTCCTTTGTCACTGCGTCCTATGTCAAATTATCTGGAAGTGAGGCCCAATCATTAGATATAGAATTGTCAGTATCTACACCATTAGAGTCAGTGATAAGGTGTCAAAGGGTGCTTAGAGGCTATCCAATAGAAATCCATAGGAGAGTGTTACCAGCTAATATGATCATGTTAGATATGGTAGATTTGATGTAATACTGGGTATGGATTGGTTGGCAGTAAATCATGCCAGTATCAATTGTTATTAGAAAGAAGTGATTTTTAGACCCTCTGGCTAGAAGGAATTCCGATTCGTTGGTTCTTGTGTACGTACTTCGTCGCAACTAGTGTCAGCTATGCAGAAGAGTAGATTGCTCCTGGATGGAAGTCAAAGGTTTGTGACTTTTGTAAATGAAGTGTTAGAAAATGAATCGAAGCTTGACAATACACCAGTGGTATGAGAATTTCCAGATGTTTTCCCAGAGGAGCTACCTGGGTTATCTCTCGAACGCAAGGTGGATTTTGTTATAGATTTACCTTCAATTACAGTGCCGATCTCTAAGATTTCTTATTGTATGACTCCAGCTAAACTGGGAGAATTAAAGGATCAGTTGCAAGACATGCTAGATGAGGGATTTATACGACCCAGTGTAACGCCATGGGGAGCTCTAGTGTTGTACGTAAATTAGAAGGACGGGTCTATGAGGATGTGTATTGATTACAAAGAGATAAACAAGGTCATTATTAAGAATAAATATCCTCTACCCCATATAGACGATCTGTTTAATCAGCTTCAGGGTACACGAGTGTATTCCAAAATCAACCTCAGATCAAGTTATCATCAAATGAGGGTAAAAGCAGAGGACGTTGCGAAAACATCCTTTAGGACTAGGTATGGGCACTATGAATTCCTTGTTATGCCATTTGGTCTGACGAACGCCCCAGTTATGTTCATGGACTTCATGAATATAGTTTTTCACCAGTATTTAGACCAGTTTATAGTGGTTTTTAATGATGACATATTGGTTTACTTGAGGATTTTTTAGGATCATAGGGTGCATTTAAGACAGGTACTGTAGACGCTTAGGGAGAAAAACATCTATGTCAAGTTTAGCAAGTGTGAGTTCTGGCTGGAAAAGGTTGCATTTTTGGGCTATATAATTTAAGGAGATGGTATTTCAGTGGATCCCAACAAGATTGATGCGATGGTGAATTGGGCTAGGCTGAAGAATGTGCAAGAAGTCAAAAGTTTCTTAGGATTAGTAGGTTATTATCATCGATTTGTTGAGGGGTTTTCAACCTTATCAGGGCCTCTCACACATTTGACCAGGAAAAATGCTAGATTTGTGTGGGATAAAGAATGCGAGTAGAGTTTTCAAGAATTAAAGTAGCGGCTCATCACTGCACTAGTACTGACGATTTCATCAGGAGATGATAGTTATGTAATTTACAGTGAAGCATCTTTGAAAGGGTTTGATTGTGTATTGATGCAACATGGTAGGGTGATAGCATATGCTTCCAGGTAGTTGAAAGAATATGAAATGAACCACCCTACTCACAATCTGGGTTTGGCTGTAGTGGTGCACGCACTGAAGATTTGGAGGCATTACTTATATGGTGAGAGATGTGAAATATTTTCTGATCACAAGAGTCTAAAGTATTTCTTTACATAAAAAGAGTTGAATATGTTCCAAAGGAGGTGGCTGGAACTCATCAAGGATTATGATTGCACCATCAGTTACCACCTAGGTAAAGTAAATGTGGTAGCTGATGCACTGAGCCATAAATAAGAGGATACAGCGCAGTTAGAAGTAGCAATTCAGCACCTAATTCAAATGGACTTGGAAAGACTTGTTGTGGAGTTAGTTGAAGATGATCCTCGGGCATTTATTGCCAGTCTGATTGTATAGCCTACACTATATGAAAGAATTAAAGATACTTAAAGGGATGCTCAAAAATTAGCGAAAGTAATAGCTAGAATACAAGATGGTCAGGGAGAGAAATTCAGCATTTCTGATGATGTGGCTTTGATATTTCGCACCAGATTGTGCGTGCCTATGAATGAGAGCATTAGGGGAACAATACTATAAGAGGCTCACAGATCTCTATACACTATTCACCCTGGCAGTACGAAAATGTATAGGGATCTGCGAGAGTATTCTTGGTGAAGTGGCATGAAGAGGGAGATTGTAGAATTTGTACAGCAGTGCTTGACGTGCCAGTAAGTCAAAGCTGAGCACTAGAGGTCGGCAGGACAGTTGCAGCCACTCTTCATTCCTAAGTGGAAGTGGGACCACATATCCATGGATTTTCTTACTAGGCTACCGCCGGCACCACATGGTCAGAATGTTATTTGGGTGATTGTTGATAGGATGACAAAGATAGCTCATTTTCTGCCTATTAACGTTAGCAACCCTATGAACAAATTAACATAGATTTACATCCAGGAAATTGTTCAAACCCATGGAGTGCCGATATCTATAGTCTCAGACCGTGATCCATGCTTTACATCGCGGTTCTGGAAGAGCTTGTAGGAGGCTTTGGGGACTCAATTAGCATTCAGCACCGCTTTCCATCCTCAGACACACGATCAGACAGAGAGAACGATTCAGGTACTTAAGGATATGTTGCAAGCGTGTGTGTTGGATTTTGGGGACAGTTAGACCCAATATATGCCACTGGTAGAATTTACTTACAACAACAGCTATCAGGCTAGCATAGGTATGGCACCTTATGAAGTGCTTTATGGTAGGAGATGTTGTTCTCCTTTATACTGGAGTGAGCAAGGTGAAAGGCAAATTTTGGGGCCAGAAATAGTACAACAGGTGTACGATAAAGTCGGACTTATTCGAGATAGAATCAGTGCAGCACAGAATCAGCAGAAAAGCTACGCGGATACTCATCGCCGGGACTTGGAATTTGAAGTGGGTGACCATGTATTTCTCAAAATAGCGCCACTAAAGGGAATTATGAGATTTGGGAAGAAGGGTAAGTTGAGCCCTAGGTTTATTGGCCCATTTGAGATACTCGAGAAGATTGGTTCAGTTGCCTACTGACTAGCATTACCACCATCTCTATTTAGAATTCATTACGTATTTCATGTTTCTATGTTAAGGAAATACGTTCTAGATCCTTCCTATATCATCAGCTACGCAGAATTGGAACTCAGCGATGTTCTAGCATATGAGAAAGCTCGAGTACAGATCTTATATAGGAAAGAGCAGGAATTGAACAGTAAAAGGATACCACTAGTAAAAGTTTGTAGAGGAATCACGTGATAGAAGAAGCTTCTTGGGAGCTTGAAGATGAAATTAGACAGAAATACCCCCACTTGTTTAGTGAACTACAACAGTGAGGTATAAGTTAAAATAATAATGATTTTATTTGTTTCGTACGCTATAATTGTAATGTAGAGTATATAATAGGTAATATTTTGGTTTTGGGGAATTTTATTTTATAGTTGTAATCTCCCAGAACTACTTATGTAACCATGGTATTCCTCCGCCATAAGTGAGGGTAAGTAATAAAATAAGTAGACCGTGTGTGCCTTTAAGGGAAGATGAGTTATATGAATAATAAATTTCAAGGAGGAAATTTTATAAGGAGGAGAGAATGTAATGACCCAAAGAATAATTATATTTAAATAATAAAAAGAGAGGAAAATATAAATAGTAAAAAAGGGCGCCAGCAGACGTGTTCGTCGACGACGTGGCATTTTGGGCTCGTTGACAAGGGTGTGCTTCGTCGATGGGAAGATACCGAGAGGTTGTTTTCCAAAATCTGAATTTCATCGATGAGGAGTAGGTATTCATCGACAAACCTCCTTCTTGACCTCGTCGACGAGGTGACATGGCTTGTTGACGAATGCTAGAATATAAATAGTCCTAATCTCGGATTTTTAGCGAAATTCTCAGCAAATCATCCCTTTCTATCTCCTCTATGATTTCTCTCCCTTCTCTCTTTGATTTTGGCTCCGTTAGTCGCCGAATCGATGATCTGAGGCCACCACGATGCTCTTAGGAAAGTTCTCTCCAAGTCTGTCAGAGCGGATCATTGGTGGGATGAAGTTGAATTTCATCCCAAATTCATGATAAGGTATTTTATGCAATATTTGGCTTTCCAGCAATTGTAGGAAATGTAGTAGTCAAAGAAATAGTGATATTTTATTTTGGTAAATGTTGTTTTCAGGCTGTTGAGTGGGGAACCCTACTGGTGTAGGACCTGTCACAATAGGGGATTGTAGTAGGAATCAGGTAAGAGAAATATGTTATGTTAGGAAATTCTATTATGATTCAGTACAAATCATATGTTTTTAGCAAATTATTATTCATACCATATATACAGTTTTCAGAGCCTGATAATATTGATATTTAGTTGTGTGGCATGAGTTTAATATTAGATCAGCACAGTGTTTATATAATTTTTAGAATACCGTGATTTACAGTATACCTATAGAAACTTGTATTTTACAGTACTTTTAGAATACCATGATATACAAACCTCAGAACCATAACATTCAGTTACTACAGTTAATCAGATATTTTAGTTATTCAGTTATGGAGATATCTCAGATATTTAGTTATTATAGTTTATTCAAGTCAGTTTAGATAATGTTATGGTTATTTTAATTGTTACAAAATCATGGTAAAAGCAGTATTTTAGAAATATCAGTTATTTATATATAGTATGAGACCTTGATGGACCATATTTAGCCAGCAGAGCACGATACCGTAGCTATATTCAGTTTAGAGTGCAACCACTACTCAGATAGTATGTGGTATTCAAAAGTTGATTGTGCCTATGTTGTGGATAGGCTTCCCATCAAATATGGGTTGAAGGGGTTGATCTGACTATCGGAGTTTTAGTTGACTTACCCTGGTTGGCCAGTCGGGTTAGGTCTCGCCTTTGGGCCGCACAACCCTGTCATGAGGGGTTAAATCACAACTTTCAATTATCCATCCAGGAAATCTTTTCAGTTATTATATATATGTATGATCAGATTTACAGAAAATAATCATACCTATAGATATTAGCAGTATTATGAATAAATATTTAGGAAAATCAGCTTATGTTAAGCAACATAGGTATGATTTATTTTGCAACAGGTATATAGGTTTGACTCAGCTTTGTTATTTATGGTATTTTCTAAGTTAGATTTTTCTAACATGTAGCTCACTTGCCACACACTAGCAATAGAAAATTTCATCTTACTGAGTGTCGTCTTATCCCAATAAATTGATATTTTTCAGGTGATCTAGTTAGGTGAGCAGATCAGGCTCGCAGATAGAGGGGGTTACAGTGCAAGCCTATTAGTAGGGTGAGTCTTTTTGGGGAAGGGAGTACTGTTGTATAGCCTAGTTCAGTTATATACATGTAATTTGAGAATAATCTAGCACTCTGGTATTGTATTGTATAGGTGTGGTTGTGGAATTATGTGAAATTAGCTTCACGCTGCGTAGGCTGTAGTTAGAATTAAATTAGCAGGAATAAGAGCAGTGTAAACTTCAGTTTATATGTATTTTTTTTTTTTTTAAAAATGGAGTAGGTTGTTACATGAAGTGTACAAGCCATGGATGTTTTGGAGAGGGTCCACAGTGGATAACCAGACAATTGCCTATTATCTTAAGCATGGATTGTGGCAGGTGAAGGTATTTTGGTGGTTGAAGGGATTGCTTGAAATAATTTGTTAGGGACGTGGCTCATATTTAGAGTGGATCATATGTACCAAAGAGAGTTATGTGACGTGAGAAACAACTGCATGAGAAGAGGTTTTAGGCAATACGTAGAAGGACTCTTGCTCAGCACAAAACCGTTGACGATTTCTGTTGGCGCAAATTACATGATTTGAATTCGGGGGCTTGTAGATTAGGCTTATCTGGGGGGGGGGGGGGTTTACCTTCAAGGGATAATTATAGATGTAGTTTAGGTTTACTAAAACTCTTCTATGAGCATTGGGTTCATGCTTAAGTAATATTGTAACCCAAAAGTGTAAGCTTTGACATTGTTCATAGTGAAAAACCAAAGTGTTGTTCTCATGAAGGTAGGCTATTTTTGAACCACGTAAATCTTATGTGTTCTAGTTGTATTTTCATGTATTCTTATTATTGTTTTATTTCTTCTTGAGTATATTTCATTATTAAGTTTTTGCATTAGTGGTTTTTGGATCGTTCATGATTGATTGTGTGCTTCCGTTACGTGTGTTCAAGTTGAACGAGAACTAGAATGAAAAAGTGGTATCAGAGCTATTGGTTCTACAATGGTTGGAGTCTCTTCGATTAAGTTTGATGTGAATGAGTTCGATGGAACTGGTAATTTTGAGCTTTGGCAACAAAGAGTGAAAGACCTAGTAGTGCAACAAGGGATGGTGAAAGCTTTGCACAAGAAAGAAGCTGAATGACATGAATGAGGCAAGTTGGAAGGAGCTTGAAGCAAAGGCGGTTTCCACGATCCGACATTGTCTAGCCGATGACATTATGTACAACATCGTGGATAAGGAATCGCCGGCTGCGATATGGTTGAAGCTTGAAATCCGGTACATGTCCAAGTCGCTTACAAACAAACTGTATCTTAAGCAAAAACTTTATGGGCTTAAGATGGCGGAGGGTTTGAATCTTTCTCAGCATATCAACACTTTAAATCAAATCATTAGCGATCCGAAGTGCGTTGATGTGAAGTTCGAGGAAGAGGATAAGACATTGATGCTACTAAATTCCTTACCGACGTCTCCTATATACAAAAATCTAGTTTGACACTAACTTAGGGAAAAGAAACCCTGGAGTTAGAAGAGATCACGAGTGCATTGCAAGGGTTCCACCAAAGGAAGAAGGCAGGAAATGAGGGTTCACATGTTGAAAGGCTCATAGCAAAGGAGAATCAGGATTGTGGGAGGAGCGATTCCCGGAGTAGATCGAGTGGCCATAGGGCTCAGTCTAAGTCCAGGAAGAAAAAGGACGTGCAATGTTTTAAGTGTGGCAAAAGAGGGCACATAAAACCTGAGTTTCTAGAAAGGAGGAAGGGAGGTGCTAAAAACAAAGAAGGTTCATCAACGACAGCGTATGTAGCTGAAGAAGGAGACTTTGGGAGTAGTGATGGTGATATGCTCTTGATTTCATCTGGGTCGGATGAGTTCACAAATTCTTGGATTTTGAACTCTGCATGTTTGTATCATATCACGCCAAATAAGGACTAGTTTACTACATACAGACTGGTCAATTCTGGTTCTATTCTGATGGGGAATGATGCTGTGTGCAAAGTGATTGGGTTATCATAATCCAGATGTATGACGGTGCAATGCAGATGTTGTATGATGTGAGGCACATACCAGAGTTAAGGAAGAATCTCGTTTCATTAGGCACCTTGTGTAGAGACCTAGAAAATAATAGAAATTAAATAATAGAGAGAAAGGGAGATAATGAAAGGAAAAGGAAAATCCAAAAAGAGACAGAGCAGGGTTCGTTGATGAACACCCGGGTTTCATCAATGAATGCCCTTGTATGATTTGTGGATGAGCCTTTGTATCTCGTCGATGAAAAGATACCAAGAGGGGAAAATTTCAGACCTTGGTTCATCGACAAACTCATTACCTTCGCCGATGAACTCCCTTCTTCAGTTCGTCGAAGAGTCCACGTGTCTCGTCGACGAAACCACATGACCAAGCACCTATATATACGTGAAAATTGGGTTTTTTGGAGAGAAAAATAGTTTCTCTTCTCTCTCTCTCTCTCTCTAGAATTTGGTTCCCCTCACTTCTCTTTATGATTTCGGCCTCGATTTTCCCCATTTTGACGATCAAAAGTTACCACGATGATCCTGGGAAAATTCTCTACAACTTACCTGGAGCATAATTTTGGTTTGAGTAGTTCAGGTACCATCCCAAAATCAGGTAAGTGGATTATTTTAGGATTTATATAGTTAGCAGGTTTTTCTGGACCCAGATCTTGGGTTAGATGAAAATATACAGAAGTAGAGTTGATTAAACTGGGGTGTTGTGATTTTAGGGTTTAGGTTTCCAAACACCACATGCATGGGTTGAGGATCCCATTAGGTGTTTTCTTAGGAACCCAAGTAAAGATAATAAATAATTTATAGTTTAGGAAAGTATGAATATGCATGTTCGGGAAAAATGTGAATATGATAATTATTTTGGATATTCAGTTGATTGACAGGGATATATTCATATGTGTATAATTTCAGGGTCTTGGAATCATGAACGCTGTAGGCGTAAGTTAGAAAAATAGTAAACGAATTTCAGTTAGTTAGGTAAGGGAAATATGTTATGCGAGTTAAATTAGAAATTTTTACTAGTAAAGTGTAGTATATGTTTATGGGTTTGCAGAGTAAGAAATTATATAGTTTTACATATTATAGTTAATAAGTTTTATTTATTTGTGTGGCATAAGAAATATTGGTATAGTACATAATTCTACACAGCTTTTACGGAATTACGATTATATAGTTTTATAGAATTATGATACACAAATTATACAATTTTATTTACAGAACTATGGCTATACAGTGTTTTACAGAACTATGATTTACACTGTTTATTCATATATTATAGTTTATTCAGATATACAATTTTCATAATACCATGATATACAAATTATAGAATCATGATATACAGATATTACAGAACCATAACATACAAATATATAGTTTATACAAATCAGTTTATTACAACGTTATGGTTGACACAGTTTTACAGAATCATGGTTATTACAGTTAAATAGAATCATGCTCCCTGATCTCGCTCTGGATGGACATCTTAAAGTCATCAAAGGATGCAGTGAGATGAGTGATGGCAGCCATATTCTCAGCAGTAGATGGCATGTGGGGCTGTTGCTGAGGAACCTCCTATGGCCCTAGTCCTCTCTCAGGAATAGTTGGCAACCACATGTTGCCAGTCAGCTCATAACCTGTTGAATCAGGTGTAATCTTAAGAGGGGGGGTGAATTGGGTATTTAAAAAATTCTTTGGCCCTTATTTACCTCTTAAACCCTTCTTATATATTTACCAACAACTTCTTGTTACTCAATTATATATGTGTAAGGCTATCCAACCTAGAAACCACTCAAGGATTAACTAAATCCTCACTCCTTAAATTGGGACGGAGCTTCCCTTACAATCCGCTACTTACAAGAGGCACAACTCCCTCCTACTCCGCTACTTACAAGAGATACAACTCTCTCCCCACAGACCAATTCGCACACTAAACTGTGTATACAATAGAATCTGAAAAATAACACTCAAAACAATGCTTCTAATAAAAGCTTGTGAGTACAATTCAATTTCCTAATACATTAACATATGATATAACTTGAAGCTCATGAATGTATGAAAACGATACAATCGTTTTAATGTATGATATGCTTCAACACACAAATCCCTATTTAACCAAAACTCCCAAGTAAAGATATATTTAAAATATTTTGGAGTATACTAGGGTTCTTAGTTCACTTTGCAAAAATGCACAAATATATTTGAAGTGAACTTGTTAACAAAAACTTTGTCTTGAATATTTAATCAATCAAAATCACAAAGTTTTTCTTTCAAGTATTCAATCACAAACTGAGTATATTGCTTTTCAGAAATTATCCCTAAAAAATATAGTTATAAGTACCAAGGATATTTAATCAAGCGTTAAAATATATCTAAAATATAAATCCTTTAGAAAACACACACTCAAAAAAAAAACCTTTCAATCAATCACAAAACTTAAATTAAGTAATGATCTTGTTTAGAATAATTATGTATATGTATAGCCACTTTCAAGATCAGCCTTTTAATCAAAATAGGTTTTTCAATAATAAGCTATATGAACAATATATAAGTATATTTATATACTCTTGAATCGAGAACCAATCAACCAAGCTAAACAAGCTTTCTCAAGTAATGATCTTTTCAAAAATCAATTTTTATATGCATACGCACACTCAAGATCAAAACTTTTCTAATGATATTCTAGAACACGTAATGAGATGAGATGAGAAGTTCTTAAGAATAATAACTTGAAAGATCAAACCTCAATACTAGATTGAAGTACAATTGAGTAAACAAGTTCCCTTTGAGAATCTGAGTTGATTTTCCCAAGCTCGAAGATTAGAGATTGAAGTGTAGGCAATCGTATAGCAATAGGAGCAAATTTTTAATTTTCTTTCAACAAGGTGCGTTCTTCTCTTTCTTGTGTGTCTAACCTTGTTCTAGGGTTTAGATATTTAGTATATATAGTATCTTACCCTTAGGATTGATCTCAGTCGTTGGATTAAAGAAATAGCTCGCAAGTTCTTTTAATAAAAAACAAGTTTTTAAGTTCCCCGCAAGTTCAGGCGCCTAAGGTCGAAAGCCTAGGCGACCGAAGTTCCTTAAGCCTTTGAAAAATCAAGTTGGAATACAGGGTCAGGCGCCTAAAGAGGGAAGTTCAGGCTCCTGAAGTGGGTTCAGGCGCCAGAGGTTCCAAGGTCAGGTGACCGAAGAGCCTCTACCAAATTACTGTGATTCCATTAATTCTTCAAGCTACCGAACTTAATCTTCAGGCGACTGAGGTGAAGTTCAGGCTACTGAAGTCCTCTTTTTCCCAATTTTTCTTCTTTAGTTTTAAATTTTGCTTTGCTTCTTTTCTCAGGTCTTTTATAAAACATATTTTCCATGATTTAAAAACATTTCTAAGTCCATGAAAAATTCACCATTGATGTACATGAAATGCATGAATCCTAAAATCATTCGAAGTTATGTTGAGCCTCAAATTAAATCATATGACAATGTAGGTACATGAGTTCTAAATACCCATTCCCAAGATGTTCCTGAACTTTGCTGCTTACATCTTGATTCTCCTACTCTTTGAGTTCCATGGATCATGCCAAGATTTTTTAGCTTTACTTGAAGGCTTCCATGACTCGTTGTCTTTCCATGCATGCTTAATATAGTTCTTGTAGTTCCTGTTCACAAACTCCATGCACAGATCAAATACCAAGTGATTTGTCATTATCAAAAACGGATTGGACTCGTAGAGTCAGCATAACCCATCAACTTCAGGGTCGTAGAGGAGAAGGTGTCTATGCCCTTAGTCTTCTTCAGCACCGCATACGGAGTTCTGATGACTCTCTCTCTAATGAAAATCCTAGGTAGGATGCCCGCGTAGGGCAAAATAATCCTCTTGCCCACCATCTTCACAAACATCCACTTTAAGATCAGTCTAAGCAAGTCAAGCTTCTTCCTCTTAAAGAGGCACCACATCACGATGTAGTTTAGGTATGAAAGGTGATCTCTAGATCCAAACTTTGGCAGAATGTTATAGGAGATCAGGTGGTGCATAACTTTCACCTCGAGTGCCAGCGACCTGTAGCTGGGGGTGTGACTCAGATCAACCACAAGTTTAGTCATAACCAGATTAACAAAAGTACTCACAGTGAAATCCTGCTTGTTAATCCAAGTCGAGACTGAGTTAGGGCAGTTAAAATCTCCTCTCTGGATAATGAGGGTCTCGATTAGATATCTGTCATCAAACTGTAGATCGATTTCAAAGACCCAAGAGTAGCATCCCTAGTAATCCTGTCCTAGGTTGGCATAAAACAATCGGAAAAGGATAGAATATATCCCACGGGGCTGAAAACTAATGAATTCATACCATTCTTGATGCTTGAATACCTAGGATAAGCTCCTTAAGCCTGAAGACCTTCTTGTACTTAATCCATCTTTCCGGCGAGATGAACCATTGCTTGAGGGGAATGCCAGATTCAGCTCTCCTCTGATCTCTAAACATGGTTGGAAGTAGTTTTCTAAGGAAAAATTGTCTTGGAATGAAAGTAAATAACAACAGGAAGGGATTAAAATTGAGGAGGTCTCAAGAAAGATGAAAAAATGAACCCATTTCTCGTGGCCAAAGTATATATAGATTGCGGTTCGATCGCCCGAACCATAATAATTACCCTAAAGGCTAACTCTGTTTAGTTGGTTGAATATTGGGTCAGTTGGTTGAATCTCAGGTGACTTTTCGCATTCACACCCTTGGTAGCCCAAACGAGGACAGTTCATTTCAGTTCGGTTGGCTGAACCACCTTGATGAAAAAGCTTCGATTGCCCGAAGTTCAGTTCGGTCACCCGAACAATGTTTGGTGGCCCAAACAAGTTTTTAATTAAAATGTTCAGGCGCCCAAATGTGGTCAACAACCTGGTCAACTTTCATGTTTGGTCGACTGAATGGTTTAGGCTGAAAATGGTTCAGCCAACTGAACCTAGTCAACTATTTCTCCTTTTGACTTTTTCTCATATAACATGACCCCTTATGATTTAGATACATGACCTATGGATTATTAAGTGCACCAATTCTATCCGTTTGACATTTAGATCATTTTAGAGTTAAAGAGAGATGGATTCGGGTTTTTCTTTAACTCTCCACACTTGCTTCATTTTTACCCCTTTCCGTTTGAATTGGCAATCAAATTTGTGTGCCCCTTCTTTTTACATAATGCGCAGTAGGTATGAGTATAAGGACTGGAGGAGGTACTAGCATAATGTTTGGACTCTCTCATGAAGTACCCCATATACAGATTCTTTTTCCTATTTCTAACTTTATTATATCATATACCTTCTTTATCTAAGGTCATCTTTTGTGAACCTAACAACTTATTAAAGTTGTCATTCCCTCTAGTGAATGTATAGATGATCTTAGCTTGGTCTTCTATTTTCTTTTCTAGATCTCGAATTTTTAAGTTCTTTAGACCTTTGCAAACATCCTATAATTTCACAAATTCTTTGGTTATGTTATTTGCTTTACATTCAAGTTCTGCAATGAGAAGGTCTTTATTATTATCACATGAAGTTTGAGATCTTAATGCATTCAACTCCTTTTCCAACTTTTCATTCTTTTTTACTAACTCTTTGATTTTTAAATCGTTTAACCTTTCAACAAGAACTTTTGACTCACATTCTTTCATAGATGCCTCATACTTGTTTTTCAGTGCAGTGTATCTTCTGTTAGCTTTAACAAGTGACTTATGAATTCTAACATATTCAACTTGCAATTCTTCATAAGTAGGCATGCTTTCACTACCAAAACTATCACATGATTCAATATTAGATGCATTATTAGAATTATCACATGAATCATTATCAGGATTATTTAATGAAGAAGAAGGCGACGAATGTACCTCATCATTGGTTAAAGCTATAAAGCACCGTTTTTGTCCTTCAAGATCCTTTGAGCTTGTGTCAAAAGGAGTGATCGCCTTTTCTTGCTTAGTTGCTCCATTTTTCTTTTCAAGTTCCTCCCATATCTCTTTAGCACTATTACATGCCATAACTTCACAGAAAATGTTAGAATCCAAAGCATGCAGCAAGGTGTTCATGGCATCAAAAAAATTTTTGCATTAAGTTCCTATCATTATCATTAAGCTCAATTTCAGACATGGGAACATTAATACAATCGATGACTTTCACTGGTACACTATCTTCCTGGACAATAACTATCTAGAACCTCTAATTCAAGGCTTTAACAAATATAATAATTCTAAATTTCCGTACAATGAAATTTGCACCGAAAAACACTGGAGGGTTCGTAAATAACCTTCCCTCACATGAGGGGGATGCACCAACATGAGCCATCATGATCTTTTTACTAACTGATGATTAAGTCTAGGTAACAAGCCTCTGATACCAATTGTTGACTTTGATGCAATCCCAAGAGTGGGGTGAATTGGAGATTTAAAATTTTCTCCCTAGGTCAACCAGTTTACCAATAGTATTACGCAACCTAAGGGCAATCTAAGTACGTATGAAAGTGCAAATTTGATATATTAATAAACTTTTAATACATACAATACACTTTCAGTATTCCTCAACCAAATGCAATACCGTGTCAATCAGATATGCAGTATATTCGGCAAGAAAATTAAATCAAGCACAAAGCATAATATAATGCAATAAATGTAAAAGTTACATTGAATATGATATCGGGGTTCAACCAATACTGCCTATGTCCCCGCCTTGGCTCACAGGCATAAGAATTGCACTAAGGCTCACTTTACGGGTGGAGCAACACCGTTTACAACACCTTACGAAGATGGTGCACCTAACTTTCCTAACCAGGTCAAAGTCAATTCAAAACTTTTCATAGGGCAAGTATCCCTCTTCCAAACACACGTAGGGCATACAATCAGATATGAAATTTTGCATACAATTTAAGCACTTCTACACAAGCAAATATGTACTACATTATAGTCCAGATAAATATGCACTCATAGATGATAGTAATTATGCTTAGTGCAAATGAAGTGTGTTAACACTCAATCTGATGTAAATATACAATCAAGTCCTAGAGTGTATTTTTAAACAATCTTTGAAACAAAGTAACAGTACTAATCAATCACCACAAGTTTCAAAGAATTCCAACTAGAGTATTCAAAATATCTCAAAGATAATTTTCTCAAAAGATATTTGAAAAATCAGCAATGTTGACCCCATGGGTCACACCCTGTTTTGATTATGACAAATACTTCGGTATTTAATGTCTATCAAGTTTGTGTGTAGGTTCACATTAGCTTGATCATTTGATGGCACATGAAAGCTTGAAGACTAAAGACCCAAAAGATCTATTTTATATTGTAATTCATGTTATATTATGAGTCTGTAATAGTAACTAGGTATATGGTCTGTAATAATCTCTACATGTCATGCATGTAGGTTCTTGTAAGCTCAAAAATGCCATAGACTGACCATAGAGATCTAATGACCTTAGGGCACAGTCGACCGACGCCAAGTTTTTGGACGTACTTGAAAGACCTTAGGTACCTACACTAAGGACACAAAGTCCCCTACATCACTTTTCATATCAGGGGAATCAAATCAAGGCTAAAATGAAATGAATGGAAAATGCTGAGAGGGTTCGAGTGACCGAACCCAGGCCGTGTAAAACGGCTCGGGCGACCGAACTAGTCAACGTGTTGACTTTGTGTTCGGGCACTCGAACTCGTTTTGAGCGTATCGTCCTCGAGCACCCGAACCTGTGTCAAGGCACGTTTCAACTACTCGAGCGACCGAACGACATGTTCAAATTGGGCTCGGGCGACCGAAATGGTCAGTTCGGTTAACCGAACTTTGCACCGAGCATCCGAACCGCATAGCAAATTCTACGGACTTTGATTCAGGCTGCCGAACCAAGACACGGGTGACCAAACTCATTTAAATTACTTTTATCACTGTGTTTGTTCGGGCGACCGAACCTCGGTTCAGCCACCCAAACGTCGGAGGGTTAAAATTAATTTAATCGCGGTAAAGTCGGGTTAATTTGGGTTAAATGTGCTTAGGCTTTTTTGAACTTTTCTAATAATACCCAATAGGTCCCAAACAGTTATATTTTTGACCTAGCCTATAAATATTGGTTCATTTGTTTGGATTAACATAGGATTAGCAAAAATCATTATCCAAAAATCCTCTCAATTTCAAAATCCCACTTTGCTCAAATACCTTCAAACACTCATCCCTTTGATAAATCTTGGTATTGTAAGAGCTTAGTAAGTATGCTTGAAATTCCTAAATAGTGCTAAATACTCCCACTTGCTTGTGTGATTGAGATATTATTTTTAGGGAGTTTAGCCTAAGTTTATCCCATAGATTTTGATATTATAAATCTTGTATTGGGATAAACTAAGTGAGCTTAGGATATTTGCATTGTCATTGCAAGTGTCCCATAGCTTTGATTTTGGTGTGCAAAATATTTTTCTACAAGTTAAAATATTTTCAAACTACTTTTGTGCTCATTAGATCGAAGGAAAATCTTTTGAGCTAGTTTGAATACTTGATTAACATCTTTGAAACTCTGATTTGCTATTGAGATTTCATTTAAATTGTTTCAAAGATACAACTTGTTTAGAACACTCTTAAGCATATTAGTGATCATATCCTGTTGAGTGTGACTTGCACAAAAATACACATCATTGAGCTTACATTTACCTACATCGTTGATGTGTGATTGATTGATTATATTGTGTATTTGGGTGCATATCTGCTTTATACGAAAGCATAATCACTGTACCAGTTGATTGTAAAAATACTGTTGTATTTCCAGGCATGGCTTGAGGGGGTGTGATCTTGCCCGAAAGGATTAAGTTGGGGTCAGCCCTGTGAATTTGACCTAGGCCTTCTCTGCCCCACAAGGAGAGTTTGTAAAGGTTCAGGTTAGGCCTGTGCTAATTGACCTGGTTGTATTAGGTGCCGCTCCACCTGTTAAGTGAGCCATTAGTGGAATCCTTGAGCTTGCGAGCTAGAGGCGGGGACGTAGGCACACTTGTCCGAACCCCGATAACATATCTTGTGTGCCCTGTTTATCTTTCTGTAATTTAAATTTCTGCACATGTATGTTATAGTTGGTGAATGCTGCGTACGATTTTTATTTCCACATGTTATATTTATCTGCGCATTTGGAACTGTATAAACAAACCCTAGGTTGTTAATGTACTGCTGCTATTTAGGTCAAACTTAGGAAAAAGTTTTAAATTCCAATTCACCCCCCTCTTGGGAATACACCAAAGCTAACAAGTAAGCTTGTGAAAAAGATTTTACACAATCAAAAACACACAACCTTGATGAGTTTTGCAACAATGATGCAAAGACTCACTAGCTATAAAGGTTTTCCCACACAAATATTCATTAGTAAAAATCGGGGGAAAAACCATATGCTCAACTCTCAATCCGAAAATCAAATATACAACACAATGAGAGTTTCTAAGCAAATGAAAATAATGTATAACCACTCAAAGAATTCTCACAAAGATTGATTTAGAAAATGAATAGTAGTATGTGAGGGTATAGGCTTTGTATTTGGAAAAAGCTCTCGAAAAAATACAAAGAGTATTTTTGCTAATCAAAGTACAAATTACTTTCTAATCTGAGCAAATGAATCCATATATATAGAGAAGGTCTAAATTATAACCGTTGAGGACAAATAGGGAATTATTAAAATTTTTTAAAATGTGTTTAAGAAAATTAACCCTGTTTGACCCTAGTTAACCACGGTAAAAATTAAGCCAACCCGAGAGTTTTGGTCAACCGAACCATAGGTTTGGTCAACTGAACAGACACATGATAAAAAGTGATTTTTGAAATTCAGGGTGCCTAATCAAGGGTTCAGTCTACTAACCAAGACAATTTTCCAATCTTTCTAAGACTCAGTCACTTGGTCTCAAGTTCTTGTACCGAACTTGTACGTTCAGTCACCCGAGGTATTTTGAACGTGAAGTACGGGCTCTTAAGTTGTTGGAAAAAGTTAAGGTTTGAGTGTAAAGATGCATAAAATAATAACAATTAAATAATATAGAGAAAGGAAAATTAAAAGGGACAAAGCAGGGTTCATGGATGAACGCCCTGGTTTCGTCGACAAACTCCCATGAAGCATTCATGGATGAGTTTCAGTGTCTCGTTGACGAAGAGAAATCGAGAGGGGGTAATTCAGACCCATTGGTTTGTTGAAGAGCTTATTACCTTCGTCGACGAACTCACTTCTTCGGCTCGTCGACGAGTCCATGTGTCTCGTCGATGAAGCCACATGGCCAGCCACCTATAGATATGGGAAAATCATATTTTTGGCGAGATTTTAGCTCTAGTTTTCTCTTTCTCTCTAGAATTTTGGTTTCTCTCACTTCTCTCTAAGATTTCGGCTTTATTTTTCCCCAGTTCAATGATCAGAAGTTACCACGATGATCTTGGGGAGATTCTTTACAACTTAACCGAAGCATAATTTTGGTTTGAGAAGTTTAGGCACCATCCCAAAATTAAGGTAAGTAGGTTATTTTAGGGTTTTTGTAGTAATCAGGTTTTTCTACACTTAGATTTTATATAAGATGGAAATATACTGGTGTTTGAATTAATTAAACTAAGGGGTTGTAATTTTAGGGTTTGGGTTTCCAAACACCACAGGCATGGTTTGAAGATCCCAGAAGGTGTTCCCTCGGGAACTCAGGTAATATTGATAAATAATTGGTAGTTTAGAATTTTATGGATAAAGAAATATGTGAGCCTGGGGCAAAGCCGAATATAGTTATTATTAGAGTTTGGATTGATTGAATTTGGGTATATATATTATTTCAGGATTTTGTATTTGATACACTATAGGCGTGAGGATAGAGTTGGAGTCAAGCCTCCTGGACAGTCAGGTAAGAGAAATATGTTATGAAATTAATTTTAGAAATTTTATCAGTAAAATGTTTGTAATTTTGGGATATGAACTTAGTATGAAATTATGTGTTTTGAGAGAAAATTTTACAGATTATAATTACTTTTATTATCAAGAAAATATAGATTACAATATATGGATTTCTTATTCATTTAATTGTGTCGCATGAGTTAATGTCAAATCAGCACAAAATTTATATAGCTTTCAGAATATCTTGATTTACAATAAACACACAGATATACAGATTTTAGAATCATAATATTTAGATATTTCAGTTATTCGGATATTTCAATTATTTAGATAAGTTATTTCAATGTTATGGTTATTTTAGTTGAAATAGGATCATGGTAAAACAGTAAAATATATATATAATAGTACTATACAGTATCAGACCCTGATGGATCAGATTAGTTCTCAGAGCACGTTACCGTAGCTATTTCAAATTAGAGTGCAACCACATATCTCAAATAGTGTGTGGATTTATCAATAGTCGATCGTGCCTTGGGAGGTACTGCAAACTCCCTGGTAGTCTAGGTTGAGTCGGTCGATTTGACTAAGGAAATTCAGTTGACTTATCCTGGTCTCGCCTACAGCCACACAACCCTGTCATGAGGGGGATAAATCATGATGTACAACCATCCAAGGAAGCTTTCACAGTTAGGTATATATATATATATATATATATATATATATATATATATATATATAAATAGATTTTCAAGAAAACAACAAATATATTCATAATTACTAGAAGTATGTTTAAATAGAAAGTCCATAAACATTTGTATTTTAATCCACATAGGTGTGAGTTATACAGTATATTATTTTTACATGCCATCTTTGTTTTAGTTGTTTAACAGTATATTATTCATGTAAACTCAACTGCTACACACTAGTAGTAGTATATTTCATCTTACTGAGCATTGTTTTATCCTAGAAATTTAACATTTTTTAGGTGATCTAGTTAGACGAGCAGTTTAGGCTTAGAGGTAGAGAAGATACTTATACTGCCCTAATAGGAGGGTAAGTATTTTGGGGAGTGTGTTTATTAGTAGCATCTAGGAAGCCTGGAGGAGAATTTTTGGAAAAATGTATATGTATATATGGTTTGGGAAAAATATTGGATTTTGGTATATTAATTATGGTTTTATGATTTTATGTCTTCCGCTGCATAGGTATGTTGTAGTAGATTTTATCAAGGGTATCAGAGTAATATGATTTTATAGTATATAAAAAAATGGCATAAATTTTTAGGTCGTTACAATTTGGTATCAGAGCTTAGGTTGCTAGGTTTTGTAGACTTTAGAGTATAGCGGAAAACAATTCTAGAATATAGGGTAGAATTTTAGAAAGGATAGGAATTGAGATAGACTAGAATTTCAGTCAGTTAATATTGGGGAATTAGGATGAGGATTTAGGGTTCTATTTTGTAATCTAGAAGTGGGAATTTCGGGGTAGTTTCTTTGATTCTCTTGCGGTGACGATTTCTGGAAAACCATAGTAAACTATTGTCGGTTTCTATTTACCATATGGTAGGACTAGACCTTAAATTAGTAATAGGTGATGTAAGGATATCTTAGTTATATTCATGTAATAATAGCATTATGAGGTTTGGATTCTCAGGAAATTTGATAATATTGCAGGATAGACCCTGGAGGCAGTAGTGCTCACGCAAGCGGCAATGATGGAGCAGGGCCTTCTAGCATGGGAAGCGAGGATTCATATGCTATTTTGTGCAACATGGCTCAGTAGGTTATGGCTGAGATTGCACAGAGCTCCAGGGAGTAGGGAGGTCTACTGACCGCCTAGGGGTGTACTATATAGAAGTTTACCAAGATGAATCCTCCAGTGCTTTTAGGAGGAGTTGACCCCGCAGTTTATGAGAATTGGGTATAGGAGATTGAGAAAGGACTAATAGTACTCCACTGCACTGATGAGTAGGGGTTTCTTTATGCTACGTATAAGTTGACAGGTGAGGCCAAATGATGGTGGACGGCTACGAGATTATTAAAGGAGCAAAGACCCATACTAGTGGCTATGACCTGGAGCCGATTCAAAGAGATAATTTTCGACAGATATTTTCCTGTTACTATTAGAGAGGTTAAGGTTGTAGAATTTTTGAATTTGACTAAGGGGAATCTCACGGTACATCAGTATGCAGCGAAGTTCATCGAGCTATCACGCTTCGCCACTTACATAGCACCAAATAAGGTTAAAAAGGCAAGGATGTTTGAGAGATGCTTGAGGTGAGAAATATATAAATAGGTGGTAGTTCTAAAGATGCTAGACTTCTCTGAACTAGTTAATAGTGCCACAGTAGTAGAGGAGAGTGAACAGAGTGATGTGGGAGCATTGGGCCAGAGGAAAAGGCTCACTTCTTCGAGTTTCCAAGTAGGTTCTAGTCGAGGCTTGTGGAGAGGAGACGGGCATGGTGGAGGACAGGGGAAGATGATGGGACACAGTGGTTCTCAGGGTGGGCAAACTTATCTCATCTGCCCTAGACGTGGCCAAAGACATTTGGGTTAATGCTAGATGGGAGAGCACGAGCATCATCTAAGGCTAGTATTGTAGGTGTTAAGGGAAAATAAGTTATATGCTAAATTCAAGAAATGTGAATTCTGGTTGAGGCAGGTCACTTTTCTCGAGCATGTGATCTCCAGGGACAGCATATTAGTAAATCTGAGTAAAATAGAAGCAGTGGTAAGTTGGGTAAGACCAGGGAATGTTCAGAAGGTCAGAAGTTTCCTAGGTTTGGCAGGATACTATAGGTATTTTGTGGATGATTTTTCTAGATTATCAGGTCCACTGACATGACTCACGAGGAAAATGTGAGATTTGAATGGACCAACAAGTGTGAGCAGAGCTTCTAGGAATTGAAGCAGCGGCTAGTCACTGCACCAGTATTATCTATTCCATCAAGAGAGGGTAGATTTTTTATATACAATGACGCGTCCTAGAAGGGACTCGGGTGCATGTTGATACAACATGGGAAGGTTATTGCTTACGCTTTTTGGCAGCTTAAGGAGTATGAAAAAAACTACTCCGTACATGATCTAGTGTTAGTTACAGTGGTATATGCTTCAAAGATTTGGAGACACTATCTTTATAGTGGGAGATGTGAGATCTTCGTTGACCATAAAAGTTTGAAATATTTCTTCACCCAAAAAGAATTGAATATGAGGCAAAGAAGGTGGTTGAAGCTTACTAAAGATTATGATTACACTATCAGCTACCACCTAGGGAAATCAAACGTGGTGGCTGACACTCTGAGCCGAAAATCAGTAGGTGCAACATTGTCAACAGTGACGATCCAGCATCCAATCCAAATGGAGTTGGAGAGGCTCAGTGTAGAGCTAGTAGAGGGTGGTCACCAGGCATTCATCGCTAGCTTGATATTACAGTCTACCTTGTAGGAGAGGATCAAGATTGCTCAAAGGAATGATGCAAAATTGGTAGAATTGATAGATAAATTGCAATAGAGACAGGGGGAGGAGCTCAATATTTCAGATGATGGAGCTTTAATGTTCTGTACCATGCTATGCATACCTGAAGATGTTGAGATTAGGAGGGTTATCCTAGAGGAGGCACAAAGATCCCTTTACACAATGCATCCTGGAAGTACTAAGATGTATCAAGATCTCCGAGAATCTTTTTGGTGGAGTGGCATGAAGAAGGAAATAGCTAAATTTGTAGAGCGGTGTTTGACGTGCCAGTAGGTAAAGGCTGAGCACCAGAGACTAGTGGGATAGTTGCAGCCACTCCATATCCCTAAGTGGAATTGAGATTATATATCCATGAATTTTGTTACAGGGTTGCCACTGAAACTGTATGGACAGAATGCCATTTGGGTGGTCATTGATCAATTGATGAAGACTGCTCATTTTCTCCCAATTAAGATTGACTACTCTATGAACAAACTGGTGGAGTTATACATACAAGAGATAGTTCAATCCCATGGTGTGCCAATATCCATAGTTTCAAACCAAGAGCCATGATTTACATCATGATTTTGGAGAAGCTTGTAGGAAGCTTTGAGGTCTCAGTTAGCATTCAACATGGCATTTCATCGTCGGACTAATGTGTAGACAAGGAGGACAATCCAGATACTTGAGGATATGCTATGAGCATGTGTTCTGGATTTCGGGGGCAGTTAGACCTAGTATATGTCACTAGTAAAGTTTGCATATAATAACAGCTACCAAGCCAGTATCAGGATGGCACCATACGAGGCATTATATGGTAGAAGATGTCGTTCTCCATTATACTAGGATGAAATGGGTGAGAGGCAAGTTTTAGGACTAGAATTGATGTAGCACATGTATGATAAAGTCTAACTTATTAAAGACAGAATCAATGCAACTTAGAGTTGGTAGAAAAGCTACGCAGATCTTGCCACCAGAAGTTGGAGTTTGATGTGGGAAATTAGGTATTTTTGAAAGTAGCACTGCTGAAAGGAGCTATGAGGTTTGGGAAGAAGGGTAAGCTGAGCCTTATGTTTATTGACCCATTTAAGATACTTGAGAGAGTGGGTCCAATCGCTTACAGGCTAGCTTTCCCGCTAACTCTATCTAGGATACATGACGTATTCCATGTTTCCATGCTGAAGAAATACGTCCCAAATCCCTCGCACATGATCAACTATGAGGAGATAGAGCTTAAAGATACTTTAGTATATGAAGAAATACTAGTTCAAATTCTGGATAGAAAGGAACAGGAGTTACGTACTAAGAGAATTCCACTAGTAAAAGTCCTGTGGAGAAATCACACAAAGGAGGAGGCCTCATGGGAGTTAGAGGAAGATATATGATAGAAACACCCACATCTGTTCAGTCGGGATAAGTATTAAATGGAAAATAAATAGCGATAATTTAGATAAAATAAGTTTCGTTTTAATATCGTTTTTACAGTACAAGGTAAGTAATGTATAATTGCATAATAGATCATAGGATAAGTAGTGTTTTGATTTTGGGAGAATTTTCTTTTACGTGTATATTGGTAATCTCATAGAACCCTAAATGTAACCATGGTATTCCTCAGCCATAAGTGAAGGTAATGAAAAAAATTAGTAGCAAACTTTCTTTAAAGGATGGTGTATAGTATGGTTAGTAAATTTCGAGGACGAAATTTTATAAGGAGAGGATAATGTAGAGACGCAAAAAATAATAAAAATTAAATAATAAAGAGAAAGGAAAATTAAAAGGGACAAAGTAGGGTTCGTCAACGAACACCTTGGTTTCGTCGACGAACTCGCATAAAGCGTTTGTGGATGAGTTTCAGTGTCTCATCGATGAAGAGAAACCAAGAGGGGGTAATTCAAACCCATTGGTTCACCGATGAGCTCATTACCTTTGTCGACGAACTCATTTCTTCGGCTCGTTCGATGAGTGCACGTGTCTCGTCGACGAAACCATGTGCAACCACCTATAAATATGGGAAAATCAAACTTTTGACAAGATTTCAGCTCTGGTTTTTTTTCTCTCTCTCTCTCTCTCTAGAATTTCGATTTCTCACACTTCTCTATAAGATTATGACTCTGTTTTTCCCCGATTCGATGATCAGAAGTTACCACGATGATCCTAGAGAGATTCTATGCAACTTAGCCAGAGTATAATTTTGGTTTGAGAAGTTTAGGTGCCATCCCAAAATCAGGCTAAGTAGGTTATTTTAGAGTTTTTGTAGTTATTAGACTTTTCTAAACTTAGATTTTATATAAGATAGAAATATATTGGTGTTTGAGTTAATTAAACTAGGGTATTGTAATTTCAAGGTTTGGGTTTCCAAACACCACATCCATGGTTGAAGATCCCAATAGGCGTTCCCTAAGGAACTCAGGTAATATTGATAAATAATTGGTAGTTTAGAATTTTACGAATAAAGAAATATGTGAGTCTAGGGAAAAGTTGAATATAGTTATTATCTGAGTTTGGATTGATTGAATTTGGGTATATATATTATTTCAGGATTTTGTGTTTGATACACGGTAGGCATGAGGATAGAGTTGGAGTTAGGCCTCCCAGTCAGTCAAGTAAGGGAAATATGTTATGCTAGTAATTTTAGGAATTTTATCAGTAAAATGTAATTTTGGGATATGAACTCAGCATGAAATTATGTGTTTTCAAGGAAAATTTTACACATTATAATTACTTTTATTATCAAGAAAATATAGATTACAGTATATGGATTTCTTATTCATTTAATTGTGTGGCATGAGTTAATGTTAGACCAGGACAAAATTTATACAGCTTTCAGAACATCTTGATCTACAGTAAATACACAGAAATATATTTTACTGCATTTACAAAATACCATGATATACAGATTTCAGAACCATGACATTCAAATATTTTAGTTATTCAAATCAGTTATTTTAATGTCATGGTTATTTCAGTTGAAACAAGATCATGGTAAAACAGTAAAATATATATATATATATATATATATATATATAAAATAGTATTATACAGTATTAGACCCTGATGGATCAGATCAGTTCTTAGAGCACAATACTGTAGCTATTTCAGATCAGAGTGCAACTACATATCTCAGATAGTGTGTGAATTTATCAGCAGTCGATCGTGCCTTGGGAGGTACTATAGACTCCCAGGTAGTCAGGGTTGAGGTAGTTGATCTGACTAGGGAGATTCAGTTGACTTATCTTGGTAGGCTAACTAGTGTTAAGTCCCACTTATGAGCTACACAACCCTGTCATGAGGGGGATAAATCATGATATACAACCATCTAGGGAAGTTTTCACGGTTATGTATATATATATATATATATATATATATATATATATATATATAGATTTTCAGAAAAAACAACGAATATATTCATAATTACTAGAAGTATGTTTAAATAAAAAGTCTAGAAATAGTTGTATTTTAAGCCACATAGGTGTGAGTTATATCGTATATTATTTTTACAAGCCATCTTTGTTTCAATTGTTTAACAGTATATTATTCATGTAAACTTAGATGCCAAACACTAGTAATAGCGTATTTCGTCTTACTAAACGTTGTCTTATCCTAGAAATTTAACATTTTTCAGGTGATCTAGTTAGACGAGCAAATTAGGCTTGGAGGTAGAGAAGATATTTATACTGCCCTGACAGGAGGGTAAGTATTTTGGGGAGTGTGTTTATTAGTAGCATCTAGGAACTCTAAAGGAGAATTTTTGGAAAAATGTATATGTATATATGGTTTGGGAAAAAAATTTGATTCTCGTATTGTAATTATGGTTTTATGATTTTATGTTTTCCGTTGCATAGGTTTGTTATAGTAGATTTTATCAAGGGTATTAGTGTAATATGATTGTACAGTATATTAAAAAAATGGCATAAATTTTTAGGTCATTACATTGAGTTCGGTCGATTGTGGACACTCAGTTCATTTGAATTCGATTGCCCGAAGTCAGGTTAACTATTTGACCTTCCAATAGTTCTGTCGACCGAGGCATTTTCAACGCCAAGGTTCGGTTGCCCCCCTTATGATTTTAAGCTTGAGTTCCATTCTATAATTTTAAATTTATTTGATGACAGGTGAGTGTAGCGGGGTCCTGTGCACTAAGTGTGTAGGAACCTAAGGTGAATCTAAGGCAACTTGAGCATATAGTCCTATCATGCATGATATAGTTATTACAGACCATATTAAATTACAATCACGAATGAAGAATATAAAAATACATTTACAAATGAAACACAATAATTTTCATTCTTGCTTGGGGTCACCATACGCCATCATGATATAGAAATCTTTTCAACTTCATGCGTAGAGTGAACATGCATATAAGCTTAGGGCGAACATTAGTACGAAGGTATTTGTTATTATCAAAACGAGATATGACCAATCAAGTCAACACATTCTTTGTGTGCTAATCATTTTATCAAAATTTTCTCTTCCTTTAGTGAAGTTGTAGATGATTTTGTTTTGACCTCAATTTTTCTCTTCGGATCATAGATTTCTGAATTTTGTATATTTTTATTCTTTTCCTGATTTTGAGACATTTTGTTGATTTTTTTTTCTAGTTCAAATATATATAAATCTTTCTCATTTTCCATAGAGGGCTGGGATCTTAGATCTTCTATTTCTTTCATCACTTTTTCGTTCTTGTTTTCTAATCTCTTAATTTTAAATCCTTTTCTTTTTCAGTAAGATTTTTAGATTCTAATTCTTTCATTACAACTTCATTCTTATTTTTTAGTGATGTATACTGTTTGGTTACTTTGACTAGAATCTTATGAACATTGAATAATTCACTTTGTAATTCTTCATAAGAAGACATACTCCCATCATTGGATTCATTAGATGAATTATCACTATAATCACTAAATGATTGGATAAGGAGCTTTATTCTTCATTATCGTCCAATGCCATAAGACAATCATTTTCAAACTCTGGTTCACTTGATTCACTCTCTGAACTACTAAAACTTAGATTGTCCCATGTAGTGGTCTTCATTGCCTTTTTATTTTTCTTCTTTGAATCTTTCTTAAGTTGTGAACAATTCGGTTTTATGTATCCAACTTTCTTACATTTATAACATGTTAGAAGTTCAACTTTTGTTTTCTTCTTATTAATTTCCTTTTCTTCATCTTCATCTGATTTTGAGTTTCAAATTTTTCTTGTAAATTTATTCTTATTTCTAAGAATTTTTGCAAGTTTCTTGGTTATGAAGGCGAGTTCATCTTCTTCATCTCCATCATTAGAGATTTCGTTTGAGGCTTTAAATGCAATGGATTCTTGAGCTTTAGATTTTCCACTTCTTTCGTAAATTGCCATCTCATAGGTGAGAAGTGATCCTATGAGTTTATCTAGTGAGGTGCTTTTAAGATTTCTTCCTTCCGTTATACTTGTGGCTTTTGGTTCCCAAATAGGTGGAAGTCCTCTAAGAATTTTACGTATCATCTCATAAGTGAAATAATTTTTCCCTAAAGCATTTAAGAAGTTTATGATATGCATAAACCTAGTATACATGTTTGTGATGGATTTATCCGGATTCATCCTAAAAGCTTCGTATTCACTAGTCAACATATCAATTCTATTGTCTTTAACATCAAAGGTACCTTCATAGGTTACCTCAAGTTTATCCTATATTTCCTTGGCTATTTTGTATGTTATGACCCTATTAAATTCATTTATATCAAGGGCACAATATAATGCATTTATAGCACTTGAGTTAATTTGCAACATCTTATGATCATTCTCATTCATGTCTTTTTCTTCTTTGGGTACTTCTTTTCCATCTACAAGTTTGGTAGGGATAAGATCACCATGTGTGACAACCCTTCATGCTTTCCAGTCCATAGTTTGAAGGTAGATTCTCATTCTTTGTTTCCAATATGTAAAGTTAAATCCACAAAAGATAGGAGACCTAGTTGAGAATTGACCCTCGGCAAAGGGAGCTATGCCTAGGTGTGCCATTTAGATCTTTATATAGCTTTTAATTAAGATTTTCTATAATCTTGCTCTGATACCAACTGAAAAACTAAGGTGTAGTCCTAAGAGAGGGGGTGAATTGGGTTTATAAAAATTTTCTTTTAATTCCTTTTATAAATTCCCAACTTATTTTATATTTAGCAATCACACAAGAATGATTTAATATTCAATGCTTATATAGGTCAATCACAAATCACACTCAATTAATGAATTGATTTAATATCAACACAAAGTAATGATTCTGAATGAAAATCAACCAATTGAGTTACCAAACACAAGTCAATGTATGAACTGCAGTACTATCAAGATTTGGTGACTAAATAGCAAATTTTGAATATGAATGCATGTAGAGATTAAACCCTGTATTAATGAAATTGGTTTTTCAAAATGATAAGTAATATCCAACACTCTTTCCAAAATTCATATTTCAAATAAACTTTTAGTTAATAGGTTTTGGGTGTTAACCCATCAACGCAATTTATATTGATCAATACACGTACTTCCTTTCGATTTTTGCAAGTCTAAAAAAAAAAATAATCTTTAGTTTATTTAAAGTCCAATCTACGTTGTATTTATGATCAAGAAATTTAAATCAACTACGTTTAATAAGTATACTGGAAATTAAAGAGTGAGGGAAAGAGATTGAGACCGAGTTTTTATGAGGTTTGGCTTATACCTAGCCTACGTTGCAACAACCTAAGGATTCCACTAACACGTTCCTTTACGGGCAGAACACACCGTTACAATCCCTCCTTCAATAGGGTGGAGCTCCCTCTCCAAGCGATGCCTCATGCTCGGTTACAGCGATCCAATAGCCCTAAATCATCAAGAAACAAGAAACAAGAAGAAGAGTTCGTGTACAAGAATCACTCTTAGATAGAACAAGTTAGTACAAGTGTAAGCACAAAATATACTTCAACATAAATCTCAATATAATAGAATTGAAGCTCAATGTAAATCTATCATCGGTATAATTTTTCTATGATTGAAAGATTCAGACTTGATGCTCAATTTTGGTGTGAGAAGTTTAGCAAAAACTTAGTTGAAAGATCAGCAAGATGTGAGCAAGATAGCCTTTGAGAATTGAGAACACTTGAGAGTATGTTGATTGCTGAAAATATTTCTTGTTCTTAAAAACTTTGCCTTGGGGGGATATATATATAGATTTTAGAAAGTGAATTCCTTATCCCCCAAGTTTACTTGGAGTGTTCTTCAAGTTTGCACGAAATTTGAAGCCCAAGAAACCAATTTTTGAAACTTTCCCGTATTGTAATTTTTAAAAACTCTCGAATGGTAGTCGTCTGTCTCACAAGGTCAGGCGCTTGTGTCAGTTTAATTTTAAAAGTTTGTGTACTGGTAGACTCCTGTCCAAACGAGGTCAATCGCCTTAGTTGACACGGCAGCTGCTTGTCTGGCTATGCTGAGGCGCCTATCACCATTCTGTCTACCAATCTTAAAAAAACATAAAATGGTCAGTCGCTTGGGGGTTTTAGGTGAGGCACCTGAGCATTTTAAAACACTTATTTTCAAGATTTTTATTTTAAAATCTCTTTTCTCTAAGGATGTTTATAATATATAATTTTAGAAATTATATTTCAAGGTCTTTTGAAAAATGGTTTCTAGGTCTTTGATTATCCCTAAAGAGCTTCAATGCATTTATATTGATTTTTTACTTTAAGTACTCACATAAGACTTCCTTAAGACTTTAAATCCTTCAATTCTTGAAGTCTTCATGTATGTCCTAGCTTCGAGTCCATCTTGTCTTGAGCTTCAACATTATTTGAGCTTCCATGATATTTGTCAAACTTTGAGCTTTGTAACACTTTGATCTGAGCTTTGCTTGAATCACTTGTTTGAATGTTTTCATTGTATTTTTGTGATTACTTGATCTTGAGTTTTACTTAAACTTAAACTTGAGCTTTAAATACCTATTACCTGAAAATTAATACTCACAACTCAAACATGTTAAATAACATTTTATTTGTTATCATCAAAACAAAATTAGTAAGCCATGTTAGGCCAACAATTCCTAAATTTCACAATGAGAAAACTTATTACTTTCTCATTCCATAGTGAAATGAATAATATAAACCATTACATAAGTGACTTGCTTTTCTTATACAAATTTCATTACATTCTCATTAGATTTTATCTTATTTTTAGAAGTAACTCTTTCATGAACCAAACAATAATTTTAGGTCATCCCTTTAAAAGGTAATGAAAACGGATATAAAATGCGAGATAAGCTATTTCTTATTAAGAAAAGGGAGAATATCACGAATCCATATACCTTACTCTATAGGGTCTAGTGTAGGGTACGAAAAGGCCTTTCTATTTTCATCTCAATTACCACCAATAGAAATACTATACCACTAGCACTCCTCAAAGCGTATTAGTTCCAATCAACTGGGAGGGTGTGATAGCAGCGATGCGTCCAAGTTGGATTCCTACTTCAAGTTTAGGCGCTTCTTTCTTTACTCAAAGAGAAGAGTGTGACTTAGATGAGTGAAATAGACGACTCCCGATCCAATATGGTCCTACCATGTATGCATGTGATGTACAACACGTGGAGAGGGTCAGTGAGGAGCCAATTTCTATCTTATGTACATAAGGGCGAAAATCTCATGCGCCAATATATATATATATATATATATATATATATATATATATTTTTTAAAGTTATGCATAAAAATTAGAAAATGCAAATCTTTAAAAACCCCACATAGAAAAATTTTTTTTTTCAAAAAAAAAGAAAGAAAATAAAGGAGAGAAGTTGATTGGTGGCATGGACCTATGGTTGAAACTGGAATCCCCTAGGGGAATTAAAAAATTGTGTGGATGACACATTATGCATGATGCTTGGAATTGATGTATAATAAATAAAATAATTGATGAAATGGGTGTGCAGATACAATGAACCAATGTATGCCCCTAGGTCTAGTCCTCGATATTTATAATACTTCCTCACTACAAAACCCCAAAAATCTCAATCTACTAAACAATTTAAGATGATGGATTCCACAAATTAACTAGATTATTGGGCTGTGGGGCATTCATGTTGGCAGTATGGGGATGCGTCCATCTTTAACTGTTACTTTAACTGCCAATTAGATTAGAGAAACACTAGTTTTGTAGTTTCAATGGGAACTGTTTTTTTAACATTACTAAAAGAATAAACATGGTCAAAATTCAATTCTATAAGTTTTCTAGTGATAAAAAGTTCAATGTACATGTTCATTTCACCTAAGTCTTTTTAGTTTTACCATGCACTCACATATATTATTAGCTTACACTAAATAATTATCTTAGGTACTAATTACATAAGACACGTTACACAATTAATAAAATAATTATTTTGAGTAGTTTAAATTATAAGAAATTATAAATAATTTAGTCAAAAATCAAAATAGGTTTAAATTTTTGTTAGGAGCCCAACTTTAAATTCAAATATAATCTTACGAACTAATTATGAATTGAATTTGAACTGATTTTTAAATTTAAAAATATAATTATTTGGTTACTAATATCTAAATATATACTATTTTTCAATTTTAACATTCTCAAATCTTAATTAGGAGTAAACATACTTAATAAGATTAATTGACAATTGCATGAAGTAAAGTTTTTATTTTAATATAAATAATATTTCCTTGTCATATATTTAATTAATAGTTATCAATTATTTAATTTAGTTTTATGCATAAATTAAATTTATTATTTATTAAATAAATTTTAAAAAATTTAGAATTGCCACCAAATAGTCTAGCATTAACCGATTCACTTATTTAATGAACGTGTTTAGACATAACTTCGGATGCCATTTGGACCAAACAAATATCCCCTTAATTAATTGACATAACATATATCGGTATAAAAAATTATGCATTTATAATCTTATAATTCAATTGACTTTAAAATTTAATGTGTTTATAATCAATGTAACTTAATAATTTATTCATACTATGGTACCACAATTTAATAATTGAAATGATTTTTTTTTTTTTGTATCTTCTTTCCATTTTTGATTGACTTCCATGATAAGTCAAGGGTCCTAAAGCTACACTTTCAGTCACTAGATTGAAGGGAGCAATGACTCCAATATTTTCAATTAAAGAATAAATGAAATATTAAAATATTAAAGTTGTCCCTTCCTGTTTATTACCTCTTTGCCCACAACAAATAAGTCCTCCATTGCACCATTCCATTTGTCTTGAATCTATGGGTTGGTGGTTCTCTAATAATATGTTATTTTCATTTCCTCCCTCACACTGATTACCAATTAGGAAATTATAAAATTATTATTATTATTATTATTATTATTATTATTATTATTATTATTATTATTGATAATCCGGAGATTTCAGCAACCATTGCATCACTTTAGACACTATGGTGCGGCACCAAACCTGAGAGGTGAAAGCCGCCCACCCATTAACGTAACTTTGGTAATTCATCGGCATAATGCTTCAAGGGAGAATCGAACCCATGACTCTAGGGTCACCAAAGTCACAAGTTATCCTTATAATTTAAACTGACACCGACTGGACTAAAATTATTATTATTTTACCCTTTCATTAGAGTTCTTAGTTCACCATTGATTGGATGACATAAATGAATTCAATTTTTTGGGAGCTTGGGGGGCTCGTGTCATAATAAGAAGGACAATAATGATGTATCATTATAATTCATAGCTACTATTTATTACAGTAGCTTATTTATTTAACAATGATAGAGTTTGCGTATGAATAAATGTTATGGATATTATCAAATCCTTGTTATTTTTTCTATAAAAAAAATAGCAATCAAAAAAAGAAAGGCTACTTATGAAGATTTTAGAAAAAGTGACTAATTAATGAGTTGTTATAAAATATCTAAAAATTGAGAGAAAAATTTATGTGAGATGATTAAACTTTTTTTGATTTGATTATTAGCACTAAATCCATTTCTACTTGATAGAACTATATTGGAAATCTTAACCATATTATTTTTTGTTTGCATGGGCCACTAAAGTAATTAATAAAATTAGATGTCAATTGATTTGGATTGAATTAATATTTTAATAAAATTTTAAGGTTTATGCCTACTCACCTTCAAGCACATCCTTATCACTTTGGATTGGATTGCCAACGCTCTTCTAGTTGCCCATCAATTCATAGCTAATAATTAATTATCACCTCATCATGTCTTTCCCAAACTTGTCTACAAATGTTAACAATTTTGTTGCTAACAAACTTAGGAGTTAGCTAATAAGCCCTAAAACTTTATTATATCAATCAAATTATTGATATCCTATATGACCACTTTATTTATTTTTGGATATTTTGATCTTTCTTACATGTATTTATTAATAAAAATTAATAAGGTTATGATTTTTGCATTTTTTTGAAAACACAAAGCACGGATTTAATGTTAATAATATTGAAATCATAGGGTATGTCGTTTTTTTGAGCCAAAGCATAGAAGAAGTTTAAATAATATCTCATAAATTTTTTTCTTTTGACAAATTTAACCGAGTATTAAATTTTAGATTATAAAGTGTTTAAATTACATTTTTGTGGCTCTTATACTTGGTGGAGTGCCTAAACAAAGGAAGAAAAATATATGTGAAATCATTGGTGCAGTGCAGCAGACATTCGTCGACGAATAGGCCTAATTAATCGACGAATTGAGATACCGAGAGCAGATAAAATTTAGACATTCAGAAGTCATCAATAAATATGCCTAATTTGTTTACGAATGGAGATACCGAGAGCAAGTAAAATTCAAACATTCATAAGTCGTTGACGAATATGCCAAATTCTTCAATGAATGGACCTTAATCATGCACGAATGGACCTTAGTCATTGAAGAATTGACTTGGGACTTCGAGGATGATTTCAAAATTTGAATATGAACATTAGAACGGTAGGGTATTTGGAAGGAAGCCTCTGTGAGGTTGTTATATACGGCATTCTGGGTATATTGAAGTAAAAAGAAGATCATTGTAATATATTGTGTACTTTGTTTTTCATTGTGAAACCTTTGCCGATTGCTCCCGTGGATGCAGGCTTTACCAAACCACGTAAATCTTTGTATGGATTCTTGTTGCTTCAGATATACTGTGTATGTGATTTATATTTTTGTTCTTCATTGTTTGTTGCATTTATATTCAACTGTGCAATCCCATATTCATTTTCACAACAATTGGTATTAAAGCATTGTTGTCATGACATTGAGTACTTCTTCTGCAAGGTTTGACGTTGTCAAATTTGATGGAACCAAAAACTTTGGTTTGTGGCAGAGGAGAGTGAAGGATTTGCTTGTGCAGCAAGGGATGGTGAAGGCGTTGTACGGTATTCAACCGGAGGGTGTGGATGAGGAAAATTGGAGAGAATTGGAGGCAAAGGCAATTTCCACAATACATTTGTGTTTGGTTGACAAAGTGCTCTATCATGCGATGGAGAAAGATTCTCCAGTGGATGTGTGGCAAAAACTTGAAAACCGGTACATGTCCAAATCACTTTCTAATAAAATATTCCTTAAGCAACATCTTTATTGGCTTAAGATGGTTGATGGTTGGAATTTAAATCAAGAAATCAATGCATTTAATCAAATCATAAGTGATTTAATGCATTTTGATGTTACGTTTGAAGAATATGATAAGGCTTTGATGTTACTAAATTCTTTGCCAGCAACTCATACTTATGAAAATTTAGTTACCACTCTTACATGGGGGAAAGAGACTCTTAATTTAGAAGAGGTGACAAGTGCCTTGTTGGGTTTTCATCAAAGACTGAAAATCTGTGATGAAAACTCACATAGAGAAGGACTTGTGATGAAAGGTAACTATGAGCGTGGGAAAGGAAAATTAAAAAATGGATCGAGTAAAAAATATCGTACTCAATCCAAGAAGAAAAAGGATATCTAGCGTTATAAGTGCGATAAAAAGGGGCACGTTAAACAGAAGTATCCAGATTGGAAGAAAGGAAATGCTAAAAGGAATGAAGGGACTTCAAAATCAGCAAATGTAGTTCAAGAAGAAAATTCAATTTTGTAGTAATGGTGATATACTTTCAGTTTTGTTGGGGTCAAATCACCTTACCAACTCATGGATTCTAGACTCGGCATGTTCTTACCATATGACTCCAAACAAGGAGTGGTTCAGCACTTATAGGTTGGTAAATTACGGTTTAGTTCTTATGGGTAATGATGTTTCTTATAAGATCATTGACATTGGAAATATTAAAATTAAAATGTTTGATGGTGCTGTGAGAATCTTGAGTAATGTAAGACACATACCGGAGCTATGAAAGAGTCTAATTCCACTTGGAACCTTGGATTGTAATGGATTCAATTACAAGTACGAAGGTGGGGTTATGAAAGTATGGGAAGAAAATCTGACGGTAACGAAAGGGCAAAAGTTAGATGGGAATATTTACACACTGTAAAGAACTACTGTTGTAGGTGGAGTTGCAGTCGTAGATTTTGAATCTCATGAAGCCGTCTTATGGCATATGCGTCTTGGGCATATAGAGGAACATGGTATGAAATAACTTTACAAGAGAAAACTCTTAAAAGGTATGAAAACATGTAAGCTAGATTTTTGCAAGATTTTTGTTCTTGGGAAACAAAACAGTGCAAAATTCAAATAAGTTATTCACAAGACGGAAGGGATTCTTGATTATGTACATTCTGATGTTTGGAGCCCGGTTAGAGTAGCATCAAGAGGTGAACATGTTCATTATGTGAATTTTGTTGACGATTACTCATAGAAAGTCTGGGTATACTTCATATGGCACAAGTCTAATACATTTGCTAGGTTTAAGATGTGGAAAACTGAAGAGAAAAACCAAACAAGGAAGAGAATCAAATGTCTCAGGTCAGATAATGGGATTGAGTACACTGATTCTAGGTTCATGGAATTTTGTGAGCAGCAGGATATTAAGAGACATTCCATTGTTCGTCGGACGCCTCAGCAAAATGGTGTGGCTGAAAGGATGAACCGAACTCTAACTGAAAGAGCTTGGTATCTTAGGCTTAATGTAGGGCTACCGAAGAACTTCTGGGCCGAGGCATTTAGTATGACTTGTTTCTTGGTAAACCGATCACCAAGGGCATCACTAGAGAGGAAAGTCGCAGAAGAGGTATGGATGGGAAATGTAGTAGATTATTCTGGGTTTAAGGTATTCGGTTGTCCAGCCTATGTTCACGTGTCTAGTGAGGAGAGATTGAAACTTGATGCAAAGTTTAGATGTTGCATTTGTTTGAAATATCAAAAGGGTGTGAAGGGGTTCAAGTCGTGGGATCCAGTGGTAAAAAAGGTGGTAATCAGTAGAGATGTAGTTTTCGATGAGAAAGTTATGGTGAAGCGTACTCAAGAATATGATAAATAGAAACAGGAGCTAGAAAACTAGAGCAGAGATGAACATGTTGTCCAGGTGGAGTTAGAAACTCAGGGCAATGACAATGATCTTGGTCCTTTGGTTGCAGGAAGTTCTAGCTCAGTAAACCAGCAAGTCAATAATGTTCATATGTAGAGATACAGACACACTATCAGACCACCGCCAAGGTATGGATTTGAAGAGTTAGTGTCTTATGCTTTTTGTAGCGCCCCAAAAAATTATAGGCACAGAAGTGTAAATAATAATAATAATAATTATTATTATTATTATTATTAATTAATTAATTAAATATTATGAAATTGAATTAATTAAATAAATAGTATAATAAGATATATATATATATATATAATGCTGAAAACAATTGCAATTGTAGAGACACGCTCCCCCAATTTTGTTAACATTTCTCTCTCCTTACGCCATCTTTCTCTCTCTTCAAATTTTTTCTTTTCTGATTTTCAGCCGATTGAAGAATGGAAAATACCACTGGATTTCATTCACGACCACCAACATTTTAACTGAAGTGCATTCGTGATTAGGGCATTGTAGGCACCACTCTTGGAATAAGGTAAACTCTCTCTCTCTCTCTCTCTCTCTCTCTCTCTCTCTCTCTCTCTCTCTCTCTCTCTCTCTCTCCTCAATTTTTTTCTCAAATCTTCATCCAAATTGACGATCGAACACCATCACAAGGTCCTAGCTTCGATCCACATCATTTTAATCAGAGCATATTTTTGATTTGGGGATCTTAGGTACCACTCCAGGGCTTAAGTGTGAAGTACAAATTATGTTTGTTGTTTTAAAAGAAATTAACTGATTAAATTCTAGTATTTAATTATTAAATTGTAGTATTTGATTATATTAGATTTTTGAAAATGTTCCTGAGATTAAATTAAACTATAAGATTGTTTTATATTAGATTTTTGGAAATATTCCTGCGATTAAATTAAACTGTAAGATTGGATTATACTAGATTTTTGGAAATATTCATGAGATTAAGTTAAACTGTAAGGATTTGATTAAATACAATTTTGGAAAATATTTTGGAATTCAGTTAAATTGCAAGGATTTGATTAAATTGGATTTTGAGGAATATTTTGAAATTGGATTAAATTGCGGAAATTTGATCATATTGGTGTTCTGAAATTTTTTAGAAATTAAATTTAAATAAGAGAAGTAGATCATACCCACGTTTCTTTAGAATTTAATCAGTTAATGGGAATGTGTGAGCTTAGGAAATGTTAAAATAATTGAAATTCTAGGGTTGAGTTGATTAAAATAATTCACCGATTAATTTGTAGTATTTAATTATAGAAATGATATATATATATATATATATATATATATATAGATATAATTTTTCAAAATATTCAGGCATATGAGAATTATGATTATGAGTTATTATACTTTTGGGAAATCGGGTGTTTGAGTTAAGTTAACCCTAAAAGCTGATTTAATATTATTCTTCACTAAAATATATTTTCCCCGGGTAGTTTACGGTATTTTAAAATTATAATTTAAATCGTGTGGCATGAGAATAATATGTTTTATTGAATAATTGAATCAGAATATTTTTATGGTATTACATGGTGAAATGGTGAAATAGTATTGGTTTTATGGAAATGTTAGAAATACTGTGAATTTGTGAAATAAGTGAAATTCCGATTTTATACCGAGATACAGACATGATATTTTTATACTTAAAAATGTGATTTATACAGACATGATATTTTGGTACTGGGAAATGTGATTTATACAAACATGACATTTTTATAATGAGAAATGAAAAGACAGTGTTTATACTGAGATAACAAGTGAAATCGTGATTTTATAGAGGAATATGATTTTATATTGAGTATCGATTTGATACTAAATTATGAATGTATACTAAGTTATGTTTGTATACAAAGAATGTGGTTTTATGCCGAGTTGTGAAAAAGAGAACATATTACTGTTTTATTTATAAACAACATTATATGGAATTATACGATGAAAGTTGTGAATTACACTGGTTTCTCGATTGGTTGGGAATAATATGATATTTGTGTTATGAAGTTTGTACTGATGCCGGTGGGGGAGGTATGCTCAGTATGGAAATTTATGTTATGAAGTTTGTACTGATGCCGGTGGGGGAGGTATGCTCAGTACGGAAATTGTGTTTTGAAGTTTGTACTGATGCCGGTGGGAGAGATATGCTCGGTATGGAAATTTATGTTATGAAGTTTGTATTGATGTCGGTGGGGAAGTATGCTCAGTACGAAAATTTATGTTATGAAGTTTGTACTGATGCTGGTGGGGGAAGTATGCTCAGTACGAAAATTCCGATGTGAAAATACATATACATAGATTTATGAAAATAGAATTATTTATTTAGCTAAAAATATGTTTGAGAAAATAATGTGTATTTTAAGTTGTATAGGTGTGAGTTATGATATATATATATATATATATATATATATATATGTATATATACAGATGCCTTTTCAGTAAAAGTTAAATTAATGGCTATGTTGCTTAAGTAAGAACTCATCTGCCACATACTGATAATAATCTATTCCTTCTTACTAAGAGGTGTCCCACCCTAATGATATTTTAATATTTCAGGGAATACCATAAATCAAGCTTAGGAGGTTTCGGGGCGAGTCTATATAGTGTTTCGTTTTGAAGTAAATACTGGTGAGATGCATGTATATAGTTATGTTTTGGTTTACTATGGGTTGTATAACATTTTGAGGAGATATTAATGTAATTATGGTAATCTTAGAACTCTGGTATTGTATCTGGGATATTATGTGTATGATTTCGTTGCATGGTAGATATATGTGATGAATAGGTCAGCCCGGTACCCACTTAGGGTTTGGGATATTATAGCATGGTATTAGAGTTTAATATGTGAGAATATATATATATATATATATATATATATAGCAGAATTTTCAGGTCGTTACGCTTTCTTTACCAGTTGCAATGATCTAACTACATTTCAAGACGTAGTGCACGACCTAGAGAAAAGTAGGTGGATGGGTACAATGATTGAGGAAATGGAATCACTGCATAAGAATCAAACTTGGGAATTGGTGGAGCTTCCATATGGGAAGAGGACGATAGGTTGCAAATGGGTATATAGAAAGAAGGAAACAATTTCAGAAAAGAAAGGAAAAAAATTCAAGGCATGGTTAGTGGCAAAAGGGTACTAATAAAAAAGGGAATAGACTATGATGAAATTTTTTCACCTATGGTCTGACACACTTCTATTAGGATAGTTTTGGGGTTGGTAGCTCATTATGATCTGCATTTGGAACAACTGGATGTGAAGATGACATTTCCTCATGGTAACTTGGAGGAACAAATTTATACGGTACAACCAGAGAAATTTAGTGCACCAGGGAAAGAAAATTTATTTTGCAAGTTGAAAAAATCTCCTTACGGGTTGAAATAGTCTCCAAGGCAATGATACAGAAGATTTGATTCCTATATGATCAAGATTGACTACAAAATATGTGAGTATAACTGCTGGGTGGATGTGAACAGACCTGATGATGGTTATCTTATTTTCTTGTTGTTATATGTTGATGACATGTTAATAGATGCAAAAAATTTAACTGAGGTAAATCAGTTAAAGGAATTGTTGCATAAAGAATTTGACATGAAATATCTTGATCCAGCTAAGAAGATACTTGGGATGGAGATTCATATTATGCATGTTTAAGCATAGTATGATGATGCAGTGTCAGCAATTGGTGCATGTGAGCACGTGGGAAGGCTTCCGGATTCCGTTTGAGACACAATTTTCACCTATGGACTCGTCTTGATGCAATCTACACGATTGTATGCTCAAAAATTGATTTCGAGCAACTTCAAATTTGGGAAAAAATTCGAATTCCTCTTTGTTCACCTCTATTCGGAAAATCCCGGTTAACCGTGGCTCTTTGATACCACTGATGGGTGGATAAGACTCACTCAATCACTGGTGGTGATTGAACTCAGTGAGAAAACACTCAATTGCACACAAACACTCTTTGATTTCAATAATAATATGAAAAATACAAACAACTCTCAAAATACACAATTCCTTCTCTCACTGATTACTCTCCCTCTTCTACACCACATATATTACACACACATATAACTCCGTGTATATAGCCATGGATAGGATAGTAGGTGGAGATTAAAAATCAACAGCGGTGGGCTAGTTGGTGGAGGTGGCTACTGACTCTCAATTGCAGCTCAAGAATTCAACAAAATAGGCTTTGATTGGTGGAAGCAAGTTAAATTTTCAACAATTACATACATATTTAAACTAAATTATATATATTATAGAGTTATGCACATAGTTTTCTAAATAATAGTATTTATTACTTATGTAATTATGTATACAATTTTCAAATGATAGTCGTCACTAGTAGTACAATTACATATCTATGTAATTACAAATATATATATATATATATATATATATATATATAAAATAAATCAATTATGTAATTATGCATATACATGCATACATAATTAGCTGGTTTAAATGGATAATCGAACCAATTGTTTACATTCATAATAGTGGAATTACGTGCATACTCTAACTGAATGATCCATAATTAAAAAATTATGTATATAAATTTTTGAATTATAGCATTGATTATGTAATTATATATTTAAATTTGAATGATAGTTGTCACCAATACTATAATTAGTATTTATATAATTATGGACATATTTAAAGTGAAACACGTAATTATGTATATGCATGCACATCAACTGGTTTGGATAATCAAACTAAACCAATTACATATATGCATAATTGCATAATAAGTACACATTCAAACTAAATTTTCTATAATTACAAAATTATATGCGTAGACTTCTGAATTATAGTATTGATTACATAATTATTTTGGTTCAAGTGTTTTCAGTTTATAAGTATACAACCAAGTGATCCAAAAAAACTGCTTCAATTCACATATGTACCATATCAACCTCATTCTGAAGGCAAACTTTCTCAACATGTTTATAAACTTCTGTCCACTTCACTTTACAAGAAGATGTTCCAGTCATTCGCTTCCATAGAAAAAAATTTAAACATTCTTTCTTTCTAAAATCCTTTGGTAAGAGTATTATTGAGATTGTTTATATTGACTCACACTCTCATTGTATGTGTTTGATGTTGATTTTTTTAGAATGAGCTAAAGGGTCCCCTTGTGATTTAATTCATAAGTCTTCAACGAGAATACTCTCTAGAGCTTGTGAATCTTGCATTATTGTTACAAGTATTCAAGGGTTTGTTCTTGTACTTTGTGAAATACTTTTCAAACCAACTTGATTTCAAATATTTCTTATGCTAGAATTTTGAGAAAATCATCTTAGATATATTTTGATTATATTCTCTAAAAATATTTGAAACCCTACTTGTGGTTGAAATATATTTACATATTGTTTCAAAGATAGATGGGTAATAAACTTTTGCATTAGATTGCTTATTGACATTAGATTGAGTGTTATTGCACATATCTGCACTCAACTTAAAGTTCTATCATTTGACGTGCATTGATTATTGGTTATGCATATTGGTACATAATATGCTTGTATTAGAAGCACATATCTTTGTACACAAAATTTGTATTGAATATCTATTGTATTCCAGGTGTGGCCTGAGGGGGTATTGATCTAACCCGGAAGGATCAGTAGGGCCTTCTCCGCCCCGCAAGGTGAGTGTGTAAAGGTTGAGGTCAGCCCTGTGAATTTGACCTGGTTGTGATTGGTGCTGCTTCACCTATTAAGTGAGCTATAGTGGAATCCTTGAGTTTGCGAGTTAGAGGCGGGGACGTAGGCAGTATCGGTCGAACCTCGATAACATATCATGTGTGCACTTTACATTTCAGCACTTTATATTTACTGCACATGTATGTTATTCTTAATTTCCTATGAATGCTACACATGATTTAATTTCCACACATTATATTTATCTGCGCATTTGGAATTGCATAGACAGACCCTAGTTTGTGTATATACTGCTGCTGGATAGTTTAATCAAGGAGATAAATTTTTTAATATCCAACTCACCCCCCCTCTTGGGAATACACCAATTCCAAAAGACTTAATTTCCCAATATGATGCTCAATATGTACTCCAACACTCTTTCCAAAAACTTAGACCTTAAATAAACTTTCAGTTAATAAGTCTTGGGTGTTTAACCAATCAATATACTTCCTTACGGATTCTGCAATTTGTATTGATCAACTAGTGTACTTCCTTTTGATTTCCACAAATTCCCAATAACAAATTAAGCTTTAGTTTATTTAATATCTAATCCACATAGTGTATATGATCATAAATTAAAACGCAACCACGCAGTTAATATTTGCAGCAAATTAAAGTGAATAAGGAAAGAGAGTGACACCATGTTTTTTATGAGGTTCAGTTTATCCCCAGCCTACGTCCTCACCTTTGGCCAATACCATCAAAGGATTTCACTATACCACTCCTTTCTGAGCGGAACAAACCTTTTAAAAGCGATACCCCATATGCAAACACTCCTTAAGTAGGTTAGAGCAACACCTCTCCAAGTGATACCCCACACTCAGTCACTCCTTCAATCGGCTAGAGCAACGCCTCTCCAAGTGATACCCCACACTTGGTCAAAGATCGAACAACCTGGAATTGTCAAGAAACATGAAACAAGTAGAAGAGAACTTGTATACAAGAGACACTCTCAAATAGAGTAGGTTAGTACAACAATCAGCACAATATACTTCAATATTAAATATCAATGTGAAATACAATGAAGCTCAAGTAAGAATTTACCAAGTTCTTTCTAGATGAGAATGAGAAACTTAGAACTCGGTAGTAGGACGTTCAACACATCAGAAATTCAGCACTTTGGTTGTACAAAGAGTTTAGCAAGAGAGAGCAGCAAGATAGCAATATGTGCTTTCAGCTTTTGAAACAGATTTTTCAATTCTTTTGTTCCTGGGTTTTTAATTTGATTTGCAAAACCATGTATTTATAGGCTTAGAAAAGTAATTTCGTGTTGCCCAAGATTACTTGGAGTATTTCCCAAGTTTTTAGAAAATTTGGGGCACAAGAAACCTTTATTTGAAATTTAAAACATTTAAAATTTATAACCGTTAACAGTGTTCAGACGACTGAAGTATCAAGTTTAGTCTTCTAATGTTCCTTAACACACTGAAAAATATGAACTGGATATAGGGTCCGATGACTGAACTGTAGGTTCAGACTTCTGAAGTCCCAACTCAGACGACTGAGTTGAGAGTTCAATCTTCTAAGGGTGCACTGCCTCTTCAGGATTTCTCCAGAAAATTCTTCAGTTCATTGAACTAATTCTTCAGTCTTCTGAAGTATTTCTTCAGTCTTCTGAGGATGCTCCTCAGTTGTCTGTGCAGACCAAATCGAAAATTTTCATTTTAGTTTTCAAAAATATTTTTTGCTCTCTTGCTTTGATTTCTTATAAAACATTTTCCGAGGTTTTAAATAAGGTCTCTAAGTCCATAAACTACCTCTAAAAGAGCTTTCAAGATATTTCACAAGATATTTAAATACAAAGTACTTACATAAAGACTTCTTACGACTTTTGATATTCTAAGCACTTAAGTCTTCATGCTTGTCTTTCTTTAGCTCCATCTTGTCTTCAAGCTTCAATATGCTTTAAGCTTTTAGCAAGTCCTTTTTATCATTCATGCTCTCATGATCTTCAAGCTTTATTAAATCATCTTTGAATCCATGCCTTGACTCCTTAAGCTTCATTTGATCATCTTTCTTTGAAATATAAGCTTTGCATGATCCTTGTGAGCTATTGATCTTGTATCCTCTTTCTTAAGTCTTGTCACATCATCACTTAACGAAATATGTTAAGTTCCTCTGATTGTTATCATCAAAATAAGATTTTAAGTCTTGTAAAGCCAACAATCTCCCTTTTTTTGATGATGACAAACAAGGAGTAAAATTTGAGTAAGTCTTAAAAAATACTCCCCCTTACAATAAGCATTAACTTAACAATATTTATAATATTAAGATCAAGTTCAATATTAATTTCAATATCGTGCTCATATATCACAACATTCAAGATCAAGATACCAATATATCAATATATCCACTTAAGTATGCGGTATTATGCTCAATTTTTTCCCAAAATTTCTCCCCGTTTTGGCATTAATAAAAAAAAGTAAGATATCAAGAAAAAACGTATAACTACTAAAGCACTGAGCAACCATGAATAAAAATATAGATCTAGTGAAGGATCAAAATAGAAACTTTGCTTTCAATCATGCATAATAAGATTAGACAATAAGTTTCTAAAGTAGCATGAGAAAATTCAAAAGATTTATCATAATTTTGAATGATTTTCATAAGTCATGATATCATTATTTATTAAGTCTAACTCCCCTAAATGAAATGTATTTCATATTCAATAAATTCAGACTTTCATTTGAAGTATTATGAAGATACCAATTATGCTTTTGAATTTTATCATGCCATGCTCCAAATATTAATTATTTCAAGTAAGTGCTCATGGATACCAATATCAAGAATAATACCAATATTATATCATTTTCATAACATGCTTATGGATACAAGTATGCTGTCATGCTCCAAGTATTAATAAACATACAAATGGATAACAATATATTTTATAGATGCCAATAGTAATATCATATCATGGGCTATTTATGTTCATAGATACCAATTTTTTTAATTCAACTCTCTTTCTCTCCTTTTTGACATTAATAAAGAAGGTTATCAATAAGCTTAATCATTCTAATGCAAGGTACAACACAAGACAAATAAGCCTTAGACAATTCATCCATTGATTGTGGCCAACAATGTTATTTCATTTGTTTCAATATGATAAGTATTAATAAGCTCGGAAACTAATCCTTATCCCCTATTTCAACATGTCTAATATCCTTGTACAATTTTCCATAGATTTGATCAAGGAGAATTTTCTTTTTGAGTCAGAGCATAAAACAAGTTCAATGCACCTTCAATACTTTAATCAGCTGTATTTCATATTTTTCACTTATGAGCTTTGTTTAGTGATTGATTTTCTAAATCTCAAGTATGTGCAAAGAATATTATCCTTAAGCACTTATAACAACTCGTGCTTTTTCATCCCTTTAATTATAGCTGAAATATCCACCATGATATGCATAGTTAATATATATTTTCATATTATGCAACAAATCTTTAAGGTAGACATATCTATTTATATTTTATGAGTTAAGTATATCTATTATCAGAGCATATTTAAAAATATCACTTTATTTCTTTTAGGATTGACTAACTTAAATTCTATAGGTTGTTGAGTCATTACTAATTTATTTCATTTCAACATTTTTTGCTTTTGTAACTCCTAATAAGAGAATACTTATACATAAAATTTATGGTTCATAAACTAGTCTTTAATCGTGGTACCTATACTTTCTTGGGTCTGGATAATTTAATAAGAGATGTTTCTTTTACTTTACAAACTTGTTTAATTTTTACATCTTTTCTCTTTAATGGACATTCAAACTTAAAATTTCCCTTTTTCTTACATAGGAAGCATATAGAGTGAGTATAAGCATTAGATGAGGTGCTAGCATAGTCTTTGGAGGCTTTTGCAAAGTAACCTATATAGAGGTTCTTTTTCCTTGTATTTTCAACTTCATTAAACCCTATGCCTTCTTTATTCAAAGACATTCTTTGTGCACTAATCATCCTATCAAAATTTTCTTTTCCTTTAGTGAGATTGTAGATGATTTTGTTTGGATCCTCAATTCTTCTCTTAAGATCATAGATTTCTGAATTTTGTATATTTTTGCCCTTTTCTTGTAGCTTTTCTTGGTTTTGAGACATCTTACTGATTCTATTTTCTAAATCAGAAATATATAAGTCTTTTTCATTATCTATAGAAGTTTTGGACTTTAAATCTTCTAGTTCTTTTATCACCTTCTCATTCTTGTTTTCTAGTCTATTGATTTTTAAATCTTTTTCTCTTTCAACAAGTTTTAAAGATTCTAATTCTTTCATTATAGCTCCATTCTTATTTTTCAATGACGTATATCTTTTATTCACATTTACCAAAATCTTATGCACTTTGAATAGTTCATTTTGAAGTTCTTCATAAGAAGGCATACTTTCATCATTGAATTCTTCAGATGAATTATTGCAAGAATCATTAAAAGATTCAGAAGAGGAGCTTTCCTTATCATCCCATGCCATATAGCAAGCAACCTCTTGGTCACTTGATTCATTATCTGAACTACTTGTGCTTATATTATTCCAAGTAGGTGTTTTCATAGCCTTTTTCCTTTTCTTTTTGGAATTTTTCATAAGTTTTGGACAATCTAATTTTTTATGTCCAATTTTCTTACAATTGTAGCATGTTGGAGGTTCAGCTTTTGTTTTCTTTTTACTGATTTATTTTTCTTCTTCTTCATCTGATTTTGAATTCCATATTTTTCTTGTAAATTTGTTCTTCTTTCTAAGGATTTTGGCAAGTTTCTTAGATATGAAGGCTATTTCTTTTTCATTCATTTCTTCTTCATTTTCATCACTAAAGTTTTCATTTGAAGCTTTAAAAGCAATTAATTCTTGAACTTTAGTTTTTCCACTTCTTTCATTCATAGACATCTCATATGTGAGAAAGGATCCTATGAGTTCATCTTGTGAGGTGTTTTTAAGATTCATTCCTTCCATAATTTCTATAGTTTTAAGTTCCCATATTGGAGGAAGTCCTCTAAGGATTTTACAGATCATCTCATAAGTAGAGTATGTTTTTCCTAAAGCGTTGAGGGAGTTTATAATATGTGTGAACCTTGTATACATATGTGTTATAGTTTCATCCGAGTTCATCTTGAAAGCTTCATACTCGCTTGTGAGCATGTCTATTTTACTATCTCTAACATCTATGGTGCCTTCATAAGTTACTTTTACTTTATCCCAAATTTCTTTAGCTGATTTACATGCCATGACCCTATTAAATTCATTAACATCCAAGGAACAATACAGTGCATTCATGGCACTAGAGTTTAGTTGCATCATCTTGTAATCAATGTCGGTTAAATCATTTTCTTCTTTAGAAATTTCTTTGCCATCTACGGTTTTTGTAGTAGTCACCATGTGTGACAACCTCCCATGATTTCCAATCCATGGTTTGAATATAAATTTTCATCCTTTGTTTCCAAAGTGTATAGTTTATACCACAAAAGATGGGAGGCCTAGTTGAGGATTGACCCTCTCCAAAGGGAGCTACTCCTAGGTGTGCCATATAGATCTTTATGTAACTACTAGTTAGGATTTGCTACAACCTATCTTTGATACCAATTGAAAGTTAAGGATGTGTAGTCCCGAGAGGGGGGGGGGGGGGGGAGGGGTGAATTGGGTTTTAAAATTTTCTTTTAATTATTTTCAAGAATTCTTTACCTCTTGTTAATCTAGCAATCACACAACCAAACCTTATCTGGACAATCAATACACAAACCAATACTTGAACATAACACAAACAAAATTGGTTTATAATCACAAGTTTAGCGGAAAATTAACTAAGTTATAAACCTTTATAAATAAGTGTAAGTATGGTAACTTGAGTACTTTGTAGATTTTCAAATATTCTTCCAACAATTCAATTCAACCAAAATGATCAAAACAAGATACACAAGTTAGATTGATTCCAGTAATGCTTTCAAGATTTAGCACTTTAATAACTCAAAGTAATCAATCACAAAATACAATATGTAGCACTTTGGCAATTTTCAGCTTTGTTTGTAGCCCTGTGTATATGATTGATTCAAGCCCTGTATTGATGGACTTCGTTGACTTTTTGGTCATATCCTTGTTTTGATTATGATAAATCACAGTATCTCAGTTGTGTGCTTTGAGTATTTGAGTAAGTTTATGTTTCAGTTAGCACAGATGATGATGCAATTTGGAAGCCATGAAGAGCACCTAAACGAGCATACCCCGGCGTATTCCATGGAGCAGCGCATGAAGAATGATTTTTGGTTTAAGTAGTATTTTGACTTATCATTTGAGTCTATAATTATAATCCTTGTTTTGTAATAATTAATGCATGACATGCATAATAGGACTATAAGCTCAGTAAGGACCATAGGAAAAATTAATGACCATAGGGAACCATAGGACCATAAGGATTGGTCGACTGAAGCCGGATTTTTTGGACAAATTAAAAAGCTCAAAGACCTTAGACTGACCTTAGGTTTAAAAGGTCAAAAGGAAGCTAGAACTCAAATGCATAATTTTCATGTGTTTGGTTGATCGAACCTCCCTAATGTAATAACCTGGAAAAAAAATTAATTAAAAAAAATAATTAATATATTAAAATTATTAATCAATTAATTAGTTAAACATTATTAAATTAATGTATTAAATAAACAAGTAAAAAGAAATAGTATGGAAAAAAATTAAGAGTAATAATTATTTAATTAATTAATTAAACATTATTAAAATAAATAAATAAATAAAAATTTTAAAAAATTATTATGAATTAATTACTTAATTAAGTATTATTACATCTAATGCATTAAATAAATAATATGATATATATATATATATATATGTATAATATATTATTATTATATTATATGCTAAGTAAGTAAAGTGAAAAAAAAAAAAGAGAAAGGAAGCTTAACTTGGAAATCTGTCAGCCTCTCCACATCTCTCTCTCAATCTTTCTCTTTGCAATTCTCTCCGTCTGTCACCTCTCCGTCTCCGCCTCTCTCTCTCCCGTCATTTCTCGACGGATATTTGACCGATCAGGAAACGGAAGGTGCCATTGGATTTCTAGTTCCGCCACCGACATTTCTATTGAGCAGATTTGTCATGGGAGCGTCTTAGACATCATTCCTAGGGTAAGGTAACTTTCCCCTAATTTCTCAATTTCTTGTTAAATCTACTGTTAAATCGACGATTAGGTACCACCACGGGCTCCTAGTCGTGATCGTCGTTATTTTGGTGTAGGTAATTTTTCAATTGAGGTTTTCTAGGTTCCACTCCAAAGTGAGAGTGGATTTAGAAAATTTGACAAATTGGTTATATTTGAAGGTATAATTGTTTATTTGGTATTTAAGCGTTTAGAAAATATTAAATAGTATTTTATTTAGGATTAATTTAATGGAATTAGGATTTTTAATTTAGGGTCTGGATGAGCGCCACAGGTATTTTTCGGGGTCCTTGTTGGCGTAGTTCAAGAAACCAAGTAAGGGGAAAAATATATATGAAATCAAAATTTTTATGAATTTAATGAAAAATAAATTGTGTTATATGTACGTGTATATGTTTCAGTATGAGTTTAAAATGTCAACTGTTTAAATTATGTTTTTCAAGTTTAGGACTGTCAATTAGATACGTATATGCAAAAAATGAACTGATGAAAGTGGAAAAATATTTTCAGGGTAATTATGTAAGAAATGAAAGGTATTTTCAGCATATAAATGTTAAATGTGGGTTGGCTTATTTTACAAAAAACATGTATGAATTTTACTATTAAATTGTGTGGCATGAGATTCTGTGCAAATATATGTTAAATGCATGAGATGCAGGTTAAGTAAGTAATACATTGAGAATGTAATATGATATGAACTATGCTACTTGTGTGTGTTAATGCAACCATGTAAACAGCTGAAAGATGCTGTGTAAATGTATGACAGCTGAAAAATGTTGGGTAAAATAGATGAAAGATGTTGGGTAAATGTATGACAGTTGAAAAATATTAGATAAAACAGCTGAAAGATGCTGGGTAAATGTATGACAGCTAGAAAATGTTAGGTAAAACAGCTGAAAGATGCTGGGTAAAACAGTTGAAAGATGCTGGGTATGAAATGAAATGAAATGAAAATGGAAATGAATGAAATAGAAATGAAATGTGAAATGTGAACAATGTAAAATGGGAAAGAGTCACGTAAAGTGAAATGAAATGAAAAGTAAAAGATGAAAACATGAACATTTGAGAGATACAGAATAATGGCAAACAAAATAATGTATTATGGTATTAGCAGTATTTATGCTAGTAGAACATGTTACATTTGGGCGAGGCAAACTCTTCACCCGAGGGCTTGCTGAGAAAGGCAAGTGCTCTGGTTGTATCAAGTGTAGCAGTAGGCTGCATAACGTGCTAGGGCAGAGGAAAACTACTTATATGGGTGGGTAGATTTCCCTATTTTTGGGAGCCTTCGCCAGTAAACTTTTGTATGAACTGTGTGAGTACGAGATCTATTTATCACTTGAGGGCTTACTGAGAAAGGTGAGTGTCCTGGTATGCTTTAACTGTGACCTTTGGGTTGCCTAGGTATTAGAGCAGAGGGGTGCTACTTATATGGGCAGGTAATCACCCCTATCCTTAAGTAATCTCATGGGTTAAATCTTTTGCATGTGATTGAATAGGATCAGAAAATGATTTCAGAAATTATGTTAACGATTTTCAAATGTTAAATATTATGTTGTTATATAAACTCATGTTAGCCACAGACTGTTTTAATATATTGTTTCTTCCCTTACTGAGATGTGTCTCACCCGAATATGATTATTTCTTTTTCAGGACATCCTCGAGGTCAGGCTTAAAGAGCTTGAGGGTTTTTAGAATTTTTAAGAAGTATTAAAAGAAAGGGTATATATTGATAATACTTTGGGGAATGTAAATATTTATGTTTTATGTCTTTATGTTTTAAGTCAGTTATGAAAGGAATGATTGTGAAAATACTGGAATATGTGGAGAGGTATATATTTATGGTAATGTAGGTGTTGGATGGATAGTAAGGATATCATATAGCGGTAGTAAACTCTAGTATTATTGATTATGGTTTTTATATTATATGGAGATTATCTTTATGTTTTCCGTTGCGTATATCATGGATTATGGATTATGGATTATCAGGGATTTTATTAGGTATAACGTGCCAGACCCGGGTTTAAGGGTTTGGGGTGTTACATTGTCGTATCAGAGGAATGTCCAGCCGGAAGTGTGATTAATTTCACATCGCCTGGATATGGAAATATTAGAGTATTAGGTTAGGGATGATTTATATTAGAGTATAAGATTGAGTTGCAATAAGGATAGAGATGGGTAGATTAAGATATCGTTAGGAATTCTAAGTTGTGTTTCATACGCTTAGGGGCAGAAATCCCTTGATGGTTTTCTGTGTTTTTCTGAAGAAGTAGCTAACTTCAGAAAATCATGGTAAATCCATCGATGGTGATGTTTTTGAGTAGAGAAATAAGAACTTGGGATTTGAATTCAAAAGTTAGGTTGGTTGATTTAGGGAGAAAAATCTTTGAAGCAGAATAATTTAAGTGATGTGATCAAATGATTTGTGGTCAAGTTGGTGTTTGATATTTAAATTGGATTATATGGAATTGTGTGGTATGAGGTTGATAAGTTGATTTCAGAGGTTATGGTATCGGGGGAAATCAACAGATACCACTAGGCAGAGGTGAGGAGCACGTGGTTATACGATGGTTCTGGATGAGGCAGATAAAGTCAAGGGGGCAGGTATAGGTTTATGATTAAGATAACAATGACTTAATTTGGTTATAGATGATTGATTAGTAAAGAAATTTTAAGGACGAAATTTTCTAAAGGAGGGAAGAATTTAATAACTCGGAAAAAAATTGATTAATAATTTTAACTCGGAAAAAAATTAATTAATAAATTAAAATTATTAATCAATTAATTAGTTAAAAATTATTAAATTAATGTATTAAATAAACAAATAAATAGAAATAGTATGGAAAAAAAAATTAAGAGTAATTATTAATTAAACATTATTAAAATAAATAAATAAATAAATAAAAATTTATTTAAATTTTTATTATGAATTAATTAATTAATTAAGTATTATTACATCTGATGTATTAAATAAATAATATGATATATATATATATATAAAATATATTATTATTATATTATATGTAAAGTAAGTAAAGAGAAAAAAAAAAAAAGAAAGAGAAAGGAAGCTTAACCTGGTAATTCGTCAGCCTCTCCACATCTCTCTCTCAATCTTTCTCTCTGCAAATCTCTCTGTCTGTCATCTCTCCGTCTCTGCCCCTCATTTCTCGACGGATATTCGACCGATCAGGAAATGGAAGGCTTTGTTGGATTCCTAACTCCGCCACCGACATTTCTACTAGAGCGGATTTGTCGTGGGAGCGGCGTAGGCATCATTCTTAGGATAAGGTAATTTTTTCCTAATTTCTCAATTTCTTGTTAAATCTGCTGTTAAATCGACGATCAGGTACCACCATGGGGTCCTATTCATGATCATCGTCATTTTGGCGTACGTAATTTTTCAATTGGAGTTTTATAGGCCCCACTCCAAAGCGAGAGTGGGATTTGGGAAATTTGGAAAATTGGTTATATTTGAGGGTATAATTGTTTATTTGGTATTTAAGGGCATAGGAAATATTAAAATATTATTTTATTTAGGATTAATTTAATGAAATTATGATTTTTGATTTAGTGTTCGGGTGAGCGTTGCAGGTATTTTTTGGGGTCCCTGTTGGCATAGTTCAAGAAATCAGATAAGGGGAAAATATATATTAAATCAAAATTTTTATAAATTTAATGAAAAATAAATTGTGTTATATGTACGTGTATATGTTTCGGTATGGGTTTAAAATGCCAACTATTAAATTATATTTTTCGAGTTTAGGGTTGTCTATTAGATACGTATATGCGAAAATGAACTGATGAAAGTGGAAAAATATTTTCAGGGTAATTATGTAAGAAATGAAAGGTATTTTCAGCATGTAAATGTTAAATGTGGGTTGACCTATTTTATAGGAACATGGATGAATTTTGCTATTAAATTGTGTGGCATGAGATTCTGTGCAAATATATGTTAAATGTATGAGATGCAGGTTAAGTAAGTAATAAATTGAGAATGAAATATGATATGTACTATACTGTTTGAGTGTGTTAATGCAACCATGTAAACAACTAAAAGCTGCTGGGTAAATCAATGACAGCTGAAAAATGATGGGTAAAATAGTTGAAAGATGTTGGGTAAATGTATGAAACTGAAAGATGTTGGGTAAAACAGCTGAAAGATGCTGGGTAAATGTCTGACTGCTGGAAAATGCTGGGTAAAACAATTAAAAGATGCTGGGTTAAACAACTGAAAAATGTTAGGTAAGACAGCTGAAAATACCAGGTATAAAATGAAATGAAATAAAAATGAAAATGAATAAAATAGAAATGAAATGTGAAATGTGAGCAATGTAAAATGGGAAAGAGTCACGTAAAGTGAAATGAAATGAAAAGTAAAAGATGAAAATGTCAACAATTGAGATGTGCAGAATAATGGTAAACAAAATAATGTATTATGGTATTAGCAGTATTTATGCTAGTAGAACATGTTACGTTTGGGCGAGGCAAACTCTTCACTCGAGGGCTTGCCAAGAAAGGCGAGTGCATTGGTTGTATCAGGTGTAGCAGTAGGCTGCATAACGTGTTAGGGCAGAGGGAAGCTACTTGTATGGGTGGGTAGATTTCCCTATTTTTGGGAGCCTTCGCCGGTAAACTTTTGTATGACCTATGTGAGTACGAGATCAATTCATTACTTGAGGGCTTACTGAGTAAGGTGAGTGCCCTGGTATGCTTTAACTGTGACCTTTGGGTTGCCTAGGTATTAGAGCAGAGGGGTGCTACTTGTATGGGTGGGTAATCACCCCTATCCTTAAGTAATCTCGTGGGTTAAATCTTTTGCATGTGATTGAATAGGATCAGAAATTGATTTCAGAAATTATGTTAAAGATTTTCAAATGTTAAATATTATGTTGTTATATAAACTCATGTTAGCCACACACTATTTTAATATATTGCTTCTTCCCTTACTGAGATGTGTCTCACCCGAATATGATTATTTCTTTTTCAGGACATCCTCGAGGTCAGGCTTAAAGAGCTCGAGGATTTTTAGACTTTTTGAGAAGTATTAAAAGAAAGGGTATATACTAATAATACTTTGGGGAATATAAATATTTATGTTTTATGTCTTTATGTTTTAAGTCAGTTATGAAAGGAATGATTGTGAAAATACTGGAATGTGTGGAGAGGTATGCATTTATGGTAATCTAGGTGTTGGATGGATAGTAAGGATGTCATATAGGGGTAGTAAACTCTGCTATTATTGATTATGGTTTTTATATTATATGGAGATTATGTTTATGTTTACCGCTGCGTATATCACGAATTATGAATTTTCAAGGATTTTATCAGGTATAACGCGTCGGATCTGGGTTTGAGGGTTCGGGGTGTTACACCTAGGGTCAAAAGTTTGACTAGTTAGTTGACCATCATTAAAATGAGCGTCAACACCCTGGTCAACCGAACTAGCACGTTGGAAATCCCAACGCCCTGGTTGACTGAAATCCCAGTTGTAAAATGGCCCAGTCGACCGAACATTCAACTTAAGGCAACCAAACTTAGCCTGGTCGACCGAAGCTCGGTGATTATGAAATCACGTCAAGTCTGGTCGACCATCTCCTTAGTTCAAAAACACCCTGGTTGACCAAACTAAGCAATCTGGTTGAGCGAACCTTAAATATGGTCGATTGAACCTCTCGGGTTACTAGAATTTTACCGAGGTTAAAACGTGGTCATTTTTTATTAACCATACTTAATCTTTTCTAAAGTTCCATCTATGTCCCCCAACGGTTATATTTTAATGAATGTCTATAAATACCAGTTCATTTGGAAATATTAAGCATGAATTAGCAAATATCTTTAGAAAAAACTCTCTAAATTTCAAAATCCTTATTTTATCATATACAAGTCATAAATTCATCTCTTACTCATCCTACTTGCAAAAATCCTGTGGTAAGAGTATTATTGAGATTGTTTATATTGGCTCACACTCTCATTGTATATGTTTGATGTTGATTTTTTTAGAGTTAGTTTGAGAGTTCCCTTGTGATTTAATTCATAACTCTTCAGTGGGAATACTCTCTAAAGCTTATGAATCTTGCATTATTGTTTCAAGTATTCAAAGGCTTGTTCTTGTGCTTTGTGAAATATTTTCCCAACAAGCTTGATTTCAAGTGTGCTAGAATTTTAAGAAAATCATCTTAGAGATATTTTGATAATATTCTCTCAAAATCTTTGAAACCCTACTTGTGGTTGAAATATATTTACATATTGTTTCAAAGATAGTTTGGCAATACAGTCTTGTATTAGATTGCTTATTGACATTAGATTGAGTGTTATTGCACATATCTGCACAGAGCTTATAGTTCTATCATTTGACGTGCATTGATTATTATGTTGATTATTAGTTGTGCATATTTGTCATGCCCCGAACCCGGAAATGGGACCCAGGGTTGAGAATGTAACCTAACCTGTCACTGATCCAACAAAACATCCAAAGATACAGTACAAAGGATGAGGGTCCGACCCCGTGGGGTTCCCAGGCACCCTATACATGTCCAAACACAATAGAATATATGTAGCAGAAAAAGGTCATTCTATACATACATGGTACCATGCCAGAGTCTATACAAGAGCAAAAACAAGGCTCTACCATACAACGTACAACCGGGTGCCTAGCATATCTCAAAATGGCAACCCACAAAACACAAGTCCTAGCACTTACCCAAGCGCTACCCACAGTACACCGGCCACTACGTCCCGACACAAGGACGCTAGTTTTGGTTACTCGAAGGACATGAAAAATATGTACGTACAGTAGCGGTGAGACACCTCTTAGTAAGAAAGAATGCAGGTTATATCGGTGTGTAACATTTGAGTGTTATCATGACGCAACACATATACAGTTAAATGTAGTTCCAGTACTAATTTCACAACAGTGCATATATGCACACACATACATGATCAGCAATCCCGGTGTCATCACACTCTTTGGCCTGAAGCCAGCCCGTGACATACGACGTTGGCCCGTAGCTAACCCACGAAACACGGTGCCACCGGCACATGACTAGTCCCAGATTCCCATGGCATCGTACCAACGCTAAACTGGTGGATCCACACCCTTCGATGATCAACCGGTAAGGCTCATGCCCTTAGATATAGATTCGGACACTCTTGCCAAACATGGCCAGCGATTTCATATGCCCTCGGATATAGAGCCGGACACTTTCAGTACCATGAACAAATTCGAAACCCCGTTCCTACTCGCATTTCAACCAAACACAACATAAACATGCATGCTCATATATACCAAACAAACCACACCCATTTGGTAATCTAAAATCATGGTTTTCCACACAGACAATTTAAAACAAGTCAAGGCACGACCATCCCTATAACACAGTATAAATCAACATATACATTTGGTTTTCAACAAAAACAGGGATGCAGCCCTTCGCCCCCTTTTTTCAAAATTGTAATCATGAAAAACCCATAATTTTTCCCATTAGATCCCCCTAAATGAGTAGCCAAAACACACACACGATCGTGAACCACAGTTCTACCGAGTTCGATTTCAAAAATAACCGACATAAATAGATTCCCCTTACCTTTCCCCCAAATGGCAAATCTTGAACTCTAAGGCTCCTAGACAGCAAATCGTGTTCGAAAACCTACAAATCCCTGTACAGAAGATACTCACAAGACTGTTCTCTACAAAACTACCAGATTAGAATTGAAAATCAAGTCTTACCTCGATTTTATGCCAAAACCTGAAAAAAGCAGGCAAATAAAAAATCCGATCCATAGAACTTGTAGAGATTTCTTCCATGATCCTCATGGTAACTTCGAATCATCAAATCAGACGGTGAACGGCGAAGAAATCTAGAGAGAGGAAGTGTATGGAGAGTTTCTAGAGAGATAGAGAGAGGATATTTAGATTTTTTAGTTGAGGAGCAATATAAATTGATATTTATAGCCCTTGACTCGGCCGCCCTCGTTGACGTAATGGTGTACTCATCGACGAGGTCATATAGATAGCTCATCGATGAAACGGTGACCTCGTCGACGAGCCTGAGATTCTTGGTTTCCCGAAATCTTTTAGCTTCTCCTCGTCGATGAGCCTCGGAACTTCGTCGACGAGAAATACAAGGCCTTCGTCGACGAGATCTGGCTTCATCAACGAACCCTACTCAAATTCCAATTTTACCCCTCTCTTATTTATTTAAACCCCATATTACGGTTCGGATTCTTACAACCTCCTCTCCTTACAAAAATTTTGTCCTCAAAATTTGCCATCTCTCATTCACAAACTCATACATACAATCAAACACTCGCACATACACTCAACTCTAGAGAAAAAAAAACTAGCGACTACTACAGCACAGCCCCATCATAACACATACATACATACCCTCACTTATGGTGGAGGAATACCATGGTTACAATATAAACTATCTTAGAAGTTCACAATATACACACTCCCGATGACTAACCACATATCCTAAACCAAAGTAGAATGATGTACACGTACTCAAAATAACTGTGGATACTTTTGGCGTATTTCCATTTCTAGTTCCCAAGAAACTTCCTCAACCTCGTGGTTTCACCACAATACCTTTACAAATGGTATCTTTTTAGTACGAAGCTTCTGAACTTTACGGCCCAAAACCTGAACAGGTATCTCCTCATACGCTAAAGTATCCCCAATCTCCAAACCATTATAACTAATAACATGTAATGGATCGAGCACGTATCTCCTCAACATGGACATGTGAAACACATCGTGGATCCTCAAGAGTGGCGGGGGTAGTGCAATCTTATAGGCTACCAGACCCACTCGCTTAAGAACCTCTAATGGTCCGATGTACCTCGGGCTTAACTTGCCCTTCCTCCCAAATCTCATCACCCCTTTCATAAGAGCGATACGCATAAATACCTTACCCCCCCACCTCAAACTCTAACTCATGGTGGCAAACATCTACGTAACTCTTCTACCGACTCTGAGCTGATTTAATCCTTTCCCAAATCAAACCCACCTTCTCAGACGCCTGCTGCACAAGTTCAGGTCCTAACACCTGACGTTCACCAACTTTATCCCAACACAAAGGAGATCAACACCTTCGATCATACAAAGCCTCAAACGGTGCCATCCCGATACTAGCCTGGAAGCTGTTATTATAAGTGAACTCCACTAGTGGCATAAACTGTAACCAGCTACCAACAAAGTCCAACACACAAGCTCGCAACATATCTTCCAAGAACTGTATCATCCTCTCTGACTGTTCATCAGTTTGGGGGTGGAACGTTGTACTAAAAGTAAGTTTCATCCCCAATGCCTCCTGCAAGCTCATCCAGAATCGAGAAGTAAACCTCGGGTCTCGATCTGACACAATGGACCCTTGTGCATTCTCACAATCTCATGTATATACATATTTTGCTAGCCTACTCAAATGATAGCTAACCTTCATCGGTATGAAATGAGCAGATTTTGTCAATCCGTCCACGATCACCCAAATAGCATTCTGCCCGTGAAGTGCTGGCGGCAATCTGGTAACGAAATCCATGGAAATGTGCTCCCATTTCCACACTAGAATAGGCAAAGGCTGCAATCGCCCTGCCAGCCTTGATGTTCAGTTTTCACCTACTGACATGTCAGACACTGCTTCACAAACTAAGCAACCTACTTCTTCATACCAGACCACCAGAAGGTCTTGCACAAGTTCCGATACATCTTTGTACTGCTAGGATGTATCGTATATAATGAACTATGTGCTTCCTCCAGAATCATCCTTCTGATATCATCATCGTTCGAAACATATAACCTGGTCCCAAACCTCAGCACACCTCCCTCAGAGATGTTAAACTCTATAGCCAGTCTATGCTGTACCTTTTCCATAACCTCTACCAACTTTGCAACACTAGCCTATGTGGCTTTTATACGCTCAAACAAAGTCAACTGGACCACCAAACTAGCAACGAAAGCCTGATGATCTCCACACACAAACTCTATGCCTGAGCTCTCCAGATCTTGTCTGATGTGACGCTGAGTTATGACTGCAGATACTGCCACATGATCCGACTTTCGACTCAACACATTGGCCACCACATTAGCTTTTTTCGAGTGATAGCTAATAGTGCAATCGTAGTCCTTGATCAACTCAAGCCACCATCTCTGCCTCATATTCAACTCCTTCTGTATGAAAAAGTATCTGAGGATTTTGTGATTAGTGAAAATCTCACACTGCACACCATATAGATAGTGTCACCAGATTTTCAATGCATATATAACAGAAGCCAACTTCAGATCATGCGTAGGGTAATTCTTCTCGTTTTCCTTCAATAGCTGAGAAGCATAAGCTACTACCTTACCCTACTGCATAAGCACACATCCCAAACCTTTTAGAGACGCATCGCTATAAATTACAAACCCACCATCCCCCGAAGGAATGGTCAAAACTGGAGCAGTAACCAGCCAGTGCTTCAACTCTTGAAAACAATGCTCACAATCACTGGTCCATTCAAACTTCACCCCCTTCCTGGTCAGTCGAGTCAGAGGCCCAGACAGTTTAGAAAAACCTTCCACGAACCGACGATAGTAACCTGCCAGTCCTAGAAAACTCCGAATCTCCTGCACATTCTTTGGCCTGACCCAGTTAACCACCGCTTCAATCTTGCTAGGATCAACTGATATACGGTCACCGGTCACCACATGGCCTAAGAATGCAATCTAACTCAACCAGAATTCACACTTCTTCAGTTTGGCATATAGCTTCTTCTCTTACAGAATCTGTAATACTAACCTCAGATGATTTTCATACTCTTTCAAACTCCTTGAGTATACTAGAATATCATCAATGAATACCACCACGAACCGATCTAGGCACTCATGGAAAACCCTGTTCATCAGATCACTAAATACTATCAGAGCATTCATCAACCAAAAAGGCATGACTAAAAACTCATAGTGGCCATATCTGGTTTGGAAAGCAGTCTTCACCACATCCTCAGATCTAACCCCCACTTGATGATATCCTGACCATAAGTCAATCTTCGAAAGACCCGTGTCCCCTACAACTGGTCAAAGAGATCATCGATACGAGGTAAAGGATAACAATTCTTCACAGTCACCTTGTTAATCTCACGATAATCAATGCATATCCGCATCAACTCATCCTTCTTCCTCACAAACAATACTAGAGCTCCCTAGGGCGAAACACTAGGTTGAACGAAACCCCTGTCCAATAATTCCTGCAACTACTCCTTTAACTCCCGAAGTTCTTCTGGAGCCATTAGGTACGGAGCTTTAGAGATCGGTGCCTTGTCAGGCAGCAACTCGATCGAAAACTCCCCTTCTCGATTTGGAGGTAAACCGGGTAAATCATCTAGAAACACGTTCAAAAACTTGCTGACTACCCGAATGTCCTCCATACTCAACTCATCTCGCGGTGGTTCCTTCACACAAGCTAGGTACCCCTGACACCCATCCAAAAGTAGCCTCCTTACCTGCAGTGTCGATAGAATCTGTGGCGTTAAACCCACACACGATCCCAAAAATTCATACCCCTACTCCCTAGGAGGTCTGAACACTACCACCCTCCTATAACAGTCAATCACAGCATAACTGGAGAATAACCAATCCATGCCTAGAATGACATTGAACCCTAACATGTTGTATACTACAAGGTTCGCCGGTAGCAGCTTCCCCTGAATTACGACTGGGCAGTCTTCCAACATCTTCATACAGAATGATATACTCCTCGATGGTGTAGTAACAGATAACACCTCGTTCATGATTTGGGTCTCAACCCCACACCGTTTAATAAAACTCACAGATACAAAAGAATGGGTCGCACTCGAATCAAACAAAACTGAAGCTTTATTTCAAAGCAATAATAAGGTACCTGTTACTATGTTTCCTGCATGTTCAACGTCTGCTAGAGTAAGAGAATATACTCTGCCCGGAGCTGTATTCGCTTGAATGGTTCCCCGAGGTATTTGTTTGCTCCCCTAGTTCACACTGAATATAGGCACGTCTTGTTTTGGTGCATGACAATCCCGAAACATGTGACCTGACTGACCATAGTTGTAGCATTTACCCCCAAATATCCGACACTCGCCCTCGTGCCATCTATGGCATCTAGTATAATGACCACTAGTCTAGCTCCCCTGAGAACCCTAGCACTCGGTATTCTAATGGTAACACGAGCCCTTGTTCCTCTTCTTCCATGATCCCTGATGAGATCCTGACAAAGAAACAGAAGGTATTGTCCTCTTCCTTAATTCCTGATCCACCTCATCCTCTCGGATACTGGTCTCAATCACCGTGGCTTTATCCACCAACATTGAGAATTCGCAGATCTGAAGCATACCCACTAGTATGTGGATATCCTTCCTCAATCCCTTCTTAAATCTCTGAGTCTTCTCATAATCGCTCAAGACCAAACACAGTGCAAACCGGGACAGCTCTATGTAGCGATCCGCATACCCCTGCTCTGTTATACTCCCCTGAGTCAGAGCAGAAAACTCATCCACCTTCGCATCACGTACTGAAGCCGAGAAGTATCTGTCAAAGAAAACCTCCTTGAAACGGCTCCACGAAATCTCCTTAGGACCACCCCTCTGCTTCTCCAGAAGATTCACTGCAGTCCACCATCGACCCGCCTCCCCAGATAGTTGGAAGGTAGCATAGAAGATTCGCTGCTTATCCAAGTAGCGTAGAACTTCCAAGATCCTTTTAGCCTTTTCCACCCAAGCCTCTGCTATCGTTGGGTCATGTCCCCTAGAAAACGTCGGAGGATGTATGTGTGTGAACCTCTCAATGGTGTACCCCACAGCAATAGGAGATTGTTCGCGTCTCCTCACACTCTATCCGATCTCCTGCAAAACCTGCATCGCCAAACCTCGAGGCACAGAAGGAGACTCATAACTCGCTGTCTCCTCGGAGCCACTTCCTGAAACACAATAGGAATCTATCAGTATCCCTACAACATGTATAGACATAAAGTTAACAAAATTATCTATCCCTAATCATGTTAACTACTCCTTGCCAGGTCCAGGTCTGTCCTATCACACTGACACGGAAGTCATCAATGGTCTGCCCTACTTTTACTAGAATCATCATTTTAGGAAAAACATGGAATATTGCCAACAAATCCCGGTCTAGCAACGGAACAACCCTCAACCAACTCCACCCACTTCCAATATCCTATACTCTGGTATGTACTCATAGCTAAGCCTAACTAAGTCTACAAGACCTAACAACTTGGCTAGCTCTGATACATAGCTGTCATGCCCCGAACCCGAAAATGGGACCCAGGGGTGAGAATGTAACCTAACCTATCCCTGTATCCAACAAAACATCCAATGATACAATACAAAGGATGAGGGTTCGACCCCGTGGGGTTTCCAAACACCCTATACACATCCAAACACAATAGAATACAAGTAGCGAGAAAAGGTCATTCTATACATACATGGTACCATGCTAGAGTCTATACAAGAGCAAAAACAAGGCTTTACCATACAATGTACAACCGGGTGTGTAATGACTCGAATAATAAAAATAGTATTTAAATAGAGAGGAAGGGAAATGGAAACAGAAACAGAAGGAGGTAGCAGACTTCATCAACGAACACTTCGCATTCGTCGATGACATTGCATTTTGGGAGAAATAACCAAGAAAATTAATTAGGTCCTTGTCGACGAACACAGGGGATTCGTCGACGAGGATATAAGAGGGCCTCGTCAACAAAGCCAAGTTTTGTCGATGAGAAGATAGCAAGAGAGGATTTTGGGGAAATCTGAAATTTGTTGACGAAGGTGTGGGTTTGTCGACGAACTTTCTGTAGGATTCGTGGACGAATCTGGCCATATAAATAGCAAAAATCATATTTTTAACGTAGCAATTTAGCAAAAAATCACTCACTCTCTCTCTCTCTCTCTCTCTCTCTCTCTCTCTCTCTCTCTCTCCCTTCGGTTTCTCTCCCTTCTCTATTTGATTTCGGCTCCGTCGATCGCCGGATCGATGATCTGAGATCTTTCCAAATCTACCGGAGCAGATCATTGGTAGAAGATAGTCAAAATTCATCCCTGGGTTGAGGTAAAGCTTTATATGCTAAATTTTGTCTTGTTGTAGTTATAGGAAATGATGTACTCGAATAAATACTAAAGTTTAGTTCTGCGAGTTGTCGATTTCAGGGTGTTGAATAGGAAATCCTACGGGTGTGAGACTAGAGTTTATAGGGGCTTTTCAATTGCCAAGTAAGGGGATAAATTAAAATAGTTATCTTTTGTTGAAATTATTATTATTTAATAGTAGAATAATTTTCAGAAAGCATGCGACTATATATGAGTATAATTGAGAAAATGTAAGTTCGGTAAAATACTGCAATTGTACAGGAAATGTGTTTTTAGAACGGAATTTATGGTTTCATTTAATTCGCGTGGCATAAAAATTATTTTATGTATATATTATACCTTGTTAAGTTAGATTTACAATATAAAGCATGTTGATAGATATTTTTTAGGAATAACATGATAAACACAGTAAATTATGATTTTAGAATATATGATATGTTCGGCACAAGGTCATAATTAATGATTGGCGCGAGGCCGTATTTACTTATGTTATTCAGTGCGAGGCCGTATTTATTTATGTTTTTGGTACGAGACCGTAATTATTATGTTGACGTAAGATTTAGAAAAATGTTATTAGTTGATTTGTGATAAATAATATATGTTTATATACTATATGTTATCAGAACCCAGATGTTAGTTCAGTTCAGTTTCAGGGGCCCGGTATTGTAGCTTATAGATTAGATATTTATGATCAGATTGGTGCTAACCACCCCACGAGGGGGTGGGAGATGGATAGTCGATGTGGCTTTCAGTGTAGAGTGTAGATGTCCATCTAGCAGTCCGAACTAGGGTGTGGCGGGCCCATCATACTTACAGAAATTTTTGACTCGACAATGGTCGGCCAGTCATTGTTGGGTCCCGACTTTGGGTTGCACAACCCGTCATGGGGGGTAATACATGACATCAGCTAGCTATACATCCTAGGCAGTTTTCAGTATTATAGATTATAAAAAATAACACATGATTAGTATGATTACTTGAAAGTATGAAATTATATGTTTATTTAATCATATTATGATTTATGTTTATGGTATGTGAAATATATGGTATATGTATTACAACATTAAATATTCATGTTGCTACACAACTGATTTTAATTTATCTACCCTTACTGAGAGGTGTCTCACCCCGCATATTAAATGATTTTTCAGGAAACCCGGAGGGACCGGCAGGTCAGGGCCACCGCTGAGTAAGTTGAGCTGCCCTGCTAGAAAGGTAAGTTCTGATCTAGGATCAGGAGATTTTTGTTATGAGATCCTAGGTTGATTTTGGTACTTTTGGGAGATAGTATATGAACACAGGTATCTGGTAATGTAGTTAACTCTAGTATTATGTATATTATGGTTTTGGGAATGTGATTTAAATTTATTGCTGCTTAGGTTTCCGTTGTGTTTGACAGGTGTCTTTAGTACCCACGGGTTTGGGTTAACCATTTTATTTATTATGTTTCACTTTATATTAAGATAAGATGGTCGTTACAGTTTGGTATCAGAGCTTAGGATACTAGGTTCTGTAGACTCTAGAGTGTAGCAGTAATAATACCAAAGTATAGGATAAGGAAATTTGAGGTCTGGTTTTGTAGTCTTGATGCAGGACTTCTGTGGTGGTTTGTGTGATTTTCGTGGGGTGATGATTTAGGAAATTCATGGTAAACTATCGTCAAGTTGGGTATCTAGGTTGCAGGATTGAACCTTGAATTAAGATCAGGATGGATGAATTAATTAGGAATATATACTATATTGGTTGGTTGGTTGAGTAATATGTATAGTGACAGGGTTCTGAGTTAAGTTATTTGTTTTTTAGGATGGACCCTGGTGGCAATAGTGCCCATGCTAGTGGGAAGGAGGGAGCTGGGCCCTCAAGCACTGTGGGTAGTGATTCAAAGGCCGTCTTACACAGCATGGCACAGCAGGTTATGGTAAAAATTCCCAGGAGTTCAAGGGAATAAGGTGGTCCATCGGCAGGCCACGGTAGTTCGATAGAGAAATTCATAAAGATGAATCCTCCATCTTTCTCAGGGGGAACAGATCCTACAATCACTGAAAATTGGGTGCAAGAGATAGAGAAAATATTTGCGGTGCTGCAGTGTTCAAAGGAGCAGTGGGTGCTATTTACTACCTACAAGCTGACTGGGGAGGCCGAGAGATGGTGGTCGGAAGTGAAACTTTTGGAGCAGTAGGGGATGGTACCTATGGAGATGACATGGGAGCGGTTTAAGGAGGCATTCTTTGACAGGTATTTTCCAGCCTCGTCCAGGGAAGTGAAGATTGAGGAATTCCTGAATCTGAAGCAGGGACGGCAGACTGTACAACAGTATGCGGCGAGGTTCATCGAATTATCTCACTTCGCCCTGTGCATCATACCAGATGAAGAAAAGAAGGTACAGTAGTTTAAGAGAGGTCTGAGGAGAGAAATACATAAGTAGGTGTCAATTCTGAAGTTGTAGGATTTTGCTAAGCTAGTGGATAAAGCCATTATAGCAAAGATTGAGGAGCAGTTGGAGGCTGAGGAGCAAAGGTAGAAGAAAAGATCCACGCCTTCTGATTCCCAGCAGGGAGTCGGCTGTGGTTCATGGAAGAGAGGTGGCTACTACAGAGATCGAAGGCAAGAGACCGGGAATCGTGGTTTTTAGGGTGTGCAGCCATCTCCAGCTTGCCCATCTTGAGGGAAGAGACACCTGGGGGAGTGCCGTGCCGGGCGAGGTGTTTGCTATAGGTGTGGGGAGCCAAGACATATGATGAGAGAGTGTCCGACACAGATTGGTGCTGCTCCTGCTCCTAGACCTGCTCGAGGAGGCTACCAGGCGCCACGTGGAGGCCAACAGTGGAATATGGCCTCAACCAGGGTTTTCTCTTTGACGTCGTGCGATGCTGAGATGGGCGGCAACGTGTTGACAGGTACGATTAATATGTTTTCATTTAAAGTTATTGCACCTTTTGATTCTAGTGCCATACACTCGTTTTTGTCCTTAGGGTGTGTCAAATTATGGGGGATTGAAACACAATCACTAGATGTCGGGTTATTAGTGGCTACACCGACCGGGTCAGCAGTGAGATGTACTAGGATGCTTCAAGGTTGTCCAGTTGATGTTCAGGGGAGAATTTTATTTGCTGATTTGGTAATGCTGGATATGCACGGGTTTGACATCATCTTTGGTATGGATTGACTAGCAACTAATTCTGCTATTATAGACTTTCGTGCAAGAGAAGTGATATTCAGACCTCTAGGGAAACCAGAATTCAGATTTACAGGGTCACGAGTGCAATCTTTACCTCAGATGGTCTCAGCTGTTCAGGCGAGGAGGCTGCTCCAGAGTGGCTGTCAGGGATTTGTGGCTTTTATGAAGGAAATGTCAGAAAATGAATTGAAGCTTATCAATACGCCTATGGTGAAAGAATTTATAGATGTGTTCCTAGATGAATTTCCAGGTTTACCACCTGATCGTGAGGTAAACTTTCCCATTGATTTACTTCCAAGTATAGCGCCAATCTATAAAGTACCATACCGAATGGTGCCAACAGAGTTGGTAGAATTGAAAGATCAGTTGCAAGATTTGCTTGATAAGGGCTTCATACGACCTAGTGTATCTTCGTGGGGAGCTCTAGTGCTATTCGTGAAAAAGAAGGACGGGTCTGTGAGGATGTATATAGATTATAGGGAGATTAATAAAGTGACTATCAAGAACAAGTATCCTCTACCCCGTATCGATAATTTGTTTGACCATCAAGTTCCTTGTTATGCCATTTGGTCTGACGAATGTTGTAACAACCCAAAGAATAATGGTATTTAAATAATAATAGAAAGGGAAATGGAAACCAGAAACAGTAGGAGGTAGTCGACGACATTGCATTTTCGAAAGGATAAATCCTAGGAATTTTTCAGCTCCTCGCCAAAGAATACAAGTGACTCGTCGACGAGGTGACGTGGCTCGTCGATGAGGAAATACCAAGGGGATGATTTTGAGGTTTCTGAATTTTGCGACGAAGTGGAGAGTTCATCGATGAATTTTGTATTGATCTCGTTAACGAGGTGACGTGGCTCGTCGACGAAGGCCGCAGTATAAATAAGATTAAATGTGATTTTTAGTTCGTTTTGCTGTGCTAAATCCCTCTTTCTCTCCCCATACGGTTTCTCCTCCTTCTCTCTTTGATTTTGGGCTGGATTTCCACCGGTTCGATTTGAAACCACCACGACGCTCCTGGGAAAGTTCTCTACAAGTCTGCTAGAGCGGATCGTCGGTGGGGCTGAATTGGAAACCATCCCAAATCTAGGGTAAGACTTTCTACTCAGTATTTGGATCTTTGGTAGTTGTAGGAAGTGTTATACGCTTAGAAATACTGAATTTTAGTTTTGGAAAATTTCTTTTTTAGGGGTTGAACGGGGAACCTTGCAAGTGCAGGACAGACTATCTTAGGGGCTTTTCAAGAATTAGGTAAGGGGATAAACTAAGCTAGTTATTTTTGAGAAAATGCATGTATATATATGTAGCATTTGATTTCAAGAAAATAAATATATTTATATATGATTTATATTTGGGAAAATACTATTGAAAATGATCGTATGTTGAATATGCAACAAATCTGTTAGTGTGGCATGAGTATAAAATGTTCTGAAATACTATTTTATGGAAATGTGATTATGATACGGATTTTTATAATGGAAAACCGACGTACAGGCCAAGATTTGCATATATACTTGCCGGCATACGGGCCGTGCTATGGATGTGATTTTCCAGCGTACGGGCTATGCTATGATATGATTTTTCGGCGTACGGGCTGAGCTAAGGATGTGATTTGCGAGCGTACAGGCTGTGCTATGATATGATTTGCCGGCGTACAGGCCAAGCTATGGATGTGATTTGCTAGCGTACGGGTTGTGCTATGATTTGCCAGCGTATAGGCTGAGCTATGATAAAATGTGTAATACCGGTGTAAGGGCCGATGTTTTTCATGATATACATACATATATATATATATGCAAAATGACTTGATTGATTTGATAATTAATGATATGAAATATCCATGTATCACAGTTTCAGTATATGTTATATGATATCAGAACTTGGTTGGTTTGGTCTAGGCGAGCACTTGCACGGTACCATTGCTATGTGTTCATAGTTTTCATGATCATGATATCTGTGTTAACGTCGCTATACAAAGTGGTGTGAGATTGGATGCTCGATGTGGTTTTTAAGAAGTGTGTGAGCACCCTTGGTGTACGGACTAGGTCAGGAAGACCCATCAGACTTACAGACTGTACTTTTGACTTGGCAGTGGTTAGCCAACCATTGTCAGGTCCTGCCTTCGGGCCACACAACCCAATCATGTTGGGGTAATACATGACAACAGCCAGCTAACCTACCAAGAATGTTTTTGTATTATACTTTATGAGATGAAATATGATTATGACAATGTAGTATGTTCTACCATGTTTTAATATATATATATGTTTTCCTATATTTGAAAAAATAGTTACTGAATATGTTATGCATGGTATACGTATAACACAGAATACTCATGTTGCCACACACTGGTATTAGTTTATTTCCCTTACTAACAGGTGTCTCATCCCAAAATTTTACAAAGTTTTCTAGAGCCCCTGATAGGAGAGCGGGTAAAGCCCTGTTGGTCTAGTACGGTAGAGCTGCCCTTCCAGAAGGGTAAGTATTTTGATAGGGTCGGATGTATTCTGTGGAAATGACCCTAAGACTTCTTTTTGGGTTGAGTGTTGTGTATATATGTATACAATATTGTAGTAACTCTGGTATATTGTGATGTATGGTATAATGAGATGTATATGATTGTATGTTTCCTACTGCTTAGGCTTCCGTTATGTGTTCTGATGTATCCCTGGTACCCACGGGTCCAGGTGGATTATGATCTACTGAGCTGGAATATGTGATATTGATTTTGCTATTATATTTAAAAAAAATGTGGAAAATAAGCAGGTCGTCACAGTTTGGTATTAGAGCCTAGGTTGCTAGGTTCTATATACTCTAGAATGCTGCGAAAACAATACCAGAGTTTAGGAAATGATTTGAGGTTTGTTCTATAGTCTAGAGGTAGGACTTCTGTGGTAGTTTCTATGTTTTTCTTGGGGTGATGATTTCAGGAAAATCATAATAAGCTTTTATCGGGTTGTGTTCCTAGAATGTAGGACTGGGGATTAGAGATGAGTTAGAAATGTTGAGATAAGTGGTGAGGATAGGTGGGTAAATTATAAGGGTAGAATTTTTAAGTTGTGTTTGTTGTTTTCAAGATGGATCCAGGAGGAAGTAGTGCCCATGCGAGTGGCAATGATGGAGTAGGACCATTAGGTGCAGTTGGGACCAACTCTGATGTGATATTATGTAGCATGGCTCAGTAAGTTATGGCTGAGATTGCTAGGAGCTCGAGGAAGCATAGTGGTCCATCTGCAAGCCATGGGTGCACTATAGAGAAATTTACGATGATGAATCCTCCGACATTCTCAAGTGGAGTTGATCCTGCAGCCGCCGAGAACTGGATACAGGAGACCGAGAAGGTCTTGGCCATGTTATAGTGCACTGAGGAACAGAGGGTCCTTTTCGCCACCTATAGACTGACAGGAGAGGCCAAGAGGTGGTGGACTGCGGTGAGACTATTGGAGCAGCAGAGGGTGACTCTGATTGCCATGACATGAGACCGGTTTAAAGAATTACTTTTTGATAGATATTTTCCAGCTACTATTAGGGAGGCTAAGGTAGAAGAGTTCCTGAGTCTGAAGCAGGGACAACTATCCATCCAGCAGTATGCAACACGTTTCATCGAGCTCTCTCGTTTCGCCCCATACATTATTCCTGATGAAGTGAAGAAGGCGAGGCAGTTTGAGAGAGGCTTAAGGGGGAGTATATTCAAGCAGGTGGTGGTGCTGCGGATCCAGGACTTTACTGAGTTAGTCGATAGGACAGCTTTGGCAGAGATTGGTGAGCGTCTTGATGCAGAGGAGTAAGGACAGAGAAAGAGATCTGCATCTACGGGCTACCAACATGGTCATAGACCGGGTCAGTGGAGGAGAAGAAATTATGGCAGAGGGCGGAGGCAGGAGACGGGAGGACATGAGGTGTAGACAGGATAGGGTCCTTCAGTCTATCAGACTTGTGGTAGGAGACACTAGGGGGAGTGTCGAGTTGGTGGTGTAGTGTATTATCGCTGCGGTAGATTAGGGCACATGGTGCGAGACTGCTTTACCCCACCAAATGCAGTTCCAGCTCCCAGACCATACCGGGGAGGTTATCAAGCACCACGTGGGGGTCAGCAGAGAAATACGGCTCCAGTCAGGGTGTTTACTTTGACGTCGGGTGAGGCTGAGATGACAGGTGACGTGGTGACAGGTATGGTTATTATGTTGTCTTTTAAAGTTATTGCTTTGTTTGATTTAGGAGCTACACACTTATTCGTGTCTTTTGGGTATGTTAAATTATGTGGGGCTAAAACATAACCATTAGATATTAAATTGTTGGTATCTACACCAATTGGGTCAGCAATGAGGTGTAGTAAGGCGCTCCAAGGTTGTTCAGTTGATATTTAAGGAAAGATTTTGTTTGCTGATATGATAGTGCTAGACATGTATGGGTTTGATGTTATTTTTGGCATGGATTGGCTAGCAGCTAATTTTGCCAGCATAGATTGTCAAGCACGAGAAGTGATATTCAGATCCTCGGGGGAAGCATAATTCCAGTTCGTAGGGTCGCGAGTGCAATCCCCGCCTCATCTAGTTTCAGCTATTTAGGCTAGAAGACTACTACTATTGTGAAAGAGATGTCATAGAATGAATTGAAACTTTCTAGCACGCCTATAGTAAAGGAGTTTACAGATGTTTTCCCAGACGAGTTACCAGGCTGGCCACCCGATCGTGAGGTAGATTTTCTTATTGATCTACCTTCTGGTACAGCGCCGATTTCTAAAGTACCTTATCGGATGGCGCCAGCAGAATTGGCAGAATTAAAGAATTAGTTGCAAGATCTGCTGGTTAAAGGCTTCATACGACCCAGTGTATCCCTGTGGGGAGCTTCAATTTTATTTGTGAAGAAGAAAGACAGGATTATAAGGATGTGTATAGACTATAGGGAGTTTAATAAAGTGACAATCAAGAACAAGTATCCTCTACCCCGTATCGACGATTTATTTGACCAGCTCCAGGGTACACTGGTGTATTCGAAGATTGACCTCAGATCCAGCTATCATCAGGTAAAGGTGAAAGCATAAGACGTTTCGAAGATGGCCTTCAAGACCAGGTACGGGCATTATGAGTTTCTTGTTATGCCGTTTGGTTTGATGAATGCTCCTACAGTATTTATGGACTTGCTGAACAGAGTCTTCCACCAATAGCTAGACCAATTTGTTGTTGTTTTTATTGATGATGTACTTGTTTATTCGAGGAGCTATGAGGAGTATGAGACGCACTTGAGGCAGGTTTTGCAAACACTTTGGGAAAAGAAGTTGTACGCCAAGTTCAGTAAATGTGAATTCTGGCTTGAGAAGGTTATGTTCTTGGGGCATGTTGTATCCAGAGACGGTATTTCTGTGGATCCTAGCAAGATTGAGGTGGTAGTGTATTGGGCTAGACCAAGAAATGTCTAGGAGATAAGGAGTTTCTTGGGGCTAGTTGGATATTACCGTCGTTTCGTTGAGGGATTCTCCGCTTTGTCAGGACCTTTGACATGACTGACGAGAAAGAAAATCAGATTTGAATGGGATGACAGCCATGAGTAAAGTTTTCAAGAATTGAAACAAAGATTAGTTACAGCACTAGTATTGGTTATCCCATCAGGGGGTGTGGGGTACATCATTTACAGTGATGCGTCTGTGAAGGGACTTGGCTATGTATTGATGCAGCATGGCAGGGTAGCGGCATATACGTCCAGGCAGTTGAAAGAATATGAAAAGAACTACCCTACACATGATCTTGAATTGGCTGCAGTGGTACACGCATTGAAAATTTGGAGGCATTACCTGTACGGTGAGCAGTGTGAGATTTTCTTTGATCATAAGAGTTTAAAATATTTCTTCAAGCAGAAGGAACTGAATATGAGGCAGAGAAGGTGGTTGGAGCTAATTAAGGATTTTGATTGTACCATCAATTATCACTCAAGGAAAGCAAACGTGGTAGCTGATGTGTTGAGTAGGAAATCCAGGGAGCCAGTGTTGGCAGCTACGAAGATCCAGTATTCGATCATGATGGATCTGGAGAAATTCAACATCAAATTAATTGAGAGTGGTTTTCAGGCTCACATTGCCAGTTTAATGGTGCTGCCTATTCTGCATGAGAGAATTAAAGCCGCCTAGAAGGAAGACCTAGAATTAGTAGAGGTGATAGAAAGAGTACAGAGTAGTCAAGGGGAGGAATTCAGTATTGCAGATGATGGAGATTTGTGGTTCCGTACCAGATTATGTGTTCCTGCCGATGCTGATATCAGAAAGACTATTTTAGAGGAGGCTCACAGATCTTTGTATACAGTTCATCCCGGCAGTACGAAAATGTACAGGGATCTGCGAGAGTTTTATTGGTGGAGTGGTATAAAGAGAGAGATTGCCGAGTATGTAGCGCAGTATTTGACGTGCCAGTAGATAAAGGCTGAGCACCAGAGGCCGGCAAGGCAGTTGTAGCCGTTATTTATCCTAGAGTGGAAGTGGGATCATATATCTATGGACTTTGTGTCAGAACTACCAACGACATTACATAGCCAGAATGCTATCTGGGTGATTGTTGACCGTTTGACTAAGACCGCCCATTTTCTCCCTATCAAGATTAGCTATTCCCTCAGCCGTTTAGTGGAGATTTACATTCAGGAGATAGTTTGTTCTCATGGAGTGCCAAAATCGATTGTGTCAGATCGATACCCTCGTTTTACCTCTCGTTTTTGGAGGAGCTTACAGGAAGCTCTAGGGTCTCAGTTATCATTTAGCATAGCATTCCATCTGCAGTCAGATGGGCAGACTGAAAGGACGATACAGACACTAGAAGATATGCTCCATGCATGTGTATAAGATTTTGGGGGTAGCTGGACTCAGTTCATGCCGCTGGTAGAGTTCGCGTATAATAATAGTTACCAGTCCAGCATTGGCATGGCACCATTTGAGGCTTTGTATGGTAGGAGATGTCTATCTCCTTTATTTTGGGATGAAGTGGGTGAGCGGTGAGTAGTGGGGCCGAAGCTTGTGCAACAACCACGTGATAAGGTTCGACTTATCAAAGACAGGATCAGTGCAGCTTAGAGCCAACAGAAAAGTTATGTTGATAATTGCCGTAGGAATCTAGAATTTGATGTGGGTAATCATGTGTTTTTGAAGATAGCTCCGTTGAAAGGGGTTATGCGATTTGAGAAGAAAGGTAAACTTAGTCCTAGGTTTATCGGTCCATTTGAGATTCTAGATAAAGTAGGACCGGTAGCCTATAGGCTAGCTTTACCACCTGTGTTGTCCAGGATCCATTGCGTATTCCATGTTGGTATGTTGAGGAAATATGTCCCAGATCCTTCTCATATCATTAGTTATGATGAATTAGAACTTAGTGACTCACTGGTGTGTGAGAAGGTACCAATACAGATTCTGGATAGGAAAATACAAGAGCTACGTAACAAGAAGATTCCTCAGGTAAAAGTTTTATGGAGGAATCATGCAATTGAAGAGGCTTCTTAGGAATCTGAGGAGCAGATGAGGCAGAAGTATCAACATCTATTCCAAGAAGTTTGATTAGGTAAAATGTAAGTAGTTAGGTAGTATTTCTTTTGCAGGTACTTGTAATGGTTTAGCATTTTAGTTTTGGGAGAATTTTTCTATTGTATGTGTAATCTCCCAGGACTCAGAATGTAACCACGGTATTCCTCCACCATAAGTGAGGGTAAGTAATAAAATAAGTAGATCTTTTTCTTGTTAAGGGATGACGAGTTACGTGAATAGTAAATTTTGATGATGAAATTTTATAAGGAGGGGAGAATGTAACGACCTGAAGAATAATGGTATTTAAATAATAATAGAAAGGGAAATGGAAACCGAAAACAGAAGGAGGCAGTCGACTTCGTCGACGACATTGCATTTGGAAAGGATAAATCCCAAAATTTTTTCAGCTCATCGTTGATGAATATAGGGGACTCGTCGACGAGGGTATAACAGGAGCTCGTCGATGAAAATATAATTGGGCTCGTCGATAAGGAAATATCGAGGGGATGATTTTGGGGTTTCTGAATTTCGTTGATGAAGTAGAGAGTTCGTCGACGAATTTTGTATTGACCTCGTCGACGAGTTGACGTGGCTCGTCGATGAAGGCCGCAGTATAAATAGGGTTAAACTTGATTTTTAGTTCATTTTGCGGCACCGAATCCCTCTTTCTCTCCCCATACGGTTTCTCCTCCTTCTCTCTTCTATTTCGGGCCGGATTTCCACTTGTTCGACTATCTGAAGCCACCACGACGCTCCTAGGATAGTTCTCTGTAAGTCTACTGGAGTGGATCATCGGTGGGGCTGAGTTGGAAACGATCCCAAATCTAGGGTAAGGCTTTCTACTTAGTATTTGGATTTTTGGCAGTTGTAGGAAGTCTTATACGCTTAGAAATACTGAACTTTAGTTCTGGGAAATTCCATTTTCAGGGGTTGAACGGGGAACCTTGCAAGTGCAGGACAAATTATCTTAGGGGCTTTTTAAGAATCAGGTAAGGGGATAAACTAAGCTAGTTCTTTTTGAGAAAATGCATGTATATATATGTAGCATTTGATTTCAGGAAAATAAATATATTTATATATGATTTATATTTGGGAAAATACTGTTGAAAATGATCGTATGTTGAATATGCGAAAAATTTGTTAGTGTGGCATAAGTATAAAATGTTATGAAATACTGTTTTCTAAAAATGTGATTATTATATAAATTTTTATAATGAAAAATTGGCGCACGGGCCGAGATTTTTATATATATTTGCTGGCGTACGGGTCGTACTATGGATGTGATTTGTCAGCGTATGGGCTATGCTATGATATGATTTGCCAACATACGAGCCGATCTATGGATGTGATTTGTTAGCGTACAGGTTGTGCTATGATATGATTTTCCGGCATATAGGTCAAGCTATGGATGTGATTTGCCAATGTACGAGCAGTGCTATGATTTGTCGGTGTACGGACTGAGCTATGATAAAATGTGTAATACTGGCTTAAGGGCCGATGACTTTCATGATATACATATATATATATATGCAAAAGGACATGATTGATTTTATAATTAATGATGTGAAATATCCATGTATCATAGTTTCAGTATATGTTATATGATATCAGAACCTAGTTGGCTTGGTCTAGGCTAGCACTTGCACGGTACCGTTGCTATGTGTCCATGGTCTTCGTGATCATGATATTTGTGTTAACGTCGCTCTACGAAGTGGTGTGAAATTGGATGGTCGATGTGGTTTTTAAGAAGTGTGTGAGCGCCCCTGGTGTATGGACCAGGTCAAGCAGACCCATAAGACTTACAAACTGTACTTTTGACTTGGCAGTGGACAGCTAACCATTGTCAGGTCCAGCCTTGGGGCCACACAACCAAGTCATGTGGGGGTAATACATGACAACAGTCAGCTAACCTACCAAGAATTTTTTTGTATTATACTTTATGAGATGAAATATGATTATGAAAATGTAGTATGTTCTATTATGTTTTGATATATATGTTTTCCCATATTTGACAAAACAGTTACTGAATATATTATGTATGGTATACGTATAACACAGAATACTCATGTTGCCACACAATGGTATTAGTTTATTTCCCTTACTGAGAGGTGTCTCATCCCAAAATTTTATAAACTTTTTAGGAGCCCCTGATAGAAGAGTGGGTAAAGCCCCACTGGTCTAGTACGGTAGAGCTGCCCTTCCAGAAGGGTAAGTATTTTGATAGGGTCGGATGTATTTTGTGGAAATGACCCTAAGACTTCTTTTTGGGTTGAGTGTTGTGTATATATGTATACAGTGACTGTAGTAACTCTGGTATATTGTGATGTATGGTATAATGAGATGTATATGATTGTATGTTTCTTGCTACTTAGGCTTCCGTTATGTGTTCTGATGTATCCCTGGTACCCACGGGTTCAGGTGGATTATGATCTGCTGAGCTAGAATATGTGATATTGATTTTACTATTATATTTTTTAAAAAAATGTGGAAAATAAGCAGGTCGTCACAAATGCTCCAGCAATATTTATGGATTTGATGAATAAGATCTTTCATCTATATTTAGATTAGTTTGTTGTTATTTTTATTGATGATGTACTAGTTTATTCAAGGAGCTATGAGGAGCATGAGATACATTTAATACCGCTCTGCAGACGCTACGGGAAAAGAAGTTGTATGCCAAGTTCATTAAATGTGACTTCTGGTTCAAGAAAGTTGTATTTTTAGGGCACGTTATCTCTAGAGACGGAATTTTTGTAGATCGCTGTAAAATTGAGGCGATAGTGAATTGGGCTAGACCAAGGAATGTCCAGGAGATTAAGAGTTTCTTAGGATTAGCTGGATATTACCATCATTTTTTTGACAACTTTATCAGGGCCTCTGACACGATTGACTAGGAAGAATGCCATATTTGAGTGGGATGACAGTTGTGAGCAGAGTTTTCAGGAATTGAATCAGAGGCTAGTCACAGCTCCAGTACTGATCGTCCCGTCTGGGGTTGAGGGTTATACTATCTACAGTGATGTGTCCCTAAAGGGACTTGACTATGTATTGATGTAGTATGATAAGGTAGTGGCATATGCTCCATACAGTTGAAAGAATATGAGAAAAACTATCCTACCTATGATCTTGAATTGGCTGCAGTGGTACACGCATTGAAAATTTGGAGGCATTACCTGTACGGCGAGCAGTGTGAGATTTTATCCGACCACAAGAGCTTAAAGTATCTCTTCACCCAGAAGGAATTGAATGTGAGATAGAGAAGGTGGTTAGAGTTGATTAAGGATTTTGATTGTACTATCAGTTACCACCCAGGGAAAGAAAACGCGATAACTTATGCACTGAGCAGGAAGTCTGGAGAATCAGCATTGACGGCTATGGAGATCTAGCGTCCGATCATGATGGATCTAGAGAGACTCGGCATTGAACTGATCAAGAGTAATCCTTCAGTATGTATCGCCAGCCTAGTGGTACAGCCTACTGTGCAGGAAAGAATTAAAGCCACCCAAGAAGAAGATCCCAAATTAGTAAAGGTGATGGACAGAGTGCAAAGTGGTCAGGGAGAGGAATTCTGCATTTTAGATGATGGAGCTTTGCGGTTATGTTCCAGATTATGCGTTCCTACCAATACTGACATTAGGAAGACTATTTTGGATAAGGCTCACAGATCTTTTTATACGGTTCATCCCGGTAGTATGAAAATGTACAGGGATTTGCGGGAGTTTTGTTGGTGGAGTGGTATGAAGGGAGAGATTGCCGAGTATGTAGCCTAGTGTTTGACGTGCCAGCAGGTAAATGATGAGCACCAGAGGGCAGTGGGTTAATTGCAGTTGTTATTTATCCTAGAGTGGAATTGAGATTATATATCCATGGACTTCGTTTCAGGGCTGCCGTCAACATCGCATGGCCAAAATGTTATTTGGGTGATAGTAGACCGATTGACTAAGACCGCCCATTTTCTCCCTATCAAGATCAGCTATTCCCTTAGCCGTTTGGCAGAGATTTACATCCAGGAGATAGTTCGTTCTCATGGGGTTCCATTATCTATAGTGTTAGATCGAGACCCGCGTTTCACATCACGGTTTTGGAGAAGTTTGCAGGAAGCTGTAGGGTCTCAGCTAATATTTAGCACGACATTCCACCCTCAGTCAGAAGAGCATACTGAGAGGATGATACAAATACTATAAGATATGTTGGACTCAGTTCATGCCGCTGGTAGAGTTCGTGTATAATAACAGTTACCAGTCCAGTATTGGCATGGCACCGTTTGAGGCTTTATACGGTAAGAGATGTTGATCTCCTTTGTATTGGGATGAGATGGGTGAGCAATGAGTTGGGGCCAGACCTGGTACAGCAGGCGTACGATAAAGTTCGACTCATCAGGGATAGAATTAGTGCAGCTCAAAGCTGACAGAAGAGTTATACCGACCATCGGCGCAGGAATTTGGAGTTCGATGCGGGTGATCATGTATTTTTGAAAATAGCTCCGTTGAAAGGGATTATGAGATTTGGTAGGAAGAATAAACTTAGCCCTAGATTTATCAGTCTGTTTGAGATTTTAGAGAAAGTGGGGCCGGTGGCCTATAGGCTAGCTTTGCCACCTACACTATCCAAGATGCACGACATATTTCATGTATCTATGTTGAGGAAATACGTCCTAGATCTTTCTCATATTATTAGCTATGGTGAGTTAAAGCTCAGTGATTCGCTAGTTTATGAGGAGGTATCAGTGCAGATTCTGGACAGAAAGGAACAGGAACTATGTAATAAGAAGATTCCTCTGGTAAAGGTTCTATGGAGAAATCATGTAGTAGAAGAGGCTTCTTGGGAGCTTAAGGAACAAATCAGACAAAAATACCCGCAACTATTCCAAGAAGTTCAGATATAATTAAAAGATGTAAGTAAATATGTAATGTTTCTTTTGCAGGTACATGTAATGCTTTAGTTAGTAAGTGGTATTTTAGTTTTGAGAGAAATTTTCTTTTGGTATATGTAATCTCCCAAGACTTGAAATGTAACCACGGTATTCCTCCACCATAAGTGAGGGCAAGTAATAAAATAAGTAGACCATTTTGCCTTAAGGCATGATAAATTGTATGAATAGTAAATTTCGGGGACAAAATTTTATAAGGAGGGGAGAATGTAATGACCCGAATAATAAAAATGGTATTTAAATAAAGAGGAAAGGAAATGGAAATTGAAACAGAAGAAGGCAGCAGACTTCGTCGATGGCTCCGTCGATCCCTGGATCGACAATTTGAGGCCACCATGACGCTCCTAGGGAAGTTCTCTCCAAATCTGCCAAAGCGGATCATTGGTGAAAGCTAGTCAAAATTCATCCCTAAGTTGAGGTAAGACTTTATATGCCAAATTTGGTCTTGTTGTATTTATAGGAAATGATGTACTCGAATAAATACTAAAGTTTAGTTCTGCAAGTTGTCGATTTCAGGGTGTTGAATAGGAAATCCTACGGGTGTGAGACTAGAGTTTATAGGGGCTTTTCAGTTGCCAGGTAAGGGGATAAATTAAAACAATTATCTTTCATTGAAATTATTAATATTTAATAGTAGAACAATTTTCTGAAAGCATGCGACTATATATAAGTATAATTGAGAAAATATAAGTTTGGGAAAATACTGCAATTGTATAGGAAATGTGTTTTTAGAACGAAATTTATGGTTTCATTTAATTCATGTGGCATGAATATTATTTTATGTATATATTATATCATGTTAAGTTAGATTTACAATATAAAGCATGTTGATAGATATTTTTTAGGAATAACATGATAAACACCGTAAATTATGATTTCGGAATATATGATATGTTTGGCGCAAGGCCGTAATTAATGATTGACGCGAGGTCGTATTTATTTATGTTTTCGGAACAAGGCCGTAATTATTATGTTGATGTAAGATTCAGAAAAATGCTATTAGTTGATTTGTGATAAACAATATATGTTTATGTACTATATGTTATTAGAACCCGGATCTTAGTTTAGTTCAGTTTCAGGGGCACGATACCATAGCTTATAGATCAGATATTTATGATCAGATTGGTGCTAACTACCCCACAAGGGGGTTGGAGATGGATAGTTGATGTGGCTTTCAGTGTAGAGTGTAGACGTCCACTTGGTAGTCCGGATCAGGGTGTGGCGAGTCCATCGTACTTACAGATATTTTTGACTCGGTAGTGTATACATCTTGGGCAGTTTTCAATATTATAGATTATAACAGATAACACATGATTAGTATGATTACTTGAAAGTATGAAATTATATGTTTATTTAATCATATTATGATTTATGTTTATGGTATGTGAAATGTATGGTATATGTATTACAACATTAAATATTCATGTTGCATTTAATTTATCTACCCTTACTGAGAGGTGTCTCACCCCACATATTAAATAATTTTTCAGGAAAAACTGAGGGACTGGCGGGTCAGGGCCACCGCTGAGTAAGTTGAGCTTCCTTGCTACAAGGGTAAGTTCTGATTTAGGATCAGGAGATTTTTTTTTTTTTTTGTGAGATCCTAGGTTTATTTTGGTACTTCTGGGAGATTGTATATAAACACAGGTATTTGGTAATGTAGTTAACTCAGGTATTATGTATATTATGGTTTTAGGAATGTGATTTAAATTTACTGCTGCTTAGGTTTTCGCTGTGTTTGACAGGTGTCTCTGGTACCCACGGGTTCGGGTTGACCATTTTATTTATTATGTTTCACTTTATATTAAAATAAGAAGGTCGTTATAGGATGCCTAACATATCTCAAAACGACAACCCACAAAACACAAGTCCTGGCACTTACCCAAGCGCTATCCACAGTACACCGGCCACTACACTCCTAACACAAGGACTCTAGTTACGGTTACTCGAAGGACCTAAAAAATATGTATGTACAACAGGGGTTAGACACCTCTCAGTAAGGAAGAATGCAGGTTATATCGGTGTGTGGCATTTGAGTGTTATCATGACGCAATACATATACATTTAAATGTAGTTCCAGTACTAATTTCACAACAGTGCATATATGCACACACACATATGATCAGCAATCCCAGTGTCGTCACACCCTTTGGCTTGAAGCTAGCCCGCGACATATGGCGTTGTCCCGTAGCCAACTTGTGAAACATGTCACCATCGGCACATGGCTAGTCCTAGACTCCCATGGCATCGTACCTGTGCTAAACTGGCGGATCCACACCCTTCGGTGATTAATCGGTAAGGCTCACGCCCTCAGATATAGAGCCGGACACTCTCAGTACTTGGAACAAATTCAGAAACCCGTTCCTACTCACATTTCAACCAAACACAACATAAACATGCGTGCTCATATAACCAAACAAACCACACCCATTTGGTAATCTAAAATCATAGTTTTCCAAATAAATACAGTTTAAAACAAGTCAAGGCATGGCCATCCCTATAACACAGTATAAATCAACATATACATTCGGTTTTTAACAAAACCAGGGATGCATCATGTCGCCCCCTTTTCCCAAAACTTTAATCATGAAAAACCCAAAGTTTTTCCCTTTAGATCCCCCTAAATGAGTAGCCAAAACACACATATGAATGTGAACCACAATTCTATTGAGTTCGATTTCGAAAATAACCGATATAAACAGATTTCCTTTACCTTTCCCCCAAATGGCAAATCCTGAACTCTAAGGCTCCTAAATAGAGAATTGAGTTCGAACACCTACAAATCCCAGTAAATAAGATACTCACAAGACTGTTCTCTTCAAAATTACCAGATCAGAATTGAAAATTGAGTCTTACCTTGATTTTACGCAAAAGCCCAAAAATAGCAGAATCAAAAATTCGATCTATAGAACTTGTAGAGAATCCTTCCACGATCCTCGTGGTAACTTCGGATCATCAAATCAGACGATGAATGGCGAAGAAATCTAAAGAGAGGAAGTGTATGGAGAGTTTCTAGAGAGATAGAGAGAGGATATTTAGATTTCTTAGCTGAGAAGTAATAGAAATTGATATTTATAGCCCTTGATTCGGCTGCCCTCATTGACGAAATGGTGTACTCGTCAACGAGGTCATATAGACAACTCGTCGATGAAATAGTGACCTCGTCGACGAGCCTGAGATTCCTGGTTTCCCAAAATCTCTCAGCTTCTCCTCGTCGACGAGCCTTTGAACTTTGTCAACGAGAAATACAAGGCCTTCGTCGACGAGATCTGGTTTCATCGATGAACCTTGCTCAAATTCAAATTTTATCCCTTTCTTATTTATTTAAACACCCATATTACAGTTCGGGTTCTTACAATATTAGTACATAATCTTCTTGTATTAGAAGCACATATCTTTGTACAAAAAATTTGTATTGAATATTTGCTGTATTCTAGGTGTGGCCTGAAGGGGCGTTGATCTAGCCCGTAAGGATCGGTAGGGCCTTCTCTGCCCCGAAAGGAGAGTGTGTAAAGGTTGAATTCAGTCCTGTGAATTTGTCGTGGTTGTAATCGGTGTAATCGGTGTCACTCTACCCGTTAAGTGAGCCGTAGTGGAATCTTCGGGGTTGCGAGCTAGAGGTAGAGACGTAGGCAGTATTGGCTGAACCCTGATAATAGATCATGTGTGTACTTTACATTTCAGCACTTTATATTTACTGCACATGTATGTTATTCTCAATTTTCTGTGAATAAAGTGCATGATTTAATTTCCACACATTATATTTATCTGCATATTTGGAATTGCATAGATAGACCTTAGGTTGTGTATATACTGCTACTGAATAGTTTAACCAAGAAGATAAATTTTTTAATATCCAATTCACCCGCTCTTAGGAATACACCAATTCCAACGGACATAATTTCTCAATATGATGCTCAATATGTAATCCAACACTCTTTCAAAAAACTTAGACCTTAAATAAACTTTCAGTTAATAAGTCTTGGGTGTTGAACAAATCAACGTAATCCTTTACGGTTTCCACAATTTGTATTGATCAACTAACGTACTTCCTTTCGATTTTTGCAAATTTTGAAAAAAAAATTAAGTTTTAGTTTATTTAATATCTAATCCACGTAGCGTATATGATAAAAAATTAAAACACAACCACGTAGTTAATATTTGTAGGAAATTAAAGAGAATAGGGAAAAAGAGTGACTCTATGTTTTTTACAAGGTTCAACTTATCCCCAGCCTACGTCCTCGCCTTTGGCCAATACCACCAAAGGATTCCACTATATCACTCCTTTCCGGGTGGAACAAACCTTTTACAAGCGATACCCCACGCTCAAACACTCCTTAAGTAGGTTAGAGCAACATCTCTCTAAGTGATACCCCACACTCGGTCACTCCTTCAATAGGCTAGAGCAATGCCTCTCCAAGTGATACCCCATACTCGGTCAATGATCCAACAACCTATAATTGTCAATAAACAAGAAACAAGTAGAAGATAACTTGTGTACAGGAGACACTCTAAAATAGAGTAGGTTAGTACAAAAATCAGCACAATATACTTTAATATTAAATATCAAAGTGAAATACAATGAAGCTCAAATAAGAATTCACCAAGTTCTTTCTATATGAGAATTAGCAACTCAAAACTCAGTAGTAGGATGTTCAACACTTTAGAAATTCAGCACTTCGGTTGTACAAAGAGTTTAACAAGAGAGAGCAGTAATATAGCAAGATGTGCTTTTAGCTTTTGAAACAGATTTTTCAATTCTTTTGTTCTTGGGTTTTTAATTTGATTTGTAAAACCATGTATTTATAGGCTTAGAAAATTAATTTCATGTTGCCCAAGATTACTTGGAGTATTTCCCCAGTTTTTAGAAAATTTGGGGCACAAGAAACCTTTATTTGAAATTTAAAACATCTAAAATTTCTAACTATTAACAGTGTTCAAATGACTGAAGTATCGGGTTTAGTTTTCTAATGTTCCTTAACACATTAAAAAATATGAACTGGACATAGGGTCAAACGACTGAACTGTTGGTTCAGACTTCTGAAGTCCTAACTCAGACGACTGAATTGAGGGTTCAGTCTTCTGAGGGTGTACGACCTCTTCAGGATTTCTCCAGAAAATTCTTCAGTTGACTAAACTAATTCTTCAATCTTCTGAAGTATTTCTTTAGTCTTCTGAGGATGCTCCTCAGTTGTCTGGGTAGACCAAATCAAAAATTTTCATTTTAGTTTTCAAAAATCCTTTTTTGCTTTCTTTCTTTTGTTTCTTATAAAATATTTTCCAGGGTTTTAAATAAGGTCTCTAAGTCCATAAATTACCCCTAAAAGAGCTTTGAACATATTTCACAAGATATTTAATTGTGAAGTACTTACATAAAGACTTCTTACGACTTTTGACATTTTAAGCATTTAAGTCTTCATACATGTCTTTCTTTAGCTCCATCTTCTCTTCAAGCTTCAATATGCTTTAAGCTTTTAGAAAGTCCTTTTTTTCATTCATGCTCTCATGATCTTCAAGTTTTATTAAATCATCTTTGAATCCATATATGCCTTGACTCCTTAAGCTTCATTTGATCATCTTTCTTTGAAATATAAGCTTTGCATGATCCTTGTGAGCTATTGACCTTGTATCCTTTTTCTTAAGTCCTGCCAAATCATCACTTAACTATTTGACTTACAAGGCTTAACATCATATTTTGATGCTAACAAACAAGTAGAACTTAACATGCTTTGTTTAGTGATATCTTTTTAGGACTCAATAATGAATGTAAGGTTAAAAAATTCATGAAAGCTTGTACTTCAAAGAATGATGATTATATCAAGCTTAAGGCATGGATTAAAACTTCAAGATCATGAGAACATTGATATTAAAGAAAAAACTTCAAGAATGAAAGCTCAAGTGCTCAACATGGAAAGCTCATAGACCAATGAAGCTCAAAATCTAAAGCAATATTGAAAGATCAAGAGATATAAATCTTGAAAGCTCACATTAAATTCAGGATTATTGAAGCTCAGACCTTAAAATTTCATATCTTGGAAGCTCACAAGAATCAAGGTACATGGAAGGCTCATATCAAATTAATGATCCATAATGAAAGCTCAAAGAAGATTGAAAGATCAAGGATCAGCAATAAAGAGATAAAAAGTCAAGAGAGTCAATAGGAGATACATTGTAAGTACTTCAAATATAATTCAAGAATGGATTTTCATTTTGAAGCTCATTAGGCAAAGATACCTCGAAAACTTGTTTTTAAATCTTGGAACATATTTTTCAAAGAAAAGCAAATTGATAGTCCAGGAAGCAAAGAAGAGAGAGAACAAAAATATTTTAAAATAAGAAAAAAATTGCTTGATAGGTGACTGATTGCACATGGTTAGTCTACTGCCATGTTAAGATTTTTAAATGAACAGACAGAAACGTGACAGTTAACTATATAGGACTTGACAGGCGACTGACAGTGTATTTTGAGATGACTAACTGTGTTTTGTCAGTCAACTGTTACCTTTCTGCTTGTCTTTAAAAACTCAGTTACTTAGTGACAGGCGCCTGACCCCATGTTGACAAGAAACAGCCACCCTACTCCTTGTATATTTTATATGAGTAATGCATTGAAAGGCGACTGACAGAAATCTCACATTCAACTACCACGCAACAAAATTCAAAATGTATAACAGACTTATTTTGAAAAATTAAATTACTTAAGGCTCAAACTTATTTAAATCTTGGACCCTACTCCAAGTAAACTTGGGGAACAAGCTAGATACTTTTCTACCTCTATAAATACACCTAAGTTCAATTGATTTAATTACCAAGAATTGAATTCAGCGTTAAAATTTCTCTCAATTGCTCTCAAATTCTCAAGGTTCTCTCTTGCTTTCAACTTGCACGAAACTTACTGAGTTTTTTCTGATTCTCACTCACTGATATTGTGCTACAAGTTCTAATTCTTTCATCCATTGAAAGAACCATTCAGTAATATACTTTTAGAGCTTCAATCTGAATTTCATATTTTGAATTATATTGAAGTATATAGTTTTGAAATTGTACTAATCTGCTTTTTGTGAGAGTATACTTGTACGCAATTTGTATCTTGTGTTTTCTTGTAGTTCTTGGATGTTCCAAGGTATTTGGATCATTGGCTAAGCATGGGGTATCACTTGGAGAGGCAAACTCTAGCCTAATTGAAGGAGTGACCGAGTGAGGGGATATCACTTGGAGAGGCGGGCTCTAGCCTACTGAAAGAGTGTGTAACGGTGTTGTTCCACCCAACAAAGGAACTGGTTTAGTGAATCCTTTGGTGGTTTGCCAATGGCGAGGACGTAAATCCCGGTCTCACTCTCTCTTTGCCTTACTCTCTTTATTTTCAGCACATAGAAAATTGCGTGGATGTTTTAAATATCTAAATCATATACACTACGTGGATTAGATATTAAATAAAATTAAGATTAATTTGTTTTTGGAATTGTAGAAACCGAAAGGGAGTATGTTAGTTGATCAATCTTTTGCTGAAACTGTAAAGTAGTATGTTGATTGATTCAACACCCCATGACTCTCTAACTTAAAGTTTTTTTAAGGTCTAAGTATTTGGAAAGAGTGATTGGATGTTGTATTGGATATCAAATTGAGAGACAAATTTCATATATGCAGGGCTTGATTCAAATTTATATAAATAGGGTTGCACACAAGTTGAAAAAGCTGAGAATTTTCATTAAGTTGCAAAGTGTATCTTGATTGAATGTTTTATGATTGATTGACTTAATTAATTTATTTGATTGAATGTTTGTGTGGTTGTGGATTGAATAAAAAGAATTAAGTTGTTGTGCATTATCAATAAAAGGTTAAGTTTTCATTAAAGGAATTAAAAGAAAATTTTAAAACCTAATTCACCCCCCTTTTGGGACTACACCTTTGTCTTCAACCAAATATGTTAAGTTCCTCTTATTTGTTATGATAAAAAAAAAAAATTTTAAGCCTTGTAAGGCCAACAAAACTCTTTGCTGATTTTTTATATCTCCTTTTGTTAAAATTAACAAGTCTTCTACAAAACTTAAATTTAGGAGGTTAATCTTCTAGCATTTTTGGGTAGAATGACAATTTCCCATTTGTAACACCAAATCTTAACAATCTAGTTAAGATCTCTGTGATCATCTCAAAATGCTAGAAGATTCATCTCTTAATTCCCATTTGTAACAACAAATATTAACAATCTAGTTAAGATTTCCATGATCATCTCAAACAAGTATGGGGAAAGGAGATTTCCCTTTCTTAATCTTTAGCTTATTTAAAATAACTCTATGGAGAACCATTTATTAGAATAAAAAAATTAAGAGCAACAACACACTTCTTGATCAAATCAATAAATAACTTTGGAGTATCAATACTTTGCAAAAAAACAGATGACTACCTCCCAATGCACCGAATGATAAGCTCCCTCAAATCCACCTTCAAACCAATTCTCCTTTCTCTATACAAGTTAAAAAAAAAAAAATTATCATGAATACAATTTTCATTGATAAAAGTTAACTAATTAACAATCACAAAATCTCCAACACACTCCTTTAAGTCAGTTCACAGGTAGTTAGATATAACTTTGTAGATCAGATTAAAAGAAGCTATTGGTCTAAAAATCTTTCACTTGAGTTGGGTGCTCTATAATCACACATGCACGCACACAGACACACACAATCACACACGCACAAACACACTAGACACACACACTGGTTTGTAGAAGAAGATCAAGAAGAAGAAGAAGACGAAGAAGAAGAAGAAGAAGAAGAAGAAGAAGAAAACCTAGGAGGAGCTTTACGACAGTGGTAGTGGCGGCAGTGGGAGGATTGAATGGCGACGAGCAAACAACAAACATGCACAAATGCGCACAACACACACACACACTAGTTTGTAGAAGAAGAAGAAGAAGAAGAAGAAGAAGAAGAAAAACCTAGGAGGAGCCGGTAGCGGCGGCGGTGGAGGGAGCGAATGATGACGGGTGAGAGGAGGGGATGAAGGAAAAAGATTAGGGGAAGGAGGAAAATGAGGGAGTGATTGGGGGAAACTTGGGAAATAAGGGGCTAATAGTGATGAATCTTCATATTCGTCACTAATATTGTGAAATAAATTTTTTTTATTTTTTTTCAATAAAAGAAGTATTAGTGACGGTTCCCAAATACTTATTAAATAGGGGATAATAGTGATGAATCTTTAAATTCGTCACTAATATTGTTAAATAATTTTTTTTTCAAAAAAAGAAGTATTAGTGACGATTCTCAAATCCGTCATTAATAAGGGGCTAATAGTGACGAATCCTTAAATTTGCCACTAATATTGTGAAATAATTTTTTTTTTTCAATAAAAGAAGTAGTAGTAACGACTCCCAAACCCATTACTAATAAAGAGATAACAGTGACAAATCTTCAAATTCGTCACTAATATTGTGAAATAATTTTTTTTAAATAAAAAAAATATTAGTAACGATTCCCAAATCCGTCACTAATAAGCGGCTAATAGTGACGAATCTACAAATTTGTCACTAATATTGTGAAATAATTTTTTTTTTAATTTTTTTCAGTAAAAGAAGTATTAGTGACGGCTCTCAAATCTGTCACTAATAAGGGGCTAATAGTGACAAATCTACAAATTCGTCACTAATATTGTGAAATAATTTTTTTTTATTTTTTTCAATAAAATAAGTATTAGTGACGGTTACAAAATCCGTCACTAATAAAGAGCCGTCACTAATAAGGGGTTAATAGTGACGAATTTATAATTTCGTCAGTAATATTGTGAAATAAACTTTTTATTTTTTTATTTTTTGTCAATAAAAGTATTAATGACGAATCCCAAATCCGTTACTAATAAGGAAATAATAGTAACGAATCTACAAATTCCTCATTGATATTGTGAAATAAATTTTATTATTTTTTTAAATAATAGTAGTGATGGTTATATATTCGTTACTAATACTGCCGAAATCGTCGCTAATATTTTCCTGAGATAATTTCTACGCGAAAAATATTTTCTTGCGATATTTTCCGATTTTTAGTGACGGAACTATTAGTGATGAAATTGTATCCATCACTAATAGTTTCGTCACTAAAAACTAATTTTTTTGTAGTAAATTGATGGTTGTAACCAATACTATCATTAATTACATATTTATATAATTGCAATGATATGTAAACTAAACCAAGTACGTAATTACACACATATATGCATAGACTAATTAGTTACATGAATAATAGCGTAATTACATACATATTCGAACCAACATGTCCATAATTATAAAATTGTGTACATAGATTTTTGAATATTAATGTTAATTCTATAATTATGTAGTTTCATTTTAAATTATAGGTGCAACAAATGCTATAATTACATATGTAAATAATTACGGGCATATCTAAATCTAAACAATTATGTTATTATGTATATGCACACATATTAATTGATTTGGAAGAGTCAAACATATAATGATGAGTATCCCCTTACTCATTTATTTGTGATGGGCATGGGTGAATTAATGGGTATGTGTTGTAATTGTCACTACTAATTGTCTCGATGAATCCTTAATAATTTGGGTCGAAAGCGAAAGTTTATTTGTCAAAAGGAATATATTGATGGGTTACAAATTAACCATTGAGCACGTACATAATATATTTATTGTACAAATATAATTATGTAATTATATGTAAGCATATGCAATTGCATGTGTTTAATTCTAACATATTATTTATACTTGATTAGAATAACATTTCTATGGACTTAATTCCATATTTATGACAACAACATCTTCCATTATTTAAAAAATTGCGATTCACAAATGTTGTGATATATTATTTTTTAAAAATGGAGTATTATAATTTAAGGGTATTTTTATCCATAAAATAATTCTTGTATCTAACATATTAATTTTTATTAAAAAATGAATGATGTTATAACTTATTATAGTTTTGTATACCACATGTGGGTTTAGAGATTATAATAAAATCTAGGATGATTCATTGTTTTTTGATTATACCACAGGAAGAGTTTATATAAATTTTCCAAAAAAAAAAATAATGATAGTGTCTTGGTTAAAGAAAAAAGACTTAAAATAAAGATGATGAAGTTACTTTAATTAATAAACCATTTAATGAAATTCAAGTAAAAAACATAAACTTAAAATTGAAAAATAAGAAAAAAAAAAAAGATAAAAACTTGAGATTTAATCTCAAAATTAGAGTTAATGAAATAAATTTTGCAACAAAAAAATGATGAATGGAAAAATTATATGATCAAATGGCATGTTAATTGAAATTTGGTAATGTTTGGTTGATAACAAAAATTAAGAAAATATCAAACAAATAGATGAAAAACACTTTAATATATACACAAATAAAGGAGACGTTCTAAAATGTCATAACTATATATCATGAAATTAAATTTATGAGATATACAATGAAACTGTAAGAAAGGATTATTTAACAAAGACCAAGACTCAAAACGAGTCTCAAACAAATAATTTGGTTTTAAGTTTGGGATATCAACTGTAAAAGCTATATCAATCTTCTAAGAATAATAATGAAAAAGTTTCAGAAAATGAGAGGGGCTTGCATATGGTTATTATTACCTTAGAGAGAGAGAGAAAGGATATGATGGAGTACTTCGAGAAGTTTTACGCTCAGTTTTAGGGAGAAAAAAAAAAAAGTGTGTAATAGGTATATTAATGTCATTAAATATTGATGTGATAAAGCAATGACTTGCATTAGGACTGTTAGTTCTGGTGCAATCCCAAGAGGGGGGGGAGGGGTGAATTGGGTATTTAAAAATTATCGCCTAGGTCAATTGGTTTAACAGTAGTATTACACAACCTAGGGTCAGTCTATGTAATTAACAAATAAACATACATGTGCAATAAAAGTAAAATGCCAAAAAGTAAACAGTACACGCAATATGTTATCGAGATTCGGTCAAATTGCCTATGTCCCCGCCTTAACTAACAAGCACAAGGATTACCACTATAGGCTCACTTAACGGGTGGAGCGGTTCCTAAACAACCAGGTCAATTAATACAGGGTTGATCTCAATCTTTACAATCAGATCAATTAACACAGGACTGACCTTAACCTACACAATCCTTCCCGGGCTGAATTATCGCCCCCCCAGGCCACGCTTGGAAATACAATAGTAAGTTCACAATAAAATGGTACAGTGATTTTTTTTTCATGTAAAGCAAATATGTACCCAATATAAGCGCAATCACATACACATCAACAATATAAGTAAATGTAAGCTCAGTGATGTGTATATATAAGCAAATAACACTCAACAAGATATAATCACAATAATGTTCAAGAGTGTTCTAAATAAGCAATACCTTGGAATTTAAGCAAAACACAAATCAATAGCAAATTAGTATTCCAAAGATATCAATCAGATATTCAAACTAGTTCAAGAAAATTTTCTTTAATGAAATAGACACACTACTAGTTTGAAAATATTTTGCTTATATGAAAATATATTTGCACAACCAAAAACAAAACTATTAGACACTTGTAATAACAATACAAATATCCTAAGCTTACTAGGTTATCCCAACACAAGATTTATAGTATGAAAATCTGTGGGATAAACATAAGTTAAACTCCCCAAAAACAATATCTCAATCACACAAGCAAATGAGAGTTTTTAGCAAGACCTAGTAATCACAATCACACAAAATATGCTCTCACAATCTCAAAATATATCAAAGGAATGGAAATTTGAGAGTATTTGGCCAAAGAGTATATTTTCAAAAGAGAGGATTTTTTGGCTAATCAATTTGCTAATACTAACTAATCCATACAAATGAGCCTATATTTATAGGCAGGGGTAAAATTTTGGGAATTATTAGAAAAGATTTAAAATGTTTAAACACACTTAACCCAACTTAACCCGTTTTTACTGTGATTATATTAATTTTAACCTGCTGAGGTTCGGGTGGCTGAACTGAGGTTTGGTCATCCGAACAGACACAGTAATAAAAGTGATTTACATGAGTTTGGTCGCCCATGTCATGCTTTGACAGCCTGAATCAAAGTCAGTAGCATTGTTTCGTAACTTCGGGTGCCCGATCAAATATTTAGTGGCCCCAACTCATATGTTCGCTCGGGGCTCAATTTAAACTAAATAGGTTAGTCGCCCGAGTTGGTAGAAAGTCCCTTTCAAGGTGTTCGGGGTGCCCGAGGACAGTATGCACAATTTGGTTTGGTCGCCCGAGAGCCTAAGTCAACTATTGACTTTTCAACAGTTCGGGCGCCCGAGGAGTTTTGAACTCCAGGGATTCGGTCGCCCGAACTCTCTCAATTTACCTAATAATGTTCAATTTAAGCACAGATTTAACACTCCTATATATTATATGATATGTGTGTGAGTGTTGGGACCTAAAGTCATACTATGGTCTTACTGAGGCCGTTTTAAAATAGTCCTAAAAATCCGGCATTGGTCGACCGAAGGGTGCCCTAAGGTCATTCAGCCCCTATGGTCATTCCACAATCATTTTGAGCTTACAAACCTACATGCCGAGATTATTACAGACCGATATAAATTATTACAGACCAATACAAAAATGAATGCAAATATAATTGAAAATAGGTCTTCATTCCTTTTGCTTCTCCAGGCGCCATTAATGAAGCTTGATCTTCATAGCCTATATGACTTGTTTGAGTTCCTACCAACAGTGCATGCTAAGGGTAGATCTGCTCAAGAAGCTCAATGCACAGGTGAGAAACATTGAGTTTGTCATAATCAAAACAGGATTAGACTCATAGAGTCAACAAGGACCACGACTAACGAGTAGAAATTTTCAAAGACAATAGGTGTGCATAATCAATGATATATTTTGAACCCTTACCCTTTTGCTTTAGCAATGGATGGACTTACTAGATGTATCAAAAATAAGATTTCATGGTGCAGGTTATTTTCAAATTATATTGTTTTGATTGATAAAACTAAGGGTGGAGTAAAATTTAAGTTATAACCAGGAGAGAAGTTTTAGAATCAAGAGATTTATAATAAATAGAAATAAAATGAAATATAATTTTAGTAATGGTATAGAAAAGATTAAACTTAATGGTCAACTAATTGACAACAATACTAGATTATGATACCTTAGATCTATTAGGTGAGATGATGGAGAAATTGAAGAAGGTGTTATATATAGAGTAAAAGTGAGTGGGTAAAATGGAGAATTGTTTTAGGCATGTTGTCCAATCATAGAACACCCTTAAAAAATAAAAAAAAATAAAAATTTTATAAGACAGTTATAAGACCCGCTATATATGGTAGCTTTATGCATCAAAATACTAGACAATTAAGAAACGATATATCAAAAAAGTAAAAGTCATCGAAATGAAAATGTTAAAGACAAAAGAGTGGTATAACATTAAAAAGATGAATTAAGGAGTAACATATTCTTTTAAGTCAGACATAGCACTTGTGGATCAAAGATAATATATGGGAAAATTAAAAATGAATGGTGTATAAAATTAAATTTTTGTTCATTGATTTGATATTTTTTTATTACTTTAAAAAAAAAAATTTCCTTGATAATCAAACATGAGAAATTGGATTCCTTTATATTTTTCTTTCCTTTCCTTTATATTTTCCAAGTTTCAAACGGGACCTAAATTACCGAAGAAAATTGTCCATGATCATGTAAATTAACATAAAATGAGTTGTCCAATCGATTCCATCTAATGAGACTTAAGATTTAATTTTTTATTATTTTATTATACTATTTTAATTTTGAATCTAACCCAATTAATAATAGGAGTTTAGGCTTAATTAAGATGCATCTCCAAACACCTTGATAGGTATCCAGTTCCTTTGAATTCCTTATCACAGATGCTTGATTCATTTCCTTTTGCATGTTTTTATGTCATGTGTGTCTTAGTTTTTTTTTTGATAATTCGGAAATTTCAATCATCATCGCCCCACTTTGAATACTATGTAGCGGCACCAAACCTAGGGGTGGAAGCCGTCCACCCATTGATTGCCCCACTTTGGATACTATGTAGCGGCACCAAACCCAGGGGGTGGAAACCGTCCACCCATTGATGCACCCCTAGTAATTTATGGGGATAAACTCTCAAAAAAAAATCGAACCCATGATTTTCAAGTCACCAAAATCACAAGCTATCCTTACCATTTGAGCCAACCAGTGAATGATTGAACAAAACAAGCAGCTAGACTGATTTCTGGTGCCACACTGCCATAATATATGTTGGCCCAATTGTAAATTAGCTAATTAATGAAATGCAATGCAGGGTGGTAGGAAGGGCAAACATGAATTGAATTTTCATATATAAAGACACGCACAGCGCTACCCTGCGTGTTGCAGCAGCTTCACGTTCCCACGTCTGCTTTCTTTTTCTTTTTTTTTTTCCGTTTCTTTTATCCTTATTGGGTGGAAACGCCTGCCGCATGCATGCATGCATGCATGGTGTACGTATATATGCTTCACTGTTTTCACATGTGCAGTTTCGTGCTTTCAGTTCATGTTGGAATCCCCTGCTTTATGTTCGTTGAAGGATGGAATGCTTTCCTAAAATGTGAACTTGTCGAAACCCTGCCTCCTGCCAAAGCTACCTCTTTAGCTTAAAAGGCCTTTCAAGGGTTCAGCTTCCTTTTTGGCCTGCTCATCTATAGCCTGCAGGCTGAGCGGCTTAAACACTTTAAAGCATTGTGTTTTTTTTTTTACCGAATCAGATGCGACTTTATTCTTGAAAAGGTGTTTTCATTTTCAGGGCAGAAATTATTTTTAAAAATATTGGGAAGTTGATTTACATACACATGCTATCTCAAAATAAATTAAAAAAAAAAAAAAGGGTATTGGAACCTCCTTCAATTCATTGTCAATCACATAGGGTCATACAATTTGGACAATTTGGCTTTGTAGTGAACAGTAATTTTCTCGTATAAACGGCGATGATCCTCACTTGATGACCACACTCATCATATAGTTTCCATAAGTTTAGTTGTGGATTTGGGAGTGTCGTGAATCATGGACTAGCTTGTGTAGCATTGCTATTGTCATTAATGTCCTTGTCGTCACCCTATAATCGGTTTTTGAATCAAGTTGGTGGGGATGGTAGTTTCCTTGCAGATTTGGCTTAAAATCCTCACTGAACTACAAACATCTTATGATCTAGCATTGTCAACCATGAACCACTTTAAGTGATGACCCCATCATCTTTGAAATTTTCATTGTCTCCCTTGCTACCAACTCTTATATGGATTGAACGTCTTTAACTTCTAGAATTTTGGTAGCCTAAGCTATTTTTGAAAGGAAAAAGGAACAAAAGGTTCAACTACAATTTCTTCATCAATAATAGTCCAATCCACATGGTCATGATGCTAGATGATCTAAGTGTTAGATGGGTTTGACTGTGAGTCTACAACTAGAATGTTGTGAATTAGGCTCAAGGTCAACTGCATCTCCTTAAAGGAGCCCACCTACGAGTGCTTTATCGATGAAATTTCAAGGAGTTGAGAAGAATATTTTAACCATCAATAATGATTGATTCGTAGCAACTCTTCTTAATGTGCGACATTGTTAAGCAATGATTTTCGCAACTGATAAGTCAACATCGACCCATGCAATGGATATGAATTCTGTTTCCAGGAAAAAACTCTTTTGTCTCCATTGATCAACAACATAAACAAATAGTTTTCCAACATTGGTGGTGATATATTGGACTTTTTGTTGGTTAAACTTACCTTAGGGCTTCAGCTTAATATATTCTACTTCATGAAACAAAGAATTAAGGCATACGATTATGAGATCCTATGCATTTAGTTGTTGTAGCTACCGGAGAAGTCGTTATAGAAGGCATGATATGCAGGAGGATTGAAGATGTCTCTTCATCTTCATTTTAATGGAGCCAAACTTTGAAGCCTCTACAACTTACTTGGCATGAATTAGCCATTTAGAAATAGTTTCACAGCCAAGCTTATACATTTGACAGCTTCAAAACCGTTCAACATAAATCATCATTACAAAAAAATTGATTTTTAGTGACGAAAGTATTAGTGACAATTTTTTTAACCGTCACTAATAATATGCTTTTAGTGATGAAAACAAAAGCGTCACTAATACTTTCATCACTAAAAACCACATTTTCCGCTCAAACCATCGCGGGAGACTATTGGCAACATTGTTTTTGGTATTAGTAATGAATCGAAATTGTCACTAAAAGTCATTTATTAGTGATGAATCTAAATCGTCACTAATAGTCATTTATTAGTCATAATTTTGAACCGTTACTAAGAGTGTAAGTATTAGTGACGGTTTTTAAAATCGTCACTAATAATGCACTATTAACGGAAGAATATTAGTGACGATTTGTATAATTGCTTGAATTAGTTGCTTCAAATGCAATGGCTAAAAACCATTTGCAAAGACTTATTCACAAAGACTTCTAATAGATCGAGCAACGAAAATGGCCATCAAGTGCAATGAGCGAACACAAACATAAAAACGACCTTGCCTTGGCAAAATACGTGGAAACTAACCAAACTGATGAATTGGGCCAAACACCTCGCCCTACTCATTGAACCAGCACCCATCTCTCAAACTGCAAAGTAGTGCAAAGCAAAATGATATATATATGTCTGGCCATGGATTGGGATTGTTTTTAAGATATATGGCGGACGAAAAAGATGGTAATGCTGCCATTGATAGTGAATATTGGTTGAAAAGATTCTCTTAATATAAATATTTTGAAGTTCATACCTTTGGAATGACCATGTTCAGACCAAGGAAGTTATGGTGAAGTTCTGCAATGATTGGACTGGTTTTTTTAAATGTAATAAAGTTTGAGAGATCTTTTGAAGATGTTCATCATAGTACTAAAAATGAATGAGATGCATGAAAGAAACATCTTGACTCAAATATCTATCCATAGGTGGGTTGCTCGTGAAGATGATTACAATTCAGATGGACCAATAGGAGACTATCTTCGTAGCAGTGGATAAATAAAAACAATTTCTAATATTGTCCAGAAAGCAAAATAGGATAGAAATAATGTTGTGGCTAACGTAACTAGTGTGCGTACTCCACAAATGAGAATCTGAATGAGTTGAAGATAAAATACAACGACAAAAGTATGTCTTTATGTAGAATTCTTAAAGAAAAAGACCGTCACTAGTAGTCTTAATTATATTAGTGATGGCTTTCAGTATCATCACTAATAATGCATTTTTTGGTTGGAAAAAATTAAGGTCAAGAATATTAGTGAAAGTTCTCATAAATTGTCTAATAATGCATTTTTTGACAAGGAAAAAGGTCAAAACTATTAGTGATGATTTTTATAATTACTTGGGCAGTGTGCTTCAAATGCAGTGGTAAAAAACCATTTGCAAAGACTTATTCACAAAGACTTCTAATGGAGCAACGAAAATGGCCATCAAGTGTAATGACCAAACACAAACATAAAAATGACCTTGCCATGGTAAAGCACCTAGAAACTGAAGAGCAAAACCCTAGGCTCTCCTATTATTTCTAGAAAATTATTTTTGGGATAAATTTTATTAGGGTCATATCTTTGAGTATTTAATCATACGCATCATTTCTCAAAGATTGAAAATATTGTTTTGAGAAAACACCCTTTCTCTACTAAGCATAACTTATATCATTAGAGAGTCCATTTTTTAGAGCTTCAATGTGTACATTTCAGCTTGTATTTTCAGAAGCATTATTGTGTACAAAAATGGTTTTATGTAACGGTTGGGTTTAGCCCATTAATTGAACTGGAGAGTCTCTGCCCCGTAAAGGAGACCATTTGAGTTAAGCCCGTTAACTGAACTTGGGAGTCTCTGCCTCATAAGGGAGTCTGGTTGAGTTCAGCTCGTAATTGAACTAGGGAGTCTCTGCCCCGTAAAGGAGACCAGCCCGGCTTAACTTGGTAATTGAGTTGGGGTATTCCTCGCCCCGTAAGCAGAGGTGTGTAGGTTGGGGTCAGCCCTATAATGTGACCTCAGGTATTCCTCGCCTAGTAAGAAGAGGATTGTAAATGGCGTCGCTCCGCCTAGTTTAAGTGAGCATTTAGTGGAATCTTTGGGGGCATGCCTAAGGCGGGGACGTAGGCTGGTTTGGCCGAACCTCGATAACAAATCTGTGTGTCACTCTCTCTTAATCTTATCTAAATTCATGCACTTTAATTTGAGCATGTGTATGAATGTTTATTTAATGTCATAATTATTTGCATACACATATTTGATTTAAATAAGATATACTACACATGTTTATGTTTGTTTTCATTGTTAAAATTATTTTACATACACGCGTGTATATTGAATGGGATATGATTCATGGTGAATTGGCGAGATGTTTAATTTAACCAAAATATGTTTAAATCTCAATTCAACCCCTACTGGGAATACACCAATTCTAACAATTGGTATCAGAATCTCGTTGCAATAAGCTTAACCGCTATTTACATAAAGATTGCAACAGCTCATTTTTCGGTGTGTTCCTATTTTAAGGGTTAAACCTTTGCAAATCCTCCACTACTTTTATCGTTAAGATTTTACTATATGAAAATTGAAAATAATTTTTTTGTAAAATCAATTCTTTGAAGGATTTGGAAAGGGTCTGTAAAATTTTTTCATATCCCATTGAAAATGTTTTTAAAATGCATAGTTTTCCCAAACTTTAAAATTATTTGAATGAGCGTGACATAGTTTCAATGCATATCATTTGAGTGTCATGCATGTATTTATATTGTGCCTTAGTTACCAATGCTCTTGAAAAGAATTATGTTTTATAGTAGTACTAAGGAATGTTTGGGAACCAAAAGAGGTATGGAAAAATCTGAGAGAAAGGAAAACGCCACCTTGAGCTTAAATGACTAAGAAGTAAAACATAAAGGTATATCTATCCTCCTTATAATTTATTGAATGATTCATGTTATGATTCACATGATATATTTTGTGTTAGATTTTTTTTTTTTTTGAATCATATGATAATTCTATGATTATAGCATGCTATCTTGTGAGATGCTTAAAAAGGAATTTCATTTATACTCATAAGATGTTAGGATTTATAATATATATTAGAGGTTATAATGATGTAAATGCTTAAATAGTGTTTTGGGCATACAATTTTAAATTTTTTTATACACTACTATTATACTAAGAACCTTAGGAAAATCAAATCAATATGAGAACTTTAATGAAAAATTCAATTTGTTTTGCTTAGGGTATACACATTATTATGATTGGTTATTATCTAAATATATTGGCTATAAATTGCTCAAATAAAATTCCCTTCAAATGAACAAATGAGTAGTTATTTATTAAAAGACTTTTAATGCTATACGTGCTTTAATATATTATCCTAAATATAGCATATCTTGCCCATCATACTAGCTTGAGCTTTAGGGAATACATCTTAGTACTATATATCTTATAACCCTAAATTCATCTTGAAGCTTAACAGTCTAATTATTTTCAATTAGCTGCATAATTGAGGGGGAGCAGCCTTGTTTTTTATTCATCAAATAAGCAATATATTATGTTTTTCTTACATTATTATGTTTATTGGATGACTTGAGTGATAAATGCATATATCCATCTTATTAAATGGTTATATTATGGATGGATTGTATGATTTTTCTTGAACTAAATGTTTATATCCATCCTCCACTTAAAGTTCAATTGTATTTGATGGATAACTTATTTGAGTTGAATGTCACTATCCATTAGTTGCCTAATGATTATATCTTCTTATGGATAGTTTATATTTTACATAAATTGCTGATTGTCAACTGAAATGCATGCTTGTACTGAATGCCTCCTGCATGGCTGATGCAGTGATGTGAATTGCATACTGGTAGTGAAGATAGGTTCTCACATGCTTGACCTGAATGATTTCTGCATGATGCAAATTACTGTAAATTACTTGTTTAAATATATCAGGTTTTAGGTACACGGTAAAATGAGAAAATGTTCAACATGCTACCGAAATTTCGGTAGAACTTTTTCCAAAATTGAAACCATGTATTAAGAAAATAAGCTAATGCATGCTGAAAGATTTTTGAAAAGATGAGTAAATCCTAAAAGAATATTAATTCTCATCCTTAGTTGAAAATGCATGCAAAATAACTAAATAGTTTAGTACATGTAAAATCCAAACCACTATATATTTTGAAAACATGTACACTTTTTTTGTGCCTTAGGATGAATTTAGTTCATGGACACCATTTGGTCCAAATATTTGGGTTATGTACTCTCACTTGGGACCTAAATGGTAAAGCATCATCCTTGAAACTAAACGTCACATGTTCTGATGATTGTCCATAAACTAGGGCAATTGCATAACTTAGGGGGAGGCTTCATATTGTACACACTCATTGTATATTTTGAGTTGTGTCATCCTCATAATTGATCACCTATTGCATAACTTTTGAGCATAGCCTTGATTGGCTATCATGTATTAAATTGAAATGCAAAATGTCATGCATATGTGCTGAATGACCAATATTTGCTGCATACTGAAATCCTTTGAAAAGGATGAATATATGATGAGTGTCTTTAAATGACTATCATCCTTGACCTATAATGCAAGTATGTATGCACGCAAATATACAGGAGGAGGTTAAGCCCCACTTTTAAGAAAAAAGAACTTAATGCCTATAATCTCTTGCATGCTAAGTTTTGTTATGAAGGATGAACATGTGATGGATATGCTTAAATGAAATTCACCCTTGAATGTGAATACACTTATGTATGCTTGAGACTATACCGGGGAGTTTAAGCCCCATCCTTAGGAAAAGGAGTGTAATTTTTTGCCCATGGACTCATATGCATCATTTGCTTATTGTTTTTCTATTTTTATTTTTGAGTCTAAATGGTTTTCTAGAATACCTTGAATATCATATCTTGTCTCTACTGAATTATTCTTTGATATGGATTGTTCTAGGTATGCATGAACACACATGACTCAATTTCAATTTTCTAGTGCATGTGTGTTCTGAATAGTTTTACTGGTGAAAAACAAATGATTTAACATATATCCAGTAAAATTGGTTTTAGAATGAAAAATAACACTTATACTAATTTCTCTCTAAATAATTTTCACAATTAATATTAGTATAAGTAATTGACTGAATCTAAACACTTGTTCAAATTGATAGGGGGAGCATTTGAAATAAGATTTCCATTTTGTTGTGCTCACCAACATGTTTGGCTTAGATCTATTTTGAATTCACCATGGCATGTGATTTAAAGTAGGATGATTTTATTGAAAATCTAAGATTGAGTTATGTTGCTTGCCATAGGTGTTTTTGGTTTTGCCATATGATTTAGGATTAAATTGTTCAATCTTTTAGATCCATATGGTTGTCTTTTTCTAGTTATATTATGGATTGATCCTAAATGCCAAACAAGAACTTTGTTTGTCTGATCTTCTAATTAAAGTTTCTTTTTCAGCAAGTCTTTGTATCATCCCCAGCATTTATTGATAATCATAAGTGTGACGACCTCAAAATTTACATCATTTATATATATATATTAACTGTTCTGATACCCCCTGCTATGGAACTCGAGCCTCGGAAGGCACCAGAGTAAATCTGAATATAAAATCATACCTATGCAGCAGAAACGTAATCCATACATCCATACACATCATACAATATCAGGAATTTGTGTTTCTTAACCATAACTATATAAAATACATCTCTCTCCACAATATCTGTCCCAAAATGCAAAACTCTACACAACTTACCCTCTAAACCAGGGTAACCAGTATACTCTCTATCCGCAAGGCTGATTTGCTCGCCTAGCTGGCTCACCTGAAAAAGGTTAAAGTCATGGAGTGAGTCGACGCTTAGTAAGTGGAAATATGCTATTACTAGTGTGTGGCAAATAAGTTAGGAATACTATTTAAATAACAACTGAACTATAATACAATAGTAAATTTGTAAAGCATATCTTCTTTTCACAATTTAAAATATAACTGTATCATCTGTATTTTCTACTTTTCATACTGCTAATATCATACTATACTCATTATATATTGTAAAACTGTATACATATACATAACTGTGTTTTATCCCTGGAATTCTGTATGTCATGATTTGACCCCTCATGACAGGGTTATGCGGCCCATAGGCGTGACTTAATCTGGTCGACCCTCCAAATAAGTCAATATACTCTATACTACCTCAGCTCGGCCAAATTGCATCCACTCTAGGCTCAGGATTGGCTGCTACCTCATCAAACCGACCCCCTCCACCTAGCGAACTATGGAGCTGCATGCTCTCCGAGCACGGTCGACGATACCCACACACTATCTGAGATATGTTGTTGCACTCTATATGTATCTAGCAACGATAACGTGCTCTGTATTCTTTATCTGTATTTATTTGTAATCTTTCCTCAGGGATCTGATACCATATATATACATATATACTCTTTTACTATTTTCATCATGTTTCTAAAATTACAATAATGCTATCTTTCTGTACTGTAAATACTGTAATCTTTGTATACTGTATCTGTAGCATCTTGATGTTATCTCTGTATATCTGTCTGTATACTCTGTCTATATGCTCTTTCTGTATACTCTGTATGTTATGGTAATAGGAAACATGTCATACTATAAACACTGTATATACTATTCTGAATAAAGCTGTAATATACTGATCTGAGTAAAACTGTATACATGTATATGTATATATATCTGTTTTATGAAACTATTCGAATAAAAATTGTATATGTATATATATCTTTCTATATAATCTCTATGAATATATAGCTATATCTGTATATTCTCTATAACTCCATATACTGGGGAAAACTATATAAATTGTATATACTGTCTATATCTGTGTATTTAGTATAATATGATATATTGTAAAAACTATATAAGTGTTTCATCACATAAATATCTACTCAAGCCACACAAGCATTTAAAACTCATATTCTATAAAACTAGGTAATAAGCCGGTATATACATGTGTGTAAAATTTCTGATAACATTATAAAAATTCCTAGCATAGCATATTTCCCTTACCTTATCTCTGAAAATCCCCTACTATACTCTAGCCTTATACCCACAGGGCTCTCCACTCAACACCCTGAAAATCACATCCCCCAAAACAAAACATCAGTATTTCTTCATGTATTGTATTTCTTATAACTGAGGGAAAGACAAATACTGAATAAAATGTCTTACACTGAGATTGGGACGAAATCTAAACCAACTTCTCCAATGATTAGCTCCGGTAGACTTGCAGAGAATTTCGCCAGGAGCGTCATGGTAGCCTTAGATCTTTGATCTGGTGAGAAATGGGCCCGAAATCAAAGATAGAAGGAGAAAGGGACACAGAGAGAGAGAGAGAGAGAGAGAGAGAGGAGGAGGAGGAGGAGGAGGAGGAGGAGGAGGAGGAGGATTTCTTGCAATGAAATTTCATCAAAATCTGGCTTTTCACTATTTAGAGAGCCGAATTCGTCGATGAGACACGTCACCTTGTTGATGAGTCCTTTAATAATTTTGTCAACGAACTTCCTCCCTCGTTGACGAATTTCAGACTGTCCCAAAAACCCTTCTCGGTATCTTCTCGTCGACGAGGTCCCCTTATGCTCTCGTCGACGAACTCCTGTGTTCGTCGATGATGTGTTCGTCAACGAGCCCCTGTGGAAAAATCTTTCGGATTATTATCTTCAAAGTGTCGACGAAGCCTACTGCCTCCTTCTGTTCCTGTTTCCATTTCCCTCTCCCTTTATTATTTAAATACCATTATTTTTTGGGTCGTTACAATAAGGGATATATATATATATATATATATATATATATTTATATCTATATGGTAAGAAATGATTTTACATGAGATATATCTTGTTTCTTATTTACGTGCTTAAACGCTTTCATGACTTGTGCTATTTTGTGTTAAAAATTTTAAGTCATGAATTTTCAAATTTTTAAGGGTAATGTTTAACTAGTTCATGGATCATACATGAAAATACATGTGAACTAGTTAGACCAATCTTATGCTCAAACCTATTTTTTTTTATATGCCGCATGGTTTAAATTCAAATATTTTCTAGGTCTAACGTTGTACTTAAATTGCAATGGTTTAAAGATATTTTTGGTCTGATCTTGTTTATCATGTGTTTTCTAATCTTTTAATGACCAATTATAATATTTTTCTGTGCTTAATTACAACATTTTTTTGCCCAAATGTTACATCAAGTAGGAGGAAAGTTTTCATAAGTGGGGAGTTCCTCTTTTAAGCTAAGATTTTTTTTTTTTTTTAAAGACTTAGCTTTTCCACTTAGCTTAGCCCTTTTTACTGATGCCAAAAGGGGAAGAGACTTATGAGAGCAAAATGATAAATTTTTTTTAGTAACAAATATAGGGGCAAATATCTTAGCCTTTGCATTAATGTTGAAACTAAATGCATGATTATTTTAAAATGTCTTCTTTCTTAATATGATTGTGTTATATTGTTTATATTTTTGAGTTCTACATATTCTTCGGGGGAGTCTTTTCAAGATTAAACCCATTTTGCTCTAGTGCGTTTGTCATCATCAAAACGGGAGAGATTGTTGACTTTTTGAGTCCGATCCCTGTTTTGATGCTGACAAAGCACTTGGATCTAATCTGTGTGCCTAGTGTTTTGAACATGTTTACAATTCAGAATGCACACACAGAAAAGGATCATGGAACCCAAGATAGGACTTAAAGCATATTCATCCTGGAGTATTCCATGAAGCTTGAAGAGCAAAGGAGAAGAAGAAGAGTTATTTGTTTTATTTTAATTGCATTTTAGTTTTCATATCCGGTCTATAATAATGCATAAATCTTGCATGATATGATTTGAATGCTCAAACAGGACCATAAATTAACCATAGGGAAACAAATGACCTTAGAGCACCTAACATTTCTTAGAAAAACCTTTTTCATAAAAAACTAAAATCATATAAGGTTTTTAAATGAATTTAGGGCAAAAACATGACCAAAAATTAAATTCGGCTTAGATTCAAACTTTTGACCATTTTGGTCGACTAATCGAGTTTGAACTGACTTTTCTCGATCGACCAGCCAAATCAGTTCAAAAATGCCTTGGTCAACCGAACCATGTGGATGGCCAACTGGCCGTGTGCCTTGGTCGACCGAACCCACAAAGGGTTCCAGGTTGCCCTACGATGGCCAACCGTTCGGCTTCCCTGGTTAACTTAAACCATTTTTAATTCCAATTCATTGTGAGAGCTCAACCGACCAGCCCTATGCTCGATCAATAGAGCTTGCAGGGTTAGTCGACTGGCTTGTGCCTAGGACGATTGAACTTCTCGAGTTCCAGAATTTTAAATGTTAAAAACATGTTTAAAATTAATTAATATTTTCTAAAAATACTGAGCGTGTCCCCAACGGTCATATTTTCTTGACAATCTATAAATACCTCTTCATAAGCCTAGATTATCAACTTTGATTAACTACAATTTTATCTCAAATAATTTGTTAATCAAAGTTTGCTCAAACCATTTTTTACTTCAAAAGTCATTTCTTTAGGGCATATGTTTTAAAATCTCTCTCAAACTCTCTTTCATTCATTCATTTCAAAAATCATTTTAGAAGAAAGTATTTTTACTTTGGGCATTTATTTGTAGAGCACTTACTCTCACATATACTTGATTTCTTAAAATCATTTTTGAGAGTAGCTTTAGTTTCTCCCGATTCTTTTTCCTGATAAATATTCTTGGGAGAAATTATTTATCGTGCAAATATTTTTTAGCTTAAATCCCAGGTTCTCCAAATATTTTTTATTTGCAAAAATTTCTGTTGGAGAACATATTTATCATTTATATATATTCATATATATTATTTTTGAAAAAATTATTTGAAGAGCAAAACCCTAGGTTCTCCAATTATTTCTAGAAAATAATTTTGGGGATAAATTTTATTAGGGTCATAACTTTGAGTATTTAATCATATGCATCATTTCTCAAAAATTGAAAATATTGTTTTAAGAAAACACCATTTCTCTACTGAGCATAACTCATATCATTAAAGAGTGCATTTTGTAGAGCTTCAATGTGTACATTTCAACTTCTATTTTCAAAAGCATTATCGTGTACAAAAATGTTTTTATGTAACGGTTGGGTTCAACTCATTAATTGAATAGGGGAGTCTCTGCCTTGTAAGGGAGACCGGTTAGGTTAAGTCCGTGATTGAACTGGGGAATCTATGCCCCATAAAGGAGACCAGTTTGGCTTAGTCAGGTAATTGAGATAGGGTATTCCTCACCCCATAAGGAGAGGTGTGTAGGTTGGGGTTAGCCTTGTAATGTGACCCGGCGTACTCCTCGCCCAGTAAGGAGAGGATTGCAAATGGCGTTGCTCCGCCTAATTTAAGTGAGCATTTAATTGAATTTTTTGGGGTATGCCCAAGGCGACGACATAGGCTTGTTTGGCCGAACCTCACTAACAAATCTGTGTGTCACTCTCTCTCTCTCTCTCTATCTTATTTAAATTCGTGCACTTTAGTTTCAGCATGTGTATGAATTTTTGTTTAATGTCATAATTATTTACATACTGTTGACTTTTTGAGTCCGATCTTTGTTTTGATGTTGAGAAAACACCAGTATCTTGTCTGTGTACTTAGTATGTGAATAGGTTTTTATTTCAAACACACAAAAAAAAAAAAAAAAAGGGAAATGGAGGCCATACAAGACTTAAAGATCACATCATATGGCAGATTCCATGAAGAGTTAAGAGCAAAAGAAGAAGAAGAAACATATTTCTATTGTAAATGCATTTTTTTGGTTTTGATCTGTATTAATTGCATGTCATGCATGATATGGAATGGCAAGCTCAGAATAACCATAGTCTGACCATAGGTGTAATAACCCAGGAAAAAAAATATTATTAAAAAAATAATTAATTAATTAAAATTATCAATTAAATAATTTATTAATTAAACATTATTACATTAATGTATTAGATAAATAAGTAAAAAGAAATGGTATGAAAAAAAATGAAATTAGATTAATTATTAATTTATTAATTAATTATTATTTAATTGAATTAATAAATTAATTAAAAGCTATTTAATTGAATTAATTAAGTAAATAATATGATGGGTATATATGTATAAGGTTAAGGTGTGTATATATATATATATGGTTAAAGAAATAAGTATATATATATATATATATATATATATATATATAATAATCAAATGATTTAATTAAATGAATTGGATTTCAAATTGAAATCCAATTCAACTAAAATCTTTGTGTCGTCCCTATTCACGCTCACAAATCTCTCAGTCTCTCACAGTTTCTCTCACTCCTCCGTCCTCCTCTCTCTCCTCAATTTCGTCGACTTAATGAGTGCCGCTCGGGAAACGGAAGGTGTCGTTGCCATTGACATTTCTACCGGAGCGGATTTGTCGTGGGAGTAGCGTAGGCACCATTCCTGGGGTAAGGCTCAATTTCTTCTTAGATCTTCAGTCAAATTGATGATCAGACACCACCATAGGGTCCTAGTCATGATCTTCATCATTTTGACGTGAGTAAATTTCCAATTGGGGTATTCTAGGCCTCATCCCAAAGCGAGAGTGGGATTTGAAAAATTTTGCAAATTGGTTATATTTGAGGGTATAACTATTTACTTGGAATTTAAGGGCTCAGGAAATATTAACATAATATTTTATTTAGAATTAATTTAATGAAATTAGGATTTTTGATTAAGGGTTTGGGTGAGCGCCGTAAGTATTTTTCGAGATCCTTGTTGGCGTAGTTCAAGAAATCAGGTAAGGAAAAATTATATATTAAATCATATTTTATGAAATTAAAGGTAATAATTTATGTTATATTATATGTATGTTTTGGTGTGAATTATTAAAATGTCAATCATGTAAAACTATGATTTTTGAGCTTAGGACCACTTATTGAGTTATACATTTGTGGAAATGAACTGAAGAAAGTGGAAAGAATTTTCTGGATAATTATGTAAGAAATGGAAATTGTATTTTCAGTAATTAAATGCTAAATGTGGGTTGGCTTATTTTACAGGAATATGTATAAATTTTTACTGTTAAATTGTGTGACATGAGATCGTGTGCAAATATATGTTAAATGTATAAGATGCAGGTTAAGTAAGTAAAGTATTGAGAATAAAATATGCTATGGACTATATTGCTTGTGTAGGCTAAATGCAACCATGTAAATGTAAGACAGCTAAAAGATAGTCATGTTAGCAGATCTAACACATTTCTATGTAGACTAACTAATGACAGCTAAAAGGAGCTGTAGACTAACTGATGATGACTAAAAACCAGCCGTAGTATGAAGGAAATGAAATGAAAATGTTATGCAATGACAATGAAATGACTAATGTGAATAATGAAATGTTGAAGACTACGTAAAGTGAAATGCAATGAAATGTTAAGCTATGAACATGAACAGATGTGAATGATTGGATAATGGCATAGAGAATAATGTATTATGTTATGAGAGGTATCTATGTATGTAGAACATGTTGTGACGGGGCGTATTTCTTTGCGTGAGGGCTTTCTGAGTAAGGTGAGTGCACTAGTAACTTCAGATGTGGCAATAGCTGCATAACGTACTAGGGGAGAGGGAACATACTTGTATGGGTAGGTAGACTTCCCTATCCTTAGGGCCTTTGCCAGTAAGTTATTGTTGAACGGTGTAAGTATGAGATCAATCTAACACTTAAGGGCTTATTGAGTAAGGCGAGTGCCCTAGTATGCTTTAGTAGTGACCTTAGGGTTACCTAAATATCATAGCAGAGGGGTGCTACTTATATGGGCAGGTAATCACCCCTATCCTTGGGTAATCTTGTGGGTTAAATCTCTGCATGTGATTGACTAGGTTTAGAGAATGATTTCAGTGTTATGTTAATGATTTGAAAAATGTTATTAAAATGATATTTATATACCTCATATTAGCCCCACGCTATTTTGATATATTGTTTCTTCCCTTACTGAGATGTGTCTCACCCAAATATAAATGTATCTTTTTCAGGACCTCCTCGAGATTGAGCTTAGAGAGCTCGAGGTTTTATAACATTTTTGGAAAAATAGAAAGAGAAAATGGTATATTTTTATATTAATTTTGAGATGTACAAATTTATATTTTATGTTTTAAGTTTTCTGAGATATGGATGGTTGGGAATACTGGTATTTACGGATTATGTTTTGGAGACATGTATATATGTGATTACAGGTGGATGCATGATTTATTATGGTGTGTAGATAGATTTAGAAAACTCTAGTATTATATTTTTTTTTTTTGGGAGATTATATTTATATTTTCCGCTACGTACATAATATTAGTATATGGATTATCAAGTAAAGGAATGGATTGGTAGAACTCTGGTCCCACATAGAGGGTCAGGGCATTATAGATGATATCAGAGTAATGTCCTGCCGGAAGTGTGATTGATTTCACCTCACCTAGATATGGAAATATTAGAGTATTAGGTTAGGGATGATTTATGCCAGAGTATAGGATTGAGTTGCGATAAGGATAGGAATGAATAGATTAAGATACCGTTAGAAATTCTGAGTGGTATTTCGTAAGCTTGGGAGCAGAAATCCCTTGATGGTCTTCTGTGTTTTTCTAAAGAAGTAGCTAAGTTTAGAAAATCATGGTAAATCCATCAATGGTGATGTTTCTGAGCAGAGAAATTAGAACTTGGAATTTGAACTCAAAGGTTAGGTTAGTTGATTTAGAGAGAAAAATCTTTGAAGAAGAATAATTTAGGTGTTTTGTTTAATGGTTTGTAGTAAACTTGGGTGTTTGTTATTTAAATTGGAGGATATGGAAATGTGTGGTATGAGGTTGGTTAATTGATTTAAGAGGTTATGGTATTGGGGGCAAACTAGCAAGTACCTCTAGGTAAAGGTGGACCAGCATGAGTGTACTCGTTGATTTCCGATTGAGACAAGTGTTGCCAAGGGGACATGTATGGATTTATGATTAAGGTAATAATGATTTCATTTGACTATGGACAATTGAAAATTTTATATGATGATTTCATGTTATTGTGGATAATGTAGGAATTCATTTTATATAAATATTGGGATATGTAAGGTATGTTGAGTTATGAATTCCTGAAATGAAGAAACGATTGATTAGTTGGTAAAAAAATTTTAAGGACGAAATTCTTTAGAGAAGGGAAGAATGTGATAACCAGGGAAAAAAATTTATTATTAAAAAATTAATTAATTAGATAAAATTATTAATAGATTAATTAATTAAACATTATTCAATTAATATATTACAGAAACAAGTAAAAAAGAAATGGTATGAAAAAAAATGAAATAAAATGAAATTAGATTAATTATTAATTAACTAATTGAATTAATAAATTAATTAAACATTATTTAATTAAATTAATTAAGTAAATAGTACGATGGGTATATATGTATAAGGTTAAGGTATATATATATATATATAATATAAAATAATCAAATGGTCAAAGTAAATGAATTGGATTTCAATTTGAAATCCAATTCAATTGAAATCTCTGCGCTGTCCTTGTTCACGCTCACAAATCTCTCAGTCTCTCACAGTTTCTCTCACTCCTCTGCCCTCCTCCTCTCTCTCCTCAATTTTTTCGGTTTAACGAGCACCGATCGGGAAACGGAAGGTGTTATTGGATTCCTAACTCCGCCACCGACATTTCTGCTGGAATGGATTTGTCGTGGGAGTGGCGTAGGCACCATTCCTCGGGTAAGGCATTTTTTACCTAATTTCTCAATTTCTTCGTAAATTTTCAGTCAAATCGACGATAAGACACCACCACGGGATCCTAGTCATGATCGTCATCATTTTGGCGTGAGTAAATTTCCAATTGGAGTTTTCTAAGTCCCACTCCAAAGCGAGAGTGCGATTTGGAAAATTTGGCAAATTGGTTATATTTGAGGGTATAATTGTTTATTTGGAATTTAAGGGCTTAGGAAATATTAAAATAATATTTTATTTAGGATTAATTTAATAAAATTAGGATTTTTGATTCAAGGTTCGGGTGAGCGTCGCAGGTATTTTTCGAGGTCCTTGTTAGCGTAGTTCAAGAAATCAGGTAAGGAAAAATTATATATTAAATCATATTTTATATAATTAAAGGTAATAATTTATGTTATATTATATGTATGTTTTGGTGTGAATTATTAAAATGCCAACCATGTAAAACTATGATTTCTGAGCCTAGGACCACTTATTTAATTATGTATTTGTGGAAATGAACTGAAGAAAGTGGAAAGAATTTTCTGGATAATTATGTAAGAAATGGAAATTGTATTTTCGGTAATTAAATGCTAAATGTGGGTTGACTTATTTTACAGGAATATGTATGAATTTTTAATGTTAAATTGTCTGGCATGAGATTCTGTGCAACTATATGTTAAATGTATGAGATGCAGACTAAGTAAGTAAAGTATTGAGAATAAAATATGTTATTGACTATGTTGCTTGTGTAGGCTAAATGCAACCATGTAAATGTAAGATAGCTGAAAGACAGCCATGTTAGCAGATCTAGCATATTTCTATGTAGACTAACTGATGACAGCTAAAAGGAACTGTAGACTAACTGATGATGGCTAAAGACCAGCTATAGTACAAAGGAAATGAAATGAAAATGTTATGCAATGACAATGAAATGACAATGGAATGAAATGACAAATGTGAATGATGAAATGTTGAAGACTACGTAAAGTGAAATGCAATGAAATGTTAAATTATGAACATGAACAGATGTGAATGATTGGATAATGGCAGAAAAAATAATGTATTATGTTATTAGAGGTATCTATGTATGTAGAACATGTTGTGATTGGGCGGGGCCTACTCTTCGCCTGAGGGCTTGCTAGGTAAGGCGAGTACGCTAGTAACTTCAGATGTGACCATAGCTGCATAACGTACTAGGGCAGAAGGAACCTACTTGTATGAGTCGATAGATTTCCCTATCCTTAGGGCCTTTTCCGATAAACTATTGTTCAACAGTGTGAGTACGAGATCAATCTAACACTTGAGGTTTTACTCAGTAAGGTGAGTGCCCTAGTATGCTTTAGTAGTAACCTTAGGGTTACCTAAATATCAAAGCAGAGGGGTGCTACTTGTATGGGTGGGTAATCACACCTCTTCTTGGATAATCTCGTGTGTTAAATCTCTGCATGTGATTGACTAGGTTCAAAGAATGATTTCAGTGTTATGTTAATAATTTGAAAAATGTTATTAAAATGATATTTATATACCTCATATTAGCCACATACTGTTTTAATATACTATTTCTTCCCTTACTGAGATGTGTCTCACCGAATATAAATGTATCTTTTTTAGGACCTCCTCGAGATCGAGCTTAAAGAGCTCGAGGTTTTATAACATTTTTGGAAAAATAGAAAGAGAAAAGGATATATTTTTATGTTAATTTTGAGATGTACAAATTTATGTTTTATGTTTTATGTTTTAAGTTTTCTGAGATATGGATGGTTGGGAATACTAGTATTTACGGATTATGTTTTGGAGACATGTATATATGTGATTACAGGTTGATGCATGATTTATTATGGTGTGTTGATAGATTTAGAAAACTTTGGTATTATATTTTTTTTGGGAGATTATATTTATATTTTCTACTGCATACATGATATTAGTATATGGATTATCAAGTAAATGAATGGATTAGTAACACTCCAGGCCCACGTAGAGGGTCGGGGCGTTCAAGATGGTATCAGAGCAATGTCCTGCCAGAAGTGTGATTAATTTCACATCGTCTGGATATGGAAATATTAGAGTATTAGGTTAGGGATGATTTATACCAGAGTATAGGATTGAGGTTTGATAAGGATAGGAATGGATAGATTAAGATACTGCTATGGATTCTGAGTGGTGTTTCGTAAGCCGTGAGTAGAAACCCCTTGATGGTCTTCTGTGTTTTTTTGAAGAAGTAGCTAGCTTCAGAAAATCATGATAAATCCATCAATGGTCATGTTTCTGAGCAGAGAAATTAGAACTTGGAATTTGAACTCAAAGGTTAGGTTGGTTGATTCAGGGAGAAAAATCTTTGAAGAAGAATCATTTTGGTGTTGTGGTTTTTTGGTTTTTGGTCAACTTGGGTGTTTGTTATTTAAATTGGAGGATATGGAAATGTGTGGTATGAGATTGGTTAATTTATTTAAGAGGTTATGCTATTGGGGGGAAACCAGCAAGTACCTCTAAGTAGAGGTGGACCAAAACGAGTGTACTCGTTGATTTCCGATTGAGGCAGATGTTGCCAAGGGGACAGGTATGGATTTATGATTAAGGTAATAATGATTTAATTTGACTATGGATGATTGAGAAGTTTATATGATGATTTTATGTCATTGTGGATAATGTAGGAATTCATTTGATATAAATATTGGGATATGTAAGGTATGTTGAGTTATGAATTCCTGAAATGAGGAAATGATTGATTAGTTGGTAAAAAAATTTCGAGGACGAATTTCTTTAAAGAATGGAAGAATGTAATAACTCAGGAAAAAATTATTATTAAAAAAATAATTAATTAATTAAAATTATCAATCAATTAATTAATTAAACATTATTAAATTATTGTATTAGATAAACAAGTAAAAAAGCAATGGTATGAAAAAAAAAATGAAATAAAATGAAATTAGATTAATTATTAATTAATTAATTAATTAATTAAATTAATAAATTAATTAAATGTTATTTAATTGAATTACATAAGTAAGTAATATGATGAGTATATATGTATAAGGTTAAGGTATATATATATATAATAATCAAATGGTTGAATTAAATGAATTGGATTTCAATTTGAAATCCAATTCAATTGAAATCTCTGCATCATCCCTGTTCATGCTCACGAATCTCTCAGTCTCTCACAGTTTCTCTCACTCCTCCGTCCTCCTCCTCTCTCTCCTCAATTTTGTCGACTTAACGAGTGCCGATTGGGAAACGGAAGGTGCTGTTGGATTCCTAACTCCGCCACCGACATTTCTACTGGAGCGAATTTATTGTGGGAGCGACGTAGGTACCATTCCCCGGGTAAGGTAATTTTTACCTAATTTCTTAATTTTTTCTTAGATCTCTAGTCAAATCGACGATCAGGCACCACCACAGGATTTTAGTCGTGATCGTCATCATTTTGGAGTGAGTAAATTTCCAATTGGGGCTTTTTAGGTCCCACTCGAAAGTAAGAGTGGGATTTGAAAATTTTGACAAATTGGTTATATTTGAAGGTATAACTATTTATTTAGAATTTAAGGGTTTAGGAAATATTAAAATAATATTTTATTTAAGATTAATTTAATGGAATTATGATTTTTGATTTGGGGTCCGGGTGAGCGCCGCAAGTACTTTTCGAGGTCCTTGTTGGCGTAGTTGAAGAAATCAGGTAAGGAAAAATTAAATATTAAATCAAATTTTATGAAATTAAAGGTAATAATTTATGTTATATTGTATGTATGTTTTGGTGTGAATTATTAAAATGCCAACCATGTAAAACTACGATTTTTGAGCTTACGACCACTTTTTTAGTTATGTATTTGTGGAAATGAACTGAAGAAAGTAGAAAGAATTTTCTGGATAATTATGTAAGAAATGGAAATTGTATTTTCAGTAATTAAATGCTAAATTTGGGTTGACTTATTTTACAAGAATATGTATGAATTTTTACTATTAAATTGTGTGGCATGAGATTCTGTGCAAATATATGTTAAATGTATGAGATGCAGACTAAAAACCAACTGTAGTATGAAGGAAATGAAATGAAAATGTTATGCAATGACAATGAAATGACAATGTTATGAAATGAGAAATGTGAACGATGAAATGTTGAAGACTACGTAAAATGAAATGTAATGAAATGTTAAGTTATGAACATGAACAAATGTGAATGATTGGATAATGGCAGAAAGAATAATGTATTATGTTATTACATGTATATATGTTATTACAGGTGGATGCATGATTTATTATGGTGTGTAGATAGATTTAGAAAACTCTAGTATTACATTTTTTTTAGGAGATTATATTTATATTTTCCGCTGCATATATGATATTATTATGTGCATTATCAGGTAGAATGGATTAGTAGCACTCCAGGCCCATGTAGAGGGTTGGGGCGTTGCAATAGGGATCCAAACCTGACCTTAGGGGACCCAACCTAAACTCAAAAACCTTTTTCTTAAAAGGTTAAACTCATACATAGGTTTTTAAAATAACTTAAGGTCAAAAACAGGGTTTGCAACGGTAAACCGACGTTGGATTTTTGGGCTTAATTAAAAAGCTCGGTCAACCAAACCCTTCCAGTATTAATTAGCTTAGTTGACTGAATAGACCGTAGGTCAAAAATTCAAAAGTTTGACTAAGCCTCCGTCGACCGACCGATTTGCGTTATAAAAGCTTCAATCGACTGTAATGGTCAGAAGTCAACATGTTGACTTCGCTTGGTTGACCATACTGAATTGAACGCACTGTTCTTGGTTGACCGAACCATGAACCACTGACACCCCAAGTACTTGGTTAACCAAACCATGTAGTTCAAACTTAAGATGGTTGACCGAAGCGATATGAATATTCGACCACATCTTTACCTTGGTCAACCAAACCCACGAAGGGTTCAGAATCGCCCTAATATGGTAGACCAAATCTATTGTTCAAATTTGCCCTGGCCAACCAAACTTATAAAAATGGTCGACTGAACCTTGTCCTTGGTTGACCAAACCTCTCAAGTTGGCGCATTTTTTCCGTGGTAATTAGGGTTAATTTTTCACTTAACAAATTCTAAAATCCCTAATATGTCCCCAACGACTATATTTTTCCCAAGGTCTATTTATACCCCCTCATTACTCGGATTTTAATAAGAGATTAGATTAGAAAATCCTCTCAAATAATTTTTTATTCTAATTCCATACTCCCTCTTTTGACATCAATCAAAAAGAGTAAGATATCAAGATACGTATATAAATGTTGGGGCAAAAAAAGGAATCAGAGCATAAGATAGATATCAGTTATCATGCTTAAATAGATTAAAAAAAAAGACTAAAGTATGAGAAAAATAAAAAAATAAAAAAACAAAATGTAACTGATCACATATTACAACCCAAAAGTTTGTGTAAGCTAAGTAAATCATTTAATCATCAGCTGCAATATCATCGTCATCTTCTCCCTCTTCTTCTCCTTCAGCTTCTTCTTCTTCTTCTTCTTCTTCTTCATCACTTGCAGCAGCAGCATCAGCACTTATGTCCATTGGAGCCTTACCATGTGAAGAACCGACCATATGCTGTTCAATGTGACTAAGTCTTTGATCAAGAGAATTATAATTAGCCTATAGAGATGCACAATTTTGCTGAAGTAAGGTGAAGCCAGATCTCATTTCACCACAAAAACCAATGAATTGCTGATGATAAGCAAGGAACCATGAAGGTGCATCATCAGCCTGAGTAGCAGGTTGCTTAGCTGGTTTAAGAACATGAGAAGGTGCTTGATGTACACATCTTCCTTTCAGAAACCAACCTTGTTCATGTTTTTCATATCCCATTTTATTGAGTGTTGTAGATGAAAATAGATCATAATGGGTTCGCTTAATGAAGAGGTTAGATGGAGAAGTTGTGTTTAGATGAGCAAATACAAGATTCATAATACAACCATAAGGAAGAATTACATGAGGAGCTTCTTCCCTAGTGATCATCCATTTTAGAATTAAACTTGGCAAATCTAACTTCTTTCCTTTGAGTAGACACCACAATACAAAAAAATCTGAATATAAAATGTAGTCGTGTAATCCTACTTGAGGCAGAATGTTGTATGTAATAAGCTTCTAGAGGATTTGAGCTTGCAGGTTCAATTGCTTGTAAAAAGGAGGATGGCTAAACAAAACAGGTGGTTTAGTCATAATTAGTGAAACAAACTCTTCAAGTGTGACATCTTGAGCCAGAATCCAAGATTGTCCAAAAGATGGACACTCAAAATCTCCTAGCATGATGTTAAAAATTTGTGCCAATGTTTGTGGAGTGAGAGCAAGTGATTTCCCCATGACTTTATTCGAGATTACCGTGTCTCCTTTAACCAAATTTGCATTAAATAATTTAACCAACTTTGGATACACTTCCTTAGCTTGATAGGTAATAAACCTATTCCATCCAAATGTTCGAAACATTGGTAAAATGGGTGGAAACTAATTTTCAAAGAAAGTCATATCTAAAACCTTACCGAGAATTGGCTCAGTAGAGCGAAGATGATTTTGGTATAGTTGCCTTGTATGTGGAGTGACAAGCCATTTTTCTATATTGTTGTTGCCATCTGTTTCAAAAGTAGAGTCTTTGCTTCCTTTTGTTTTCGTTATTGGCATTATGAAGTTGAGTGAAAACGAACGGTGAAAACCTATTAAATTGAGTGGGAATGAAGTAGGATAATGGTTTTCAGAGTGAGGGAACACCTGAGATTGAAGGAGAACGAGTGTAGGAGAGGAGAGAAATAGAGTCAGGAGATTGGGGTTTTGAAAGGTTAGGGTTTCTTGCACTTTAGGTATTTGAACCACCTACAGTCGGTCGACTGAACTTGATATGTCAGTTGCCTGACTAGTGTACCCTTGCATATTTTCTCCAAACAGCAGCGAGTAATTTGAATATGACTCAAGAGTCAGTCGCCTGACAAGCTTGTTCTTTAATATGTACTTGACGACTCATCCAATTTCCTCTTTAAACAACTTCTCTACTATGCAACAACCCTAGTTCACGTCTTATAGATATAAATTTGTCTTTTGGAAAAGGTTTGGTAAATCTATCTACCCATTGGTCACTTGTATTCACAAACTCAAGTGTTATATCCTCTTTTTGCACATGATCTCATAAGAAATGATGTCTAATGTCTATATACTTGGTTCTTAAATGAGATATACTATTTTTGGAGATGTTGATGGCACCGGTATTATCACATTTTATAGGTACAACCGAGTACTCTAGATTAAAATCCTTTAATTGTTGCTTTATATAGAGAGCTTGTGCACAACAACTACCTACTGCCACATACTCTTCTTCCACAATAGATAGTGTTAGCTTTACTGTAATACCAAGAGGGGGTAGAATTGGTATTTTAAAATTTATCCCCTAGGTCAATCCACTAACGACAGTATTACACAAGCCTAAGGTAAATTTAATGCGTATAAAATAAATCAATATATATTTTTAGCGAAAATTAAACTGCACTAGAAATTTAACCAAACATGCACAATAAAACAGTAAAGAGCACAACAACAAAAATGTTATCGAGGTTTGGCAAACTTCCTACATCCCCGCCTTGGCTAACAAGTACAAGGATTACACTATAAGCTCACTTAACGAGTGGAGCGGCACCTAAACAACCAATTCAATTAACACAGGGCTGACCTTAACCTTTACATACAATCCTTTCCAGGCTAGATTACCGCCTCCTCAGGCTAAGCCTAGAATACAACAGTATTTCTTAATAATAAACTGGGTACAATGATTATGCTTCTCAGTCAAGTAGATATGTACCAAATGTAATCAATCAATCACACATCAACAGTATAGGAAATTGTAAGCTCAATGATATGATTTTGTGTAAGCAAACACTCAGTAAAGTATAATCACAAAATGCTCAAGAGTACTCTAACAAGCTCTTTCTTTGAAACAAAGTATAACAAATCTCAATAATAGATTAGGGTTTCAAAGATGCTAGCAAAAATATTCAAACCAACTCAAAAATATTTTCCTCAATGAAATAAGCACAAGAGTTGTTTGAAAAATATAATTTGTAAAATGTTTTGCACACCAAAAATATAGCTATAGGAATCTTGCAATAACAATGCAAAGAACCTCAAGCTACTGAGTTTTTCCCAACACTAGATTTATCAAATTAAATCTGTAGGTTAACTCTTTACTTAACTCTCCAAAATCAATATCAATCAATAACAAAAGTATTGAGAGTATTAAGCAATCTATAACAAAGTAATAGCACAATAAGAACTCTCACAATACTAAAATTGATCAAAGGAATGAGTGCATGAGAGGATTTGAGTAAGAATAGGTAAAATAAGCTTTTTGAGTTTGAGAGGATTTTTTGCTAATGATTTGTCTAATCTCTTGCTAATCTACACAAATGAGACCCTATATATAGAAGTGACCCAAATTATGACTGTTAAGGACTCATAGGGCATTATTAGAATTGTTTAAAAGTCATTTAGAAGAATAACCTCGTTTAACTAATTTTAACCCCGATAAAAAATAAACCCGAGAGTTTTTGGGTGGCTGAACCACGGTTCGGTCGCCCGACAAGACTCGGTAGAAAAAGTTGCTTTTGATCGTTCGGGTGCCCGAATTAGGGCTCAGTATGCTGAACTAAGGCGATTTCATTATGTCCGCATTTTGGTCGTCTAGTCTAGCATTCGGTTAACTGAACTCAAGTGTTCGGTAGCCCGACGCCCTTTTGAACGTAATTGTTCAGTTGGCTAAGTTGGTGAAAAGGGTTAGCTCAGCAAATCGGTCGATCGTGGATGGTGTGTGAAATTTGGTTCTGTTTTTTTAACTCAGGTCAACTTGTTGACTAGTCCACAATTCGAGTGCCTGAGGTGTATTGAACACAATGGGTTTGATCGCCCAACCTCTCACAATTTTGCCTATTTTAGTCCAGGTCATTTCAGTTCTTTCCTCTAATAGTGTAAGTGATTATGGGGACTATATTGAGCATTTGTGTAGGGATCTAAGGTTTTTCTAAGGTCTATGAGCTTACAACAAACCTATTTGCATGATATGTAGAGATTATTATAGACCATTTTTCCTATAATTACTATTACAGACATGAATTGAAAAATTATATAAATTACAACATAATATAATCTTCAGGGTCTTCAGTCTTTACTTCATGTGCCATCAATTGATCTGCTAATATAAACCTGCACACAAACTAGATAGCCATCAAATATTTGAGTATTTGTCATTATCAAAACCGGGTATGTCCTATGAGGTCAACAGATAGTGCTACGAAATTTTATTTCTTAGAGAACCAAAACACAAGAGATCTTCCTAGGAAGTGGCAAGTACCACTTGTGCTTTTTCGATCAAATTTACATTTATCATAGTCCGCATTTGAATAACTTATCAACTCAAATCTTGTATCTTTAGGATACCATAGAACTAAGTCAATAGTACCTATCAGATATCTTAAGATTCTTTTGATAGCTATTTGGTGTGATTCCTTAGGGGCTGCTTGAAACTAGGTGCACATACATACAATAAACATAATATCTGGTCTACTGGCTGTTAAGTAAAGCTAACTTCCTATCATACCTCGGTAGTATTTCATATCTACCAGTTTCCCTTTTTCATCTTTACCAAGATTTATCGATGTACTTATAGGAGTCCCTAAAGGTTTGCCTCCTTCCATATCGAATATCTTAAGCAACTCTCTTATGTATTTTGACTGATTTATGAATGTTCCATTTTTAGCTTGTTTAATATGAAGTCCAAGAAAATAAGTTAACTGTCCCATCATGCTCATTTCAAATTCTTCTTGCGTACACTTAGCAAATTCTTTACATAATTCATCATTTGTGGCTCTATAGATGAATTTTTCCATATATATTTGGATAATAAGCATATCTTCATTCTTAGACTGAATAAATAGTGTGTTATCCATCTTTCCTCTAGAAAAGTCATTTTCTATAAAAAAAAAATCCACTTAATTACTCATAGCAGGCTCTAAGAGCTTTTTTTATACCATATAATGCTTTTGTCAATCTGAATACATGGATGGGGTAATGGCAATCCTTAAATCATGGAGGTTGTGCCACATAACTTTCTTCATTTATAAATCCATTTAAGAATGCACTCTTCATATCCATTTGATAGAGCTTGAAATCTTTGTGAGATACATAAGCTAATAACATTCTTATGGCTTCCATTCTAGCTACGGGAGCAAATGTCTTATCGTAGTCTGTTCCTTCTTCTTGATTATATCCTTGAACTACGAGTCTAGCCTTGTTATGCACTATAATACCATTTTCATCCTTTTTATTCCTAAATACCCATTCGATTCCAATTACAGAATGATCAGCGATTTTAGGAACTAATTTCCAAACTTTATTTCTTTCGAATTGATTTAATTCTTCTTGCATGACTACTATCCATGAATCATATTTTAGAGTTTCTTCCATATTTTTAGGTTCCTCTTGAGATAGGAATGCATAGTAAATACACAAATTTTTTAATGAGCATCTGGTATATACTCCTTGTGAAGGTTCACCAATGATTTGGTCCTTTGGGTGATTTCTCACAAACTTCTATTCTTTAGGAAGTTTTATTTGGTCTAGAGGTCTATCATCTGAAGTTAAAATTGGTTCTTTGTTCTCATCCTTTACTTCTTGAATTTTTAATTCATCTATACTTTGCTTAATTTCATCTTCTTCAATCTCCGGTGGTTTCGAGAATGGATTCACCTCATCAAAGGCTACATGTATTGATTCTATGATTGTGAGGGTTCTTTTGTTCTAGATTCTGAATGCTTTACTATTTAATGCATACCCTAAGAAGATTCCTTCGTCAGATTTTGCATCAAATTTTTCTAAGTCATCTTTATGATTCAATACAAAACACTTACATCCAAATACATGAAAATAAGAAATGTTAGGTCTTCTTCCTTTCCATAGTTCATAGGGGGTCTTATCTAGTCTTGATCTTATGGAAACTTTGTTCATTACATAACATGCAGTATTTACCGCTTCAGCCCAGAAATACTTTGGTAAGTTATGTTCATTAAGCATGGTCCTAGCCATTTCTTGGAGAGACCTATTTTTTTCTTTTCAACAACTCCATTTTGTTGAGGAGTTCTAGGGGCGGAAAAATTATGATTTATTCCATGTTCACTACACAATTTTTCAACTTATTTATTTTTAAATTCTTTTCCTTGATCACTCCTGATTTTTAGCACTCTATACCCTTTTTCCTTTTGAAGCTTCTTGCATAGAGTGATTAACATATTACAAGTTTCATCTTTGGAAGACATGAAAAGTACCCAGATGAACCTAAAGTAGTTGTCAACAATTACGAAAGCATATTGCTTTTCTCCTAGACTTTGAGTTCTAGTAGGACCAAATAAATCTAAGTGAATAAGTTCTAAGGATCTACTAGTGGAAATGTGTTCCTTCCTTTTAAAACTAGTCTTAATTTGCTTCCCAAGTTGGCAGGCATCACATATTTTGTCTTTTACAAACTTAGTACTGGGTAGTCCTTTTACTAAGTTCTTTTTAGCTAATTTAGATAATAAATCCATACTAGCATGTCCTAGTCCTCTATGCCATAACCAGCTTGCTTCATTCATAACTGTTAAGCATGTGACTTCTTAAGAGATTGGGTTTTCAAAATTTATACAGTATACATTATCAACTCAGTTTGCAATAAAGAAAATTTTATTCTTTTCTGAGTTTTCAATTATGCATTTTTCTTATTTAAATATTATGTTAAAGCCTTTATCACTTAATTGACTGATGCTAAGTAGATTATGTTTTAACCCGTCTACCAGTAAGACATCATCAATAGTTAAGAAGGGTTCTTTACCTACTTTTCTGATACCGATTATTCTACCTCTAGCATTGTCTACGATGGTGACATATCCACCATCATTTTGCATTAATGTGGTGAATTTTGACTTGTCTCTGGTCATATATCTTGAACATCCACTATCCAAGTACCATTTGTCTTTTAATGGAGTAGTTTTGAAACACACCTACAAGAAGGGTTCAAGGTGTTACTATTTGTACCCAAGCCTTCTCAGGTCTTTTAGATTCATTTCTCACTTCAATTTTGATTCTCCATACTTTCTTGATTTTAATATTTTTTCTTTTAAATGGACAATCAAACTTTATATGTTCTTTTTTCTTACACAAGAAGCAAGTAGTATGTTCATATGCATTGGTGTAGGATGTACTAGCATAGTTTTTTGATTTCATAACAAAATACCTCATGTAGAGATTTTTTTTTTTCTTGTTTTCTACTCAATTGAATCCTATTCCTTCTTTATCCAAGGACATTCTTTGTGGTCCAATCAGTTTATCAAAATTTTCTTTTCCTCTAGTAAAATTCTAGATGATTCTATCTTTGTCTTCAATTTTGCTTTTAATATCACCTATCTCTAAGTCCTTTTTACTTTCACCATTTACTTGAAGCTTTACTAAGTTTGGAGATATTTTATTTATTTTACTCATAAGATCATCATTGTGTGAGTCCTTTTCTTTTTTAGCTGCTGTTGAAGTTTCTAGCTATTTCTTTAGCATTTCATGTTATTCTTTCAATGCTATATTTCTTTTGGTTACTTTTATAAATCTATTATGCAAAGAGAATAATTCAGCTTGCATTTCTCTATATGAGGGCATGCTTTCACATGAGTCACTACATGATTCATCACAAGTGATTACGCGTTCAAACTGTGTAATTAAGTGATTTAATTCACGCATTGGGGCATATATTTTTAATTAAATACCTAATTACTTTCAATATTTTAACACAATATCCTATTTATAATATTTGGTTTTTATTGAGCAATTTATGAATTTTTGGCATTTTTTTATCGTAGCAAAATTATCGGAAGTTAAAATTGGTATCAGTTCGTAATTTGGACATAATTTTCCCATCTAAGCTCCGATCGAGACGATTTGAAATTTTGTAAAAAGATGAGAAGATTATCTACAACTTCCATGTTTTAAGTTTTGAGAAAAATGGGCTCCAAAAAGGTTAAAATTGGCCTCGTTCATGGAGAAAAAAAAAATGCGAAAAAAAAAATTTAAACTTTGCCCTGATGTGACCCGGCCATGCAACTGGGTCCGCGCCTCCTTGGTTGGGCATAGGCCTGCATCCCAACTCCCCATTTTATTTATTCTTATTATTTTTTCTCTTCCCTGGCAGCAACCCCAGCCCCCAACTCCTTTTTCCCTTCTCTCCCAAATCTCTTCCTTTTTTTTTTTCTTCTGGCTCTCAATTACACAACCTGCCAGCTCCTTTCCCCTTCTTCTCTTCTCCTTCCTCTTTTCTTACTTCCTCTCTTCCTTCTCCTTTCTCTCTTAACTCTTTCTTCTTTCTACTCTACCAACAGCACACGAGCCCCCAGCTCCCCTCTCAACTCTCTCTGGTTGCTGCTGCTTTGTCTCCTTCAACCTACTCCAGTCGAACGCCCCAGGCTTCCACTCTCCTTCCCTTCTCTTCTCTTTCCCACTTAGTCTGCTCTGTTTCCCATTTTTTATTCTCTGTGCTATTGATTTTTATCCATACCTAAACCAGTAACCTGTTGCGGCTATTGCTGAAGGATTGAAGACCTGCTTTCTCCTGTTGCAGCCGAGAAGGTATTTGCTTTAGCTGCTGGCTACTATCGTCCTTCTTGCTATCTCCTTCTTGATGGTGCTGCCAAACCCTCCTCCCGTACATGCTACAAATCAAAGTTGTTCCTACTGCATGTGGTTGTTGTTGGAGACCAACCCAAGAAGCCCCTTTGCCATCCAGTGTTGTTTCCGCTACTGCTCGTTCTAGCCGAAGCCTTCTAGCTACAAAGCAGAGAGACTCCTGCTTCAAAACACGGGCACCCCTACTGCTCCAAGCTACTCCAGTGGAGGAAGATCCAAAGACTCCATCTTGCAGCCAGGCAGCTACTCCAACACACCCATAAGCTACTCTCTCTCTCTCTCTCTCTTTCTCTCTCTCTCTCTTTTTTTTTTCTTTTCTTTCCCCTCTTTATTTTTAATTGTATTTATTATTATTATTATTATTATTATTATTATTATTATTATTATTATTATTATTACTTTAAAAGAATTGAGTTATTGTTTTAATTAATATTTTCTTCTATTTGTAAATTTTATTTTAAGTTTTAATTTCTAAAGTTTGTTTGGGTGTCATTGTTGTGGTAGGATCTTAATCAAAATTTCAAAAAATTTTTATCTTGTTTGGGTATTTTTAAATAAAGTTAAGTCCTTTCTCTATTCTTCATATTTATTTAGCATTGGTTGAGTGATTGTGTCTAAGTTCGTGTTGATCTCCTAATAAAAAAAGAAAAATATTCTCTTAGGATTTATATTACTTGTTTACTATAAAATTTAAATTCTGTTGAGTTCGGTTTAGTCTAAGTTTTATTAAAGTCCATTTTTTTAGTGTTCCATTTATGGTTGAGTTCTTGAAGACTTGGATTCCTATTTAAGTTCTTGATCGCACTTAAATTAGTTGTTATTTAAATTTGTGATTGGTTGCGTTCTCAAAATTGCATGTTTTAATTTACGTAGGAAAATTAGCATCTTTAATTTTTGTGAAGTTCAATGCGTGTTTCAATTTTTCCCTAGTTAATTATAGGATTTTTACTTATCATTATTTAATTCAATGCATGTTAGGTTTTAGAGTTTAAATTGCACGTTCATTTAATTTGTCAAAAAAAATCTCAAAAATCCATAGAACCAGAATCTGAACTGAGTTCCGTGACTTTTTATTTTCGATTGGAAATACGTAAAATTTGGAATTTAACCACATTCCCTAAGGAGATGTTCTGGCCTTTGAGCCGAATATTACACGACAGAACTCCTATACTTGGGATAGCTTCCGAGCTACTCATTTTTAGAGTGAGTCAAGTTTTTGGCGTCGTTGCGTGGGAGAGCCAGTTTTAATTTCAAATTTTGTGTTTTGCAATTATTTTTGATTTTTTATTACATAAAAATAAAAATAAATAAATAAATATAAATAAATAAATAAATAAAAATAATAAAAATTTGAAAATTTTGAAAAAAAAAAAAATTTGTTCATGCTTGTTTGCTGCTGTGTTAGTGGATTTCTACTATTTGCATTGATGTTTGATGCCATGGGTCTAAGATAATATGAATAAACTGTCTAAAATTTCACCTAACTCCAGTAAGGACACACAGAACACAGAATCTGACTATTCTCCTATTAATTTTATGAGTGATTTTGAAATTGATTTAAGTAATATGTTTGACCAATTCTTTAAAGAAGTCATGGCTGCACCTGCACCACATACACTTCAGGATTTTCTACAGCTGACACGCATTTCCACACTGTCCTGTATTGTGTTACAATAAGATGCACCGAACTTCAACATTAAGCATGGCATGTTATCTGTGATACCCTAGTTTCACAGGATGGATTCTAAGAGTCCATACCAACACTTGACAAATTTTGAGTTGGTCTACACCACTTTTATTAGTAAGGCTGGAACTGATGAATATATCAAACTTCGCTTCTTTCCTTTTTCTTTTAAAGATAAGGCAAAAATCTAGTTTAATTTTCTGCGACCTAACTCTATTACTAGCTAGGCTAAAATGCAGAGTGAGTTCTTACATAAGTTCTTTCTGTTAGACCAAATAGTTAAAGGTCTTTCATTCCTACTATATTTTGATGTATCACACACACACAACAAAATAATAGTAAAGTCATTTTAAAGTGTATAAAGAAACCCCCAAACGGACAAAAACCTTCTTAGAAACTTAAGGACAAAAATTTTAAGAAAAAGGATCTCGTCGACAAACACAGGGCTTCGTCGACGAGTGTAGCACAAACTTCGTCGACGAACACAAGGTTCTCATCGAAAAAAAGATACCGAGAGGTACCTGAATTCAAAGTCACAACTCGTTGACGAACACAGGGCGTCGTCGACAAATCACATGAAGGACTCATCGACGAACACAGGTTCTTGTCAATGAAAATATACTGAGAGGTACCTGAATTCAGAACCAGAAAATCTTCAACGAACACAGGGCTTCTTTGACGAAGTTACTGAAGAGCTCGTCGAGGAACACAGGGCTTTGTCGACGAACGTTGGGCAGCAGCGAACATTAAATGCTGTAGAACGGCTATTTTGAATCTTGTCCTACATTCATAAATGCCCAACGGCTCTCCAGCATTGCACTCGCCATTTAGTATATAAATAGGAATAAATAGCATTTACTTCTCACCTAGAAAAATCAAATTGTAAGAAGATCATTCATTGGTGTTGTTATTTCTAGGGTTTGCTCACAAACTCACTTGCCCTCTTCTTGCTGCTCTTAATCTTGCATTTACTCTATTGACAAGAGGATTTTGAGTAAGGATTTTATTGGTTTAATTAGCTCAAAGGGAGTATTCAAGCTTACATTTAATTTTCATCTACCTTTTGTAAACAAAGGCTCTTTGTGAGCTGTTTTTGGGTGTCTCTAAGTGAGCACCTTGTTGAAGCTCTTTGTGAGCTGGTGTGTATTGGCTTCTCTGCCCAAAGGAGGATTATAGTGGATTTTGGGAATCCTTGAGTTGGTCTCAAGGCGTGGACGTAGGCGGGGTGCCAAACCACCTAAATATCTTTGTGTTAAGCTTTTCTTCTCTCATATCTCATTTATATTATTATCGTGATTTTCTACATTTCTTTTTACACGGCAATTTTATACACCTTCTCTTGGTAAGATTTTTATGCTTGTAGAAAGTGAGCACATCACTGAAGAAAGTCTATTCACCCCCCCCCCCTCTAGACATACTACCAGGCCAACAAGTGGTACCAGAGCGCCAGTTGCTGAAATTCGGAGTAACATCCAAGCGAAAAGATCAACATGGCAGATATGTTTGCCCAAGGTCAATTTATGGACCGCCCTCCCAAGTTTTGTGGGATTAACTACCCAGCATGGAAGGATCGAATGTCCATCTTCATCCAAGCCTATGACTACCGCATGTGGAATGTCATCACTGAAGGTGATTACACCTTCAAAAATGAAGACGGCGATGACATCCCATTGGGAAACTTCCCGAGGCAGATGCAAGGTTGGTACAACTCAACTTTAAAACCAAGAATTTCCTATATTACGCCGTAAGTGATGAAGAATACAACCGGATATGTGGTTGCAACACGGCCAAGGAAATGTGGGAAAAACTTCAGGTAACATATGAGGGAACTACCCAGGTAAAGAGATCTAAAATTTATATGCTTGTAAAAGAATATGAAATGTTCAAAATGGAAGAAGGTGAAACAATTACAGCTATGTTCACACGATTCACACATATCACTAATGGACTAAAAGCTCTTAGTAGAGAGTACTCTATGGAAGATAATGTGTAGAAGGTTCTTCGTTCTCTACCAACATCTTGGCATGCAAAGTCCACAGTGATTGAGGAAGCAAAGGACCTCTCAAAGGTCACTCTTGACGAACTAATTGGATCTCTCATGACCTACGAAATCAAGAAGAAAAGTGCTGCTGCTGAAGCTGAAGCACCCAAGAAAGCTACCAGAATTGCTCTAAAAGTCGGGAAGCAGAAAGAGATCATAGAAGAAGAGGAGAATGATGATGACGACGAAGTTGCCCTACTAACTAGAAGATTCAAAAACTTTTTGATGAACAAATGAAATGGCAAACTAAAGGAGAAAGGAGAATCGAGCATCAGATGCTACAATTGCAAAAAGATCGGGCACCGCATGGCCGATTGCCCTCTTTTAAAAAAAAAAGCAACAATCAACAAGGAGACAAGAAGAAATTCAAAGCAATGAACGCAACTGAATGGGATGAACTAGATGGAACCTTAACCAATGAAGTCGAAGAAGAAGTCGCCCATTTCTGCCTTATGGCTGATGAACTAAGTGAGGTAAGTTCTGATGATGAATATCTCCCTTCATATGAGGAACTAGAAGAAAATTGTAGAAAATTCTATGTTGAACTAAGAGCATCTAAAAGGAAAATCAAAATTTTAGAAGAAAATTATTCAAAATGCAAAAAAAAAAAAAAAAAGATTTGCTCATGTGATACCTTGAAAGTTGAAAATGCATCTTCTAATATTGAAAAAGAAAAGCTTTCTAAAGAATACTTAAAATACAAAGAGTCCTCTGAAAGCTTGAAAAGTCAAGTAAGTGAATTTCTTCAAGAAAACTCTTCATTGAAAGAGAAAGTGGAGGATCAAAGCAATACTATATATAAATTTACAAGTGGAAAAGAAAATTTCGATAGATTACTTGGAGCCCAAAGATTTGGAATTTTCAAAGAAGGTTAAGATACGGCCTATCATCTTCCGAGTCAATAGGATTTGCTAACCTTTATGCTAAAAGGAGTTCTATATCAAAGAAAAGCTTTGCACCTAAACTAAATCCCTCACACGCAAATAAAGTTTATTTATATTGTGAGAAAAAAAGGCATGTACCATTTACTTGCCCCTTCAAGGGAAATAGAGGAAAAAATATGAACTACAAATGGGTGATTAAGAACACTAACCCAATAGGACCCAAGAAAATATGGGTACCAAAACAAATCCCTTGATGTTGTGTGCAAATGTGCTTGAAGAGCAACTCTGTAAAGAACATATGGTTTCCAGACAGTGGATGCTTAAGGCACATGATGGGAGACGCAAGCAAATTCCTCTATCTCACATACAAAAAGGAAGGGCTAGTCACATTTGGAGAAAACGCCAAAGGAAGAATCATCGGTAAAGGTAAAATAGGTAATTCATCCCTAGCTAAAATGTTGCTCTAGTTGATACTCTCAAACATAATCTGCTAAGTGTTAGTCAACTGTGTGATAAAGGGTTGAACATTATTTTCCAATCCACAAAATGCTTAATAAATGATTTAAATGGAAATGTCATTCTCATAGGAAAATGTGAGTCCAACATATATACAATTGAATTTGAAGAAATCACAAATTGTAACATTAAGTGTTTAGTTGTCACAAATGAAAATTGTTGGCTATGGCATAGGAGACTAGGTCATGCAAGCATGGATCTTCTTCATAATCTTTCATCCAAGGATCTAGTCAACGGTCTACCAAAAAACAACTATGTGAAAGACAAAATATGTGATGCATGTCAATATGGAAAACAAGTTAAGACCTCCTTCAAAACTAAGAAAGTAATCTCTACATCAAGACCCCTAGAGTTAATCAATCTTGATCTATTTGGACCTAATGACATAGCTAGCATTAGTGGAAAACTGTATGCATTTGTTATTGTTGATGACTTTTCTAGATTTTCATGGGTAACTTTTCTTGCCAATAAAAGTGATACATGTAATACATTTATTCATTTTTGTAGAAAAATCCAAAATGAGAAGGGAATATCAATTGTACATATTAGAAGCGATAGAGGAAGAGAGTTTAGAAATAAAGAACTTGAGGACTTTTGCAACGAAAATGGATATTCACACAACTTCTCTACACCAAAAACCCCACAACAAAATGGAGTAGTTAAAAGAAAAAATCGAACACTCCAAGAAATGGCTAGAACAATGGTCAACGAACATAATTTGCCAAAATACTTCTGGGCAGAAGTCGTTAGCATAGCATGCTATGTTAGTAACCGAGTCATCATTAGATCCAAAATAGGAAAAACCCTCTATGAAATATGGAAGGGTAGAAAACCTAACATATCACATTTTAAGGTTTTTGGATGCAAGTGCTTCATATTAAATGATAGAGATCATTTCGCTAAATTTGATTCAAAGTCCGATGAGGGGATCTTCATAGGATATGCCATGAATAGTAAAGCATACAGGGTATTCAACAAAAGAATTCAAACTGTTCAAGAATCAACCCATGTCGTTTTTTATGAAACAAATCCTCACACATCCAAAACCCTTGTTGAGATAAATGAAGAAAACCAAGTCACTACCTTTAGAATTGAAAGAGAATTAGAACAGCTCAAGATAAATAATGATCAAGACACAAATTTTCAAGATAAAAATGTAGATCATCTAGGATCTTCTCCTCAAGAACCTAACCAATCAGAAGAGAAAGAAGATCATGAATTACCCAAAGCATGGAAGTTTGTAAAAAATCATCCAACTGATCTCATCATAGGAAGTCCCTCTCAAGGAGTCAGCACCTGATCTCACCTTAGAAGTGGATGTAATCATATTGCCTTTGTATCTCACCTAGAACCTAAAAACTTTGAAGAAGCTGAAATGATGCAGATTGGATAAATGCCATGCAAGAAGAATTAGATCAATTTGAAAGAAACAAAGTATGGCACTTAGTTCCTAAACCCAAGAATTCCACAATAATTGGCACTAAATGGGTATTGAGGAATAAGAAAGATGAAGAGGGAAACATTATCAAAAATAAAGCTAGACTTGTAGCCCAAGGATACAACCAACAAGAGGGTATTGACTACGATGAAACTTATGCTCCTCTAGCTAGACTAGAGGCCATCAGAATGCTCCTTGCCTTTGCTTGTTACAAAAACTTCAAATTGTTTCAAATGGATGTTGAAAGCGCCTTTTTCAATGGATACATAAATGAAGAAGTTTTTGTCAAACAACCTCCTGGCTTTGAGAGCCACACTCATCCTGATCACGTATATAAACTCTCAAAAGCCCTTTACGGACTTAAGCAAGCACCAAGAGCTTGGTATGAATGCTTAAGCAATTTTTTTCTTGAAAATGGGTTCACAAGAGGAAAATTCGATACCACTCTTTTCTTAAAACATAAAGAGAATGATATGCTAGTTATAAAAATCTACACAAATGAGACCTTATGTTAAGACTTTGCTCAAACTATGCATGAAACATTTGAGATGAGCATGATGGGTGAGCTAACCTTTTTCCTAGGATTACAAATCAAGCAAATGAAGCATGGAATCTTCATAAATCAGGCCAAATACGTTAGGGACATGTTAAAGAAATTTAACCTTGAAATGGGAAAATCTAAGGCAACTCCTATAAGTATCATAACAAAGCTTGACGTTGATGAAAAAGGGAAAAACATTGACCAAAAACTCTACCGTGGCATGATAGGTAGCTTACTATATCTCGCCTCCAGCAGACCTGACATAATGTTCAGCATTTGTCTATGTGCTAGATTTCAAGATTGTCCTAAAGAATCTCATCTTCATGCGGTCAAACGAATCTTCAGATACTTAGCAGGCACCTATGACTTAGGACTCTTCTTTCCTAAAAATGCTTCCTTTAACCTCACATGCTACTCTGATGCTGACTACGGTGGTTGTAAAATCGATAGAAAAAGCACTAGTGGAACATGTCACTTCCTTGGACACTCCCTTGTTTCTTGGTTTTGCAAGAAGCAAACCTCCATAGCTCTTTCCACCACCAAGGCTGAGTACATAGCAGCCGGTAGCTGCTGTGCTCAAGCATTATACATGAAACAACAACTTAAGGATTTTTGAATCTTAGTTAAAGGTAATTCAATTCATTGTGACAATACTAGTACCATCAACATATCAAATAATCCGTGTCTCCACTCTAGAACCAAGCACATTGAAATTAGGCACCACTTCATTCGAGACCATGTCCAAAAAGGAGACGTTGAGTTGGTTTATGTTCCCACCGAAAACCAACTTGTCGACATTCTAACTAAGCCTCTCAATGAAGAAAGATTTCACAAAATTCGGCATGCCCTAGGAATGTGCACTCCTTCAGACATACTATAGGATCCTACCCCTACTCTTACTTTCCCTACTTTTCCACTTTAATGTTTATTTCCTTTCTCCATGTTCTCGTCAATGAACACAAGGTCTTCGTCGCCGATAAATCTGCATAATTCATAGGACGAATACAGGGCATTCGTCGCCAAATGTTCTATATTTCGTCGACGAACACAGGGTTCTCGTCGACGAAATTTGTCGGGGTACTTATTTCTTCCAAGCTAAAAAAAAACAAACCCTAACCCTCTTCCTGCATATCTCCCTCTCTCGACTCTGTGTTGTTCCTTCTCCCACCTTGCGCCACCACCTTCGCCCTCAGTTGTCTCCTCCCACATGCTACCAGCTGCTCCTCTCTCGATTGTCTCCTCCCACCAGCCCCTAGCTCTTCCCTCTCGGCCGTGCTTTCTCTCCATACCTCAATGGCTCCTTGCCCCAAACATAGGCACATTCAAACTGAAGCCAACGAAGGATCCTCTCGCCCTGCCTCCGGTTCTGCTCCGGCTAACCCCGACCCCCGCTTCGTCTCCTCTAAAGCCGCCCACCACTACCAAAATGACATTGTCAAGCAACATGTCGTGTATGGCAAAATAGTACCCTCTGAATTTTTACAGCTTCATTTTCATGCTCTTCTCACCAAGATTCAAGCCCTCGGATGGGATGCTCTTTTCAATCTCGATGAATTAGTTTATGAGGATTTTGTTGCAAATTCTATGCGAATTTCATCCCTTCATATTGCGGCATTGCCGCTTACTCTACCGTTCGAGGCACCATCATTTAGCTTTCCGACCATACATTCTCCGCGGTACTGGGTTGCACTTCATATCCTCTTCGTGGCATCCCCAAGTCCTCTTGGTTGACCCGCTTCGACTGGTTCAACTCCCACACTGCACTCAAGCTCATTACCAGTAACCCTCGTATTTCTGCGCTCGCTCGCCCGAAATCCAAGGACCTCACTATGGAATTTTGGGTCCTCCACCACATCATCACATATAACTTGTGTCCTCGAACTTGTGGCCAGCATTGGGTTACCCTCGGTGACATATTTTGCATGTACTATCTATGGGTTGGCCGGGGTATATATCTCCCCTCCATCATCGTTCAGAACATGGAAGAAGACCTCAAGCGGCAACGCGGCTATCTCCCATATGGTCGTCTCCTCACAACCTTCTTCGATCACTTCGATCTCATTCGCTCTGGCCTGCCTTGTATTCGTCCTGTGCCCGAAGATATTTACACTGAGGCGACTCTTCATCGTATGCACCTCGAAAAGGACGAAGCCTCTAACACGTGGGTCAAAGCCCATCAGCAAGGCCCTATTCTCGTGATTGAGGTTGAGGCTGCCCTGGAAGCTGAAGCCGAAGCCGAAGCCGATGAAGGCTAGCATGAGGACCCCGTCTATGGTCACATACTGGAACGCCTGGACGGGCTTCAGCATGCTATGACGCAGTTCGAGCTTCGACACCGCCATCGCTTTGACTCTATTGGTGCATCTCTTGCTCAGCTAGAAAGCACTACCCACGCTTGTTTCGACACTCTCGACACATCTTTTGTTGCACTGTTCGATCGACGGGGTCGCCCTCACGAGTAGCGTACTATCTCCACTACCCCCCCAATTTTGATTATGGCAAAGGGGGAGAAGTAGTTTTAGTTCTATTTTTTAGGTGTATGTGTAATTAGAAAACAATTCTAGTTGATACTATTAGCCTTAATCACTCGCTGTAAACACGGTATATAATTAGTAATGGAACAATCATTGCATCCTTTGAGTATAAATGCTCTATCCGCGTACTTGATTGATTGATATACTGGACTGTCATGGTTTATGCAGGACTAAATGGAAACTATCGTATCTATAAATGACATGCTGCCAAAATTTAAATAAAATACTCTTTCATAAAATGCAAACATTAAGGGGGAGAATTTTATTTAAACTCTAAACCATTCTATTTAGTAAGGGGGAGCATTTATTTTTTTTTAAGAGACACTAATCGATTGCCATCATCAAAAAGGGGGAGAATGTTGGACCAAATAGTTAAAGGTCTTTCATTCCTACTATGTTTTGATGTTAACAACCCATTAGCTGCTCTTAAGGTCACTAACGTTTCTCTAAGACATGTTTCAGGTATAAAAAATGGCATCTGAACCAACAAATAGTCAAAGCAACTCGTGCCATGACCAAAAGCACAAGTCTCTCAAAGCATTCATGAACGATACAACAAATGTTCAAAGTCATCTGAAAAGTGAGTGTGTAAATAAGAGAGATACCATCTTGTAAATATCTTGTACATAGAGAGAAACTCAATACTAAGAGCAAGAAAGGGGCGTATCACACACACAACAAAATACTAGTAAAGTCATTTTAAAGTGTATAAAGAAACCCCCAAATGGACAAGAACCTTCTTAGAAACTTAAAGGACAAAAATTTTAAGAAAAAGGATCTCTTCGACGAACATAGGGCTTCGTCGACAAGTGTAGCACAAACTTCGTCGACGAACACAGGGTTCTCTTCGACGAAAGATACTGAGAGGTACCTGAATTCAGAGCCTTGACTCGTCGACAAACACAAGGCGTCGTCCACAAATCACATGAAGGACTCGTCGACGAACACAAGTTCTCATCGACAAAAATATACCGAGAGGTACCTGAATTCAGAACTAGCAACTCGTCAACGAACACAGGGCTTTGTCGACGAAGTTATTGAAGAGCTCGTCGATGAACACAGGGCTTCTTCGACTAACGTCGGGCAGCAGCAAACATTAAATGCTGCATAACAACTATTTTGAATCTTGTCCTACATTCATAAATGCCCAACGGCTCACCAGCGTTGCACTCGCCATTTAGTATATAAATAGGAATAAATAGCATTTACTTCTCACCTAGAAAAATCAAATTGTAAGAAGGTCATTCATTGGTGTTGTTATTTCTAGGGTTTGCTCACAAACTCACTTGCACTCTTCTTGCTGCTCTTAGTCTTGCATTTACTCTATTGACAAGAGGATTTTGAGTAAGGATTTTATTGGTTTAATTAGCTCAAAGGGAGTATTCAAGCTTACATTTAATTTTCATCTACCTTTTGTAAACAAAGGCTCTTTATGAGCTATTTTTGGGTGTCTCTAAGTGAGCACCTTGTTGAAGCTCTTTGTGAGTTGGTGTGTATTGGCCTCTCCGCCCAAAGGAGGATTATTAGTGGATTTTGGGAATCCTTAAGTTGGTCTCAAGGCGTGGACTTAGCCGGGGTGCCGAACCACGTAAATATCTATTCACCCCCCCCCCTCTAGACATACTACCAGGCCAATACTTTCCTTTTCAGAGAACTTAGTACCTATAGGAGCAGATCAGTCTGTTCATGCAAAAAGGCGACGAGACATTCCAAGCTTGTTAGGAGAGATTCAAGGACCTGATGAAGATATGTCGACATCACAAATTCAAATCTTGGAGGTTAGTGAATTATTTTTATACTGCTCTAACCCCTGCGTGTAAAGAGTTTTTCCCGATTATGAGCAACAGGGAGTTCTTCAGCAAGGAACCAAATAAGGTCCTATCATTCTTTGATTATTTAGCTGAGAGTGCCCAACAATGGAATGCACATCATGAACGGGCACCAATAGCAGTACAACCTCTCAGAGCAATTAGTCGTGGAGGCAGATACGAGGTCAACAAGGAACCTAGTTTACAGGGCTTTTGTTGTTGCATTGTCTAAAAAACTAGAGGTTATGGAATCAGAAAAAGTGAAAGCTAAGGATTGCTCTATCTATGAGACCTCAGACCACAAAATTCAGGATTGTCGTTTACTACTAGTTTGGTAGGAAAGTAGATTTGACTGGGTACAATCAGCGAATTGGGTCAACAAATCTTAGAATCAGCCATTCTCGAACACTTATAATCCTGGATAGAGGAATCACCTGAACCTCTCTTGGAGGAATGATCAATTCGGTCCAATCCTCACAATATCAGCAAGTTCCTCAATCTTATGCACCGCCTCCGCAACTAATATATCTCCCAGTTGCAACTCCTCAACGGCAGTATCAGTCGCAATAGATTTCTCAGAGCTATGCACCACCAAGATTCCAACCAACTCTAGTTCCTATTCTAGCAAAGAAATCTCCTAATGATAGCATGACGCAGATGGTGAACATGTTCCAACAATTCATGCAGCTTGATACCACAACCACCAAAGAATTGAGAGATTCCATGAATAAGGTAAGTACACAGTTGAATACCATGGAAAAAGGGAAATTTCCTGCACAGCCGTAGCCTAATCCCAGGTATATCGACAACAACAGAAATTGGTGCATAATGTTTCAGGGGATGCTTTGAGTCAGCTAAGGCAATTATTACGTTGAGAAGTGGAAAGGAAGTTGCCCATCTTGAAATGCCTCTTGATCAACAAATAGTTACTCCAACTCCTGAAGTGAGTTGAGATAGATAAAGGAAAATAAAAATCATATGAAGCAAGCTCAAGTTCAAAAAAGTCAAATAATAAGAAGGGTGAGCCGATTAAGGAGTATCAACCTATAGTACCCTATCCTCAGCGGCTGACATCTGGTCAGAAAAATAAGTATTACACTTAGATTCAAGAAATATTCAAACAGGTGAAGATCAACATTCCACTTCTAGAGGCTATACAGCAAATCACTGCATATGCAAAATTTTTGAAAGATCTATGCACAGTAAAAAGGAAACTTAATGTGAAGAAAAAGGCTTTCTTGACTGAGCAAGTTAGCATGTTGATATTGAGTTAGACTCCGTAGAAACTTAGAGACCCTATTTCTCCCACTATTTCAATCATGATTCATGAATCTTGTATTGGGGGAGAGCTCTACTTGATTTGGGGAGTAGTGTGAACTTGCTCCCGTTTTCGATATATGAACAGTTAAGTTTAGGTATGCTGAAGAAAACTACTATGATGCTACAGTTTAGGGTGTATTGGTTCAGGTTGACAAATTTTACTACCCTATGGACTTCATTGTTATGGACATGCAATAACCTGTTTCCACTATATATCAGGCCCTTGTTATTCTTGGGCGACCATTCCTTGCTACCTCTAATGCCCTAATTAATTGTTGAAATGGAGTACTTAAGCTCATATTTGGGAACATGACATTGGAAATGAACGTGTTCAATGCTCACAAGATGTCAAGTGGGTGCGATGATGCAGCAACACATGCAGTTGATGTAATAGATGGTTTGGATATTTCAGAGCTACTATCAATATTTAATGTCGATGTTGCATTTGAAAATGACTCTTCTGAACAGCTTGAGGTATTTGATGAAAAAATTCTCAGGATCGGAGGGGCAGGTTCTAGAGATAGATGGTTCCCCTCACCTATTGGATGCAAGTTACATGAGTAGTTGGCGTACGCCAACATTTGAGGCTATTGACCTGCCCGAAATTATGAAGTCATTAGAAGAAGAAATTCCAACACTTGAGCTGAAACCATGACTTGAAGAGTTGAAATATGTTTTCCTGGGTCCAGTAGAAGGCACATTCCTTGTGACTATTTCTTCTCAACTTACTTTTAATCAAGAAAATGAGTTATTGCAGGTACTAAGGAAGCATCGCGGAGCGATACAATGGACCATTCAAGGGTATCGACCCTGCGATTTGCACTCATAAAATCTTCCTTAAAGGAGACACTAAACTAGTTTGAGATGCACAATGGAGGTTGAATCCAACCATGAAAGAGGTGGTAAAGAACGAAGCGCTGAAATTATTAGCTGCCGATATCATCTACCCGATCTCCGACAACAAATGGGTAAGCCCGACATAGGTAGTTCCAAAAAAATCTAGTTTGATTGTCATTGAAAATGCTAATGGAGAGTTGATCCCATCTAGGAAAGTAACAGGTGGGAGAATGTGTATTGATTATCGTAAATTGAATTCGATTAGCCAAAAATATCACTTTCCATTACCCTTCCTAGATTAGATACTCGAAAAAGTAGTTGGTAATTCCTTTTACTATTTCTTGGATGGATTTTCTAGTTATTATAAAATTGTTGTAGCACCTGAGGATCAAGAGAAGACTACCTTCACTTGTCCCTTTGATACTTTCGCCTTTCGCAAAATGCTATTCGGTCTATGCAATGCACCTGCTACTTTCCAGCGCTACATGATGAGTATTTTATCTGATATGTTAGATGATATGTGTGACATTTTTATGGATGACTTTTCTATGTTTGGTAAGTCCTTTGATATTTTTTTGAAAAATTTGACTGCTATTTTGAAAAGATCTGAGGAAAAGAATTTTCTTTTGAAGTGGGAAAATGTCAATTTATGGTAAGTAGTGGTTTAGTACATGGTCATTTAGTTTATGAGCGTGGTATAGAGGTTGACAGGGCCAAGGTAGAGCTAATTTCCTAGTTACTTGTCCCTAAAATAGTTAGGGATATCCGTTCTTTCCTTGGTCCTACTAACTTTTATAGGCGTTTTATTCAGGGTTTTAGTAGTATTGTTAAACCATTATGCACTTTCTTGCAGAATGAGACTGAATTCTTGTGGACCGATAAATGTCAACAGGCTTTTGAAACACTAAAGAAACATTTGACTATTGCACCTATCATGCAACCTCCTCGGTGGGACTTGCCATTTGAAATCATGACTAATACTAGTGACTATGCCCTTGGTGCCATTTTGGGTCAAAGAATTGATAACAAGCCTTCTGTCATTTATTATGCCAATTGAGCTTTGAATGATGCTCATAAAAATTATACCACCACTGAGAAGGAATTGTTAGCTGTTGTATTTGCCTTAGAAAAATTTTGTTCTTATGTCATTAGATCGCCTATTATTATTTTTACTGATCATTCTACTCTAAAATATTTGTTAGTAAAGAAGGATGCTAAACCTAGGTTGATTAGATGGATTCTACTTCTCTAGGAATTTGACATCACTATTCGAGACAAAATGGGCGTGGAAAATGTTGTAACTGACCATCTCTCTTGTTTGCAATTACTTGATGTGTCTATATCTCCCCATCCCCTCTCTAAAATGATGATTTTCCTAATGAGTGTCTTTTTGCAGTGTCACGCGCTTTGTGGTTTGCTGATATTGTGAATTACCTTGTCACCGACCGAATTCCAGAACAATGTTTAACTCAAGATAAGAGTAAGTTCCTTACAGAGGTAAGACATTATTATTTTGATAATCCATACCTGTTTAAATACTGCTTCGATCAATTGGTGTGCAGATATATTCCCGATGATGAATTCACTTCTGTGATGCATTTTTGTCATAGTGGGGCATGTGGAGGCCACTTTGCTGCAAAGAAAACTGTTTTAAAAATTTTGCAAAGTGGACTTTACTGGCCCACTGTGTTCAAAGATGTTGATAATTTTTGTAGAACATGTGAAGCTTGTCAGAAATTAGGGAAAATTACAGCAAAGAATGAAATGTCTATGTCTTCTATTTTGACTCTTGAAATTTTTGACTATTGGAGAATTGAATTTATGGGACCATTCCCAAACTCTTTTGGTCATTCTTACATTTTAGTTTCTGTAGACTATGTTTCAAAATGGGTGGAAGTTATACCTTGTAGAACAAATGACCACAGGGTTGTCATCTATTTTCTCAAGGAGTTATTTGCATGTTTTTGCATGCACAAAGTGATCATTAGTGATGGAGGGTTGCATTTTTGTAACAAACCTTTTGAAAAACTCATGCAAAAGTATGGCGTGACCTATAAGGTCTCTGCTCCATACCACCCTCAAACTAATGGTCAAACTGAGTTGGCCAATAGAGAGATCAAAATCATACTTGAGAAAATCGTGCGTCCTAATCAAAAGGACTGGTCAGAAAAACTTGTTGATGCACTCTGGGCCTACCAAACTGCTTTCAAGACAAACTTAGGGATGTCCCTTTACTGGTTAATTTACGGTAAGGCATGTCATTTATCTATTGAAATTCAGCATCGTTCTTTATAGACTATAAAACAGATTAACTTTTCACTTGACGATGCCATAGGTTTAAGAAAATTGCAGGTATGTGAGCTTGAAAAGTCTAGGAGGGAAGCTTACAACAATGCCTGCTTAGCCAAGGAACAGATGAAGTTGCTACATGACAGGAAAAATCAAAGACAAATAACTTTTCCCTCATCAGCAAGTGCTTTTTTATGACTCCATATTGCATGTGTTTCCTGAGAAACTGAAGTCTCGATGGGGTGGCCCGTACGTCATTGAAAAAGTTCATTCTCATGGTGCAGTAGAGATTGTAGATCCAAAGAGTGGCAACCGCTTCACAGTTAATGGACAGCGTCTAAAGCCCTTCATGACCCCATTTGATCCAAATAAAGAGGTCTAGCTTCTCCAAGACCCTAGGGAGTCCTTTGACCTTTCAATTTTACTGTCTTTCTTTTTCATTTTTTTCTTTTTATTTTTATTTTTTATTTGCATCTTTCTTTTCTTTTTCTATCCCATTAGTTGGTAGTGATTTTCTATTAATTTATTCACCTGTGCACAGTTTTTCTATTTCACACATGCTTTCACATTGAGGACAATGTTCCACTTTAGTTTGGGGGTAAAACTTTACATGTGACACTCTGCATGCATACTTGTTGGGTTTTATATAAAAAAATAAAAAAAATAAAAAATAAAAAAAGAAAGATAGAGTATTGAGGAATTACACGACTATGTCATGATGAACACTAACTTATACCCTTCACATACTTGCATATAACCTAAGAATTACACACTCGACCCATTTATGTGTAGTTTCTCTTTATATGACTTTGTAACTCCATGAAGAATTGATTGGTAGTACAATCCTGTTAATTTGGCTATATAAACTCTTGTATTTATACGGCATCTCATGAGACTGAATGGACACATTTACGTGATTCATTGCACTTAGGGTTCCTTGAGAGAATTGAGAGAACACTTGTGGTGACTATGACACCTTGTGAGATATCCTTGAGCTATTTATCATCCTTTTGAGTGTTAACATCAAATCAGAGTTAACAAAACTCAGTTCTCTTTTCTTCTGGACGATTTTTTGTACACTAGTCTCTGTTTTTGACTCGTGAGCCTAGAGGTGACATCTAGTGGGGAAATAGAAACCTAAGTCTTGTAGCCTACTCAAGAAGTGAAAGCTGAACCACCCTTAGAATAGACTTAGTTCATGAACTACTATTCGAGCTTAATTCACACGAGTGGTATGAAGACAATAAAAGAAGTGTAATGATTGTTCTAATTGTTAATGAAAAGACAGAAATTGAAGAATGAGTGGAAGAAAGAATAAGAAATAGGAATGCACATGAAATGAAATGCTAATGCCTACTTCGCACAAATACCACAAAAAGTCAAGTACACGACACATGTTCTCCACGTATGAAGATTCTTCAATTGTTTAATACCTTAGATGTATTCACGCCAAGTTTTTGAATAAGTTGATCTAGGGTGGTCTCCGTTAGACATAGTGAGTAGGTGAGAAGATGCTAGGATGAAGGACCCAACACCTCACAGATAGGATAGATCCTTTTCAGACTAGTCCACCCCATACACTTAGCGTTTGTTCCTTACAATATGTGGGATGTTTGATCGCGACACTCCTCCTCACATATGATGAGTGAAAACGATCATTATGTAGGTGTCCACTAGTATCCTAAGTGTAATAAGTCACACACATCACACATTCCTCGAGATTTCACCTGTTTATACTCGAACTTATATGACCACATTAACTCTTAATTGTACCGCTGGTTAACTTCATGTGAGTATATTGTTCTTAAATGTTATATAATGATGAAACTTACATGAGTGACGTACTTCAGAGTTGTGTGCATTGAATATAAACGAGCTTGTGTGAAATTTTGTTATATTCCTATATATGAAATGGTATGGTTGTGTCACATGTGCATTCATGTTTGTTGGAATTAGTATTTATGGATACCGCCCTAAAATTAATTCACGTTATTTGCTAGAGACTAGCAAACTGTTAGTTGGGGGGGTGTGATTACGCACTTAAACTGTGTAATTAGATGATTTAATTCATGCATTGGGGCCTATATTTTTAATTAAATACCTAATTACTTTCAATATTTTAACACGGTGTCCTACTTATAATATTTGGGTTTTATTGAGCAATTTATGAATTTTTGGCATTTTTTTATCGCAGAAAAATTATTGGGAGCTAAAACCAATACCAGTTTGCAATTTGCACATAATTTTCTTGTCCGAGCTCAGATGAAGACGATTGAAAATTTTAGAGAAATATGAGAAGATTATCTACAACTTCCATGTTTTGAGTTTTGAGAGAAACGGACTCAAAAAAGGTCAAAAATGGTCTCGTTCGCTAAGAAAAAAAAAAAGAGAAAAAGAAAAAAAAGAAAATAATAATTTTAAACTTTGCCCTGATGTGACCCAGCCATGCAGTTGGATTCGAGCCTCCTTGGCTGGGCGTAGGGTAGCATCCTAACTCCCCCTTTCATTTATTCTTTTTGTTTTTTCTCTTCCTTGGCAGCGCCCCTAGCCCCCAGCTCCCTTTTTCCTTCTCTCCCAACTCTCTTCCTTTGTTTTTTTTTTCCTTTTGGCTCTTAGTTACACAACTTGCCAGCTTTTTTCCCCTTCTTCTCTTCTCCTTCCTCTCTTCTTCCTTCCTCTCTTCCTTCTCCTTTCTCTCTCAACTCTTTCTTCTTTCTACTCTCTCAATAGCACCCGAGCCCCCAGCTCCCCTCTCAACTCTCTCTAGTTGCTGCTGCTTCGTCTCCTTTAGCCTACTCCAGTCGAGCGCCCTAGGCTTCCACTCTCCCTATCCTTCCCTTATCTTCTCTCTCCCTCTTAGTCGGCTCTCTTTCCCATTTTTTTTTTCGTTTATGCTACTGATTTTTCTCCATACCTGAACCAGTAACTTGCTGTTGCGGTTGCTGAAGGACTAAAGACCTACTTTCTCCTACTGCAACCGAGGAGGCCTTTGCTCTAGCTGCTAGCTACTATCGTCCTCCTTGTTGTCTCCTTCTTGTTGGTGCTACCAAACCCTCCTCCCGTGCGCGCTACAAATTGAAGTTGTTCCTGCTACATATGGCTGTTACTGGAGACCAACCCGAGAAGCCCCCTTGCCATCCAGTGTTACTGCCACTGCTGCTCATTCTAGCCGAAACTCTCTTGCTGTGCTGTAAGCTTGCTGCAACTTGAGCCTTCTAGATGCAAACCAGATAGAATCCTACTTTAGATACGGCCACCCCTGCTGCTCCAAGCTACTCTAGGGAGGAAGATTCAAAGACTCCATCTTGCAGTCGTGCAGCTGCTCCAACACACCCATGAGCTACTCTCTTTCTCTCTCTCTTTCTCTCTCTTTTTCTCTTTCTTTTCTTTTTCATTTCTTTCCCCTCTTTCTTTTTAATTGTGATTCTTATTATTATTATTATTATTATTATTATTATTATTATTATTATTATTATTATTATTATTATTATTATTATTATTATTACTTTAAAAGAATTGAGTTATTGTTTTAATTAATATTGTCTTCTATTGGTAAATTTTATTTTAAGTTTTAATTTCTAAATTTTGTTTGCGTGTCATTGTTGTGGTAGAATATTAATTAAAATTTCAATTTTTTTTTATCTTGTTTGGGTATTTTTAAATAAAGTTAAGTCCTTTCTCTGTTCTTCGTATTTATTTAGCGTTGGTTGAGTGATTGTGTCTAAGTTCATGTTGATCTCCTAATACAAAAAGAAGAATATTCTCTTAGGATTTATATTACTTGTTTACTTCAAAATTTAAATTCTGTTGAGTTCGGTTTAGTTTAAGTTTTATTAAAGTTTGTTTTTTTAGTGTTCCATTTATGGTTGAGTTCTTGAGGACTTAGATTCCTGTTTAAGTTCTTTATGGCACTTAAATTAGTTGTTATTTAAATTTGTGATTAGTTGCGATCTCAGAATTGCATGTTTTAATTTACGTAGGAAAATTAGCATCTTTAATTTTTGTTCCAAAATTCAACGCGTGTTTCAATTTTTTCCTAGTTAATTATCGAATTTTTTTTCTCGTTATTTAATTCAGTGTGTGTTAGTTTTAGAGTTTAAATTACATGTTCATTTAATTTGTCAAAAGAAATCTCAAAAATCCAGAGAACCTGAATCTGAACTAAGTTCAGTGACTTTTCATGTTCGAATGGAAATACGTAAAATTTGGAATTTAACCACATTCCCTTAGGAGATGATCTGGCCTTTGGGCTGAATATTACACGACAAAGCTCCTATACTTGGGATAGCTTCCGAGCTGCTCATTTTTAGAGTGAAGCAACTAGATTCATCTTCTTGTGAGCTAGAGTAGGAATTTACCCCATCATCTTTCGCCATGAAGCATAGGTTTGCCACATCTTGATCACTTGATTCGTTTTCTATTTCACTTGAGCGTGAGTCATCCCACGTAGTAGCTTTCATTGCCTTCTTTTGCTTGTTCTTTGCATCTTTCTTAAGTTGTGGACAATCAGGTTTAATATATCCAACTTTCTTATAGTTATAACATGTTAGGGGTTCATTCTTTGTTTCTTTTTTGCTTGTTTCCCTTTATTAGATTTTTAGACTTTAAATTTTTGAGTGAACTTCTTATTCTTTTTGAAGAACTTTCCAAGTCTTCTAGTAATGAAGGCTATATCGTCATCATCTAATTCGTTATCTTCTTCTTCACTAGGACTTTCTTTAGCAACCTTAAGGACTATTGATTTCTTGCGTTTTTTATTTTCAAAATTTCTTTCATTTATCGCCATCTCATAAGTGAGGAGCGATCCTATCAATTCGTCAACAGAGGTGTTTTTCAAGTTTCTTCCTTCCATTATTGTAGTGGCCTTAGGTTCCCAAATAGGTGGAAGTCTCTAAGGATTTTCTGGATCATCTCATATGTAGAGTAGTCTTTCCCTAAGGCATTGAGGAAGTTTATTATGTTGGTGAACCTATTGTACATACTAGTGATGGTTTCAACAAGGTTCATCCTAAAGACCTCATACTCGCTAGTAAGCATGTCAATTATACTATCTCTTACATCAATAGTTCCTTCATAGGTTACTTCAAGTTTATCCCATATTTCTTTGGTTGATTTGCATCCCATAATTCTATTGAACTCATTCACATCTAGAGCATAATGTAGTGTATTCATAGCACTTGAATTTAATTGCACCATCTTTAGATTGTTATCAGTCATCTCTTTTTCTTCCTTAGGTATTTCTTTATTATCCACGATTTTAGTGGGGATGAGGTCACCATGTGTGACTACTTTTCAAGCTTTCCAATGCATAGTTTGTAAGTATATTCTCATCCATTGTTTCCAAAAGATGTAGTTAACACTGCAGAAGATAGGCGGTCTAAATAAGGATTGACCCTCAGTAAAGAGAGATACACCTAGGTGTGTCATGGGGATCTTTATGTAGCTTCTAGATTAGGATTTACTATAACCCAAGGCTCTGATACCAATTGAGAATCTAGGTATACTCCCAAGAGGGGGGGTCAGTTTGGATTTTAAAATTTCTTTCTTTGTATTATAAATATCTTAGTTGAATATTAACTTCAGTAACTTAATCAACTTTCAACAATTACTCAAATATAATTTTAATAATCAACTAAGTATAGTCAATATTTAATCCAAGTTCAAATCTTTGATGTTTAAAGCCTAGCTGATAAATTCTAAGTTTCAATTGTGAATCGTTATAAACAAATCTCAGAATTTTTTAAATTAATACTCAGATGACAATGAATGATGAAATATAATTTCAGAGATTTGATAAAACCTGTCACTTTAGCAAAAAACTTTTCTGCTTGGATATTCAAAATCAGAATTTTACTTCTAAATATATCAATCAACCAATACTATATGCTGATTTCAAATACGAATAAAAAAACAAAACTCCAACAATTCCTAAAATTCGGCAAGTGCTAAAGATCATACACACAGGTTATATACTTGCCATAAATTAAAGAGAGTAGAGAGAAGAGTTAAGAACCATATTTTTTTGCAAGGTTCGACCAGTTGCCTACGCCCTTGCCTCAAGCAACCACTATGAGGATTTTCCTTTCCAACTTTTTTCAATAGACAAAGTTACAACCTGTAGTAACCTAGAGAAATTATAGTATTTAAATAATAAAGAGGGAGAGAAAGGAAATTAAAAAAAGAGTGACAGGAGGCCTTGTCAACGAACGCGACGTAACATGTTGGGCTCCTCGATGAGGGTGTGCTTCGCTGACGAGAAAATACCGAGAGGCTATTTTTCTAGCTCTGAAATTCAACGACGAGAAACAAATGTTCGTCGACAAAATTCCTTCGTGACCTCGTCGACGAGGTGACATGGCTCGTCGAGGAAGGCTAGTGTATAAATAGCCCTAAATGCGATTTTTCAGCTATTTTTTCGTACAGGAACCCTTCTCTCTCTCTCTCTCTCTCCTTTCAGTTTCCACCCCTTCTCTCTTAATTTCTAGGTCCGTTCTTCACCGAATCGACGATCCGAAGCCACCATGACACTCCTAAGGAAGTTCTCTACAAATCTGCTGGAGGGGATCGTCAGTGGGGCTAATTTAGATTTCATCCCAAATTCAGGGTAAGACTTTTATTCAGTATTTGGTCTTCTCTATAGTTATAGAAAACGTAGTACGCGTAGAAATACTAAATTTTTGTTCTGGGGAATATTATCTTCAGGGTGTTGAACGGGGAACCCTGCGGGTGCAGGACAAATTATCTTAGAGGCTTTTTGGAAATCAAGTAAGGGGATAAACTAAGCTAGTTGTTTTATGAAAATATATGTACAATCTTATAGCATTTGATTTTAGGAATATATATATATATATATATACATTATGTTGGGAAATACTGCTCTAAATGACGATATGCATAATACCCATTCTGTGTGGCATGAGTAGAATTTATAATGCATTACTGTTTCCTGGGAAAATTCTAAATGATACAAAGTTTTAATATGGAAAACCGGAGTGCGGGCTAAGGGTTTTATATGATACATCGGCGTACGGGCCGAGGATGTACTTATATGATATTTCGGCGTACAGGCCGAGCTTGTTACATAATATGTCCGCATACGGGCCGAGCCATTGATATGATATGCCAGCATACGGGCCGAGCCATTGATATGATATGCTGGCATACAGGTTGAGCCTCTTAATGATATGTGATACAGTGTATGGGCCTTGATTGATAAAATATGAAATGCCAGCGTACAAGCCAATGATTTTCACATTATATATGAAATGTTATATGATGATATTGAACTGACAATTATTATTATGGAATAATAATGTATCACAATTTGAAATATGTTATATGTTATTAGAACCTAGTTGGCTTGGTTTAGGCTTGCACTTGCATAGTACCGTAGCTATGTGTTCATGATCATCATGGTATTGTGTCACCGCTGTCTTACAGGGCAGCATGAGGATGGATAGTCGATGTTGTTTATTGAAGTATTGGTGCCCCTAGTGTACGGACCAGGTCTGGCAAACCCATTGTACTTACAGACATTTACTTTTGACTTGGCAACGGTCGGCCAGCCATTGTCAAGTCCTGCCTTCAGGCCACACAACCCAGTCATGTGGGGCTCAGCCATGACACCAGCTAGCTAACCTTCTAAGGTTGTTTTGGTATTATTATCATATGAGATGAATTATGTTTATGAAAATGCAGTATGTTCTTCCATGCTATGATTATGTATGTTTTCCCATATATGATACAGATAGTTTTACTAAATATGTTTATGTATGGTTTTATGTATAACACGGAAACACTTATGTTGCCACACACTGGTATTAGTTTATTTCCCTTACTGAGAGGTGTCTTACCCCAAATTATATGAATATTTCAGGAGCCCCATATAGGAGAGCGGATAAGGCTCTGTAGTGGTAGTTACAGCTGATCTACCCTTTCTGAAGGGTAAGTGTTTTGATAGGGTCAGATGAATTTTGGGCGACGACCCTAGGACTGGTTTTTTACTATTTTGGGATGTATATGATGAATATAGTAACTTTGGTATTGTGTTGAATGGTATCACGAGATGTATATAATTTTATGTTTCCTGTTGCTTAGGCTTCCGTATTGTATCTCTGATGTATCCCTGGCACCCAGGGGTTCAAGTTGATTATGATTCGCTGGGTTTATTATATTGGTTTTGTTGTTATGGAAGGAAAAAAAATGGTAACTTGAGCAGGTCACTACAGTTTCGTATCAGAGCCGAGGTTGTTAGGTTCTGTAGACTTTAGAATGCAGTGGAAACGATACTAGAGTATAGGAAAAGGATTTAAGGTTTTTTTTTTATAGTCTAGAGGGAGGACTTCCGTGGTGGTTTCTATGTTTTTCATGGTATGACGATTTCAGGAAAACCATAATAAACTATTATCGAGTTGTGTTCCTAGAATGTAGGACTGGAGTTAGGAATGAGTTGAGGAAGTTAAAATGGGGAACTATGTTAGGTGTCCATGTTATAAGTATAGGGTTCCTAAGATACGCTTATTTTTTTTTCATGATGGATCCATGAGGAGGCAATGCCCATGTGAGCGGTAGTGATGGAGCAGGGCCCTCGATTGCGGGCAGGACAAATTCTGATGCAGTACTACGTAGCGTGGCTCAGTAGGTTATGGCTGAGATCGCTAGGAGCTGTAGGAGCAAGGAGTTTTGTCTGCAGGCCATGAGTGCACCATAGAGAATTTTACTAAGATGAATCCTCCGGCATTTTCAGGGGGAGTAGATCCTATAGCCACCAAGAATTGGATGCAAAAGATCGAGAAAGTCTTGGCTGTGTTGCAGTGTACGGAGGAACAAAAGGTCCTCTTCGCCACCTATAAACTGACAGGGGAGGCCGAGAGGTGGTGGACTGCTGTGAGACTTCTGAAGTAGTAGAGGACGACGCCGATAGCCATGACATGGGACCGATTTAAAAATTTATTCTTTGATAGGTATTTTTCAGTTATTGTTGTAAGAACCCGAACCATAATATTAGAATAATTAAATAAGGGTAAATTGGAAGCTCAGCAGGCTTCGTCGATGAGGCCGGATTTTGTTGACGAAGGCTTTGTATTTCTCGTCAACGAAATTCAGGGCTCATCGACAAGGAAAAGTCGAGGAGTCTCAAGAAAATGGTATTCTCAGGCTTATTAATAAGGTTTCTGACTCGTCAATGACATGCCTTCATTGCGTCGTTGATGAGGTTACCATCTGTCGACGAGGGTAGCCGGGTCAAGGGTGCTATAAATATCTGTTTTCATTTCTTCCAAGCTAAGAAAGCTAAATATCCTCTCCCTCTCTCTATAGAACTTATCCTAATCTCTCTCCCTCTAGATTTCTTCGCTGGTCATCATCGAATTAGATAATCTGACGTTACCACAAGGATCGTGGAAGGATTCTCTACAAAACCTACAAATGGGAATCTCGTTTCAGAGATTTTTGGGTTTCAACTTAAAATCAAGGTGAGGCTCGGTTTTCTTTTTTGATCTGGTAGTTTTGTAGAGTATGGAGTCGTAAGTATTTTCTATACTATGTTTTATAGGTTTTGAGAACCCAGTTCGCTGTTTAGGAATCGTAAAGTTCAGGATTGGTCTTTTGGGGGAAAGGTAAGGGAATGCAGTTTATGTTGGTTATTTAAATCAGACTCGGTAGAACTGTGGTTCGCAATCTTGTGTGTATTTTGGTTACTCATTTGGGGGATCTAATGGTTAAAATTATAGGTTTTCCATGTTACAGTTTTGGGGAAAAGGGTATTGGGTTGCATCCTTGTTTTTGTTGAAAACTGTATGTAAATGATGATTTATACTGTGTAATAGGGATGGTCGTGCCTTGACTTTGTTTTAAACTGTATATGATTGGAAAACATGATTTTTGAATTTCCAGATGAGTGTGGTATGTTTGGTTATATGAGCATGCATGGTTGTGTTTTGTTGAAATGCAATAGCAACCGGGTTCCGAATTGTTTCAGGTACGAAAGAGTGTCTGGCTCTATATCCGTGGGCATATTAAATCGCTAGGCCATGTTTGGCAAGAGCGTCCAGCTCTATATTCGAGGGCGTGAGCCTATAACGATTAATCACCGAAGGGTGTGGATCCACCAGATGCACCGATATGATGCCATAGGAGCCAGGGGTTCACCATGTGCTGGTGGCGCCATGTTTCACAGGTTGGCTACGGGCCAACGCTGGTTATCGCGAGCCAGCTACGGGTTGAGGGGTGTGACGACACCGTGTAGATCATGGGCGTGCGTATACATGTGTGTGCATGTATGCACTATACTAGAACTGCATTGTGAAAATATTGGAATTGCATAAAAATGTGTTTATTTGCTGTCACGATAATACTCAAATGTCACACACCAATATAACATGTGTTTTCCTTACTGAGATGTGTCTCACCTCTGTTGTACGTACATTTTTACAGATCCTTCAAGTAATCGGAACTAGTGTCCTGGTGTTAGAAGCGTAGTGCCCCGTATACTTCAGGTAGTGCTTGGGTAAGTGTTAGGACTTTTGTTTTCACGGGTTGTCGTTTTGGGGTAGTTTGATACTTGGGTGTACATTTTGTATGTATGGAACCAGAACTCCACTTTTTTTAGACTTTGGTATGGTACTGTATGTATATAGAAATACCTTTTTCTACTGTGAGTCTATATGTGTATGATTGTGTATAGGGTGCCTGGAAACCCCATGGGGTTAGACCCTCTTTCACTGTTCTGTGTCATTGGTTATTTGTATGATATAGGGACAGGTTAGGTTACTAAATCACCCCTGGGTCCTATTCCCGGGTTCAGGGCATGAAAACTGTCAAGGAGGCTAAAGTGGAAGAGTTCCTAAGTTTGAAGTAGGGACAGTTATTGATCCAGCAGTATGTGGCGTGATTTATAGAGCTCTCTCGCTTCACTCCGTATGTTATTCCTTATGAGGCAAAAAAGGCGTGACAACTTGAAAGAGGTTTGAGGCGAAGTATATTCAAGCAGGTGGTAGTGTTAAAAATCCAAGATTTCGCTGAGTTAGTCGACAAAGCAGCCTTGGCAGAGGTTGGTGAGCATATGGATGTAGAGGATCAGGGACAGAAGAAGAGATCTACATCTTCTGGCTACCAGCAGGGTCCTAGATAGGGTCAGTGGAGGAGAGGAAATTATGGCAGAGGATAGAGGCAGAAGATTGGGGATCGTGAGGTTCAGACAATGTAGAATCCTCTTGTCTATCAGACTTGTAGGAGGATACATTGGGGAGAGTGTCGAGTAAGGAGAGCTGTCTGCTATCGCTGTGGTAGATAGGGACTTCTAGTGCGAGATTGTCCTACACCACCAGGTGCTACTCCGGCTCCCAAATTGTACCGGGGAGGTTATCAGGAGCCATGTGGAGGCCAGCAGAGGAACATGGCTCCAGCCAGGGTATTTGCTCTAACACTGGGTGATATTAAGGTAACTGGCGATATGGTGACAGGTATGGTTAGTATACTTTCCTTTAAAGTTATTGCATTTTTTAATTCAAGTGCCACACACTCGTTTGTGTCTCTAGAGTGCACTAGACTATGTGGGGCAGAAACACAGTTGTTAGATGTTGTACTACTGGTATTTACACCAACTGGGTCAGTAGTGAGGTGCAGTAAGGTGCTCCAGGGCTGTTCAGTTGATATTCAAGGGAAAATCTTGTTTGCTAATTTACTAGTGCTGAACATGCATAGGTTCGATGTAATATTTGGTATAGGCTGGCTAGTAGCTAATTTTGCCAGCATAGATTGTCATGCACGAGAAATGGTATTTAGACCTCCAGGAAAAGCGGAACTCAAATTTGTAGGATTGCGAGTGCAATCCCCACCTCAGTTAGTTTCAGCTATTCAGACGAGGAGACTACTGCTGAGTGCTTGTCAGGGATTTGTGGCATTTGTGAAGGAAATGTCAAGGAATGAATTGAAACTCACTAGTACGCCAGTGGTAAAGGAGTTTATGGACATTTTTCTGGATGAATTACCAGGCTTGTCACCTAATCGTGAGGTAGATTTTTCTATTGATCTGCTACTTGGTACTGCACCAATTTTTAAAGTATCTTACTGAATGGTGCCAACAGAATTGGCAAAATTGAAGAATCAATTGCAAGATTTTCTTGATAAAGGCTTTATGCGACCTAGTGTATCTCCGTGAGGAGCTCCAGTATTATTTGTGAAGAAGAATGATGAGACTATGAGGATGTGTATAGATTATAGGGAGATTAATAAAGTGACAGTCAAGAATAAGTATCCTCTACCCCATATAAATGATTTGTTTGACTAGCTCTAGGGTACACGGGTGTATTCTAAGATTGACCTCAGATCAGGCTATCATCAGGTGAAAATGAAAGCAGAGGATGTATCGAAGACAACCGTTAGGACCAGATACGGGCATTATTAATTCCTCGTTATGCTATTTGGTCTGACGAATGCTCTTACGGTATTTATGGATCTGATGAATAAAGTATTCCACAAATATTTAGACCAGTTTGTTATTATTTTTAATGATGATGTACTGGTCTATTCGAAGACTTATGAGGAGCATGAGATGCACTTAAGGCAGGTTCTACAGATACTTAAGGTGTGCACCAAGTTCGATAAATGTGAATTCTGGCTTGAGAAGGTTGTGTTTTTGGGGCATGTCATTTTAGGAGATGGTATTTCTGTAGATCCTAGTAAAATTGAGGCGGTAGTGAATTGGGTTAGACCGAGGAACGTCTAGGAGATTAGGAGTTTTTTGGGGTTAGCTTGGCATTACCGTCGTTTTGTTGAGGGGTTCTCAGCATTATCAGGGCCCCTGACACGACTGACTAGGAAGAATGTCATATTTGAGTGGGACGACATTTTGTGAGTTGAGTTTTCAGGATTTGAAGTAGAGACTTGTTACGGCACCAGTTCTGGTTATCCCTTCAGGGGGTGAAGGTTATGTTATCGACAGTGATGCGTCCTCAAAGGGAATTGGCTGTGTATTGTTGCAACATGGTAGAGTAGTGGCGTATGCTTCTAGGAAATTGAAAGAGTATGAAAAGAACTACCCTACCCATGATCTTGAATTGGCTACAGTGGTACACGCATTGAAAATTTGGAGGCATTACTTGTATGGTGAATGGTGTGAAATCTTCTCAGACTACAAGAGTCTAAAGTACTTTTTCACTCAAAAGGAACTGAACATGAGGTAGAGAAAATGGTTAGAACTCATTAAAGATTTTGAATGCTCTATCAGTTACCACCTAGGGAAGGTGAACGTGGTGAGTGATGCTTTGAGTAGGAAATCAGTAGGACCAGCATTGGTAGCTATGAAGATCTAGTATTCGATCATGTTGGATCTAGAGAGACTCGGCATAGAGTTGGCTGAGAGTGGTTCTCAGGCTTGTATTGCTAGTTTAGTGGTGTAGCATACTCTACAAGAAAGGATCAAAGCTTCTCAAAAAGATGATCCAGAATTAGCAGAGGTATTAGTCAAGGTGCAGAATGGTCAGGGGGAGGAATTCTGTGTTACAGATGACGGAACTTTGTAGTTCCGTTCCAGATTATGTGTTCCTGCCGATACTGACATTGGGAAGACCATTTTAGAGGAGGCTCACAGATCTTTGTATACAGTTCATCCTGGAAGTACGAAAATGTATAAGAATCTGTGGGAATCGTATTGGTGGAGTGGAATGAAGAAGGAGATTGCCAAGTATGTAGCCCACTGTTTAACATGCTAGCAGGTAAAAGCTGAGCACTAAAGACCGGCAGGCCAGTTGTTGCCATTATTTATCCCAGAGTGGAAGTGGGATCATATATCTATGGATTTCATATCAGGGCTGTCAATGGCATTGCATGGCCAGAATGCCACTTGGGCGATTGTAGACCGTTTAATTAAGACCACCCATTTCCTTCCTATTAATATCGGCTATTCCCTTAATCACTTGGCAGAGGTTTACATTTAGGAGATAGTACGTTCTCACAGGGTGTCAGTATCTATTGTATCATATCGAGACCTACGTTATACATCACGTTTTTGGAGGAGCTTGTAGGAAGCTCTAGGGTCTCAGTTGTCTTTTAGCATGACATTCCATCCTCAGTCATACGAGTAGACTGAAATTACAATTCATATATTAGAAGATATGCTTCGAGCATGCGTGCTAGATTTTGGGGGTAGTTTGACTCAATTTATGCCACTAGTGGAATTTACGTATAATAAAAATTATTAAGCCAGCATTGGCATGGCACCATTTGAAGCATTGTATGGTAGGAGATGTTGCTCTCCTTTATTTTGGGATGAAGTGGGTGAGCGGTGAGTTGTGGGACCAAAGCTTGTTCAGCAAGCGCAGGATAAGGTTCGGCTTATCAGAGATAGAATTAGTGCAGCTCTGAGCTGACAGAAGAGTTACGCTGATAACCGCCATAGAAAGTTAGAGTTTGATATTGGTGACCATGTGTTTCTAAAGATAGCTCTGCTAAAAGGGGTTATGCGATTTGGGAAGAAGGGTAAACTTAGCCCTAGGTTTATCGGTCCATTTGAGATTTTAAAGAAAGTGAGGTCGATGGCCTACAGGCTAGCTTTGCCACCTGTGTTGTCTAGGATCCACAACGTATTTCACATTTCTATATTAAGGAAAAATGTCTTAGACCTTTCTCACATGATTAGTTATGGTGAATTAGAACTCAGTGATTCACTAATTTATGAGGAGGTGCCAGTACAGGTTCTGGATAGGAAGGAACAAGAATTACGTAATAAGAAGATTCCTCTAGTGAAATTCTTGTGGAGAAATCATGCAATAGAATAAGCTTCCTGAGAGTTCGAGGAACCGATGAGGCAGAGATATCCACAATTATTCAAGGAAGTGTAATAGTAGGTAGCGTTTCTTTTGCAAGTACATGTAGTGGTTTAGTTAGTGAGTAGTATTTTATTTTTGGGAGAATTTTATTTTCTATATGTAATCTCCCAGGACTTGGAAAGTAATCACGGTATTCCTCTACCATAAGTGAAGGTAAGTAATAAAATAAGTAAATCATTTTACTTTCAAGGATGATCAATCACATGAATAGCAAATTTCGAGGACAGAATATTTATAAGGAGGGAAGAATGTAGTGACCCAGAGAAATTATAGTATTTAAATAATAAAAAGGGAGAGAAAGGAAATTAAAAAGGGAGTGACAGCAGGCCTCATCGACAAACGCGATATGACATGTTGGGCTCATCGACGAGAGTGCGCTTCGTCAATGAGAAAATACTGAGAGGCTATTTTTCCAGCTCTGAAATTCATCGACGAGAAACAAATGTTCGTTGATGAATTTCCTTCATGACCTCATCGACGAGGTGATGTGACTTGTCGACGAAGTAAACGCAATTTTTCAGCTAATTTTTCACGTAGGAACCCTTCTCTCTTAATTTCTGGGTCCGTTCTTCGCTGAATCGATGATCCGAAGCCACCATGACACTCCTGGTGAAGTTCTCTACAAATCTGCTGGAGGGGATCGTCAGTGGGGCTAGTTTAGATTTCATCCCAAATTCAAGGTAAGACTTTTATTCAGTATTTGGCATTCCCTACAGTTGTAGAAAGCATAGTACGCGTAGAAATACTGAATTTTTGTTTTGGGGAATATCATTTTCAGTGTGTTGAACGGGGAACCCTGTGGGTGCAGGACAAATTATCTTAGGGGCTTTTCGGAAATTAGGTAAGAGGATAAACTAAGCTAGTTGTTTTATGAAAATATATGCATAGTCTTAAAGCATTTTATTTCAGGAATATATATATACATTATGTTGGGAAATACTGCTATAAATGACGATATGTTCTGAATATACGTAATACCCATTCTGTGTGGCATGAGTAGAATTTATAATGCATTACTATTTTCTAGGAAAATGCTAAATGATACAGAGTTTTAATATGAAAAATCGGCGTACGGGCCGAGGGTTTTATATGATACATCGGCGTACGGGCTGAGAATGTACTTATATGATATGTCAGCGTATGGGCCGAGCTTATTACACGATATGCCGGCATACGGGCCGAGCCATTGATATGATATACCAGCGTACGAGCTAAGCCTCTTAATGATATGTGATACGGAGTATGGGTTGTGATTGATAAAATATGAAATGTCTGCGTACGGGCCAATGATTTTCACATTATATATAAAATGTGATATGATGATATTGAACTGACAATTATTATTATGGAATAACAATGTATCACAATTTGAAATATGCTATATGTTATCAGAACCTTGTTGGCTTGGTTTAGGTTTGCACTTGCATGGTACCGTAGCTATGTATTCATGATCATCATAATATTGTGTTATTGCTGTTGTACGGGGCAGCGTGAGGATGGATAGTCGATGTGGTTTATTAAAGTATTGGCGCCCCTAGTGTACGGACCAGGTCTGACATACCCATTGTACTTATAGACATTTACTTTGACTTGGCAGTGGTTGACCAGCAATTGTCAGGTCCCGCTTTCGGGCCACACAACCTAGTCATGTGGAGCTAGGACATGACACTAGCTAGCTAACCTTTCAGAGTTGTTTTTGTATTATTATCATATGAGATGAATTATGTTTATGAAAATGCAGTATGTTCTTCCATGCTATGATGGTGTATGTTTTCCCAGATATGATACAGACAGTTTTACTAAATATGTTTATGTATGGTTTTATGTATAACATGGAAACACGCATGTTGCCACATACTGGAATTAGTTTATTTCCCTTATTGAGAGGTGTCTCACCCCAAATTATATAAATGTTTTAGGAGCCCCATATAGAAGAGCGGATAAGGTTCTGCATAGGTAGTTACAGCTGATCTACCCTTTCTGAAGGGTAAGTGTTTTGACAGGGTCAGATAGATTTTGGGCGACGACCCTAGGACTGGTTTTTGACTATTTTGGGATGTATATGATGAATATAGTAACTCTGGTATTGTGTTGATGGTATTATGAGATGTATATAATTTTATGTTTCCTACTGCTTAGACTTTCGTATTGTATCTCTGATGTATCCCTGGTACCCACGGGTTCAGGTTGATTATGATCTGCTGGGTTTGTTATATTTGTTTCGTTGTTATGGAAGGAAGAAAAAAATGGTAACTTGAGCAGGCCATTACACAAGCTCTCTCCTTCTCACGTGGAGATCCCTCTCTAACAAGAATAGCACTTCTTACTAGTCAACGATCCAATACCCCTAAATCATCAAAAATAATAATAAAGAAATAAACTTTGTGTCGTATAATAAAACTCTCTGTTAGAGCAGATTTGTACAAATAAAGAACAATATACTTCAGAAAAATAATAATATAAAGATTGAACCTTAAGTAAATATCATTGTGGTTCTATCTTAGATTGAAAATCTCAGTGAAAGATCAAAGAACCGTGAGCTTTTATCAGCAAGTGCACAGTAGGTACTTTAGCAAAAGTAATTTAGCAAGATAGCTTTAAATGTATGAGAATTTGATTGATGGTAGCTCGTTGTTTAATTATTAGGATTAACATGTATTTATAGATAGAAAAAGTAAATTTTTGTATTCCCTAAGATACTTGTAGTGTTTCCCAAGTTTTCTTAAAATTGGGGGCCAAACAATCAATTTTGGAAACTTTCTCACGCTGTTTAAAAATTTATAATCTCGAAGGTCAGTCAATTGTGACTTGACGGTTAGTCACTTGAGCCTTTACAATTCAGCATATTTTGAAACACAAAATAGGGTAAATCGCCTAAGCCATAAGGGTCAATCACTTGTCTTGATTCTATTTGCTTAATTTTGTCAGTATAAAGAGGTCGGTCGCCTGATCTTACAACTTTTCTAAATTTGCAAAAAACTTTGATTTCAACCCTTTTAATCTTTGATCTTGAAAAACTTAAATGAGACTTTTAAAAGAATATATTTTCCATTGTTTTAAAAAGCAGGTCTCTAAGTCATATATAGGTCCTAAGAGCTTTAAACAATTATATTGAAATCTTGCGAAGTACTTACACACTACAAAAAAAAAAAACTTGTTTTCAGTGACAGAATTATTAGTGACGGTTTTCAAACTGTCACTAAAAGCGCTAATTAGTGATGATTTTAAAAAACCGTCACTAATAATATAGGTATTAGTGACGATTTTCAAAACTGTCACTAATAAGGTCCTTTTAGTGATGGTTTGGAAACCGTCACTAATAATTCTGTCACTAAACTATCGCGAGAAGCCACTTTTGGTGCTCAAATTTCCCGGGAAAATATTAGCGATGGTTTCTATACTATTAGTGACAATTTTAGGGTGTCACTAATAGTGAATTATTAGTCACGGTTTCTCAACCATCACTAAGAGTAAATTAGTAGTCACGATTTACAAAACCATCACTACTAGTCAATTATTAGTGATTGTTTAGGAAAACCGTCACTAATAGTCTTGTATTAGTGAGAGGTCACAAAACTGTCACTAAAAAATTAGCCTTGATTAGGATAAAAGTCAAGCGTATTAGTTGTAGTATTAGTGATGGTTTCGTAACCCGTCACTAATAGTCATGTATTAGTCATTGTTCATGTAACCGTCACTAATAATGTAGTGTTGACTGAAGAAAGTCAATAATATTAGTGACGGTTTAACAGAACTGTCACCAATAGTCTATTATTAGTGGCGGGTTTTCTCAACCGTCACTAATAGTTTTTGAATTAAAAAAAAAAAAAGGAAATGTTAGCCTAACATGACTTTCGAACCTTATTTTTATGATAACAAATCAAGGTAATTTAACATGTTGTGGTTTAAGTGATTATGCTTCCGGAATTCCAACATATGAAGTTCAAAAAGTTCAAGCATTATAAGTTAAAGTTCAAGCATAAGAGTCCAAGATCACAAGTGTTATGAAAGATTGTATTCCAAAGACAAGTGATCAAAAGAAAGCTCAAAAGGTCAAAGACCGATAAACCTTATGAAGGCTTAAAAAATATTGAAGCTCAAGGATGTAATGGACCCAAAGCAAGACATACATGAAGACTTCAAGTTTAGAAAATTTTAAAGTCTAAAAGAAGTCTTGTGTAAGTACTTCAATTAAATGTGAATATGAATGTTTTGAAGCTCATTAGGGTTAATTATTGACCTAGAAACCATATTTTGAAAACCCCGAAAGTACTTTTAAAAAGTCTCAAAACAAATTGGCAAGAGTTTTTGGAAACAAACATAAAAAGGCATTGTTGTAATAACCCAGGTAAAAATTTTTTAAAAATTAATTAATTAAAATTATTTATCAATTAATTAGTTAAACATTATTAAATTAATGTATTAAGTAAACAAATAAAAAGAAATAGTATGAAAAAAAAAAGTTAAGAGTAATTATTAATTAAGTAATTAATTATTATTATTAAATTAATTAATTAAATAAATAAATAAAGGAATAGTAAAAAAATTGGAATAAATATATATATATAAGTTTATTATAACATATTTATATAAGTTAAAGTGTGTGTATATATATATATATATATATATATATATATATATATATATTATAATATATAATAAAGTTAAAAAAAGAAAACGGTTGATAATAGGAAGCTTAAAGAAGCTTCCTGAAATCTGAAAGAATTTCATATTGTTCTCTCTCCTGCCCACGCCTCTCTCCTCTGTCCTCCTTCTCTTTCTCCTTATTTTCTCAGCTAATATTCGGCCGATCGGAAAAAGGAAGGTATCGTCGGGTTCCTAAGTCCGCTATCGACATTTCTACTAAAGCATATTTATCGTGGCAGCGGCATAGGCACCACTCCTAAGGAAAGGTATATTTCTTCTAAATCCTTAATTTCTACTTAAATGTACTGTTTAATCAACGATCAGACACCACCACGGGGTCTTAGTCGTGATCGTCATTATTTTGACGTGAGTAAATTTCCAATTGGGGTTTTCTAGACCCCACTCCAAAGTGAGAGTGGGATATGGGGAATTAGGTGAATTGGTTATATTTGAGTGTATAACCATTTATTTGAAATTTATGGCTCTAGGAAATATTAAAATAATATTTTATTTAGGATTAATTTAATAGAATTAGGATTTTTGATTCAGGGTTCGGGTGAGTGCCGCAGGTATTTTTCAGGGTCCCTATTGGAGTAGTTTAAGAAACCAGATAAGGGAAAAAATATATATTAAACCAAAATTTTTATGAATTTAATGAAAAATGAATTGTGTTATATATACGTGTATATGTTTTGGTATGGATTTAAAATGTCAACCGTTTAAATTATGTTTTTCTAAGTTTAGGGTTGTTTATTAGATACGTATATGCAAAAATGAACTGATGAAAGTGGAACATATTTTCAAGATAATTATGTAAGAAATGAAAGGTATTTTCAGTATATAAACATTAAATGATGGTTGGCTTATTTTACAGGCAATGTATGAATTTTATTATTAAATTGTGTGGCATGAGTATATGTAAGTTATGTGCAACTATATGTTAAATGTATGAGATGCGGGTTAAGTAAGTAAAGCATTAAGAATGAAATATGATATGAACCATGCTGCTTGTATATGTTAATGCAACCATGTAAAACAGTTGAAAGATGTTGGGTAAAACAGTTGAAAAATGCTGGATAAAATAGCTGTAAAATGTTGGTTAAAACAGCTCAAAGATGCTGGGTAAAACAGCTAAATAATGCTGGGTAAAATAGTTGAAAGATGTTGGGTATGTAATGAAATGAAATGAAAATGGAAATGAATGAAACGAAAATGAAATATGAAATGTGAACAATGTAAATTGGGAAAGAGTTACTTAAAGTGAAATGAAATGAAATGTTAAAGTTATGAACATGAACATATGTGAATGGTTGAATAATGATAGAAAGAATAATGTATTATGATATTAGAAATATTTATGCTAATAGAACATGTTACAACTAAGGTGGGGCATACTCTTCGCCCGAGGGCTTGCTGATAAAGGTGAGTGCGTTAGTTGTATCAGATGTAGTAGTAGCTGCATAATGCACTAGGGCAGAGGGAACCAACTTGTATGGGCGGGTAGATTTCCCTATCCTTTGGGTCTTTGCTGATAAACCTTTGTTTGATCTGTGTAAGTACGAGATTAATCTAACACTTTAGGGCTTACTGAGTAAGGTGAATGCCCTAGTATGCTTCAGTAACGACCCTTGGGTTGCCAATGTATTAGAGCAAAGGGGTGCTACTTATATGGGTGGTTAATCACCCATATCCTTGGGTAATCTTGTGGGTTAAATCTTTTGCTTGTGATAGATTAGGTTCAGAGAATGATTTTAGAAATTATGTGAACTGTTGGCCTTATAAGGCTTAACATCTTATTTTGATGCTAACAAACAAGTGGATCTTAACGTGCTATGTTAAGTGATGTATTTTCAGGACTAAATGAAGAATGCAAGGTTAAAGATGAGTTTAAGAGCTTATTCAAAATGGTATTGTTGGCAAACATCATAGGATGATTTTTACAAGGCTTAACTTAAGAAAATATTATTGAGCTTATTACATAAGTACCTTGATTATGAAAAAGATATTTGAGAATGAAAGACTATATGCTACATGCTTACATGCCTATATAATATGTTATATGCTACATGTGTATGAATTGACTTGACTTGACTCATATTGGAAATTTATGGCTCACTATGTTGAAAATTTGAGCATGAGATTATTGAGCATAAGCATGAATTCTGATATGAGATCAATTCTTGATCATGTATGCTATTGATGAATTACATGGATAGAATTACTGCTTTTATATTGATATCCATGAGCTATAAGAAATATAATGGTTATATTGGTATCTATGAGCTGTGTATAATGTGATAATAACTTTGTTATCTATAAAGTCTTTGGTATCCATGAATATTTTTGGTATCACATTTTTAAAAAAAAAAATTTAATTGGTATCACAATCTAAAAGTTAAATTTGCTTTTGAGCATGACAAGTATAATTATATTTGTGAGCATGGTATGACATTGATGATATTGGCATGATATTGATATTTGATACATGATGTGGATCAATGTTTTGATACATAGGATGATAAAAGCATAATTGATAACAAAACTGAATGTATTGAATTCAGGGGGAGTATTATGTCATATTGCTTATATTATGATTGTTTTCCTATTAATCAATTCAAAGAAATTTCAATTGGTATCATGAATTAAATTTTCAATTGGTATCAATACTCAATTGGTATCATGAATTTTAAATAGATATCATGACTTCAATTTTAAATCGGTATCATAAAATCAACTATTGATATCTTGAGTAACGTAAAAGAAGGAAAAAGTTGTTAAGTAAGATATGGTTGTTATAACACACTACACATGCTATATTGAAAAATAATAAATTGAGTGTGTACATATGTTTGATATGCATGTTTAATGATATGCTCAACATGTGATTTTACTTGTACTTAATCATTTTTTTCTTTTTAATGGATGTCAAAAGGGGGAGAAGTTTTAAAGCAAAAATTGAACATGTGATTGCAAAAATTGAGCATGAACATAATATATATCAAAAGGAGAAGTATTTGATAGTCATAAGCATGATTATAAAAGAGTTTTTAAGATTAATATTGATCTTGCAAATATTGTTAAGATGATGCTTATTGAAAGTGGGAGTCTTTTTAAGGCTCACTCAAATTTTTGAGATTAATATTGATCTAGCAAATATTGTTAAGATGATGCTTATTAAAAGGGGAAGTCTTTTTAAGGCTCACTCAAATTTTTGCTTCTTGTTTGTCATCATCAAAAAGGGGGAGATTGTTGGCCTTATAAGGTTTAACATCTTATTTTTATGCTAACAAACAAGTGGATCTTAACATGCTATGTTAGTGATGTATTTTCAAGACTAAATGAAGAATGCAAGGTTAAAGAGTTCATGGGAGCTTATAATGATTATATCAAGCTTGAAGCATGGATTTAAAGTTTAAAGCCTGAAGATCATGAGAGCATTGATATTAAAGAAACAGTTTCAAAGAATGAAAGCTCAAGTGATAACATGCAAAGCTCAAAGAAAGATGAAAAAAGTATAAAGGCCTTAAGGAATTCAAGAATTGAAAAAGTCTAGGAAATTTCATGTAAGTACTTCAAATAATTTCAATATGGATACATGAAACTCTTAGGTAAATTTATTGGACCTAAATACCTTTGAATATACTTTCTATAAGGTCAAAGATTGTTTAAAAAAAAGGTTAGAATCAGTTTTGGAATGAAAAGTACCAAAAAGAGGATTTCTCAAATGCTATTATTTTTTCTACATATGCATTAAGGTATATTTTTCTCTATTAAAAACCCTTTAATTTAAAATGTATTTAACGTGAAAGTTGTATTATTTTCTCTTAGATTTCATTTAAAACCAAGATCATCAAATTCTGAGTTATACAAAAAAAGTTATCACCAAAAAATAGAAGGATGGTCGAAGTTGACAGCAGCATGTGTGCAACTAGTAGACTGCATGAACTAGGACAGGTGCCTGGGTGGTCATGGCAGGCGACTGGCTTAGTTCTGGCAGGTGACTGCCAGGCTACTACCCCTGCTGTTCCCTTAAAAATAACATGGCAGGCGATTGGAGGATTGGGGTAGGCAACTGCCACGCAGCTATTTTGATTTTTCTCATAACGATTAAATTTTTAAATGGGGTTGTTTGTGCCTTGAAATTTATGGAAATTTAGGGGATATTTCAACACACTTGGAGAGCAAGTTACTTACATTTTAAAGTCTATAAATAAGCCTCAAATATTATTGAATCATACACCAAGAATTCAAATTCAGCATCTCTCTCAAATTGCTCTCAAACTCTTAAGTCTCTCTCTTGCTCTTAACTTGCACGAAGCTTACTGAGTACTTGTTGATTTTACTCACCAAGTTTGTGCTACAATTTTGAAATCTTTCATACATTGAAAGAATTAAATTGGTGATACACTTCCTTGAGCTTCAAGTTAATTTCCATATTGTGATTTTGAAACGCCCCGAACCCTTAAACCCAGGTCCGGTGCATTATACTTGATCATATCTCTGATAAATCATAATCCATAACATACGCAGTGGAAAATATAAACAAAATCTCCATATTACATAATACCAGAGTTTACTAATTCTAACTATAATCCATATTAAATCATCCAACACCTGCATTTCCATAAATCTACATAACTCCCAAAATAATTCAGTATTTTCACAATCATTCCTTACTCAATAGCCTTAAAACATAAAGACATAAAACTTAAATATTTATTTTCTACAAAAACATCATTAAAATGTTTATACCCTTTTTCTTATATCTCCCAATAATGCTATAAAAACCTCGAGCTCTCTAAGCTCGATCTCAAATAAATCCTGAAAAAAAGATAAATTCATATTCGGGTGAGACACATCTCAGTAAGGGAAGAAACAATATATTAAAGCAATGTGTGGCCAACGTGAGTTTATAATCAACATAATATTTAACATTTAAAAATCGTTAACACAATCTTTGAAATCATTCTCTGATCCTATTCAAACACATGCAAATGTTTAACCCACGAGATTTCATGAGGATAGGGCTGATTACCTGCCCATACAAGTAGCACCCTCTTCTCTGATACATTTAGCAACCTGAAGGTCACAATTTAAGCATACCAGGGCACTCACCTTATGATTACGCGTCAAAACTGCGTAATTGGATGTTTAACCCGGGCTTTACGGTTTATATTTTTAATTAAATGTCCATAATTGTCCAATATTTTAATAAAGTGCCAAAATCATCATTCTTGAACTTTATTGCACTATTTATGAAGTTTTGGTATTTTTTTGTCGCAGGAAAATTCCCGGGAACTAAAATCGATACCTGTTCGTATTTCATGCATAACTTTTCCGTCTGAGCTCCGATCAAGACGATTCAAATTTTTGGAAAAAGAGGAAAGGATTATATACAACTTTCATGTTTTGTGTTTTTTGATACACGAGCTCCAGAAGGTTCAGATTTGTGATGAACAGAGAATGAAAAAAATAAAAAAATAAAGTTGCCGGGTCAACCCTTTCCAAACGGGTTGGGTCAGTGCTATCCGAGTTTAGGGCACCCAATGCCTCCTTTAAATATCCTTCTCTTCCTCCCCTTGCGCAGGCAGCCCCATGGGGGTTCTCCTCTCCTCTCCTCTTCTTCTTCTTCTTCTTCTTCTTCTTCTTCTTCTTTAATTAGCTTTGTTTTTTTTTTCATCTTGCTCTCTTCTCTTCCCTTTACTTTCTCTCCCTCAAACTCTCCTCTCTTCCCCTGCTCTTCCTCTCCCTCTAGTTCTCATCCCAGCTCCTCTGTACCAGCCTCTTCTCCAGCTGGATCTATTGCTGCAGCCAAGCAACCCGAGCACAACTCCACACAGCCAGGACAACCGCAGCAGACTTCTCTTCCAGTAGCAGAGCACCCAAGTCCCTGTTCCACTCCAGCGGTAGCAGCAGGTCCTCTGCAACTTGCTGCAATTTTCCAGCAGCTAGAACCAGCCTCTCGGCCAGTCTCCAGCACAGCTGTTCCTCCAAACAGCAGCCACCACAGCAGCCACCACACCAATAGCAGCAGCAACCTGAGAACCAGCTGCTATGGCTTTTGCTCTTCCTCCTTTTATTGCAATTGAATGTGTTTTGTTTTTAAATTATTTAGTTAGTTAAATAGAGTTTTTGAAAATTTGTTTGAGTGATTATTAAGTACTTTTACTTTATTTTATTTTATTGATGTTTAGTTCTTGTTTATTTGAGATTTCTCAATTAATATTGTCATTAGATTGGTAGAGTTTAGTGTAGCTTCTTTCAATTATTTATTTATCATTATTTTAAATTAAATTCTGTTTTACTTCTAGCCAAATAATAATTAAAAAAAAAAAAAAGAGTTTTTGTTTGAAGTTGTTTTTCCAAAATTTAGTCTTTTTATTGAATCTTGGGTTAGTTAGGGTTGGGTTGATTAAAGTTTGAGTTTTTATTGTGTTTCGTTGTCATTTAAGCATTGAACTTTTGTTTATGTCTGTGTTTAGATTGCGACTCTTGGTTCAATATATTAAATTTGTTGAAGGTTCAATTTTAGTGTGTGCGTTTGAATCTGATCGAGTTTCCTTGCCTGTGTGTTTTTAATTCTGAGTTCTAATTTTCCATCTTTAATCAACGCATGTTCTGATGTTTCCTTGAGTAGATTAGCATTAGTGTTCTTCAATTCACTACATTTTAGTTTAGGACTTTAAATTACATGTCATTTAATTCAAAGTGGAACTCAACAATCTTGAAAACCCGAATCTGAACTGAGTTCAGTACCTTTTTAATTTTGATTGGAAGAACGTAAAATCTGAGATTAAAACGCATTCCCTGAGGAGACGATCTAGCCCTTGGGCTTAATATTACACGACGTAACTCCTATACTTGGGATAGCTTCCGAGCTGCTCATTTTTCGAGTGAATCACCTTACTCAGTAAGCCCACAAGTGTGAAATTTATCGGCGAAGGCCCTAAGGATGGGGAAATCTACCTGCCCATACAAGTAGGTTCCCTCTGCCTTAGTACATTATGCGACTACTGCCACATTTGTAGCTACTAGTGCACTCGCCTTACTCAGCAAGCCCTCAGGCGAAAGGTACGCCTCGGCCAATCGTAACATGTTCTACGTACCTACATACTTCTAATATCATAATACATCATTTTTTCTATCATTATTCAATCATACACATATGTTCATATTCGTGGCTTAACATTGCATTGCATTTCACTTTAAGTGACTATTTCCCTTTTTACATTGTTCACATTTCATTTCCATTCCATTCATTTCATTTTTATTTCATACTCGTTTTTATTTTAATTCATAAGTACTTGACATCTTTCCAGCCATGGTTGGTTAACTTCGGCATCCTTTTAGCCGTGGTCGGCATCTTTTTAGCCGTGATTGGTTAGCTTCGGCATCTTTTTAGCCGTGGTCAGCATCTTTTCAACCGTGATTGGTTAGCTTCGACATCTTTTCAGCCGTGGTCGGCATCTTTTCAGCCATGGTTGGTTAGTTTTTGCATCCTTTCAGCCGTGGTCGGTATCTTTTCAGCCGTGATTGGTTAGCTTCAGCATCTTTTCAGTCGTGGTTGGCATCTTTTCAGCCGTGGTTGATTCCATGATTGTATTAATACTCACATACAACATATTTCATATATCATTTTCATACTCATTTCATTTTCCGTATATCTTGCATCTCGTATATATAACATAATTCCACACAAAATTCTATTTTACTCATGCCACACAATTTAACAATAAAACTCATACACTGCCTGCAAAATAAGCCAACCAACATTTAATGTTTATATACTAAAAATACCTTTTATTTCTTACATAAATACTCTAAAAATATGTTTCTACTTTCATCAATTCATTTTCGCATATACATATCTAATAAACAACCCTAAACTCGAAAAAAAATATATAATTTAAACAGTTGGCATTTTACCCATACCGAAACATATACACGTACATATAACACAATTTATTTTTCATTTAATTCATAAAACTTCTAATTTAATATATATTTTTCCCCTTACCTAGTTTCTTGAACTACGCCAACAGGGACTCCGAAAAATACCTATGGCGTTCACCCAGACCCTGAAATTAAATTCCTAATTCCAATAAATTATTTCTGAATAAAATATTAATTTAATACTTCTTAGGGCCATAATTCCTAAATAAATAATAATACCCTTAAATTTAGCCAAATTTCCCAAATCTCACTCTCGCTTTGGAGTAGGACCTAGAAAACCCCAATTGGAAAATCACGTACGCCAAAATGACGATGACGACGACTAGGACCTTGTGGTGGTGTCTGTTCATCGATTTAGCCACATATTAACGGCAAAATTGAGAAAATGGGAAAAAATTACCTTTCCCCAGGAGTAGTGCCTAAGCCGTTCCTATGAAAAATATGCTCCTGTAGAAATGTCGGCAGCGGAACTTGTCGAGTAATTGAGAGAGAGAGAGAGAGAGAGAGAGAGAGAGAGAGAGAGAGAGAGAGGAACAGAGGTGGCTGGCGCACGCAGGAAATGAAGTTCAAAGGGGGGAGGTGTCAGCTCTGACTGTTTCTTCTTCTTCTTTCTTCTTCTTCTTCTTCTTTAACTTCTTTAACTTTATCTTTTCAGATTACTTTATATATATATATTAAACTTATCTTATACTTATATATATATATATATATATATATATAATAACCTACTATATATATGTATATATATATATATATGTATATATATTCTCTTATTTCAATTAGGTTTTTTTTTTTTTAAATCCAATGTAAAAATATTTAATTTAATAACGAATTATTTAATTATTTAATTCATCTTAATTTAATTTAATTTTTTTAAAATTTTTTTTCTTTTCCCACACCATTCCTTTTATTTATTTATCTGTTATTTTATTTATATTTTTTTTCTAAATTTTTTTAATCCTTTTAAATTTTCGGGTCTTTAAGATTTACTTTGAAGTATATTAGTTGTGCTGTAATTGTTGTACTAATCAGCTCTTTGAGGAGCAAAATTTTTCTACACATATTGTGGTTGTATTTCTTGTAGATTGATGATTCCAAGTGTTGTTTGGATAGTTGGCTAAGTAAGGGGATATTGCTTAGAGAGGCGGGCTCTAGCCTAGTTAAGGAGTGACCGGATGAGGGGATATCGTTTGGAGAAGGCAGGCTCTAGCCTTAACCAAGGAGTGTTGTAAAGGTTTGTTCCACCCATTAAAGGAACAGGTTTAGTGAATCCTTTGGTGGTTTACCAAAGGCAAGGACGTAGGCTGGGTATAAGCCGAACCTCGTAAAAATCCCCGTCTCACTCTCTCTTTCCCTACTCTTTATTTTCAGCATATTTAAATTGCGTGGATGGTTTAATTGATAATCTTATATACTGCATAATATTTGGAAATCAAGTAAACTTAAAGTCCAATTTTGATTTGGGTTGCAAAAACCGAAAGGGAGTACGTTGGTTATATCATATCTTATGGAAATCATACGGGAGTACGTTACTTGGTTAATAGCCCAAGGATAAATTAACTGAGAGTTTAGTTGAGTTTTGAATATTGAGAAGAGTGTGAATATGTTGTTGAAAAACATATTGAAGAAGCAAATCTATATCAGCAAAGTATAAATTATAATTCAACTACAGGGCTTACAAAATTCATATCCACAGCTGACAACAAAAGATATATTGTGATTGAATGGTATAAATCTTGAGATTAATTGAACAATGTTTGTATTCCAAAAGTGCTAAATCTTGAATTTTACATCAATCTTATTGTGTTGAAGTAAATTTATATTTGGCAATCAAATTGGGTGTATTGGTTTGGAAATTGTGATTAATTGTTTGATTGTTCTACTTTCAAAGTGTGGTTGAAGATTAAATGTTTGATTGTGTTTAATTGATTAGTTATTTAATTGTGTTATTGATTGGATAAAAGAACTAAGTTTTTAATTGATTAAAAATTAAACAAACAAATCAAGAATTGGTTAAGAGAAATAAAAGAAGTTTAAGAATTCTAAAAAAAATTAAAAGAAATTTTTAGAATCCAATTCACCCCCCCCCCCTCTTGGGAAGCTATTCCTAATTTCATGAACGATTTTCAAATGTTAAATATTATTTTGTTATATAAACTCATGTTAGTCACACGCTGTTTCAATATATTATTTCTTTCCTTATTGAGATGTGTCTCGCCCAAATATGAATTTATCTTTTTTAAGATTTCCTCAAGATTGAACTTAGAGAGTTCGAGGTTTTATAGCATTTTTTGGAAATAGAAAGAGAAAAGGGTATATTTTTGTATTAATTTTGAGATGTATATTTTATGTTTTATATTTTATGTATTGAAGTCTTCAGATAGGTGAATAGTTGTGAATACTGATATTTGTGGATTATGTTTTGGAGACATGTATATATGTGATTACAGGTGATGAATAGTTAATTTGGATTATGGATAGGAATAGTAAACTCTGGTATTATAATTGTGGAGATTATATTTATGTTTTCCATTCCGTACATGATATTAGTATGTGGATTATCAGGTAAATGAATAGATTAGTAGCACTCCGGGCCCACGTAAAGGGTCAAGGCATTACAGATGGTATCAGAGCAATGTCCTATCGGAAGTGTGATTAATTTCACATCACCTGGATATGGAAATGTTAAAGTATTAGGTTAGGAATGATTTATACTAGAGTATAGGATTGAGTTGCGATAAGGATACATATGGACAGATTAAGATACCATTAAGAATTCTGAGTTGTGTTTCGTAAGCTTGGGGGCATAAATCCCTTGATGGTCTTCTGTGTTTTTCTCAAGAAGTAGCTAGTTTCAGAAAATCATGGTAAATTCATCGATTGTGATGTTTTCAAGTAGAGAAATTAGAACTTGGAATTTGAACTCGAAGGTTGGGTTGGTTGATTTAGGGAGAAAAATCTTTGAACGAGAATAATTTAGGTGTTGTGGTTTAATAGTTTGTGGTCAACTTGGATGTTTGATATTTAAATTGGAGTATACGAAAATATGTGGTATGAGGTTGGTTAGTTGATTTTAGAGGTTATGGTATCAGGGGAAACCAGTAGGTATCTCTAGGTAGAGGTGGATCAGGACGAGTGTACTCGTTAATCCCGACTGAGGCAGATAATGCCAAGGGGGCAGGTATGAATTTATGATTAAGATAATTATGATTTAATTTGGCTTTGCGTGATTGAGAAGTTTATATGATGATTTTATTTCATTGTAGACAATGTAGGAATTCATTGGATAGATATTGGGATACGTGAGATGTGTTGAGTTATGAATTCCTGAAATGAGGAAATGATTGATTAGTTAACAAAATTTCGAGGATAAAATTTCTTAAAGGAGGGAAGAATGTAATAACTTGGGAAAAAAATTTTAAAAAATTAATTAATTAAAATTATTAATCAATTAATTAGTTAAACATTATTAAATTAATGTATTAAGTAAACAAGTAAAAAGAAATAGTATGAAAAAAAAAAGTTAAGAGTAATTATTAATTAATTATAATTAATTAATTATATATTATTAAATTAATTATTTAATTAAATATTAATAGTAAAAAAATTGGAATATATATATATAAGTATATAATATAATATTATTATAATATATAATAAAGTTAAAAAAAAGAAAGGTTGATAATAGGAAGCTTAAAGAAGCTTCCTAAAATCTGAAAGAATTTTTGATTGTTCTCTCTCTTGCTCACGCCTCTCTCCTCTGTCCTCCTTCTCTCTCTTCTTATTTTCTCGGCTAATATTTGGCCGATTGAAAAATGGAAGGTACCGTTGTATTCCTAACTCTACCACTGATATTTCTACTAGAGCGGATTTATCGTGGGAGCGGGGTAGGCACCACTCCTGGGGAAAGATATATTTCCTCTAAATTCTTAATTTCTCCTCAAATCAACCATTAAATTAACGATCAGGCACCACCACAGAGTCCTAGTCATGATCATCGTCATTTTTCTGTGAGTAAAATTCCAATTGGGGTTTTCTAGACCCCACTCCAAAGCGAGAGTGAGATTTGGGGAATTAGGTGAATTGGTTATATTTGAGGGTATAACCATTTATTTGAAATTTATGGCCCTAGGAAATATTAAAATATATAATTTATTTAGGGTTAATTTAATGGAATTAGAATTTTTGATTCAGGACTCGGGTGAGCGCCGCAAGTATTTTTCAGGGTCCCTATTGGAGTAGCTCAAGAAACTAGGTAAGGGGAAAAATATATATTAAACCATAATTTTTATGAATTTAATGCAAAATGAATTGTGTTATATATACATGTATATGTTTCAGTATAGGTTTAAAATGTCAGTCGTTTAAATTATGTTTTTTTTTTAGTTTAGGGCTGTTTATTAGATATGTATATGTGAAAATGACTTGATGAAAGTAGAAAATATTTTCAGGATAATTATGTAAGAAATGAAAGGTATCTTCAATATATAAACATTAAATGTTAGTTAACTTATTTTACAAGCAATGTAGGAATTTTATTACTAAATTGTGTGGCATGAGTAAATGTAAGTTCTTATTGCCCAGGCAACTGACCCTTGTCTGGTCAGGCAACAAACATGTATGCTGAATTAAAAATTGGGAAACAGAATAGGCCAGTCAACTAACCCTTGTGAGTCTAGATGACTAAACCCATTTTGACTTTGATATTACACTGAATTTCAAAGTCCAGGCAACTGACCCCGATGAGTCCAATCGATTAAACTTCGTAACGGTTATTTTAAAACAACGTTTAAAAGTTTTGAAATTATGTTGCTTGTGCCCCAAATTTTGTCAAAACTTGGGAAGCACTCCAAATAACTTGGGCAACATGAAAATATGACTTTTTAACTCTATAAATACATGATTTCACAGATCAAATCATATACCAAGAATTCAAATCTACAATCAAGCTTGTAATTCTTTTTTCCTATCTCTTAAGAGGCTTAAGCTTGTTGCATCAATCATTGGCATACCATTGAGAAGCTTTGAACATATTGCTAAGAATCGTTGCGTGCACTACAAAGAAGTCACATTTATCTGGGCATTCGCATATTCAAGATTTTATCAAATACACACATAACTTCAGCTAAATTTGGTTTGATCTTGAGGTTTGGAAAAATATTTTATTCATCTTTCAAATATTTTATTAATCGGTCATCCTCCATTATTCGTTTTATTGAAAAATCTTTTTGGGAGCAAGAAACTTATTTTCGCATAGTTATTTATTTGAAAAATCTTTTGGAAATAGTACACTAAAGCTTAAATCCTTATGATATTCAAAGTTATATTTTTATCTAAAGAGATCTATCTTATTAGTGCAAAAAGTATTTGAAAAATATTGTTTAAATCTTTGAAATATTCAAAGTCATATTTTTATTCAAAGATTTAATCTGTTAACTTTGGTGTATTCCCAAGAGGGGGGTGAATTGGGTATTTAAAAATTTATCTCCTAGGTCTAATTAACCAGCAGCAGTATTACATAAACCTAGGGTCTTTCTATATAATCATAAACTCAATCAACACATGTACAGCATATAATGAATTAAACATAAAACATACATGTGCTACAAATGAAAGTGTGGAAAATAAATTGCAGAAATATAAAATACACGCATGATATGTTACCGGGGTTTGGCCAATACTGCCTATGTCACTGAATCTAGCTCACAAGCCCAAGGATTCTAGTAATGCTCACTTAACGAGTGGAGCGACACCGTTTACAACCAGGTCCATTAACGGGGCTGACCTCAACCTATAACCACACCTTACCAGGATGGTGCACCTAACTTTCCTAACCGGTTCTAAGTCAATCTGGGACTATTCAACAAGGCTAGTCTCCCTCTTTAGGCCCAAGCCTGGAATACAAAGGATATAAAAAACTGCGTGCAAACAAATGTTTCTTACACAAGTAAATTTGTACCACTATGTACAAGCACTAATCAATGCACCTCAAACAGATAGGAACTATATGCTCTGCGCAATAAGTGTCCAACCACACTCGTACAACCATCAATATGCAATCACCACAAAGAGTGTACAATTAATCTATCTTTAAAACCAAGTATCAATATTGATCAATCATAGCAAGGGTTTCGAAGATTTGCAACAAAAGTGTTCAAAATATCTCGCAAATGATTTTCTCAAAAATATAGCCCAAAAGATATTTAAAAATTATGCTTGTAAAAATGTATTTGCATAATCAAAATACAAGCTTAGTGAATCTTGCAATGGTGATGCAAAGCCCCACTAGCTACAGGGTTTTCCTAAACAAAGAGTATAGATTATACCAGGGAAAAAACTTAACTAAAACTCTCCAACAAAATCAAACAATCAATCTCAAGTAAGGAGAGTTTTGAGCAAGTGTTACTACTCAAGATCACTCAATAACACTCAATAAACTTGATTTATCAAAGGAGTAACAATAGGAAAGTGTATTGGTTTGTATGTGAAAAATAGGCACTTAAAATTTCAGAGGATTTTCAAGATAATCTAAGTGTTAATCCTATCTTAATTTTGCAGATAAGCTTGTAAATATAGGCATAGGAAAAATTATAACCGTTGGGAACTCAATGGGTATTATTAAAAATGTTTGAAAAGAGTAAGAATTTAACCCTGTTTAACCCCAAATTATCTAGATAAAAATAAAAACAACCCGAGAGTTTCAGGTGCCCGAGATAAAATTCAGCCGCCCGAATAGACACTGCACTAAAAGGTATTTTCGAGGTTCGGGTGCCTGCATTATAGTTTGGTTTGCTGAATGGGGCAATTCTCCAAAAGACCACAATTCAGTCGCCTGGTCTTGAGTTTGGTTTATCGAACTCATGTGTTCAATAGCCCGAGGCAATTTTGAACATGGGAGTTCAGGCTGCCAAGTTGTTAGGAAAAGTTAGAACTGTGGTTCGGTCGCCTGAGGATGCTACGGTCATTTTTGGTTCGATTGCCCGAAACCAAGTCAACTTTCTAACTCGTCAAAGGTTCGATCACCTGAGGTGTTTTGAACACCAGGGGTTCGGTCGCTCGAAGCCTTACTAATTTTTCCCTATAAGTCCATTTTACTTCACTTAATTCCCCAGATATTATAAGTGATTTTGAGGACATCTTATATGTATGTGCAAGGAGCTAAGGTCATTCCAAGGTCTTTAAGAGTACGCCCAAAAACCTAGCGTCAGTTGACCGAAGTCTTGTCTAAGGTCTCTCGATTTCCAAGTGATGTGTAAGGACCTAGGGTCGTTCTAAGGCTTTTGAGCTTGTAGTTCCTACATGCATTATGCAGATTATAACAGACATTTGGAATTATAATTACCGACCAGAATAAAGCATAATATAAATTACAATACAAGTAAACATTTTGGGTCTTTAGTCTTCAAGTCTTCACATGCCACTGTGTGATTTCGTCAATATGAGCCGACACACAAACTTCACAGACATTAAATACCAGAGTATTTTTCATGATTAAAACGGGATATGACCTATAAGGTCAACATAATCTTACGAGTTATTTGATAGCAAGAACTTAGATCTGCATAATATTCAAGACTATTTTTTTTTTAAAGATCTTATTTGGTACTTTTGCATAAAGTGATTTGAAATCAAACCCTAAGTTCTCCAAAGCATTTATTTATAAAAAATTATTTCTTGGAAGATATTAATAAAAAGGTAGATTTGTGAAGCATATCATTCTTCTTATGAAGGTCATATTATTACATATATACTGAGCTTCAAGTATTTATCATATGATTATGTGTTAGGATTTATCTTGTACTCACTAGCTTGGTTAGAAGCATTTTGAGTTGTTGTAGAAATCGTAATCTTTATTTTGTATACACAGTTCGGGCTGTGAACCGGGATTGAGGGGGAAGCTACGCCTCTTGTAAGCAGCAGGTTGTAAGGGAAGCTCCGTCCTAGTTAAAAGAGTGGATTTTTCAGTGGAATCCTTGAGTGGGTTGCTCAACGCGAGGACGTAGGCTGGGGTAGGCCGAACCTCATAAAAATCAAGTTTGCATCTCTCTTACCCTTACCTCACTTTAATTTCCACGTAATCTCATTGTGTATGTGTTGAACTTTTAGTACGTGTGTGAGTAATTGGGTAACATTGTATGCTAGATAAAGACACACATAAAATTAATTAATTCCGAAACATTGGGGTGGTTGTGAGTAGCTTGCAAGTTTGAAATTGATAGTTTTTCAAAATTAGAACCTAAAGAACCTACTTTTTAAAATACCCAATTCAACCCACCTCTTGGGATAACACCGTAATTCACATTTGGTATCAGAGCGGATTTACATAAACTTAACCATTATTTTTGTAAAAGATCAAAATGGTACACACCAGTGTAACCCCATTCGATGAGGGACACTCGTCCACTAGACCACCAATTTTCTATGGTGTAAATTACACCTACTGGAAATGAAGGATGAGTATATATTTTTTAAAATTTTAATTGGAAAGTATGGTTTTTAAAGGAAACCATGTTCCTATGAAAGTAGTTGATAAAGTAAATGTACCTAAGATAGAAGATGAGCTTACTAATGATGATTGGAAATATGTTCAAGTAAATGCTACTGCTATAAATATTCTATACTGTGCAATAGACGTTAATGAGTTTAAAAGGGTAATGACCTGTAAAACTGCTTAAGAAATATGAGAAAAATTAGAAGTAACATATGAAGACACTAAAGAAGTAAAAGATAATAGGATAGATATGTTGACTAGTGAATATAAAGCATTTAAAATGACTATTGATGAGTCTATTCAATCCATGTACACTAGATTCACACACATTACAAATTTATTAAATGCTTTTGGTAAATCTTACCCTACTTATGAGTTGATCAGGAAAATCCTTAGGGGACAACCGCCAGTTTGGGAAGCTAAAGCTATTGCTATAACCGAAGGAAGGAATATGAAAGAGAAGTCAGTTGATGAATTGATTGGTTTACTCATCACATATGAGCTAGTAATAAATAAGAGGAAAAATTAGAAGAATAAAGCAAAGAAAGTTACAACTCGTAAGGCATTGTATAGCAGCTCTAGTGAAGGAAGTGACTCAAAATCAAAAGATGACATGGCCATGCTAACAAAGAAGTTTGGAAAGTTCCTAAAGAAGAATAAGAAGTTTAATAGAAAATTTTGGAACTCGAAATCAGAAAGAGGAGAGTCTAGTAAGAGGAAATAGAAGGAAGAGCTGCCAACTTGCTACAACTGCTGAGAGGTTGGTCACATCAAGCCTGAATGTCCTAAACTAATGAAAGTATCCAAGAAAAAGAAGAAGGCTCTAAAAGTTGGTTGGGACACGCAAAGCACAAGCAGTTCCGACACTAAGCGCAGTAATGATCTTGTAGTCAATCTGTGTCTAATGGCATATGATGATATTAAGGTACAAATGTCTTTCTCAACATCTTCTTATTATTCTAGCAATTCTGAAAATGAAAATAGCATGCTTTCTTATAATGAATTGCAACAAGAATACTTGTACACTCTTAAAATTCTTGAGAAGAAAACTAAGAAAATTTCTGATTTGAAATGTAAAGTAAAAGAACTCTTAAAGCATATTGAAAAATAGAATGAGTTCCATGCATCTGTAATAAAAGAAAATGATTTAGAAATCGAGAAATTGGAAATAAATTTGAAAGACAATTCTAAAATTATTCATAAATTCACAGAGGGCCAAAGTTACTTTGAAAGACTTCTTATGACACAAAGAAATTCCCTAGATAAAGAAGGACTTGGTTTTAATGGGAATGAAAGTTTGAAACAAAAACATCTTTACATTGGTTATTTTGTAAGAGAATCAAAAGCTTATGCTCTATCAAAAGACTCTTATAAATATATTACATGCTTTAAATGTAAAATGATAGGTCATATAAAATTTGATTGTCCTTTTAAGAATAAGGATGTTAAAATGAAAAAGGTATGGAGAGTTAAAGGAGAGTCAAGTACTAACCCCCGTGGACCCAAGAAAAAATAGGTACCAAAAATAGTTACTTAAATGTCTATTGCAGGTATGCTTGAGATCATCCTCCTAGAAAGATAGATTGCATATGAACAATGGATATTCACGTCATATGATTAGTGATAAAGCTAAATTTGCATCCATCGCACCAAAGGATGGAGGATTTGTCACTTTTGGGGACAAAGCAAAAGGAAGGATCATAGGTGCAGGTAAAGTTGGTAAGGACTCATCACTCTTTATAGATGATGTTTTACTGGTTGATGGTTTAAAATATAACTTATTAAGCATAAGTCAACTGTGCGATAAATGTTATGAAATATCTTTTAAACATGACAAGTGCACTGTTGGGCCTAAAACTTATAACAAAATTTTATTCATTGCTGAGCGTCATGAAAATGTATATACCACCAGCTTTGGTAACTTAACTTCTCAATGTGTGACATGTTTCTCTACTATGAATGAAATTAGTTGGATTTGACATAGGAGACTAGGACGTACAAACATGGACTTAATATCTAAACTAGTTAAGGGAGACTTAGTTAAGGGATTGCCTAAGACAAAATTCATGAAAGACAAAATCTATGATGCATATCAATTAGGAAAACAAGTAAGATCTAGTTTTAAGAAGAAAAAAGTAATCTCTACTACTAGGCCACTCCAAATGCTACACTTAGACTTATTTGGTCCAAACTCAATTTAGAGTTTAGGAGGAAAATCATACACGTTTGTTGTCGATAATGATTATTCTAGATTTACATGGGTACTATTTTTAGGACACAAAGATGAAGCATGTGAACAATTTATTAAATTGTACAAGAAAATTAAAATGAAAAGGGATACTATGATGACCCAAAAATATATATACGATTAAAGCATAATAATAATAATAATAATAATAATAATAATAATAATAATAATAATGGTCATTAAATTAATATCAATACAAAAGTATTTTTATGTAGGATCCTTGATTCCATGTTTGATGCCTAAGAAAGACCTTGTCTTAGCGAGTGCTCAGAGACTATTGCGGTTCAGTCGCTCCCTGGAGGTCAGCCTAGTCAAAATAGAATTTTATAAGATAAATAGAATAGACACTGTTTGTACACGTAAATAAGTACATATACATAAAATAGTATTTTGACAGACATAATTTATAAAAATACATAGTAAAATAATAATAATAATAATAATAATAATAATACCATTGCGGCTCAGTCGCTCCCTGGAGGTCGGCCTAGTCAAAATAGAATTTCATAAGATAAATAGAATAGACACTGTTGTACACGTAAATAAGTACATATACATAACATAGTATTTTGACAGACATATTTGTAAAAATACATGGTATAATAATAATAATAATAATAATAATAATATAGGTATCCTATGAGGGGCCCACATGAGTCCCGAAGTCGTGTGGGGTCCACATGAGCCCCGAAGTTATGTAGGACTCATAAAATTGTGTAAGGACTAATGGAGTTACGTAGGACCCAATCAGGTCTCAAAGTTGTGTGGGGCTCATATGAGTTTTAGAAATTCAAATTTAATTCTTTAAAAAAAATACTAAAACATGGCTTAAAAATAATAACAATGATAATAATAATGATGATTAAAAAAATATAATTAATTAATTAATTAATTAAGTAATTAATTAAATGGGAGTGGTGGCAAGTACTCCGACATGACCTCCATCCCTATCACATACCTAACCCATGCCTAATGTAACGACCCAAGTAATAATGGTATTTAAATAATAAAGATGGAGGAAAATGGAATCAGTAACAGAAGGAGGTAGTCGAATTCGTCGACGAAGGCTTTGTGTTCATCGACAACATTGCATTTCGGAGGTGATAATTCCAAGAAATTTCCCCAGGCCTCGTCGACGAACACAGGGGTCTCGTCAACGAAGGTTCTTCAGGACCTCATCGACAAGAAGGTATCGAGAGAGGAATTTTGAGAAGTCTAAAATTCGTCGACAAACTTTCTGCAGGACTCATCGACGAGGTGACGTGGCACGGCGATGAATCTCACAGTATAAATAGTACAAAACTTCGGATTAATTTAGAAATACAGCGCCGCTCTCTCTCCTACGGCCCCTCTTCTATCTCTCTTCAATTTTGGTCCCTTCAGTCACCAAATCAACGATCTGAGGCCACACGACGCTTCTGGCGGAGTTCTCTTCAAGTCTACAGGAGCGGATCATCGGTGGAACGAAGTTGGAATTCATCCCAAATCCAGGGTAAGGTCTTTTATTTGGAATTTGAGTTTCCAGTCGTTGTAAGAAATGTAATAGATGTAGAAATAGTAATGTTTTGTTCTGAGATTTATGGTTTTTAGGGTGTTGAGTGGAGAACCTTGCGGGTGTTGGACTCGTTATAGTCGGGGATTTTTAGTAGGAAATAGGTAAGGGAAATATGCTATGCTAGGTTATTCGAGTATGATTTCAGTATAAATTTATATATATATTCAACTAGAGTATTATTCACAGTAGAGATTTATACAGTTTATTAAGTAAGATTAATATTTTTTAAAATTACTGTGTGGCTTGAGAATATAGATATAGTATAGAAACATGCTTTATAGTATTTTTTATAAATGTTTTTTACAAAATATACAGACAGTGAATGTATTTTACAGCAACTACAAAAATATCATGATTATACAGTTTTACAGTACCATGACATACAGATTTACAGTTAATTATAGAAACACAGTTGATATAGATACAGTTTTCTACAGCGTTATAGTTTATACAGTTATTATAGAATCATGGTAAAACAGATAGTTGTATATAGAGATGTATTATATAGTATCAGACCCTGTTGGACCATACAGTTACAAAGCACGGTACCGTAACTACATACAGTATATATAGTGCAACCACCTATTCAGATAATACGTCGTATAAAGGTCGATCGCATAGAGCCCACGAGTGGACAAGCTCTCCATCAGATATGGGTTGAGGAGGGCTGATCAGACTATGGAGTATAGTGATTTATTCCTGGTTGGCCAGCCAGGGTAAATCTCGCCTACGGGCTACACAACCCTATTATGAGGGGTTAAATCATGACACACAGTTATCCACAAGGAAGTTACAGTTATTACTATGTTTATACAGGTTTACAGAAACAATATATATATATATATATATATTAACTGTATTTTGAGTAGAAACCTAAAGTACAGAAATGTTAAGCAGCAGCTAAAAGATGAAAATTTATATTACTAGTACTGTACTTTACAGATTCAGTGATACATGACTATATAGTAATAGATTTTCACAGTATTGTAACTCATTTGCCACACACTAGCAATAGCATATTTCGTCTTACTGAGCATTAGCTCATCCCAATTACTTTAACATTTTTCAGGTAATCCAAGTAGGCGAGCAGATTAGGCTCGCAGATAGAGGGGCCTCAGTATTGCCCTGATAGTAATGTGAGTATTTTTGGGAGTATTTTTGTATAGCCCTAGCTAGTTGAGGGTATTCTGGAAAACAAACATATATGTATATTTTGGGAAACACTTTAGCACTCTGGTATTGTATATAATTACATATGGTTATGTTTATTTGATTTCTACTTCTCGCTGCTTAGGTTGATGAATAGGGTTAATCCAGTGTGGAATCAGAGCATTTTAAATGTTAGAGTATATAAAAAAATAACCCCCAGTTAAATAGCAGGTCGTTACAATTTGGTATTAGAACCTAGGTTGCTAGGTTCTGTAGACTTTAGAGTGCAGTAGAAGTAATACCAGAGTATAGGAAAAGGTATAGAAGTTTATTCTATATCTGGGTACAGGATTACCGTGGTGGTTTCTATGTTTTTCCTAGGGTGACGATTTCAGGAAAACCATAATAAACTATTATTGGGTCACGTGTCTAGGTGATAGAACTGGATATTAAGTTAAGGTTAGGGAAGGCAGTTAATTTTGAATTGGTATAAGATAGGTCAGTGTAGGAGATGAGGTACTTAAGTGTGTTTCTTTTTTCAGGATGGACCTAGGAAGCAGTGGCACGAATGCTGAGGAGGATAGGCCAGGACCTTCCAGCATAGGTGGAGGAGACATAGATGTTGTACTGCGTAGCATCACTCAGCAGGTGATGGCTGAGATGGCCAGGAGCTATGGGGAGCGTGGCTGTTCGATCAAGCAGTTTACGCGGATGAAGCACCCATCCTTTGCTGAAGGAGATAACCCAATCGTAGTTGAAAATTAGGTCCAGGATATTGAAGAGACATTGGTTGTGCTTCCTTGTACGGATGAGCACAAGGTAGTGTTTGTAGCATTTAAGTTGATAGGAGAGGCAAAGCACTAGTGGAGATTAGCGCAACTAATAGAGGAGCAGAGGCCGGTTCCAGCACCAGTGACGTGGGACCGATTCAAGGAGCTGTTCTTCGAGCGGTATTTCCTTGCTATCGTTTGGAGCGCGAAGGCAGCAGAGTTTATGCATCTGGTATAGGGACAAATGAATGTATCCCAGTACACGGCTTAGTTTATCGAGCTGTCACGTTTTACTCCACATCTAGCACCTGATGAAGAGAAAAAGGTAAGGAATTTTGAGGAGGGACTGAGGCAGAATTTGTTTGAGCAGGTGATTGGCTTCAGAGCTCAGACATTTATGAAGGTTGTAGATAGAGCTGCAGTTATTGAGAGTGGTATACAGAGGGGTGTAGCAGCTCATAGCTAGAGGAAGAGACCTGCGCTTCAGGATTTTCAGGCTGGCTCCAATAGGGATCCATGGAGAGGAGGTCGCAATAGGGGAGATCAAAGGCAGATGGTAGGACCTCGGGAGAATCAGGGTGCGCCGATCGTCCCTATATGTCAGACGTGTGGGAGACGTCATCCGGGGGAGTGCCTATTAAGGAGTGATGTATGCTATCATTGTGGGAGACCCGGCCACATGGCACGTGCATGCCCAGGTCTGCCAGAACAGGTCCCAGCTCCCAGACCCTATTGAGGAGGATATCAGGCACCTCGTGGAGGACAGCAGAGGAATGTGGCCCCGACGAGGGTTTATGCGTTGACACCGAGTGATGCTGAGGCTGCCGCGGATATGGTGACAAGTACTTTTACCATTTTATCACATTTCGTTATTGTTTTATTTGATCCAGATGCTACTCATTCCTTTGTCTCTGCATTGTATGTTAAATTATCTGGAAGTGAGACTTAGATATTAGATAGAGAATTGTCAGTAGCTACACCGTCAAGGTCAATGTTGAGGGGTTTTCAGCTTTCTCAGGACCTCGCACGTGTTTTACCAAGAAGAATGCCAGATTTGTGTGGGATGAAGTGTGCGAGTAGAGCTTCCAGGAATTAAAGCAGCGGCTCGTCACTACACCAGTTTTGATGATTCCATTAGGAGGTGATGGGTATGTGATTTACAGTGACGCGTCTTTGAAAGGGCTCGGTTGTGTACTGATGCAGCATGGTATAGTGATAGCATATGCGTCCAGGCAGTTGAAAGAATATGAAAAGAACTACCCTACTCATGATCTAGAATTGTGCGGTTGTATATGCACTAAAGATCTGGGATATTACTTATATGGTGAGAGGTGTGAGATATTCTCTTATCATAAGAGCCTAAAGTATTTCTTCACACAAAAAGAGTTGAACATGCAGCAGAGGAGGTGGTTGGAACTTATCAAGGATTACGACTGTACCATCAGTTACCACCCAGGTAAAGCAAATGTGGTGGCTGATGTTTTGAGCCGTAAATCAGGAGACACAACACAGCTAGTAGCGGTAGTTCAGCATCCAATTCAAATGGACTTGGAAAGACTTGGTGTGGAGTTAGTGGAAGATGATTCTTAGGCGCTTATTGCTAGTTTGGTTGTATAGCCTACACTTTATAAGAGAATTAAAGCTGCTCAGAGGGATGATCCGGAATTGGCAAAAGTGATAGCCAGAATATAAGATGGTTAGGGGGAAGAATTTAGTATGTCTGACAATAGGGCTCTGAGATTTCACACCAGATTATGTGTGCCTGCAGATGACAGTATTAGGAGGATGATTCTAGAAGAGGCACACATATCTCTATACATTGTCCATCTTGGCAGCATGAAAATATATAGGGATCTGTGGGAGTATTTCTGGTGGAGTGGTATGAAGAGGGAGATAGCAAAGTTTGTGCAGCAGTGTTTGACGTGTCAGCAGGTTAAAGCTGAGCACCAGAGACCTACAGGACAGCTGCAGCCACTTTTCATTCCTGAATGGAAGTGGGACCACGTATCCATGGATTTTGTTACGGGGCTACCGCCAGTGCTGCATAGTCAGAATTCCACCTAGGTAATAGTTGATAGGTTGACAAAGACAATGCATTTTCTGCCTATTAAGGTTAGCTACCCTATGAATAGGTTAGTAGAGATTTACATACAGGAAATTGTTCGACCCTATGGAGTGCCAGTATCCATAGTCTCGTACCATGATCCATGTTTCACATCGCAGTTTTGGAGGAGTTTACAGGAGGCACTAGGGACTCAGCTAGCATTCAGCACCGCTTTCCATCCTCAGACTGACGGTCAGATAGAGAGGACTATTCAAGTACTCGAAGATATGTTGCGAGGGTGTGTTTTGGATTTTGGGGGTAGCTAGACTCAGTATATGCCATTGGTGGAATTTGCTTATAACAACAGCTATCAGGCAAGCATAGGTATGGCTCCTTATGAGGCACTTTATGGTAGGAAGTGTCATTCCCCTTTATACTGGAGTAAGCTGGGTGAGAGGCGAGTTGTGGGGCCAGAAATAGTACAGCAGGCGTATAATAAAGTCTGACTTATTCAAGATAGGATCAGTGCAGCGCAGAGTCGGCAGAAAAGCTACGCAGATACTCGCCGCCAAGAACTAAAATTTGAAGTGGGTGATCATGTATTTCTGAGAATAACTCCACTGAAGGGAATCTTGAGATTTGGGAAGAAGGGTAATTTGAGCCCTAGGTTTATTGGCCCATTTGAGATACTTGAGAAGATTGGGTCAGCAGCCTATCGGCTAGCTTTACTACCATCTCTATTTTGACTTCATGACGTATTTCATGTTTCTATGCTAAGGAAATATGTCCTAGATCCTTCGCATATTATTAGTCATGCGAAACTAGAAGTCAATGAGGCTTTAGCATATGAAGAAGCTCCAGTACAGATCCTAGATAGGAAAGAATAGAAAATGCGCAATAAGAAGATACAGTTGATAAAAGTCCTGTGGAGGAATCACGCAATAGAAGAAGCTTCGTGGGAGCTTGAAAACGAGATTAGACAAAAATATCCCCACTTGTTTAGTGGGTCATAACAGTGATGTATAATTAAAGTAACAGTAATTTTATTTTGTTTAGCATAGTGGAATTGTAATTTAAAGTATAAGATAGGTAGTATTTCGGTTTTGGGAGAATTTTCTTTAATATTTGTAATCTCCCAGAACTACCCATGTAACCACGTTATTCCTCCGCCATAAGTGAAGGCAGGTAATAAAATAAGTAGACCATTTGCCTTTATGTGATGATAGAAGGAAATACAGATAGTAAATTTTGAGGACGAAATTTTATAAGGAGGGGAGAATGTAACGACCTGAGTAATAATGGTATTTAAATAATAAAGAGGGAGGGACATGGAATCGGTAATAGAAGGAGGCAACCGACTTCGTTGACGACATTGCATTTTGGAGGTGATAATTCTAAGAAATTTCCCCAGGCCTCGTCGACGAACACAGGGGTTTCGTCGACGAAGGTTCTTTAGGACCTCATCAACGAGGTCCCGTCTCGTCAACGAGAAGATACCAAGAGAGGAATTTTGGGAAGTCTGAAATTCATCGATGAACTTTCTACAGGATTTGTCGACGAGGTGACATGGCTCGTCAACGAATCCCGCAATATAAATAGTGCAAAAACTTCGGATTAATTCAGAAATACAGCGCCGCTCTTTCTACTACGGTCCCTCTTTTATCTCTCTTCGATTTCAGTCCCGTCAGTCGCCGAATCGATGATTTAAGCCACCACGATGCTCCTGGCGGAGTTCTCTTCAAGTCTATCGGAGCAGATCGTCGGTGGAACGAAGTTGGAATTCATCCCAAATCCAGGGTAAGGTCTTTTATTCAGAATTTGAGTTTCCAGAAATTGTAAGAAATGTAATAGACGTAGAAATAGTAATGTTTTGTTCTGAGATTTATGGTTTTCAGGGTATTGAGTGGATAACCTTGCGCGTGTTGGACTCGTTATAGTAGGGGATTTTTAGTAGGAAATAGGTAAGTATGCTATGCTAGGTTATTTGAGTATGATTTCAGTATAAAATTATATATATTCTACTAGAGTATTATTCACAGCAGAGATTTATACAATTTATCAAGTATGATTAATATGTTTTAAAATTATTGTGTGGCTTGAGAATATAGATATAGTATAGAAACATACTTTACAGTATTTTTCATAAATGTTTTTTATAGAATATACAGACAGTGAATGTATTTTATAACAATTACAGAAATACCATGATTATACAATTTTACAGTACCATGACATACAGATTTACAGTTAATTACATAAACACAGTTGATATAGATACAGTTTTCTACAGCGTCATGGTTAATACAGTTATTACAGAATCATGGTAAAACAGATAGTTGTATATAAAGATGTATTATATAGTATCAGACCCTGTTGGACCATACAGTTACAGAGCACGGTACCTTAGCTACATACAGTATATAGAGTGCAACCACCTATTTAGATAATATGTGGTATAAAGGTCGATCGCATAGAGCCCACGAGTGGATAGGCTCTCCATCAGATATGAGTTGAGGAGGGTTGATCAAACTATGGAGTATAGTGATTTATTTGTGGTTGGCCAGCCAGGGTAAATTCCGCCTACATGCCGCACAACCCTGTCATAAGGGGTTAAATCATGACACACAGTTATCGACAGGGAAGTTTACAGTTATTACTATGTTTATACAAGTTTACAGAAACAAAATATATATATATATATATATATATATTAGCAGTATTTTAAGTAGAAACCTAAAGTATAGAAATGTTAAGCAGCAGGTAAAAGATGAAAATTTATATTACTGGTATTGTACTTTACAGATTCAGAGATACATGACTATATAGTAATAGATTTTTACAGTATTGTAACTCATTTGCCACACACTAGCAATAGCATATTTCGTCTTACTGAGCATTGGCTCATCCCCATTACTTTAACATTTTTTAGGTGATCTAGGTAGGCGAGCAGATGAGGCTCATAGATAGAGGGGCCTCGGTATTACCCTGACAGTAGTGTGAGTATTTTTGGGAGTAATTTTGTATAGTCCTAGCCAGTTGAGGGTATTTTGGAAAACAGACATATATGTATATTTTGGGAAATACTTTAACACTTTGGTATTGTATATAATTACATATGGTTATATTTATTTGATTTTCTGCTTCTCGTTGCTTAGGTTGATGGTTGGGTTTAATTCAGTGTGGTATCAGAGCATTTTAAATGATATAGTATAAATAAATAAATAAAAATCCAATTAAATAGCAGGTCGTTACACCTAACTCATCCCATGCCCATTCTTTAATTTAAAAAAATTATAATTTCACCCCTCTCCTTACACTTTTATAAATTCTATTTTCTTCCCCAAAATTTTCCTATAAATAGGAAGCTCTCAACCTTCATTTTTTCATAAAAATTTTTAAAGGAAGAGAAGGATTAGTAAGTGAAAGAATTAGTCATGAAGAGAGAATTTTTGAGTAAGTTCTCACTTACCCATTCTTTCCAATCTCATTTTTTAGAGATAGTCATTGTGTTCATAGCACAAGGTAAAAGAAAAGGTAAGTAAATTTGATTATAATAGACTTTTATTAAAATTCATATCCCAGTTTATTTGTAAGTAAATTTGATTATATTATATTTTTATTTAAAATTCATACCCGAGTTTATTTGTAAGTAAATTTCGATTATGTTAGTTAGTTTTATAAAATTTTCTTGAATTTATTTTTACGTGTATTTAATTATACCAGTTTTTTCTTTAATATACTTGCATCTATTTTTGAGTTAAAAAATGTTCTAATCCACTCGGGTAATTTTCAGCATTTCTTTATATTAAAAAATATATATTTTTAACACAAAAATTGTATGACATGGGTTTATTTCTACGGTAAATGTTTCATGAAAATATGAGTAAAGATGATATTTTCACGATATTATTTTAAATTGCATAAATTATAATAAGATGGTTTTAAAACCCCTTATGGCAAAGCAAGTTCAAAGTTACAGATGCTCAGTACCGCAACTTAAAGTTTAAACGGATCAGAGTGCACCCACACTATTTACAAAGTAGTTTTATATGGTAGTGGATTTCTCTTGAGTGCACACCTAGGTCGGACTACGGTTTAATAGGGAAAATCTCACTTAATGATGATGTACGTTGATTTAGTGTGACCAGCCAGCCAGCTATGTCCAGTTTTCGGACCGCATAACCCAGTCATAGGGGTAAAGATGACTTACGATTAACAGACCTAAGGGTGATTTTTACAGTGTGTATATATATATATATATATATATATATATATATATAATTACGTGTACAAAGTTATTGATGATTTGAAGGTAAAGTATAAGTTTATATGAACATGGTCATTATTGTGCCTAAATGATGATCTAAAGGAAACGTATGAAGAAAATTATATATATGTATATTATTAAAAATTATAATTACAGTTTTTAAAGTTAAAAGTTTAATTTAACAGTTATAATATATGATTATAAAATTTTACTGTTATAGTTGATGGCAAAAGTTTTATGTAGAAATTTTTAAATTTACATTTATTTTAAAAGCATTTTTGAAGTTATAGTATTAAATATTATTTTTACGAAATTGTCAAAGCTCATTTTGGCCACACACTAATAATAATCTTATTTACTTACTAAGCGTCGTCTCACCCCAATCATTATTTTACATTTCAGATCATTTTGAAGAGAGTACCAGAAATCTGGCATAGCAAGTGCAGGGACGGGAATAGAAAGAGCATAGTAGAATAAAAAAAATTAGCATAATACAATTTAGAATATGTTTGTGTATTTTAGAATTTTAGAAATTTGCATTTTAATAGTTGAGACATATATTTGCAATAAAGCTAATTAGTGCTCTAGTAATAATAATAATTTAGATTTGTTTGTGTTCGCTGAAAAATTTATATGTAGGAATCCACTCGGGTTCGGGCCCATACAATTAGTATTAGAGAATAGGATATAGGTTATGCATAGAGCATATAGATTTTACCAGAGTTTAGGCATAAAACATGATTTGGGTAGGATTTGGTAGTTTAGAATATTTATTTTAGTTCATTCTACGTTAATAATAGATTTATGATTTTAAAATAACATTTGATTATTGTTTAATAATGGATCTCAGAGATAGTAACATTAGAGAAAATGAGATTAACGTGAAAGCTCCTAAGGACAGGTAACAATCTTATATTCTCTAAGAAAAATGGTAGTATTATTAAAAATACATTAATTAAGTTAAATATGTTATTTATGTTTGTAGAAATACGTACCCATATTGATGACTCGTAATTAATTGCTAGATCATATGCATTAATAATTTAAATTTTTCATATATATATAAATAAATAATGTAATAATATCTGAGATTTCTTTATTTTCGTTGTTATTATTTTCACTAAAAATATAAGAAGTAGGACATTAGACCCTACTGGGTTTGGAGGTACTATACATACAAATAGATATGAATAAACGGTTTATTCTGAAATCTGAATTTACCCAAAATTTCTTTGCATGTGCAAGTTGGATATGAATATGTATTTTTACGTTGCATATTCGGTTCTTATCAAAATATTCAAGCTTAATTTAAGAATGTATATTTTGACGAAATCTTTAATTTTAATTTTGTATTAGTTTATAAGGAATTAAATACAATTTAAATGTTACCATATTATATTTAAATTCAAAAAAAAAATCCCTTAGCACGTGCAAGTTCAATATGAATATATATACATTGCATATTCAATTCCCATTAAGCATCCAAGTTTGATTTAAGAGTAAATATTTTGACGGAATCTTTAATTTTTATTTTGTATAAATTTATAAAAGTAAATACAACCTAAATTTTACTATATTATAAAATAAAAAAATTCTATTAATGAAAGCAATATAAAAATTAACTAATCTTCTTCAAATAACTAACCAATGTCAAATCATCGATCGGTTAAACATACCCAATATATATTTTATCTAATAATAATAATAATAATAATAATAATATAATAATAATAATAATATTGGAATATACATAGCCTTATGGGTAGAAATCATCGGCTATAGCTCACTTTTCCCTGAAGCAAGGTCAGGGCATGAGACCACTTGGGCATAGTGGGGATTCGAACCCGCGATCACATAGATGCACGGCTGGTTCCTTACCACTAAGCCACATGCCCAAGTGGTGACCTAAGGATGAGATTAATTATAGTTAAAGCATTAATAAAGATGTAGAAACATAAATAGAACATTGAGTCCACAAATTTTGCAATACACGTCGCTCGCTCGCTCGATTTTCGTGACACGCGTCACTCTCTCTTGATTTTTGCGACACATATTGCTCTCTCTCGATATTTGCAAAATGCGTCACTCGAGGCACACGTCGTTTTCTCTTGATTTTTGCGACACACATCATTCTCCCTCAATTTTTGCAAAACACGTTGCTTGATATCTATGACACGCGTCGCTCTCTCTTGATTTTTGCAACACACATCGTTCTCCCTTGATTTTTATAAAACGTGTCGCTCGATATCAGTGACATGCATCGCTCTCTCTTGATTCTTGTGGCACACGTCGTACTCCCTCAATTTTTTCAAAATGCATCACTCGAGGCACACGTCGCTCTCTCTTGATTTTCGCGACACACATCGTTCTCCCTCGATTTTTGAAAAACGAGTCGCTTAATATCTGTGACACGCATCGCTCTCTCTTGATTTTCACGACACACATCATTCTCCCTCAATTTTTGCAAAACGCGTCGCTCAATATCCGTGACACTCATCGCTCTCTCTTGATTCTTGCGGCACACATTACTTTCCCTCGATTTTTGCAAAACGCGTCGGTCGATATCCGTGACATGCGTCACTC